>NW_026692693.1:0-1200000 GCF_021218885.2 Marmota monax | reverse complement strand
TCTAACCCTAACACTAATCCTATCCCTAACCCTAACCCTAACAAATACCCTAACCGAACCCTAACCCTAACCCTAACCCTAAACTTAACCCTTAACCTAACACTAAACCTAACTCTAATCCTAAACCTATAACTAACTCTAACACTAACTCTAACCTAACCCTAACACAAAACCTAACCCTTCCCTAAATCTAAGTATAAACCTAAACCTAAGCCTAACCCTTCAACTAACCCTATGCCTAACCCTAACCCTAACACTAATTCTAACTGTAAAATTAACCCTAACCATAACACTTAGCCTAACACTAACCCTAACCATAACACTTACACTAACACTAACCCTAACCCTAATTCTAACCATAACCCTAATACTAAACCTAACCCTCACTCTTAGCCCTAACCCTAAGCCTAAACCTAACAAAAACACTAACCCTAACACTACCATTAACCCTAAATTTAACCCTATGCCTAAAATTAACTCTAAATCTCACCCTAAACCTAACTCTAATCTTAACTCTAACATTTAACCTGACTCTAATCCTAATCCTAATCCTAATGCTCACCCTAACACTAACCCTAACCCTAACCCTCACCCTAACCCTAACTCTAACACTAACCATAAAACTATCCCTAACCCTAATGCTAACCCTAACCATAACCCTTATGATAACACTATTCCTAACCTTAACCCTCACATTAACACTAACCCTAAACCTAAACCTAACCCCAAACCTAACCCTCATCCTATGTAACCCTAAACCGAACACTAACCATAATTTTAACACAAATTCTAACATTAAACCTAACACTAACCCCTACCAAAAACCTGAACTTAATGCTAATCCTAACCATAACACTATCCCTAAAAATAACAGTAACCCTAACCCAAACCATAACACTAACCCTAACCCTATCTGTAACCCTTAACTTAACCCTAAAAATAACTCTAACCCTAATCCTCTCACCCTTAAACTAACTCTAAATCTAACACAAACCCTAACCATAACCCTAACAGTAACACTTAGCCTAACCCTAACCCTAACCATAACACTTACCTTAAATCTAACCCTAAAAAACCCTAACCCTAACCCTAACCCTAACCCAAATCCTAACCATAATCGAAATTCTAGCCCTGTCAGAAACCCTAACACAAACCTTAATTCTAAATATAACCTTAATCCTAACACTAATTCTAACCCTAATATAAACCTAATATAAATCGAACAATAATGATAACCCTAACCATAAAACAAATCCTAAAGTTAACTCTAACCATACCAATAAATCTAACCCTAACAATAACACTAAACCAAACCCTAACCCTTACCAAACTCATAAACATTACCCTAATATGAACACTTATCCTAACCCTAAACCAAAACCTAACACTAACTCTAACACAAAACCTAAACATAACCCTAACCCTAACGCAAACACTAAACCTAATCCTAACTCTAACACTAACCCTAACACTAACACGAACCTTACTCTAACCCTAAACCTAAACCTAATTCTAACACTTACCAGAACTCTAACACTAACCCTAAAACTATCTCTAACCCTAAACCTAACCCTAAAGATAACTCTAACCCTAACCTTCACCCAAAACCTAACTCTAAATCTAACAAAAACTCTAACCCTAACCCTAAACCTAACCCTAACCTAATCTTAACCCTAACCCTAAAACTAACTTTAACCCTAACCCAAACCCTAATCCTAATACTAACTCTAACCCTAACCCTAACCCTTACCCTAAATCTAATTCTAAAACAAACCCTAACCCTAACCATAACCATAACCTAACCCTAAACCTAATCCTAACCTGAATCCTAACCATGACAAAAACACTAACCCTATCTGAAACCCTAACACAAAGCTTGATCCTAAATGTAATCTTAATTGAAACACTAATTGTAACCCTAATATAAACCCTAACACTAACCCTAACCCTAACACTAACCCTAACCCTAATCTGAACACTAACACTAACCCTAATGCTAAACCTAATACTTACCAGAAAACTGAATGTATACCTATTTCTAACTCTAACCTTAAAGTTAAATCTAAACCTAACCCTACCCAAACACAATCTTTAACCCTAACAATAACCCTAACACTTAATCTAACCACAACCCTTACTCCAACATTTATTCTAACATTAACCCTAATGCTAAAACTAAACCTAACCCTACACTAATTCTAACCCTAACCCAAACTTGAACCCTAACCATTCAATAAACCTAACCCTAAACCTAACACTCACCCTAACCCTAACCCTAAACCTAACACTAACCCTAACACTAACACAAAACCTAACCCTAACCCTAAATTTAACTCTAATCCTAAACCTAATTGTAAGCCTAAACCTAACTCTAACACTAACTGTAACACAAACCCTAACCCTAAACCTACACCTAATCCTAACAAAAACCCAATCCTAAACCTAATACTAATTCTAACTCTAACACTAACCCTAACCATAACTGTAACACAAACCCTGAACCTAACATTAAACCTAATATTAATCTTAACACTAACCCTAACCCTAACCCTAAATGTAACTCTAAACCTAACAGAAACTGTAACACTAACCATAGGTTATAAACCTATCCAATCCCTAAGCCTAACCCTACTCTATCCCTAAGCTAAACCTAACCCTATGCTAATACCAAAATTAAACTTAACCCTAACTCTAACCCGAACACTATCACTAATCCTAACACTAACCCTAAATCTAACCGTAACATAACCCTTATCCTAACCTAACACTACCTAAAACTAACCCAAAAACTAACCTTAACTCTAACCCTTACCCTAAATCTTAATCTAAATCTAATACAAACCCTAATTCTAAGCCTTGCCCTAACCTTACCCTAACCATAAAACTAACCCTAACCCGAATTCTAACAGTAGCCATAAACCAAACTGAACCCCAACCATAACACAAAGGCAAACCCTAACAATAAAGCTAAAACTAACCCTAAACCTAAGCCTAATGCTAACCTTAACTCTAACCCTAAACTTAATGCTAACACTAACCCTAACAGGAAACCTATCCTTAATCCTAAACCTAAATATAACACTAACCCTAACCCTAAACCTAATTTTAACCCTAACCCTATCCCTAACACTAACCCTAACACAAACCCTAACTCTAACACTAACCCTAATCCAAACCCTACGCTAAAATTCAAACTAACCCTAACACTATTCCTAATACAAAGCCTAACACTAACAATAATCCTAACCCTAACCCTAATCCTACCCTTAAACCATACCTGACACTAACCCTAACCCTAAATCTAACCCTAACACTAAACTGAACCATAACCCTAACCCTAAATTTAAACCCAATCCTATATGTAACCTTAACATTAACACTAACCCTAATCTAATATTAAATACTAACTATGACCCTAAAAAATCACTAACCCTAACACTAACACTAAACTTAACCCTAACCGTAAACCTAAATCCAACCTTAACTTTAAAACTAAACCTAACCCTAACACAAACCCCAACACTAATCTTAACCCTAATCCTAACCCTAACCCTTAGGCTTACCTAACTATAAACCTAACACTAACACTAACCCTAAACCTAACCCTAACCCTAACAATAAAACTAACAATGACTCTAACTCGAACACTAACTCTAAACCTATCACTAATCCTAACACTATCCTTAATACTAACTTTAACCATAACCCAAACACTAACGCCAAAACTAAACCTAACCATAACCCTAATACTCATGCTAAACCAAACCCTAACATAAACTCTAACCCCAACACTAACCCTAACCGTAAAAATAACCCTCACCCTAACAGTAACACTAACCCTAAACTTATCCCTAACCCTAACCCTACCACTAACCATAACCATAAGCCTAAACTTAACACTCACCCTAACACTAACTGTAACTCTAAGTTTAACACTAACACTAACCCTAACCCAAACCCTAATCCTAACCATAACTCTAGCCCTAAACCTAACCCAAAACCTAACCCTAACTCGAACCCTAACCCTAAACCTAACACTAAACCTAAACCTAACACTAACCTTAACATTAACACTAACCTTAATTCTAACCCTAACACTAACCCTAATTTTAACCATGACACTAACATTTACACTAACCCTAAAACAAACTTTAACACTAACACTAATCCTAACACTAACCCCAATCAAAATAGTAACCCTAACAGTAACACCAACAATAATCCTAACCGTAACACAAAACCCAACAAAAACCCTAACCCTAAGCTTAATCCTAAACCTAACCCCAACACTAACCCTAACACTAATCCTAAACCTAACCCTAATCCTAACTGTAACCCTAACCCTAACAATAACTCTAACCCTTAAAAATACCCTAAAACTAACCCTAATCCTAACCCTAACGTTTACTCAATCCCTAATGCTAACACTAACCCTAACCCTGATGCAAAACTAAACCTAACAAAAACCTAACACTAGCACTTAAATGAATCCTAAACCTTACCCTAACCCGAACACTAACCCTAACTCTAACGTTAACCATAACACTAACACTAAGACAAAACCTAAACCTAACCATAAACCTAACCCTAACTCTATCGCTAACCCTAAAACTAACCCTAATTCTAACCCTTACACTAAACCTAACTCTAACACTATACCTAATCCTAATGGTAAACCTAACACTAAGTCTAACATGAACCCTAGCTCTACACATAACACTAAACCTAACCCTAACCCTAACACTAACACTAAAACTCTCCCTAACCCTGACCCAAATCCTAACTGTAACACTAACACTAAACCTGAACCTAAACCTAACCATAACATGAACCTTAACCCTAACTCTAACCCTAACCCTAACACTAAAACTAATCCTAAACCTAAACCTATCACTAATCCTAAACTTAATACTAACCCTAACACAATCCCTAAACCCAACTATCACCCTAATGCAAAACCTAACACTAACATTAACCCTACCTTTTCCCTAATCCTACCATAAACCTAATCTAACACCCTAAACCTAACCCTAACACAAACCCTAATCCTAACACAAACCCAAACCCTAACCCTAACCCTAACACTAACCCTAACCATAACCATAACCATAACCCACAACACTGAACCTAACCCTAACCCTAAAAATCCTAATCCTTAAACTAATCCTAAACCTTACCCTAACCTGAACACTAACCCTAAATCTAACCTTAACCATAACACTAATCCTAAGAGAAAACCTAACCCTAACCATAAACCTAAACATAACCCTAACCCTAACTGTATCACTAACACTAAAACTAACCCTAACTTAACCCTAATGTTAACCCTAACTCTAAGCCTAAACCTAACACAAACCCTGAGTCTTACATAACCTTAACCCTAACACAAAAAATAACCCTAAACTTAACACTAATCCTAACTCTTACCATAACCCTAACTCTAAACCTAAACCTAACCCTAACCCTACTACTAACTCTAACCATAATCCTAACTGTAATCCTAACCCTATCCCTAAACACAACAAAAAATCTAACACTAACCATAACAACAAAAACTAACCCTAAACTTAACCCTTTCCCTAACACTAAACCTAACCATAACTCTAACCCTAACACTAACCATAAACCTAACATAAACCCTAATGCTAAACATAACCCTAACCCCAACCTCACCCTAACCCTAACCTAACCCTATCCCTAAAACTAACCGTAAATATAAACTTAATCCTAAATCTAATGATAACCCTAACACTCACCCTACCTAACGTTTAACCGTAACAAGAACTTTAACTCTAATCCAAACCCAAACTTAACACTAACTCTAACTCAAACCTGAATCCTAAATGTAACCATAACCTTAAATCTAACCTTAACCCTCATCATCCTAACAGAAACCCTAACACTAACCCTAACACTATCCCTAACCCTAACCCTAACCCTAAAAGTAACTGTATTGGTAACCATAACTCTAACCCTTACACTTACCTTAACTCTAATCCTAAACCTAACCATAACTCTAATCCTAAACCTAACATGAACCCTAAACCTAATACTAACTGTAACCCTAACTTTAACCCTAACCCTAACACTAACACTAAACCTAAACCTAACCATAACTGTAACCCTAACACTAAACCTAAGCCTAAGCATAACCCTAACACAGAACCTAACCTTTACCCTAACACTATCCTTAGCCCTAAACCTAACACCAACCCTAACACTAACTCTAAACTTAACAATAACCCTAACAGTAACCCTAACCTAAACCCTAACCTGAATGCTAAACCTAACACTAGCCTTAACCCTAACACAACCTGAACACTAACCGTAACCCTTACTCAAACCCTAACACTAACCCTAACCTTAAATTTAACTCTAAAACTAACCCTAAGAATAACTGTATTCATAACTGTAACCCTAACCCTTACACTTACCCTAACCCTAAGCCTAAGCCTTACCGTAACCTTAAACATAACCCTAACACGAACCCTAAACTGAACCCGAACCCTAAAACAACCATAACACTAAACTTAGCCCTATCCCCAACATTAACACTAACCCTAACACTAATCCTAACCATAACTGTAACACTAAACTTAACCCCAACTATAACCCTATCAGTAACACTAACCTTAAATATATTCATAAACTTATCAATAACCCTAACCATAATGCTAAACCTAAGCCTAACACTAACCCTAATTCTAAGCTAAACTATCAGTAAGACTACCCCTAACACTAAACCTAACTGTAAACTTAACACTAACTCTAACCCTAACCCTTACCCTAACCCTAAACCTAACCCTAAATCTAAGCCTAACCTAAACTGAACCCTAACACAAATTCTCACCCTATGCCTAATATTAACCTTAAACCCATCCCTAACCCTAACACTATCCATAACCATAACCCTAACACTAATCCAATCACTAACATTAACCCTAATCCTAAACCTAAACCTACCCCTAACCCTAACACTCACCCTAACCCTAACCCTAACACTAACCCTAACCCTAACACAAATGCTAAACCTAACCCTTACCATAACTCTAAAGCAAACACTAACACTAACACTAAACCTAACCCTTACCCTAACCCTAACCCTAACCCTAAACCTAACTCTAACCCTAACCCTAATCTGAACTGTAAGCCTAACCATAATACTAACCCTAACCCTAACACTAAGCCTAAAACTAACTCTAATCCTAACCCTAACACTAACCCTAAACCTAACAGAACCCCAAACTGTAACACTAAACCTAACACTAACCCTAACTGTATCCCTAAACATTAACCTTACTATAAACTTAACCCGAACACTAACCCTAACCTTAACCATAAAACTAACCTTAACACAAACCTAGACCTAACACTAACCCTAAAACTTACCCTAACCCTAACACTAACCAAAACACTACTTCAACGCTAACCCTAATACTAATTCTAAACCTACCCTAATGCTAACACTAACCCTAACCCTAACCCTAACACTTCACTTAACAGTAACCCTAACCCTAATCCAAATCTAACTCTAACCCTAACACAAAACCTAACACAAACCATAACCCTAAACCTAACCCAAACCTAAATCTAACCCCTACCTAACCGTAACTGTAACCCTAACACTTACCCTAATACTAACCCAATACTAACCCTACCTTAACACTTACCCTATCACTAACCCTAACCCTAACCCTAAACCTAACACTAACTCTAAACCTAATTCTAACACTAACCCTAAACCTAACCCTAACCGTAAAACAAACCATTACACTAACCCTAACCTTAAACATAACCATAACACTTATGCTAAATCTAACCCTAAACGTTAATCTAAATTAAATCTATCTGTAATTCCAACCCTAACCTTAACCCTAACAAAAATCCAAACCCTGACACCAACCCTAATCCTAAATTCAAAGGAAACCCTAACATCAACCATATCTCTATCCATAACCCTAACACTAAAGCTAACCCTAACCCTATCCCTTACTCTTAAATTAATATTAACCTTAAAACTAACCCTAACACTAACAATAACCCTAACCCTAAACATTTCACTAACACTAACCATAACAATGTAACCCTAAACCTAACCCTAACATAAACCCTAACTCTAACCCTAAAACTAACACTAACCCTAAACCAACCTTAACCTATCACTAATTTTAATTCTAACCCTAAACCTAAACAATACTAACCCTAACCCTAATCCTAACAATAAAACTAAAGCTATTCATAAACCTAACAGTATTTCTAACCCTACCCCAACCCTAACACTAACACTAATCCTAAACCTAATCCTAACCCTAACACAAACCCCAGCCATAACACAAAGCCTAACACTAACCCCAAAATTAAGCTTTAACCTAACCCTAATTGTTATTGTAAACCTAACCCTAACACTAAACCAAACCCTAACACAAACCATAACACTAGCCCTAACCTTAATGAAAACCCTAACCCTAACACTAACACTAATCCTAACACTAATCCTGACACTAAACCAAACTGTAAACCTTAACCAAACCCTAAACATTACTCTAACTCTACCACTAACCCTAACCCTAAACCTAACCCTAAACCTAACCATAACATTAACCCTAACCATAAACCTAACCATAACTGTAATCCTAACCCTAACACTAACATAAACCTAACACTAACCCTAACCCTAACCATAATGCTAATCCTAGCACTAACTCTTAACATAACCTTAATACTAACCCTATCCCTAAATCTAACCCTAACCATAACCATAACACTAACCCTAACCCTAACACTAAACCTCAAACTATCTCTAATTAAACTATTGCTAACCCTATCCGTAACCCTAACACACTAACCCTAAACTTTAACCTAACTGTAACCATAACATGTAGCCTAGTCCTAACCCTAACACTAACCCTAAACCTAACCCTAACACTAACACTAACACTAATTGTAAACCTCACCCTTACCCTAACACTAACCCTAACACAAACTCTAAACCTAACCTTAATATTAACTCTAACCCAACAATAAAAATAACTCTAAAACTAACCCTAACACTAACCATAGTGCAAAACCAAACACTAACACTAACCCTAACCCAACCCCAATCCTACACGTAACCCTATTCAAACACTAACCCTAACCCTAATACGCACCCTAACCCTACCCCTAACCCTACCCCTAACACTAAACCAAAAACTACCTTTAACCCTAACCCTAATCCTAACTTTAACCTTAACACTAACTCTAACCCCAATCCTAACAAAAATTCTAAGTCTAACCCTAACCCTAACACTAACACAAACACTAACCCTAAACCTAACATTAATCCTAACCCTAATCCTAACCCTAAAACTAACACTAAACCTAATTTTAACCATAAACCTAACCCCAACCCTATCTATAACCCTAAACCTAACACTCACCCTAACCCTAACCATGACCCTAACTCTAACCCTAACCCTAATCCTAACTATAATTCTAACCCAAACTCTAACCCTAAATCTAACACAAAACCTAAGTCCAAACCAAACTCTAACAGTAACACAAACACAAACACTAACCCTAACACTAACTCTAACCCTAACTACAACCCTAACACTAACACTAACCCTAAACCTAAACCTAACCCTAACTCTAACCCTAACACTAAACCTAAGCCTAATCTTAACCCTACCCATACCCCTAAACCTAACCCTAACCCTAACACTTACCTTAACATTAACCCTACACTAACCCTAACATTAACTCTAAACATAACAATAACCCTAACACTAACCCTAACCCTAATCCTAACCCTAATGCTAAACCTAATGCTAGCCTTAACCCTAACACAACCCGAACACTAAACCCAAAACTTACCCAAACCCTAACACTTACCCAAACCTTAACCTTAAACCTAACACTAAACCTAACCCTAACCTCAACCTAATGCTAATTCTAACCATAATCCCAACCCGAACCCTAACCCTAATATCAACAGTAACCCAAACCCTAAGATAAACACTAACCCTAAAACTAACCCTAACCTTAAACCTAACCCTAACACTAACACTAACCCTAACACTAACCATAATTCTAACCATAACCCTAAACCTAAAAATAACCCTAACAAAAAACCTCACTGTATTTCTAAACCTAACCTTAACACTAATTGTAACCCTAACTCTAACTCTAACCCTAATGGTAACCCTAACACTAACACTAACTCTAACCCTTAACCTGACCCTAAACCTAATTCTAACATAACCCTCACACTAACCCTAATTCTAAACCTAACCAGAGCCCTAGCATGAACACTAGTCTAACCCTAACCTAACTTTAATTTTATCGCTAACAGTAACACTAACCATAACAATAACCATAACCCTAATCCTAACCCTATAAATAACCCTAAACCTAACACTAACACTAACCCTACCCTACCCCTAACCCTAACACTAACTCAAACTGTAAACTTTACTGTAATCCTAACACTAAACCTAACCCTAATTCTAACTCTAAATATAACCTGAATTTTATTCGTAACCCTAACACTAACCCTAACCCTAGCAAAACCTTACCCTTAAGCTTAAACGTATCACAAATCCTAACCCTAATCCTAACACTAACTTTAAAACTTACCCTAAACCTAACCCTAAATATAACCCTTACCCTAACATTAACCCTAACCCTAACCCTAACCCTAAAATTAACTCTAAACCTACCCCTAATCCTAACACTGTAATTAAACCTAACACCAACCCTAACACAAATACTTACACAAACATAAACCTAACCCTAATACTCACCCTAACCCTAATTCCAACACTAACACTAACCATAACACTAACCCTAAACCTAACACTAACCCTAAAACTTATCCTAACTATTACCTTAAGCCTAACACTAAAACTAATCCTAACCCTAACTCTACCCCTAATTCTAACCCTAACCCTAAACCTAAACCTAATACTAAACCCTAAACCTAACACACAATTTAACACTGACATTACCCCACTATATCCTAATCCTAACTGCAAACCTATCCCTAACATTAATCTTAACCCAAATCCTAACTCAAACCCTAAACCTAACCCTAACACTAAAACTACCCCTAACCCTCACCCTCACCCTAACACTAACCTTAACCCTAAACCTAAATCTATCACTAACCATAACCATAAACCTAACGTTAATCATAACACTAATCTAAACCTAACCCTAAGCCTAACACTAACTCTAAACCTATCTGTAACCCAAAACCATAATAAGCTGTTGAGAGCCACAGTCAAAGGGGCCCCAGCAAACTTCCAGCTGCCAGCAAACTTCCAGCTGCCGGCTGATGATTGGCTCACAGCGGCCCCAGCAACATCTAGCTGATTTGCTCCTCTGCGGTGATGCTCATTGGGCTGTTTCCCTGCCCTTTCAGACCACGGAGCTGCTCATTGGGGGACTTTTTTGGCTCCACCCACTTGACCCAGCCAATCGGCCTCAAGAGCAGGAGGATTGTGGGAGGTGGAGAGAAGCTTGTGTGGGAGAGAGAGGCTTGTGGAAAGCCAGTGGTGGCAGTTGAGGCTCTGAGGATTTTTCCTAAGAGGCTGTTTTGTTTGGCGTGTGTGGTTCTAAAAATAAAGTTAGTTTCTTTTGACAAGTGGCTCTTGATTGTGCCCAGCCAGACTGCGGCAATAAGCCCTTAGCCTAACCCTAACACAAACACTAACACTAAATCTAACACTAATTCTATCTTTCACCCTAACCCTAACACTCACAGTATCCCTAACAGTAACACAAACTCTAATTCTAACCATATAACTAACCCTAATCCTAATCCTAACCATTATCCCTAACACGAACCTTAAACTTAAACCTAATGCTAACCCTAAAACTAATCCTAAAACTATTCCTAACCCTAACACGAATCCTAAACCTAAACCCAACACTAAACCTACTCCTACTCCTAACCCTAACACTAACACTTGTCTAAACCAAAAATCTAACTCTAACACGAACCAGAAGTCTAATCCTAACCCCAACCTAACCTTAACCCTAACTCAAACCCTAGCACAAACACTAACTGTAACACTAACCCTAAACCTAACCCTAACAATAACCTAACCCAAAACCTAATTCTATCACTAATTCTAAACCTAACCATATCCCCAAAATATCAGTAACCCTAATTCTAACCATAACCCTAACTCTAACTCTAATAGTAACCCTAATTCTACCCCTAACCCTAATACTAACATTAACTCTAAGTATAAATCTAATCATACTCCTAAAACTAAACCTAACACTAATTACAACCCTGAATATAATCCTAATCTTATTCATCAATGTAACAGTAACGTAATCCTAACCCTAAAACAAAACCTAACCCTAACCATAACCCTAACCATACCATAACCCTAACCCTACCATAACCCTAACCCTAACTAACATTAACCCTAACACTAACCTAATACTAACACTAACCCTAAACCTAACACTTACCATAACACTAACCCTAACCATAACCCTAACATTAACACTAACCATAAACCAATTTCTAAATATAACCCTAATCCTAACCCTAAACCTAACACTAACTCTAAACCTATCCATAATCCTAACAGTATAATCAACCCTAACCCTAACCCTAAAACTAACACTGATCCTAACCCTCACCCTAACCCTAATCTTAACACTAACACTCATCCTAACCCTAACCTTAACAAGAAACCTGATTCTAAACCTAACACTAAACCTACCGCTAACCCTAACCCTTACCTTAACCCTAACACTAACCCTAAATTTAACACTAACTCTAAAACTAACCCTAATCTTAACCCTACCCTAACATTAACCCTAACCCTAAATCTAATGCAAAATTTAACACTAACAATAACCCTAATACAATCCTAACCATAATCCTAATGCTAACACTAACCCTAACACTATTCAATTCTAAACCTAATTCTAAAATTAAAATAAACCTAATTATAACACTAATCCTATCCCATATCCTAACACTAAACTTAACCATAACCCTAAACCTAACACTAAATTAACCCTAACCACAACCCTAACCCTAACACTAACCCATACCCATTCCTAATTCTAACATGATTTTTAACCCTAAGCCTTACCCTAACCTAACACACTAATTCTCATGTTATCTCTAACCCTAGCCATTACACTAACCTTAACCCTTACCCTAAAAGGAACCAAGACCCTAAGTCTAACTCTAACCCTAACCCTAATACTAACCCTAACCCTAACACTAACACTAACACTAACCCAAACCTAATCCTATCACTAATTCTAACACTAAACATAACCCCAAACCTAACACTAAATCTAACACTAACCTTAACATTAACCCTAATGCAAACCCTAACACTAACCCTAAAACTAACCATAACCCTAAGCCTAACAGTAAACCTAACCCTAATTCTAATGCTAAACTTAAACCTTACCCTAACCTGAACACTAAACCTAACCCTAACCATAATCATAACACTAAACCTAACACTGAACCTAACAATTACACTAAGCCCAACCCTATCCCAAACCCTAATTCTAACCTAACCCTAACATTAACACTGACATTAACTCTATCTCTAACCCTAACCCAAAATGTAACGCAACCCTAATCCTGACTGTAATCTAACTCTAACCCTAATCCTTACCTAACACTAAACATAACCCTAACACAAACACTAACTGTATCCCTAAACCAAACCCTAACACTATCCCTAAACCTAAACCTAACCCTAAACTTAACACTAACCCTAACTCTCAACATAACACTAACTCTAACTGTAACCCTAACCCTAACCCTCACACTTACCCTAACCCTAAACCTAACCCTAACATGAAACTTAATCCAAAACCTAACCATAAACCTAACACTAACCCTAACAGTAACCCTTATCCTAACCCTAACCCAAACACTAACCCTAAACCTAACCATAAATTTAAAATAACCCTAAGCATAACTGGAACCCTCACCCTAAACCTAACACAAAGCCTAGACCTAACCCTAACACTAAATGTAAACCTAAATATAACCCTAACCCAAATAATAAAAGTAACTCTAATCCTAACCCTAACCCTAACACTAACCCTAATCCTAACACTAACACTAAAACTAACCCTAACCTACCTTAACCTGAACCCTAACAGTAACCTTAACATAATCCTATCCCTCACCCAAACTCGACCCTAACATTTACTGTAACCGTAACCCTAACCATAAAACTTTCTGTAACCTTAACACAAAATGAACCATAAGCCGCACCCTAACACTAACCGTAACTTTAATCCTAAACCTTACAAACACACTAACCCAAACCAGAAACCTAATTTTTATCTAACCCTAAGGCTAAGGCTTACATAACCAAACACACAACCTAACCCTAACACTAACCCTAACCCCAATTGTAATATGCAACCTAAACTAACCACAACTCTAAGCCTAAACATAACGCACACCATAACCCTAAAACTAACACTAAATATAAACATAACCCTATAACTAACCCTAACAGAAACTCTAACCCTTAGTGTAACGCTAACCCTAACACTAACACAAACCCTAACTTTAAACTAACCCTAAAACTAAACATAATCCTAAATCTGACAATAAACCTAAACCTAATCCTAAACCTAACCCTCACCATAATCCTATCCCTAAACCTAACACTAACCCAAACTCTAACACAAACACTAACTCTAAACCTCAGTATAACCCTAAACCAAACATTAATGCTAACACTTACCCTA
Organism: Marmota monax; assembly: GCF_021218885.2. Taxonomy (NCBI): domain Eukaryota; kingdom Metazoa; phylum Chordata; class Mammalia; order Rodentia; family Sciuridae; genus Marmota; species Marmota monax. The sequence goes on along the minus strand of NW_026692693.1, from coordinate 1,185,258 downwards.
AACCTAACCCTAGCCCAAACCCTAAGCCTAAAGCTAACACCCTAAGCCTAAACCTAACACTAACCCTAACCCTAACCCCAACAAAACCTTAACTGTAACCCTAACACTAACACTAAACTTAAGCCTAAACCTAACCTAACAATAACAATTACTCTAACACTAACCCTAACACTATCCTACTCTAAACTTATCCCTAACCCTAACCCTATCCTAACTGTATTGGTAAACATATATGTAACCGAATCAGTAACCATAACACAAACCCTAAACTAACCCTAACACTAACACTAACCGTAATCCTAAAACTAACCCTAACCCTAACTTTACACTAACACTAATTCTAACCATAACCATAAACCTAACCCTAAACCTTAACCTAACCCTAACCCTAACCCTAAAAGTAACTTTAATCCTAACCCTAAAACTAACCCTAACCCTTATCCTAATGTAACACAAACCCAAATTCTAACCATAACCCAAACCTTAACATAACACTAACCCTAACCCTAAACTAACACTAACCCTAACCCTATACCTAATCCTATCACGAACTCTAACCCTTATCTTAACTCTAACACTAAACCTAAACTTAACCCTAACACCAAACTTAACCCTAAACCTAAAACTAACCCTAACACTAACCCTAACTCTAACCCCAACTCTAACCATTTCATTAACCCTAACCTTAACACTAAACCTAAAACTAACTCTAATGCTAACCCTATGTCTAACACCAAATGTTATCCTAAACCTAAACCTAACTATAACCCTATGACTAACACTTACCTTAACCATCACCCTAACCCTAAGGCTAACCCTAACCCTAACACTAACAATAACCCTAAATCTAACCCTCACCCTAATCCTAACCCTAAACCAAACATTAAATCTAACCCTAACATTAAACCTAAACTTATCTATTACTTTAACCCAAACACTAATTCTAAACCTAAACCTAACACTAACACTAACCGTAACCTAACCCCAACCCTAAACTGAATCCTAACACTAACCCTAACTTTAACTGTAACACGATCCTTAACCCTAAACCTAATTCTAACCTAACCATTATCATAACCTAAACCTAACCCTAACCCTGTCCTGAAACTTAACACTAACTGTAATCATAACCCTCAGCATAATCCTAACGGGAACCCTAACACAAAGCTAACAATAAACATAACACTAAACCTAACTCTAACCCTAACACTAATCCCTAAAACTAACTCTACCTGTAACTTTATTATGAACCCTAAACCTAACCATACCACTAAGCCTAACCATCACCCAAACCCTAATTCGAACCCTAACTCTAACCCTAATCCAAACAAAACCCTAATTCTATCCCTAACCATAATACTAGCCCTAATCCTAACAGAAACCCTAATTCTAACCCAAACCTAACTCTAACTTTTACTTTAAACCTGACGCTAAACCTAATCCTAACCCTTACAATAACCCTAACTCTAACCCTAAACCTATCCCTCACACTGACTCTAACAATAAACCTAACACTAACCCTACCCTAACCCTAACACTCATGCTAAACCTAAGAATAACACTAACCCAAACACTAACACTAACACAAACACTAACCCTAACCCTAATACTAATCCTAATCCTAACCCAAACCCTAAACATAAATGTAACACTAACCCTAACCCTAAATCTAACAAAAAACTTAACCCTAACCCTAAATATTACTTAACCCTAAATCTAACCCTAACCCTAAACTTAACCATAACCCTAACAGTAATTTTAACCCTAACCCTAAACAAAACCTATCCTAACACTAAGTCTAAACCTAACCCTAATCCAAACCATAACCGTAACTCTTTATATAACCCTAATGGTAATGCTAACACAAACCCTAAGCCTAAATCTACAACAAACCCTAAACCTAACCCGAACCCAAACCCTAACCCTAATTTGACACTAACACGAATTGTAATCTTAACCTAACCTTAACCCTAAACCTAATCCTAACTCTAACTTTAACTGTAATACTAAACCCAACACTAACCCTAACTGTAACACAAACCCTAATTCTAACAACAACCCTAACCTTAACCTAACCCTAAACTTAACCTTAACCTAAAAATAACCATAAACCTAACTCTTACCCTATCACTAAACCTAACCTTTATCCTAACCATAACACTAACCTAACACTAATCCTACCACAAACCCTAACCTTAATCCTTATCCTAACTGTAACTGTAACAATAACACTAACAGTAACCCTAACCCAAACCCCAAATTTATTATTCACCCTAAACCTTACACTATACCTAACACTATCACTAACTGTAACCCTAACTCTAAAACAAACCTTTAATGCTAAACCTAACCTAACCATAACACTAACCCTAACACTAACCCTAATGCATACCCTAAACATACACTAACCCTAACTATAACCCTAAATCTAAATCTCACCCTAACCCTAACCCTAAAACAATCATGTCCCTAACCCTAACCCTAACCATAATGCTAAATGTAACACTAATCCTTAACATAACCCTAAAGCTAAACTTAACCATAACCATAACACTTAACCTAACACTGACCCTAACTCAAAGCCTAACCCTAACACTGACGCTAACCCTAACTCTATCTCTAACCATAACACTAAAACTAACTCTAAACCTAACAGTAACCCTAAACCTATCCATTACACTAACACTGTACTTAAACCTAACCCTAACCCTAACCTAATACTAAACCTAACCCTAACCATAACTCTTAGCCTCAGATGAACCACAATCTTAACAATAACACTCTTACCCTAACAATAACCCTAAACCTAACAATAACCCTAATACTAACAGTAATCCTAACCCTATCCCTAACCCTAGCACTAAACCTAAACCTAACCCAAACCCTAAACTTATCCCAAACACGAAACCTACCCCAACTCTAATACTAATGCTCACCCTAACACTAACCCTAACATTAAACCTAACCCTAACACTAAACCTAACCCCAACCCTATTCCTAACCCTATCACTAACCTTAGCACTAACACTACACCTAACACTAACCCTAACACTAACCAAAACACAAAACATAACCCTAACATTCACACTAACCCTAACCCTATCCCTATCTTTAACACTAACCCTAACCCTAACTCTCACACTAACCTGAACCTATCACAAAACCTAACACTAACCCTAACCGTAGACCTAATCCAAACACTAACCCTGAACCTAACCCTAAAACTATCTCTAACACTAAACCTCACCCTAACACTAACACTAACTCTAAACCTATACCTATCACTTATCTTAAATTTAACCCTAAACCTCACCCTAACACTAACCCTCAAACTTAACCTAAACCTAAGTCTAACCCTAACCAAAAACTAACAGTAATCCTAATCCTAACTCTAACCCTAACATAACACTAACCCTAAGCCTATCCCTAACCCTAATCCTAATGTAACCATAACCATAAGAATAACTATAACCCTAACTGTAATCCTAACACTAACCCTAACCTTAATCCTAATATTAAACCTAACCCTAACACTTACCCTAATCCTAACCCTAACCCTAAAAATATCACTTAGACCCACCATAATCCTAACCCTAACCCTAACCCTAACCCTAACACCAAACCTATTTCTAAACCTAACCCTAAACCAAACACAAACACTAATGCTAACCCTACCCTAAACCTAACCCTAAAACTAACACTACCCCTAATCTGACAGTAACCATAAATCTAACTAAGACTTAATACTAAACCTAACATTTACCCTAACTTTAACACTAATTCTAACAATAACTCTAACCCTAATCCTAAGCCTAATTATATGCCTAAACCTAAAATAAGCCTAACCCTAAAAAAACGCTAACCTATAACCCTAACTTTTAACTAACCCTAACCCTAAACCTTACCAAATGCTAACCCTTACCTAACCATAACCTAAACATAACCATAACTATAACCCTAACACTAAACCTAATCCTAACCCTAACTGTAACCCTAACCATAAAACTAATCTAACACTAACAATCACCCTAACCCTAACTCTAACCCTCACCCTAAAACTAAACCTAATGCTAACCCTAATCCTAACACTATCATGAACCCAAATCCTAATCCTAACCCAAACCTAACCCTAACACTAACCTTCAACATAACTCTAACACTAACCCCAATTCTAACTCTCATACAAAACTTAAACCAAACACTAACCTTAACTTAATCCTAACCATAATTCTAGCCCTAAATCTAACCCTAACACTAAATCTAACCTAACCAAAAAATTGACACTACACCCCACCCCAACCCTAAACCTTTACCTAACTCTAACCCTGACCATCACTAACCCTAAACCTAATTCTAACCCTAACCCTATCCCTAACACTAACCTTTACCCTACCCTAACACTAACTCTAACCTTAACTCTAACTCTTACCCGAGCACTTACCCTAACCCTAACCTAAAACAAACCCTACCTTAACCCTACCCTTACACTAATTCCAACACTAATCTTAACATTAACCCTAACCCTAATCCAAACCCTATTTAACTCTAACTGTAACACTGACCCTAACCCTAACCCTTACCCTAACCCTAACCCTAAACCTATAACTAACCCTAAACCTAACACTAACAGTAATCCAAAACCTAATTATAACCCTAACCCAAACACTAACCATAAACCTAATCCTAACTCTAACAAAAAAGCCTAAATTTAACCTAATTCTAAACCTAAACCTAACATGAATGCTAACCCAAACATGAACCCTAACCCTAACCTTAATCCTAATTTAACCCTAAAACTAACCCTAACACAAAAAATTATCATAAACCTAACCCTAATATTTACTCTAACCTAACTCTAACCCTAATCCTAACCCTTGTCATAACCAAAACTCGAACACTAAACATAAGCCCATCACAAACTCTAACCCTAAACCTAAAACTATCCCTAACCCTATCCCTAACCCTAACACTAACCCTAACCGTAACACTAACACTAACACTAACACTAATTTTAACCATAAGCGTAACCCTAAACCTAAAACTTATTCTAACCATAATTCTAACCCTAACCCTAACATTAAACCTAACCCTAACCCTAACCAAATTTCTAACCCCAAACCTCACCGTAACCCTTACCATAACACAAAACCTAACCCTAACCATAACCATAACCCTAATGGAAACCTAAACCTATCAAAACCTAACACTAACCCAAATCCTTACCCTATGCCTATAACTAAACCTAACCCTATAACAATAATGATATCGTAATCCAAACCCAAAGCATAAGAAAAACCATAACCCTAAACCTAGCAATAATACAAACCCTAAACCTATCCCTAACTCTAACACAATACCTAACACTAAACTTAACCCAAACACTAACAATAACCCTAACCCTAACCGTAAACCTAAACAAAACAAAAACCCTAAACCTAACCCAAAACCTAACACTAATTCTAACCCTAACCCTACACTAACACTAACTATAAGTTTCACCTTAACCCTAATCCTAACCCTAACACTAACCCTAACCCTAATATTAACAAAATCCCTAAACCTAACCCTAACACTAAACCAAACACTAATCCTAACCCGAACCATAACCCTAATCATAACACTAACCATAACCATAAACCTAAATCTAAACCTAATATTAATACTAACCCTAAAACTAACCCTAACCCTAATCCTAACCCTAACACTAAACTTAACCCTAACACTAACCCTGAACCTAACCCTAGCCCTAACACTAACCCTAAAACTAAATATAAACCTAACACTAAACCTATCCTTAATCCTAAACTTAACCTTAACTTTAACCCTAACACTAACCCTAAATCTATCCCTACCCTAAACCTAAAGTAACCCTAACTGTAATCCTAACCATATCCTCAAAACAAAACCCAACCCAAAACATAAACCTAACCATAACATAACACTAACCATAACCGTTTTCTAACTTTAACCCTAACCCTAACACTAACACTGAACCTAACACTCACCCGAAAACTACTCCTAACACTAACACTAACCTCCACCTTATCCTTAACACTAACCTCAACCCTCACCCTAACCTAACCCTAACACTAACCCTATCCCTAACCCTAAACTTAACCCTGTCACTAACACTAACCCTAACCCTAAACCTAACAATAGCCCTACCATAACTGTAACCATAAAACTAACCCTAACCCTAATCCTATGCCTCACTTTAAATCTCTTACTAACCATAACCCAAAACCTCAATCTAACTTTAACCCTAACACAAACCCTAGTCATAACACTTACTCTAAAACAAATCATAACTCTAACCCTAATACTAATCCTAATACTAACCCTAACTCTAATTCTAACCCTAAATCTAAAACTAGCCCTAAACATAACCTGAACTCTAACTCTAAGTCTAATTCTAACCCAAAAAGTAACCCTAAAGATAACCCTAAATATAATTCTAAAACTAAATATATACTTAAAACTAACCCAACTGTAACTCTAATCCTAACACTAACTCTAACCCAAAGTAACCCTAACCTATCCTGAACCCTAACCCTATCCCTAACTGGAACACTAAACCTATCCCTCACTCTAAGCCTAACACTAACCTCAATCCTAAATCTAACCCTTAAAATAACATGCTAACAGAACACTAACCCTAAACCTATTATATTTTAACATTAAACATAAACCCAACCCTAACACTAAACCTTACACTAACCATAAACATATGTATAACCCTAACCCTAATGTAACCCTAATCCTAATCCTAACAAAATCACTAACCCAAACCATAACCCTAACCCTAACCTAACCTTAACTTTAAACCTTACATAAACCTAAGCCTTACCCTAACTCTAACCCTAAAACTAATTCAAACCCAAATCTTAACACAAACCCTTACCCCAATTCTAACCCTATACTAACCATAACCCTAACCATAATCCAAAACCTAACAGTAACCTTAATCTTAACTATACCCTAACCCTAACACTAAACCTAACACTAACACTAACCCTAACACTAACCCTAACCCTAAAACTAACCCTAACTAACCATAATACTATCCCTAACTCTAACCCTAAAAATACCCTAAACCTAATCCTAACCATATCACAAACGATTACCTTAAAGCTAACACTAATTTAAGACTAAATCTAATGCTAAAACTAACCCTTATACTAACCCTAACACTAAATTTAAACCTTACCCTTATCCAAACCATACCCCTGACCCTAAACCTAAGAATTTCCTAAACATAACCCTAACCCTAAATCTAACAATAACCTTAACCCTAACCCTCACCTTAACGCTAACCCTAAAGTAACCCTAAACCTAACCCTAATGTAACCATAACCATAAACCTAACCTTAATTCTAACACCAACCCTAACCCAAACCATAACCCTAACCTAACCCTAAACCTACCCCTTACCTAACCCTAACCCTAACTCTCACCTGACCCTAACATGCTCCCTAATCCTAATGCTAAACCTAATTCTAACCCTAATTTAAACACTAACACTAATCCTAAACCTAACTAAAACCCAAAACCAAACACTAATGCTAACTCTAACCCTAACCTGAAGCTTAACAATATCCCTAACACTAACCCTAACCCTAACACGAACCCTAACTCTAACCTTATCACTAACCCTAACCAAAATACTAACCATAACCTTAACCATAATTTAACCTAATGCTAAAGCTAATCATAATTCTTACTCTAACCCTAACCCTAACTTTAAACTAACCCTAACACTAACCCTTACCATGACCCTTATTCTTACCCTCACACTAAACCAAATCCTAATACTAAGCCTAACCCTATCCCTAACAAGAAACCTAACCCTAATCCTAACCCAAACACAACCCTAACACTATCCCTCTTTGTAATATGAACCTTAAAAATAACCATAACACTAACCCTAAACTCAAAACTAACCTTAACCTAACCATAACCCTAACTTTAACAACAACCCTAATCCTAAACATAAAGCTAACCCTCACCCTGACACTAACCCTAAGCCTCACACTAACCATAACCTTAAACTAAACACTAACCCTAACCCAAACACTACACCTAACTCTAAACCTAATCCTAACTGTAACACTAAGGCTAACCCTAATTGTAACCCTAACCCTAACAAAAATTCTCACCCTAACACTAACACTAACACTAAATATAACCCAAACCCAAACACTAACCCAAAGCCTAAACCTAAACCTAAACCTAAAAAAACCCTAACCGTAACCATAACCATAATCCTAATCCTAACTCAAAGTATAACACTAACTCTAACACTAATGCTAACAGCCACCCTAACCTAATGCTAGCACTAACCCTAACACTATCGCTAACCCTAAATTTAACTCTAACCCTAACCCTAACTTTAAAACTAACCTTAACACTAATCCTATTACTAAACCTATCAATAACCCTAATCCTAAGCGTAACTCTAACTATCACCCTAATTCTAACCATAAGCTAACCCTAATCCTAACCCTAATCCTAACACTAACCCTAAACCTAACTATAACCCTAACCCTAACAATAAAACTAACCCTACCCCTAACCTTAACTTTAAACCTAAAGCTAACACTAACCCTAAATTTAACCCTAACATGAACCATAAATCTAACCTAAACCTCAACTTAAACCTAACCTTTAACCTAACCTTAACACTAACCCTAACCCTAAACCTATCTTGAACTCTAACACTAACCAAACACTAACTGTATCCCTAACCCTAATCCTAACCGTAACCGGAACCTTAAACATAATCCTAACCATAACCCTAAAACAAATCCTAAACCTAAACCTAAAACTAACCCTAACCCTAACACTAACCCTAACGCTAACCCTGAACCTACACTAATAGTAAACATAAACCTTAACTTAACCCTACCCTAACCCTAACACTAACCGTAATCCTAACCCTCTCCCAAAACCTAACTCTAACCCTATTCCTAATGTATCACTAACACTAACACTAATTCTATCCCTAAACCTTACCAAACTCTGACCCTAACCCTAAAAATAACCGTAACCTTAAACTAACCCTAAACCTAAACCTAACCCTGACACTAACCTTAGCCCTAACCTTAACACTAACCCTTATCCTAACCCTAACACAAACCCTAAAACTAACCCTAACACTAACTGTAACTCTAACAGTATCTTTAAATAAAACACTAACCCTATTTTTAAACCTAAATCTAATCCTAACAGTAACCCTAAAACTGTTTCTAAACCTAACCCTAATGCTTACTATAATCCTAAACCTAATGCTAACCTAATACTAACACTAAGTCTAAATGTAACATAACCCTAACCTTAACACTAACCCTAAATCTAACCATACACTAACCCTAAATCTAAGTGTAACAGTAACCCAAAAACTAATCCTAAACCTAACCATAACCCTAAACGTAACACTAAACCTAACCCTAATCCTAACCCTAACACTAACCTAACCCTAACATGAATCCTAACCATAACTGTAAACCTAACAGTAACCCTAACCTTAAAACTAACACTAACCATAGCCCTACCCTTAACCCTAACAGTAAACCTAAAATGAACCATAACCTTAACACTAAACTAAACCTAACCCTAAACCTAAAACTAACACTAACCGTAATGCTAACCTAACCAATCCTAACCATAAACATAATGTTAGTCTAACAATAACCCTAACCATAAACCTAACACAAAACCTATAGCAAAATGTAACCCTAACCATAACCTAACACGAACCCTAATCCTTAACAGTAACCCTAACCCTTACATAAACACTAACCCTAACACTAACCCTAAACCTAATCTAACACTAACCCTAACCCCAAAACTAACCATGTCACTAACCCTAACCCTAACCCTAACCCTAACACTAAAATTAATACTAACCATAATCCTAAAACTGTACCGATCGTACCCATAACTGAAAAAATAACTCTAAACCTATGCCTCACTCTAACCCTCTTCCTAACCATAACCCTAACTCTAACACTAACCATAACACTAACACTAACACGAACTCTAAAACTAAGTATAACACTAACCCAAACACTAATCCTAAACCTAAGCATAACCCAAATTGTAACCCATATCTAACCCTAACCCTAACACTAACACTAAACATATCTTTTAACCCTAACCCTTTCTGAAAACCTAAACCTAAACCTTATCCTAACACAAACCATAATTCTTACCCTAACACTAACCTAACACTAAACATAACCCTAACATTATCACTAATTCTGAAACTAAAACTTACCCTAACCTGAACAGTGACCCTAGACCTAACTCCAAAACTAACCTTAACACTAACCCTAACCATAACCCTATCTCTAACATTAACCAAATCCTAACCTTACACTAACACTAATTCTAGCCCTAAGCCTAACACTAAAAGTAACCATAGACAGATCCCTAACTCTAACACTATCCCTAACTTTAACTCTAACACTAATACTAACACATACACTAACCCTAACCCACCCCAACCCTAACCTAAAAAAAACCCTAGTCCTAAGTATAGCCCTAACACTAAGCATAACACTAACACTAACCCTATCCTACCTGTAACCTCAAAACTAACAGTAAACCTAATCCAAAGCCGCATTCTAACTCTAATCCTAAGCATAACCCTAACCCTAATAGAAACACCAAACCTAACCCTTACCCTAACACAAAATATATCACTGAACTTAACACTAACCATAATGCTAAACTAACTCTAGACTAACCATAAACCTAACCCAAACCCTACCCTAAATCTACCACTAAAACTAACCCTAACCACAACCCTAAACCTTACTGTAAAATTAACCCTAACACTATCCCTAACCATAACACTATCCCTAACCCTAACCCTAACACTAACAATAAAGCTAAACCAAAACCTAATCCTATCCCTAACACTAACCATAACACACTAAATTGAACCCTATACCTAACAATAAAACTAACCCTAACCCTTACACTAACCCTAAATCTCACCATAACCCTAAACCTAAACCTAAAACAAACCCTAAATATAATCCCAACACTAACTCTAACCCTATCATTAGGCCTAACACTAACAATAATGCTAAACATGTCCCTAACCCTAACACTATCTGTAACCCTAACCCCAAAACTAACACTAACCCTAACCCTAAACCTAAACCTAAACCTAACACTAACCCTTACCCTAACACTAACACGAACCCTACACCTAACCCTAAGACTAACCATAAGGTTTACCATTACACTTACCCTAAACCTAACCCTAACCATAACACTAACCTTATCCCTGACCCTAAAACTAACACTAACTTTAACCTTAACCCTAAAACTTTCACTAACCCTAACCCTAACACTTACACAAAAACTTAACCTAAACCTAACATTAAATTGAACCTTAACCCTAACCCTAACACTAACACTAACATTAACCCTAACCCTAAACCTAATCCAAACCCTAACCCTATACCTAAACCTAACCGTAACCCTCACAGTAACCATAACACTAAACATGAACTAACCCTAACACTAACCATAAACCTAATGCTAATCCTAACATTAACTCTAACTCTAAACCTAAACCTAACCATATTCCCAAACACAACCCTAACACTAACCCCAACCCTAACCCTTACATAAGCCTAACATTATCCCTAAAGCTAAAAATAAACCTCACCTTAACCTGAACCCTAAACTTAACTCTCATCCTAACTCTAAAAATAAAACTAACAGTAACACTAACCCTAACTTAAACCTAACATTATTCCTAACCTTTACCCTAACATGAAGCATAAACCTAACCTTAAACTTACCCTAACCCTAATAAAAAAAAAAAAAAAACATAACAGTAATATTAACCCTAACCTAACACTAACCTTAACCGTAACCCTAACACTAACCTAACACTAATCCTAACCCTAACACTATCTAAAAATCTAATCCTTACCATAACTGTAAAACTAACCCTAATCCTAAGCCTAACTTTAAGACTCAACTTAAACCTAAACCTAACCCTAACACTAAACCTCAACTTAACCCTAACACTAACTCTAAAACTAATTCTAACCCTAAACCAAACTCTAACCAAACACTAATCCTAAGCTTAACCCTAACCCTAACTGTAACAATAACACTAAGACTAACACTAACCCTAATAGTAAACCTAACACAAAGCCTAATACTAAACCTAACATGAACCCTAACACTAATTCTAACACTAACACTAACCCTAACCCTAACCCTAATCCTAAACCTAACACTAACCCTAACATTAACCCTAAAATAACCTTAACCCTAACACTAAACTTAAACCTAAACCTATCCCTAATACTAACACTAAAGCTAACCCTAACCCTAATCTAACATTGACTGACCTAATCCTAACCCTGACACTTACCTAAACTAATGTAACCCTAAACCTAAACCTTACCTAAACCTAAACCTAACCCTAACACTAACCTTAACCCTAATACTAACTAACCCTAAAACTAACCCTATCACTAACCTTAAGCCTAAACCTAACCCTAAACTTTACTCTAATCCAAACACTGTCCATAACACTAACATTAACCCTAAACCTAACCCTAACCCTAACCCTAAAATTAACCCTAACACTAACACACTGAAACTAATTCTAACCCTAATAGTAACTGTAATGCTAACCCTAAACTTAACACTAAGCCTACCTTTAACCATAATCCAAACACTAATCCTAAACCTATCCCTAACCTAACACTATTCCTGAATCTAACCCTAAACATAAACCTAACACTTACACTAAGCCTAACACTACATTAAACCTTAACCCTAACACTAACCTTAACCCTAACCCTACACAAACCCAAATCCTAACCGCAAAACTAATCCTAACACTAACCCTAAAATTAACCCTAAAACTAAAACTAAAGCTAACACTAACCCTAACCCTAACCCTACCACGAACTTTAACCCTAACCCTAAATCTAACACAAACCCTAAACCTAAACCTAACCCTAACCCTAAGACTAACTCTAAACCTAACCATAACCATAACAATAAACCTAAACATAAACCTAACCCTAAGCCTAACGTAAACCTAATCCTAACCCAAACTATAATTTTAACACAAACTTTAATCCAAATCCTAACCCTAACACTAACACTAAACCTAATGCTAAACATAACCCCAATCCTAACACTAATCCTAACCCCAAACCCAATCCTATCACTAACCGTAACCCAAACTCTATCCAGAAACCTAACACTAACTCTAAACTTAAACATAACCCTAACCCTAACCCTTACACTAACCCATGCATAACCCTAAACCTAAGCCTAAGCCCAACCCTAAGCCGTAATCTAACCCTAATAATAATCATACCCTATCACTAAACCTAACACAAACACTAACCCTAACCCTTACCCAAACATAAATCATTTCCTTCACCCTAACACTAATTCTAACACTAACCCTAATCCTAACTTTATAACTGACCCTAACCCTAGTGCAAACAATAACCCTAAACCTAATTCTAAAACTAAGCCTAACTATAATCCTAACCCTAAACCTGAAACAAACCCTAAACATAACATTAACCCTATCTGTAACACTAACCCTACCCCTAACCCTAGTCCTAACCCTAAAACTAATGATAAACCTATACCTAACCCTAACAATATTCCTACCCTTGACAAACACTAACACTAAACCTAACCTTAAACATCAATCTAAAACTAACACTAACCCTAACCCTAATGCTAACAAGAATCCTAATCCTAAATATAACCATAACCCTAACCCTAATCCTTAAACTAACCCTAAACCAAACACTAACCTATCAGTAACTGTAACCCTAACCCTAACCCTAACACTAACTAACCCTAATATTTACATGAATCATAGATCTGACCCTAACACTAACCCTAACCATAACCATAACCCTAATGCTAAACCTAAACCTAAACCTAATCCTATCTCTAACACTAACCTTAACCATAACCCTAACAATACCTTAACTTAACACTAACCCTAAACTTAACCCTATACTTAATCTTTACCTTAACTTTAATCCTAAGCATAACACTAACCCTAACATAATCTTAAAACTCATCCTTATATTAACCCAAACTTAACCCTAACACTAAGCCTAAAGCCAACACTAAATAACCCTTACCCAAACAGTATTTTTAACACTAACTCTAACTAACCATAATTCTAATCCTAACCCTCACCATAACCCTCAATATAACCCTAAAACAAAACTTAACCCTAATCCTAACACCAACCCTAACCATAAACCTAAAACTAACCCTAACTCTAACCGTAACACTAACCCAAAACCTAATTTTAACCCTGACACTAACCCTAATTCTAACCCTAAACATAATCATAACCCTAATTCTAACACTAACCCTAATACTAAACCTAACCCTAACCCTAACACTAACACTAACCATAAATCTAGAAATAAACCTAACCCTAATCCAAACACTAACCCTAAGCCTAACCTAACTGTAACCCTAACCCTGAAATAATCCTAACCCTAACCTTAACCATAAACCTAACACTAATTCTAACCCTAACACTAACACTCACCCTATTTCTAAACCTATGCTTAAACCTAACACTAAACCTAACACTAACCCTATCACTAAACCTAACACTAACACAAACCCTAAACATAACCCTAACCCTAACACTAACCTCAACCTAACATTAACCCTAACAATAAACCTAAATGTAACACTAACTCTAACCCTACTACTAACCATAATGCTAAACCTAACCCTAACCCTAACACAACACCTAAAACTAACCCTAACACTAACACAAATGTAACCATAACCCTAATCATAACCCCTTACCCGAACTCTATCCCTAACCCTAACACTAACACAAACCTTAACCCTAACCCACATATTATAACTAAACCTAACACTAAACATAACCATATCACTAACCAAATCTTAACACTAAATATAACACTAAACCTAAACCTTAATCCTAACCCTAACTCTAAATATAAACCTATCCCTAACCCTAACTTTAAACCTATCCCTAACCCTAATAGTATTCCTAACCCTAACCCTAAACTTAACATGAAACCTAATTCCAAACTTAACACTAATTATAACCCTAACCCTAACCCTAATGCTAACACTAACCCTAAATGTAACCATAAACCTAATGCTAGCTCTAACCCTAACCCTAACACTAACACTAACCCTAACTATAAACCTAAACCTAACACTAACCCTAACCCTACCCAAACATGAACCCTAACCCTAACCCTAACCCTAATTTGAACCATAATCCCAACTCTAACCCTAACCTTAACACTACCCCAAACACTAACTCTAATTCTAACCTAACTCTAACTCTAAACCTAAACCTAACCCTAATCCTAATCATAACCGTAACCCTAACCATAACACTAACCCTAAACCTAACAATAAACTTAACCCTAAATGTAACTCTAAACATAACATTCAAATTAACCCTAACTCTAATAGTAATACTAGTTGTAATCATAACGCTAAATGTAACCCTAAATCTTACCTTAACCCTAATCTAACATGAACATTAACCCTAAACCTAACATTAACACTAACTTTAACCCTAATGCTAACCCTAACCCTAACCCTAAAACTAATACAAAGCCTAACCCTAAACTTAAACCTGAACCTAACACTGACTCTAACCCTAACCCTATCACGAACCATAAACCTAACTCTAACCCTAAGTAAACCTAACCCTAACACTATCCCTAACACAAACCCTAAACCCAAACCTAACCCTAATCATATCCCTAACCCTAACCTAACCCCATGCCTAAACCTAAAGCTAACACTAATGCTAATCATAACACTAAACTTAACCATAAAACTAACCCTAAACCTAACACTATCCTTAAACCTAACCCTATCCCTAACAATCACCCTAATCGTTACTGTTACCCTAACCCTAAAACTAACAATAATTGCGACCCTAACACTAACACTAACACTAACTATAACAATAAACCTAACCTGATCTAAACCTAACACAAACCCTAACACTAACCATAACCCTAACCCTAAACTTACCCCAACCCTACCGCTAACCTAACACTAACCCTAATCCTAAATACAACCCTAACTCATAACCCTAACCCTAAACATAACTGAAAAACTAATTCTAAACCTAAAACCAACACTAATAGTAACACTAACCTAAAACTTACACTCACCCTAATCCTAACTGTAACATGAACTCTAATTGTAAACCTAACAGTAACCCTAACACTTATTTTAAATCTAACCCTAACCATAACCATAAAAATAACCTTAAAAATAACTCTAACACTACCCCTAAACCTAACCCTTACCCGAAACCTAACATTAATCATAATCCTGACCCTAAACCAAACCATAATCCTAAATATAACACTAATCCTAACACTAATCCTAAACCTTACCTAATCCTAAAAATAACCCTATCAATAACATCAACTCTAATCTTAACCTGAAACCGAAACTGAACCCTAACCCTAACCCTAACACTGACCCAAACCCTAACCCTATTCCTAATCCTAACCCTAACCCTTACTTTAAAACTAAACCTAACTCTAAACCTGACACTAACCCTAATCCTAACCCTAAATCTAACCCTATACTTAATTATAATGTTAAACCAAACACTAATGCTAATGCTAAATATAACACTAACACTAACCCTAAACCTAAGCCTAAAACTAACCCTAACCCTAACCCTAACATTCATCCTAACCCTAACACTAACACTAACTCTAATTATAACCCTAAACCTAAACCTAAATCTTACCCTAACGCTGACCCTAACCCTAACCCTAACCCTAATCCTAACCCAAACTATCCCTAAACCTAACATTAACCCTAATCCTAACCAAAACTCTAACCCTAAATATAACCTAACACTAACCGTAACATAAATAAAAAAATTAACCATAAACCTAACCCTAACCTAACGCTAATCATAACCATAATTTTACAGTAACCCCAACCATACTGGAAACCTATTCCTAACCCAAACCCTAACACTAACTTTAACCCTAATACTAAACCTTACTCTAACCTAACCCAAACACTAACACTAAACCTAATCCTAAAACTAACCCTAACCCAAACCTTTACCCTAACCTAACACTAACCCTAATCTCAAAACTAACTCTAACCTAAACTGAAACCTAACCAGGATGCTGAGAGCCATAGCCAAGTAGGAATGATGCATGTCATTTTTGGTTGAAAGGTGACCCTGCTCAGGGATTAGGGTGGTTCCAGGTTTGGGTTTAGTGTGGATCCTGCTGGGAATAGGGCATATCCTGCTGCCTCAGGCGCCCGCTCCTTGATTTCCTGTGGAGTTCTCCCCGGGTTCTGAGAGAATTGGTACACAGAGCCTGGTGGAGGGAGTGTTTTTTTCCCCAGAACGTGCGTGTAGAGTGTCAGTGAGAATTCGGGAATAAGGAGTTGCTGTTTGAATCTGCAAGGCTTTTGTGGTGGCTCGGTTATTTTGTGCCCAGCCAGACTGCGGTATTTGGCAGCCTGTACAGGGAACATCTGAAGCTTGGAGGTAAGTGAAATTCCTCACCCCTGAAGGAGAGCAAAAAAAAAAAAAAAAAAAAAAAATAGGTGACCATTTCAAAAAACAATGTGTTCTTGTTTTGATTTATTTTGTTTTTATCTCAAGTTTCCTGTCCCTAGAACTTTCTCAGGCAAACTGGGGAAAATGGTTGGCTCAAAGTTTGAAGTTGTTCGCCCCCGAGGAAGAGAAATTGTTAGAGGAAGAAGGCACCCCAGTAAGATCAAGAAAAGTTAGGGCATATGTTGATAAAATACAAAAATGTAGCCCATGTTTTTTTAAAGAGGAGTTGTTAAAAATATCACAATGGGACCATCATGCAATCCTGTAAAAAGATTTTTCTTCAACAAGAACGAGATGGCTAATTCTCTTTACTACACTTGTCTAAGATCTTGGTTTTTATAGACATCTGATTAATTTACAAAGCTAAAGTGTTAAAATATCAACCACTAAATATAAAATCAAGTACTCTTTACTTATTACGTTCCATAAGGTAATATATTTAAACATTTTGCGTGTTTTCACAAATGGGTAAATGGAAAAAAAAGTTTAATATTGCTTTGTGTCTGTGTCTTTGCTAAAACAAGGTTACTAAGAGTTAAAATTCTATCATGTGTAATTTATATACAAAGAGTATAAGAAGTTTCAGTTGGGTTTCAATTATAGTACCATAAAAAACATGAAAGTATTTCATCTTATTAAAGTGGAGAAATTTGTCTAAATTCAGAAATTTTATAAGGGTTGTTTCAGAATGTAAATTTATAAAAAGGGTTAATGGCTAAAAAAGAGATATATAAAGATTCAAGATATGGAAATATATTTTAATATGGAAGGTTGAAGAAAAAAGAAATGTTTCTAGATGAGATAATCTTTGTGTGGTAAAGTAAAAAGTTGTAAAATGTCTAAGTAAGTTGAAAAAGGCTTCAAAAGGTTAAATTGAAGGTGGTTAAGATGCCTTCATGATGGAGGAAAGATTGCATCATTCAAAGCCTAGTTAATCTTAAAAGCATTACTTAAAAACATGAAAATGGGAAGATAATAGGATAAAAGCAATTTGGAGAAAGAATATTAGAAATTTGAAGTGAAAAACTTTGAAGACAGAAGTACAGGAAGGTGAAAAAAAGATAGAAAAGATGTAGGAAGATAGAGAAGATGTAGGAGGACAAGAATTTTAAACCCACAAAATAAGAAACAAAAGAAAACTAGGAGGAAAAAAAGCAACTAAGGGTGAATGAACAAACCTTAGGGGGAAAAAAAAAAAACAGAAGATAGAAATAAGATAGAAAATGGTTGAATATGTCAAGTAAAGGTATTTCAGATAGAAAATGCAAAATGCTAAGACAACTATTACAGACATTCAAGATAGAAAAAGGTAGAAGAGAGAAGTTTAAAGTCAAATATTGGATAAAATAGAAGAACAAGGAGATTATTGGTAATTTTTTCAAAAAGCCCATCAACTTTAATTTCTGGTGGTGCAGAAATTAGAAGTCTTAGATGAGGGTGTTAAAATTTATAAACAAGAGCCAATTTAGAAAACTTTGAAAGGAAATTGGTTTAAAACCACAACAAAAAATTAAAAGGACTAAAGTGATTCTAAAAACAAAGGCAAAATGCTTTTGGAAGACTTGAACTTAAAAGGATCTTTAAATTTCCAAAGGATGCATATAGGATATTTTGAAACATCATCCCTGAAGAAAAATCAGTTAATGTTTTACTTAACAGGAATCCCATAAAATCCACAGGGACAAAGCATAGTTGAAAGAGCTCATCAAACTATTAAAATGTACTTATTAAAACAAAAAGAGGGAATTGGAAGGGGGTATATATCCCCTAAAGATAAACTTAAAATAACGCTTTTTGCTCTAAACTTTTTAAATTTGGATTCATCAGGACTTAGTGCTGTGGAAAGACATATGTGTCCAAAAAATGTACATAAGCCTAAGGTACTTTGGAAGGATATTCTAACAGGACAATGGAAAGATCCTGACCCAGTGATTGTCTGGAGTCGGGGTTCTGTTTGTGTGTTTCCACAGGGAGAACAGCAGGTGATTTGGATTCCAGAGAGACTAACCAAAGTGATTTCTACAGACCAGAAAGAAGTTGATTTGACTCAAATCTATAATAGCTGATATCCAGAGCTCCAGCTTGGCTTTTCTTACATCTGCAACAGTGATTAACCAGGATGCTTTTTTCAATATCTTTTTTATTATTGCCTTTTTCCACATCATAAAGTTCTATTTTATTTTTTGAGCTCATACAGATGTATGCTAATGTTTTTCAGATCAGTTTTATTTTTTGACTGTGGAGTTTTTAAACATTGAAATGGAGATTTTACCTGTGTAAAGCTACAAGGCCTTTACTATTGTCTTAAGTGTTGTACGTTTGTGTGCACTCTTGTGTTTTGTGTTGTATGTCTGTGTGTGCATATGTCCATATATCATATATGAGGAGTGCTCATGAAAAAATTGATCTGATTTTTTTATTCACGTTGTTTTAATGGTTTAATTTAAATTGGGTAAACAGCTATTGAAGATTCTTTTAACATGTGTACAAATAAGGAGGTTAACAGATCTGTTTGTTTACTTTCACCCTTCCTTTTCATTATATTTAATAATTCTGTTCAGGATAATGTAAATTGTTCAGAAAATTGTTTTCTTAGTACCTTTTGGAATGTTAGATAATTTTTTTAGCTTCATTGCCAGAATTCCTATCTTCATCCCAGTGCCAGTGAAAACAAAGATAAAACCAAATTATACCTTCTATGATAGCTATCTCAACAAACTGTATAAACTGATGCACCAATGAATAATAACTCAACAAGTAATGCTCAATCAAGGAGTCAATTTACTTTGGGAGGAAATGAACATATTGATAGATTCCTCCACTTTGAACTGCTTGCAGAACTTGCCTGGACTATGTATCACTTGTATGCATTGTGAACTATCTGTTGGTGCACCGAACTGTGGAAGTGCTGGGGTATCTTTGCTGATGGTGTCACCGGTGGTACAATTTTTCCAAAGGAGCCATCAATTAACTTGGTGTTGTAGCATTTCTGTATCCTCCTCCCTTCTGCTAGTGATGGTGTAAAATTTGGGGGCCAACAGAGGTGAAGCAAAGAACCTCACACCCCCACTGGTGCATAGGCCTATCCACAAGTAAGGCTGTATGCTGGACCAGTAGTCAGTGATGGGTATGATCCAATTGCAGTGGTGCCAACCTAAGACAGGAGGCTGATGCCCAGAGGTCAGCTCATCTGATGGCGGGTAAGCACCATATGTTGAATTGGACAACCTAACAGGCACGGTCCCTAAGCCACATTACTTGTTATTTAATTAATCAGAAGGGGGAGATGTTGAGAGCCATAGCCAAGTAGGACTGAACATGGCATTTTGGGTTGAAAGATGACCCTGCTCAGGGATTAGGGTGGCTCCAGGTTTAGGGTGGATCCTGCTGGGAATAGGGCAGCTCCAGGTTTAGGGTGGATACTGCTGGGAATAAGGCATATCGTGCTCCCTCAGGGGCCCGCTCCTTGAGTTCCCCTGGAGTTCTGCGGGGTTCTGAGATAATTGGTACACAGAGCCCTTTTGAGGGAGTGTTTTTTTTTTTTTTCCAGAATGTGCGTGTAGAGTTTGTGAGAGTTCAGGAATAAATAGTTGCTGTTTGAATCTACAAGGCTTTTGTGGTGGCTTGGTTATTTTGTGCCCAGCCAGACTGAGGCACCAGAACACTAATACTAACTCTAACAGCAATCCTAATGCTAACCGTAACCCTAACACTAACCCTAACCCTAACCCTAACTTAATTTTAACTCTAACTTTAACCTTAACCCAAATCCTAACTGTAATCATAACACTAAACTTGACCCTAATCATTACCCTAACACAAATCCTAACACAACCCTAACCCTAAATATTACCCTAACCCTAACACTATAACTAATTCTTTTCATAACTCTAACCTAGTGCTAAACTTTGCCCTTACCCCTACACTAACCCTAATTCTAACCCTAACACTAACCCTAACCCTAACCCTTACCCTAACCTAACACTAACCCTAACCCTAAAACTCATATTAACCCTAACCCTAAACCTAACAAAAACACTAATGCTAACTCTAACACTAACCCTAATGCTAACCAAAAGCTTAACACTAACCCTAACCCTAACCCAAATAGAAACTCTCACCCTAACCCTAACACTAACCCTAACTGCAAAAATAACCCTAATGTAACACTAACCCTATCCCAAACATTAACACTAACCCTAACACTAACACTAAGCCTAACCCCAACCCTAACAGTGTAAAAAACACTAAACCTACACCTAAACCTAACACTAACCCTAACCCTAACTGTAAACCTAACCCTAACCCTAATTCTAACTCTAATCTTAACCATAACCCAAATGGTAACCTTAACCCTAAACCTAACACAAACCCTAACCCTAACCAAACCCTAACCCTAACAGTACTCCTAAAGCAAAACCTAACTCTACCTCTAAAACTAATCCTAACTCTACCCTGAACACTTAGCCTAAACCTAAACCTATCACAAACACTAACCCTAAACCTAACACTAATCCTAACACAAACCCTACGCCTCACCCTGATACTAACCCAAATCCTAAAGTTGACCCTAATCTTAACTGTAACCCAAAGCCTAACAAAAAACCCTAACCCTAATACAAATGCTAACACTGAACTTAACACTAACCCTAAGGATAAATGTAATCGTAACCCTACACTAACACTAACCCTAACCCTACCCTAACCCTAACCCTAATCCTTACCCTATCCCTAAACCTAACCCTGTTTCTAACCCTGTCTTTAACCCTAACACTAATCCTAACCCTAACCCTTACCCTAAACCTAACACTCATCTAAGCCTAACCCTAAACCTAACACTAACAATAACCCTAAACCTAACACTCATCCTAAACCTAACTATAACCCTAACCCAAACACTAATGCTATACCTAACCTTAACTCTAACGCTAACACTAACTCAAAACGCAACCCTAACCCTAAACAGAATCGTAACAGTAACCCTATCCCTAACCCTAGTCCTATACCTAATCCTAACCCTGCCTCTATTCCTATCCTTAACCCTAAGCCAAACCCTCACCCTAAGCTACCCTAGTTCTAACACTAATCCTTAGCCTATCCCAAACCCTAACTCTTTTACTAATACTAATTTTCAGCCTCATTCTAGCTCTAGCCTTAACCCAAAACTGACCCTTATTATGACCCTAACACTAACCCTAGATCTAAACCTGACACTAACCCTAAACTGGACCCTCACTCTTCCGATATCAGTACACCTATACCTAAACTTAACAGTAACATTAGCACTATACCAAACCTAATCCTAAATAGAGTCATAAATCTAGCCCTAGCCCTAAACAAAAAACTGAACTGGCCCTAACAATAACCTTTAACCTAACAAAAAGACTAACCCTATCCCTAGACCCAACACTATTCCTAATTGTGGCCCTAACTCTAACTCAAACACTGATGCTTTCCCTAACACACACCCTAGCTCTAAACCTTATCCTAACCCAAAACCTAACCCTAACACTAGACTTATCCATATCCCTAACCCTAAAACTAGCCATAACCATAACCCAAGCTGTTATATTACCCATAGCCCTATTCCTAGCCATAAACATCACAGAAACATAGCCCTTATCTAGCCCTAAACCTAGCCCTAAATGTATTCCTACCCATAACACTATACCTAACCCTAACAGTAACCCTCGCCCTAGTCCTAAACCTAGCTCAAACTCTAATACTTTCCCTATTCATAACATTAACCATAACCCTAACCCTAGCCCTGACTCTTACCATAACCCTTGCACTATACCTAATCCTAGCTAACACCCTAATACTTGCCCTAAATCTAACCCTGACAAAAACCCTAGGCCTAACCCTAGCCTAGCCATAAACTTAACCTTAACCCTAGCCCTAACCTTAGCTCTAACCATATCCATTACCCTAAAGATAAGCCTAACCCAAATGTGAACCCTAGGCCTAATGCTAACCCTATCACCAAAAATAACCATGTAGATTACTCTAAACCTAATCTGAATCTTAAACCTATCCCTATCCATTATCTGAATCCTAAACCAAAATCTAATACTAATACAAGCCTTAAGCATAAACCTAAACCTAAACCAAACCATACCCGATCACTGACCCTAATTAAACACCTTTCTATAAACCTGACCCTAACCCTAAACCTAACCCCTACACTAGACCTAGCTATATCCTAACCATAAAATTACCACTTACTTTGAACCTAGACCTGACATTAGCCCTAGCCCTAATCTTAGCCCTGGCCCTAACACATACCCTCATCCTGGCACTAAATCTAGCCTTAATCCTAACCCAAACCCTAACCCTAGCCCAAAGAATAACTCTAATTACACTCCAGTCCTATTTCTAGTTAAAACCCTCTCTGTTACCATAACCCTAACACTAGCCCTAACCTTAATCCTAATGCAGACTCCATCCCTAAACTAGATCTAGCCATAACAATAAATCTAAGCCTAAACCTCATCCTACCACTAGCCCTAACAGTACTGCTAATCCTAAAACTAGCCCTAACCTGAGCTCTAAAATAAAACTGAGCCTGAGCCTTAACCTAACCATAGCCTAATGGTAATGCTAGACCTGACATTAGCCCTATCCCTAATTCTTACTCTAATCCTAACCCAAAACCTAACCCTACACCTAGCCTTAATCCTAGCCCTAATTCGAGTCATATCCCTAAACCTGATCAGTAACACTGATCCTGACTCTGACACTAACACTAACCCTATCTCTAATCATCTCCCTAAACCTAAACCTAATCTAAACACTAGACATTTTCCTAGACCTAATGCTTTCTCTAATCATAACCCTAGTTCTTACATTAGCCGTAGTCCTACACTAGCCCTAACCTAAACCAAAATCTAGCCCTAATCCAAGCCCTTACTCTAGTTTCAATCACAGCCTTAACCCTATCCCTAGTCCCAACACTTAACCTAAACCTAAGCCTAAACCTAAACCTCGTCCTAACTCAAATCCTAAACCAAACCATAGCCCTATTCCTAACCATTACACTAGCTCTCAACCTAGATATTATTTTATACATTACCGTAATCGTAACCCTAAGCAAATTCTAACCCTAGGATTAACCCTAACCATAGCCCTAACCTAACCATAAACCTAGTTCTAACTGTAGCTCCAATCCTATCCATTACCTGAAACATATATTTAACCAAATTCTATCCCTAGGCCTAAGTCTAACCCTTTGCCTTACACTAACCCTGTCCATTATATTAAACCTAACCTGAACCTGGAACCTAACCATATCCATTACCCTAACCCTAATGCTAATTTTAGCTCTAACCCTAAACCTTAACTTAACATATACCCTAACTCTGACTCTGACCCTAATAACACACCTAGCTATAAACCTGACCCTAACCCTCAACATAACCCTTACAATAGACCTGGTCATAAACCTAAACCTAAAACTATCCCTAACCACAACCCCAGAACTGACATTAGTCATAGACCTAATCCTAACCCTAACAACAACAGCACAAACCCTACCCCTAATCCGAGCGCTAAGACTTAATCCTAATCCTAATATTAACCAGAGCCCTAACCCTAATTATACCCCATGCCCTAGCTCAAAATGTAGCTGCAACATCATACCTTACCATAACCTTAATGCTAACCCTAAACCTAGTCCTAAACCTAGGCTAAACCTAAAACTAACCATATTTCTAATCTAGCCCTAATTTAGCCCTATCCCTAAACCAAACACTATCCATAGCCCTAAGACTAACTCTAACTCTCACTGTAAGCCATCCCTAGTTCTAAAATTATCCATTACCATAATCCAAACCTTATCCTTATCCCTAGCCCCAACAGTAGCCCTAACCTTCACCCGAGCCCTAAACCTGGATCTAACCCTAAACTTTAGCCTAAAGCTAACTCTAACACTAGCCCTGTCCCAAATCCTAATTTGAAAACTAGCCCTAACAGTACTCTAGCCCTAAAACAAAATTGAGCCATTACCATAACCATAACAATTAACTTAAACCAAACTCTAACCCTACACCTAGTCCTAAAAGTAGTCCTAATTTGAATCCTAACTCTAACCCTAGAAGTAACCCTGACCCTTACTCGGACTCTAACAGTAAACCTAGTTCTAAACATTGACCTAATGCTAACCCTGTAACTAGCCCTAATCGGACTCCTAATTTTTTCATTAGCTGTAGCCCTAATTGGTAAAACAAATCCTATCCCTATTTCGAGGCCTAAACCTAGATTTAACCCTAAACCTTACCCTAACCCTAACTTTACCTCTAACCCTATCAATTACCCTAAGCCGAACCCTCACTTTAATGCTACCCTAGTCCTAACCATAATCCTTAGCCTACCTCAAACCCTATCTCTATTACTAGTCCTAACCCTAGCCCTCATTCTAGCTTTAATACTAACTCTAATAATGACCATTATTCTGACCCCAACACTAACCAAAGATCTAAACCTGACACCCTAAAGCGAACACTACCCCTACCCCTACCAGTATACCTTTACCTAAACCTAACAGTAACACTAGCACTAGACTAAACCTAATCCTAAATAGAGTCATAAATCTAGAGTTAGCCCAAAAAAAAAAAAAAAAAAACTAGCAGTAGCCCTAACAATAACCATTAACCTAATGTAAAGATTAACTCTATCCTTAGACACAATGCTAGTCCTAAATCTGGCTCTCACCCTAAACCTAACCCTAACCTGACAATGACAGTTACCCTAAAACAAACCCTAGCTCTAAATCTTATCCTAAACAAAATCCTAATTAGAACACTAGACTTATCCATAACTCTAACCCTAAAACTAGCCATAACCATATCCCCAGCTCTTACATTACCCATAGCCCTAATGATAGCCATAAACCTCACAAAAACAATGCCCTTATCCTAGCCCTAAACCTAGCCCTTATTGTAACCCTAACCATAAGTCTAGACCAAACCCTAACCCTAAACCTCGCTCTAACCCTAATTCTGTCTCAAACTCTAAACTTAATCTAAACATAACGCTAACCCTAACCATAATATTAGCCCTCACTCTAACCCTAACACTCAGGCTAGCCCTAATCCTAGCTCAAATGCTAACACTTATTCCAAATCTAACCCTGAAATGAACCCTAGGCCTAACCCTAACCCTTGTTGTAATTCTAACAATAACCCTAGCCCTAACCTTATCTCTAACCCTGTCCATTACCCTGAAGATAAGCCTAACTCAAATGATAACCTTAGGCCTAATGCTAACACTGTTGCCCTAACCCTAAAACACTATTGCTAACACTAACACTATTATTTCTCTAAACCTAAACTGAATCCTAAACCTAACCCTATCAATTACCATAACCTAGACCCTAACCCTAGTTCTAATTCTAACCTTAACCCTAGCCCTAGCCTTAGCTCTAATCCTATCCATTACCTTAAAGATAAGCCTAAACCAAATGGTAACCCTAGGCCTAATGCTAAGACTATTGCTAACCTTACTCTAAATCTAAACTGAACAATAAACCTAAGTCTGTCAATTACCCTAACCCGGACCCTAACCCTATCCCTAATGCAAATTCAAGCCTTAACCCTGAATCTTAACCTAAACCAAACCCTACTCGAACCCTTACTCTAAAAATACACCTAGCTTTAAACCTGACCCTTAACCTAAACCTCAAACTTACACTAGACTTAGCCATAACCTAACACTAAAAATAACCCTAACCATAAACCCAGACTTGACATTAGCCCCAGCCCTAATCCTAGCCCTAACCCTAGTCCGTATCTCAGCGTATACCTAGCCTTAATCCTAACCCAAACCCTAACTCTAGCCCTATCTCTAATTTTCAACCTTGTCCTAGACCTGAACTTAGGTATAACCTCATCCTTTCCCCTAACCCAATCACTAACTCTAACACTAACACTAACCTATCTCTAACCCTAACACTAGCTCTAACACTAATCCTAGCCCTAATTTAGCCCTAACCCTAACTCTACCCCTAACTTTGGCCAAAGACTAACTCTAACTCTAACTCTCCCCAGCCCTATTTCTAGTTCTAACCCTATCATTTACAATAAACCTAACACAAGCCCTAAACATAGCCCTAACCCTAGCCCTAGACCCTACCCTATATCTATCCATAACTCTATATTGGACCCTAAACCTAAGCCTAATCCTCAACCTTCCACTAGACCTAACACTATCCTTAATCCTAAAACTAGCCATAACCCTAGCCTTATCCCTTAAACAAAACCGAGCCATTGTCCTAATCCTAAATATTAACTAAACCAAACCCTTACCCTAAGCCTCACCATAACCATCTAGCTCTAATTCATGTCCTAGTCCTAAAATTAACCCTGACCCTGACTTATATTACAACACTAACCTTAATTCTAAATATCACATTAACACTAAAGATAAAACTAACACTAGATATAGACCAAATACTAACTCTAACCATAACCTTAGTTCTTATATTAGCCATAGCCCTAACCATAGCCCTAAACCTAACAGAAAAACTTGCCCTAATCTGAGCCCTAACCCTAGAAGTAAACCTAAACCTAACCCTAACCCTAGCCCTAACCCTAGCTCTAACTCTACCACTTACCCAAAGCCAAACCCTATCCATAATAGTAACTTTAGTCCTAATCCTAATTCATAGCCTAATCCAAACCCTAACCTTAATACTAATCCTAACTCTAGCCCTCATTTTTGCTCTAACCCTAAATCAAATCCTTACCCTCACACAAATTATCAGTCTAAATCTGACCGTAAACTTAAACCAAAACCTAAAACTAGCCCTACGAGTAAACTTATACCTAAACCTTACCCTAACACTAGCCCTAGACCTAAGCCTAATCCTAAATATAGCCATAACTCTAAACCTAGACCTAAAGAAACCCTGAGCCATAGCCCTAACATAATCCTTAACCTAAAGCAAACACTAAACCTATCCCTACACCTAAGTCTAGTCCTTATTCTGCCTTTCACCTTAAACCTAACTCTAACCTGAACAATGACCGTAACACTAACACTAAACCTAGCTCTAAATCTGAACCTAACCCAAAACCTAAACCTAACACTAGACATAGCTATAACTCTAACCCTAGCTCTAATCAGAACCCTAGATCTTACATTACACATAGCCTTAACCTTGGGCCTAAATGTAACACAAAACCTATCCCAAATCTGAGGCCTTAACCTACCCTAAGCATAATCATAATACTAAATATAGCCCTAACACTAACCCTTGTCTTACACATAACTGTACCTAAAAGCCTAATCCTTAGCCTAAACATAACCCTAGACCTATTCTTAAACCTAAACCTAATCTTAGACCTAATCCTAACCTTAACCCTAGTACTAACACTAGCTCTAATACTAATATTTCCCTAACCCTTCCTCTAACCCTAATAATAACCCTATTCCTAAAACTAACCATATCCCTAACCCTAATCATAAACCTAAAACTCAATCTAACCCTAAACCTAATCCTTGCCATATACTTAACTGTAAACTTTACCATAAATCAAAACTAAACCTATCCCTAAATCTAAATTTAACCATATCCTAAACTTAAACCTAAACCTAATCTTATATCTAATCCAATACATTACTCTAAAACTAACGCTAGCCCCAATGAAAACGCTACCCCTAAACCCAACTCTAACCATAACCATAACCCTAACCCAGACATAACACTAAATCTAACACTCAACCTAGCCCTAACCATAGCTTAAACCCTAACCCTTACCCTAACACTAAAACTAGCCCTAGCCCTAACCATAATGCTAACTCTAGCCCTAACCCTAACACTAAACCTAGCCCTTATCCCAGCCCTAATTTAGCCCTATTCCTAACACTAACCCTAACCCTAGAATTAAGACTAACTATAATTCTCACACAAGACTTATCCCTACTTCTAATTCTATCCATTATGGTAACCCTAAACCAAGCTCTAACCCTAGTCATAACCCTTGCAATATCCTTAGCACTAGTACTAACTCTAGATCGAAACCTATGTCTAAAACTAACCCTAATCCAATGCCTCAGTCTATCCCTGAAACTAGCTCTAACCCTACTGCTAATCCTAAAATTAGCCCTAACCTTAGCTTGATCCCTAAAGTAATACCGAGCCATACCCCTAACATAATCCCTTACCCTAGACCAAACCCTAACCACCAGCCATAACTCTATCCCTAATTTGAAATCTAACACTAACCCTAAACATAACCATTACCCTGACTCATATCCAAACACTAAACCTAGCTCTAAATATCACCCTAACCTTCAACCTAACCCTAACACTATACCTAGTCCAAAACCTAACCGTAAAACTAACCCTAATTGTAACCCTAGTTCTTATAATAGCTGTAACCATAACACTAGCCCTAACCCTAACATAAAACTAGCCCTAATCAAAAAGTCCTAACACGAGCTTTAACCCTAAACCTAACCCTAATCCTGGCCCTAACCCTAGCTTTAACCCTATCCTTTACCCTAAGCCAAACCCTCACCCTAATGCTAACCATATTCTTAGCACTAATTCTTAGCCTTACCAACACCCTAAGTCTATAACTAGTCCTAACCCTAGCCTTCAATCTAGATATAACCATAAGCCTAACACTAACCCTATCCCTAATCATTATTCTGACCCTAACACTAATCTTAGGTCTCAATCTAAATCTAACCCTAAACCAAATCCTAACACTAGCCCTACTGGTAACCTTATACCTAAACCTAACCCTAATACTAGACCTAGACCTAAATCTAATCCTAAATCAAGCCATAACTATAGCTCTAGACCTAAAGACAAACTAGACATAGCCTTAACAATAATCCTTAACCTAATCCAAACTCTAACCCTACCTCTAGACCTAACCCTAGTCCTAATTCTGGCTTTAACCCTTACCATTACTCTACCCAAACACTGTTCCTGACACTAACACTAACAATAGCTCTAAGCTTCACCCTAACCCTAAAACTCTAAAGATAACCCTACCACTAACCCTAGCCTTAACCATAACCCTAAGCCTAAACCTAGACCTAATCCTAACCATAACCATAGCCCTAACCCTAGCTCTAACCCTATTCATTACCCTAAGATAACTATAGTCCTTATGCTAACCCTAACCAGAACCCTAATTCTAGCACTAGCATTAACCTGTCCATTAGCCTACACGTAACCTGAACCCTAAACCTAACTGTGTCATTACCCAATCCCTAAACACAAGACTATTTTGAGCCCTAAAACTAAATCTTAACCTAAACTAAACCCTAACCTTTATCGTGACTCTAATAATACTCATAGCTCTAAACCTGATCCTAATAAGAAACTTAAACTTTATAATAGACCTAGCCATTAATCTAACCCTAAATCTATCCCTAACTGTACCATAGACCTGACATTATCCCTAGCTCTAATCCTAGCCCTAACCCTAATACAAAACTTAGCCCACATCCTATCTATGAACCTCACCTTTATCATAAATCTAACCCTAAAGTTAGCCCTAACCTTAACACTAAATTTCACCCTAGTCCTAAAAGTATCTATGTTCCCATCCCTTACCCTAAACCTAAACCTAACCCTAAACCTAACACTAATCTTAGCCCTAACCCTAACCCTAACCCTAGCCCTTATCCTAGACCTAATTTAGCCCTATATCTAACCCTAACACTAGCCCTAAAACTAACTCTAACTCTCAAACTAGCTGTATACCTAGTTTTAACCCTATCCCTTACCATCACCATACACCTTCCCCTGAACTTAGCCCTACCCTAGCCCTATACTTAGCCCTATCTCAAAACATAGATCTAAACCTAAATCTAAATTTAACCCTAAACCTAAGACTAAATCTAAACATAACTTTACTCTTACCCCTTATTGTTAACCTAAGCCTAAATGTCACACTTACACTAACCCTAACCCTAAGACTAATCTTAAAACTAGCCCTAACCCTACCTCTAGCCCTAAAACAAAATTGAATTGTAGCCCTAACTTTAACCCTTATCCTAAACCAAACCCTAACCCTACACCTAGCCCTAATCCTATCCCTAATTACAGTCTAACCCTAACCTGAAAACTAACACTGACACTGACTCTGACACTAAAACTAACTTGGGCTCTAAACATCATCATCACCGTAAACCTAACCTTAACAGTAGACTTAGACCTAAATCTAACTCTATAACTAGCTGTAGTCATAAACCTACTTCATACATAAGTGGTAGTCTCAACCCTAGCCCTAATCTAACACAAAACCTAGCCCTAATTCGAGTCCTAAATCTAGCTTTAACCCCAAAACTAGCTTAAATTCTATGCATAACCCTAGTCCTAACCTTAGGGCTAACCCTATCCATTACTGAAATGATAACCCTAACCTTTCTGATAACCCTAGGCCTAACTCTAACCCTATACATTACACTAAACCAAATCTAAACCCTAAACCTAACACTGTCATTACCCTAACCCTAAATCTAACACTAATTCGAGCCCTGCACCTAAACACTAACTTATACCAAACCCTAATCCTGACCTGATTCTATAAATAACACTAGATCTAAACCTGATGCTAATCAAAAACCTAACCCTTACACTGGACCAACCCATAAACCTAACACTAAATCTATCCCTAACTGTAACCCCAGACCTGACATTAGCCATAGCCCTAATAATATCCCTAACCCGAAAACAAATCCTAGTCCTCATCGTAGTCCTAAACATAGCCTTAATCATAATCCTAACCTTAACCCTAATTCTATCCCTAATACTAACCTTTGCTTTGCCCTAAACCTAGCTATAACCACATCGTTTTCCTAAACTAAAACTTAACTCTCACCCTAACCCTAATGGTAACCCTTGCCTTATTCTTAGCCCTAGCACTAACCCTAGATCTAAAACTAACTTTATATGTAACTTGATGCCTAATCCTAATCCTAAAACGAGCCCTAACCCTAGCCCTAACATAACTCTAGCCATAATTTAGCCATATCACTAAACCTAAACCTAACCCTAGCCCTAAGACTAACTAACTCTTCCAGTAGTCCCATCATTCATTCTAACCCTGTCCCTTACCTTAACCCTAACCTTAGTACTAACTCTGGCCCTATCCTTATCCCTAGCACTAACCTTAGGCAAAATGTAACTCTATATCTAACCCTAACCAGAAGCTTAAGCCTACCCCTAACACTAGCCCAAACAACAATACTAATCCTAAAATGAGCCCTAACCCTAGACCTAGCCCTATAACAAAACTGATATATAGCTCTAACCCTAAAAATTAACCTAAACTAAACCCTAACCTTACACCTAGACCTCACCCTAGCCCTAATTTGATTTGGAAACTGAACCCTAAAACTAACCCTGAACCTGACACTGACCCTAACACTTCTAACTCTAAACATCACCCTAACCCTAAACCTAAACCTAACACTCAACCTAGCACCAAAACCCTAAAACTAGCCCTAATTGTAAACCTAGTATTTACATTAGCTGTAACCCTAACCTTAGTCCTAACAACCCCAAACCTAGCCCTAATCCAATCCCTAACCCTAGCTTTAAACCTAACCTAACCCTAATACTATCCCTAATTGTAACCAAAACTGCAGCCTTAAACTGATCTCTTACTCTATCCATTACCATTACCATAACCATAATCATAATAATAACCCTAGGCATAAACCTAACCCTATCCTGAATCCTAACACTTCCATTACCCTTAACCTAACCTGAATCCTAAACCTAACCCTATCATTTCCCTAAACCTAATCCTAAAACTAATTCAAGTCCAAACTTGAAACCTTAACCTATCCCAAACCCTAACCCAGACCTTGACCCTAATAATACCCCTAGCTCTAAACTTGACATAATCTAACACCTAACCCTTAGCCTAGACGTAGCCATAAACCTAATCCTAAAACTATCTTTAACAATAATTCTGGACCTGAAATTAGCTCCAGCCGTAATCCTAGCCCTGACCCTAAAAACACACCTAGCCCTCATCCTAGCCCTAAACCTAGCCTTAATCATAACCCTAAGTCTAGTCCTATACCTAACCCTAATTCTAACCTTCAACCTACCTCTAAGCCTAGCTATAATATCATTCTTTACCCTAAATTTAAATATAACCATAACCCTAACCCTAGGCTTAAGCTAAACACAAAATCTAGTCTTAATCCAGACCTAATTTAGCTCTATCTCTAACCCTATCCTAACCCTAGCCCTAAGACTAACTCAAACTCTTGCCCTAGCCCTATCCCTAGTTCTATCCATATCTGCTACAGTAAATCTAACACTAGCCCTAACACTTGCCCTAAAGTTGGTCCCAGCCCTAACCCTAACTCTATATCTAACCTTAAACCTAAGCCTAAGCCCAAAAGTATCACTAGCCATAACCCTAATGCTAATCATAACACTAGCCCTAACCCTAATACTAGGAGTGAACCAAAACTGAACAACAGCCCTAACCCTAAACCTTAACTTAAACCAAACACTAGACTTAAACCCTAATTCGAGTCCTAATCCTCACCTTAACTAATCCTGACCCTGACTCATATCCTAACACTCACCCTAGCTCTAAACACTGCCCTAAACTCAAACCAAACACTAATATTAACAATAGCACTAATTTGAGTCTTAATGCTAACCCTAAAACTAACCCTGACCTTGACTCCTATCTTAACAAGAACCATAGCTATAAATATTACCCTAACCTTAAACCTAACCCTACCACTAAACCTACCCCTAACCCTAACCCTAAAACTAACCCTAATGGTAACCCTAGTTCTTACATTATCTGTTACCGTAATCATAGCCCTAAACCTAACACAAAAACTAGTCCTAAACTGAGCCCTAAACCTAGCTTTAACTGTAATTCTAACCCTAACCATAGCCCTAACCCTAGATCTAAATCAATTCCTTACCTTTGTGAAACCCTAAACCTAAGAGTAACCCTAGAGCTATCCCTAGTCCTTAGACTAACCAAAACCCTAACCCTGTTAATAGTCCTAACCATAGCCTTCATTTTAGCTCTAACAATATCCCAAACCCTAACACTAACCCTGACCCTTATTCTGACCCTAACACTAAACCTAGGTCTAACACTAACCCCAACTCTAACCCACAATTTACCATAATCCTATCCTTAGACCTAACTCTGAACCTAACTCTCAGCCTAGACCTAATCATACCGCAGAACCTAACCCCTATGCTAAACATAACCCTAAACCTAATCCTAGTTCTAATCCTCACCTTAACCCTAACACAAGACCTAATCCTAAACATAACCCTAGCCCTAACTTTAACTCTAACTCTATCCATTACCCTAAAAATAACCCTTACCATAATGCTAACCCTAGGCTTAACCCTAACCCAATCACTTTCTCCAAACCTATCAATTACCCTAAACCTACCCTGAACCCTAAACCTAAACCAATCATTATACTAACCCTAACCCTAATGCTAATTTGAGCCCCAACCTAACCTCAAACCTAAAGCAAACCCTAACAATCACTGTGACTCTAATAATTCCCCTGGGTATAAACCTGACTCTTACACTACCTAAAACTTACACCAGACCTAGCCATAAACCTAACCATAAAACTATTCCTAATCTTAACCCTAGACCTGATATTAAACTTAGCCTTAATCCTAGCCCTAACCCTAACACAAAATTTAGCCCTTATCCTAGCCCTAAACATAGCCTTAATTTTATCCCTATCCCAAACACTAGGCCTAACAATAACACTAACCCTAGCCCTAATCTTAGCCTTAATTTAGCCCTATCCCTAACCCTAACCTAACTCTAGCCCAAAGACTAACTCTAACTTTCACCCTAACACTAACCCTTGTTCTAAATCTATCCCTTACTACAACCCTAATCCTAGACCTAAACCTTGGTGTAATCTTAGCCTGATTCATAGCCCTGGCCATAACCCTATATCTAACCCTAACTATAAGTCTAAACCTGACCCTAATCCTAAACCTAAACCTAACAGTAGCCCTAATGCTAATGCTAATCCTAAAACTAGCTCTAACCCTAGCTCTAGCCCTAAAACAAAACTGAGTCAGAGCCATAATCCTAACCCTTAACCTAAACCAAACCCTAACCCTACACCTAGCCCAAACCATATCCCTAATACTAGTCCTAAGCCTAACCCGAAAACTAACCCTGACACTGACTCTGACCCTAACAATAACCCTGGCTCTAAAATTATCACCGTATACGTCAACCTAACCCTAGACCTAGCCCTAACTCTAACCCTATAACTAGCACTAATCATAACCCTATTTCATACATTAGCCGTAGCCTTAACCTTAGCCCTACCTAACCCCAAACCTAGCCTTATTTCGAGTCCTAAACCTAGTTTTAACCCTAAACTTAAACCTAACCCTAACCCCAAACTAGCCCTAATCCTATACATAACCCTAGCCCTAACTTTAGGTCTAAACCTATCCATTACATAACAATAACCCTAACCCTTAAGCTAACCATAGGCCTAACCCTAATCCTATCCATTACACTAAACCAAACCTAAACCCTAATACTAAACCTGTCATTACCCTAAACATAAATCCTAACCTAACCCAAACCCTAACCCTTACACTGACCTCCAAAATAACCCTAGATATAAACCTAAATCTTACCCTAAACGTAATCATTACTCTGGAAAAAGCTGTAAGCCTAACACTAAATCTAGCCCTAATGATAACCATAGAGCTAACATTAGCCATAGCCCTAATACTATCCCTAACCCTAACACAAACTCTAAACCTTATCCTAGCCAAAACCTCTTCCCTTACCCTAAACATAACCCTAACTCTTACCCT
This sequence comes from Marmota monax, assembly GCF_021218885.2. NCBI lineage: Eukaryota > Metazoa > Chordata > Mammalia > Rodentia > Sciuridae > Marmota > Marmota monax. Next base: position 1,148,785 of record NW_026692693.1, on the reverse strand, counting down.
AACCTTTTTCATCACAGTTGCCCTATCTTTAGCCCTAGCTTTAACACCAGATTGAAACCTAACTTTAAACCTAACCCGAACTCGATGCTTAAGCCTAAAACTAGCCCTAACCCTGATGCTAATTCTAAAACTAGCCCTAACCCTAGCCCTAACAATAACCCTAGTCATAATTCAGCCCTATCCCTAACCCTAACCCTAACCTTAGCGCTAAGAATAACTCTCTCACACTGGCCCTATCACTCATTCTAATCCTATCCCTTCCCATATACCTAACCCTATCCCAAATCCTAGTCCTAACCCTTGCCCTATCCTTAGCCCTAGCATGGACCGTAGGTAAAAACCTAACACTAAATTATACCCTAAACTGAAGCCTAAGCCTAAATCTAAGACTAGCCCTAACCCTAACACTAATGCTAAAAGTTTCACTAACCATAAACCTTGCCCTAATACCAAACCAAGCTAAAGCTCTAACCATAAACCTCAACCTAAACCAAGACCTAAACCTAAACCTAGTCCTAACCCCAGCTCTAATTCAAGTTTTAAGCCAAACCCCAAACTAACCCTGACTCTTACTCTGACCATAACACTTACTCGAGGTCAAAACATTACCCTAAACCAAAAACTAAAACTAACAGTAAACCTAGCCCTAAAACACTAAAATTAGCCATAATCATAACCTTAGTACTTACATTAGTCGTAACGCTAACCCTGCAATAATTTAGCCCAAAATCTAGCCCTAATCATAACCATAACCATAGCCCTAAACTGATTTCTAACTCTCTCTATTACCATAATCATAACCCTAACCCTAATGCTAATTCAAGCCCTACTTTTAAACCTTAACCTCTCCCAAACCTTAAACCAGAACTTGACCCTAATAATACCCATAGCTCTAAACCTTATTCTAACCCTAAACCTAACCCCTACACTAGACATACCCATAATCCTAAACCTAAAACTATATTTAACCATAATTCTTGATCTGAAATTAGCCCTACCATTAATTGTAGCCCTAAACCTAAAATACACCCTAGTCCTCATCCTAGACCTAACCTAGCCTTAACCATAATCCTAACCCTAACCACAGAGCTAACCCTGATTCTAACTCTCACCCTACCTCTAATCCTAGTTATAAAGCCATCCTTTACCCCAAACTTGCCCTAACTTTAAACCTAAACTCTAACCCTCACCCTAACCCTAACCATAACTCTAACCCTAACCAATACCCTGGGCTTAAAGACTAAACCTAGCCCTAATTTAGCCCTAACTCTTACCCTAACCCTAACCTTAAACCTAGCCCTAAGACTGTCACCCTATCCCTATCTCTAATTCTAACTCTATCCCTTACCATAATCCTAAACCTAGCCATAATCCTTGTTGTATCCTTAGTGCTAGCCCTAACCCTAGATCTAACCCTAATTCCATCTTTAACCCTAACCTAAATGTAAGCCTAAAACTAACACTAGCTCTAACCATAACTCTAGGACTAAAACAAAACCGAGTATGAGCCTTAACCCCAAACCTTAACTTAAACCAAACCTTAACACTAAAACTAGACTTAACCCTAGCCCTAATTTGAGTCCTAATCTTAACCTTAAAACCAACCCTGACCCTGAAGCAAAACCTAACACTCACCCTTGCTCTAAATTGCACTCATTCTAGATCTAACCCTATCAAAAACCCTAACAATAACCCTGACCCTTTTACTGACACTACCACTAATCCTAGGTCTAATCCTAACCCTAACCCTAACCAAAAATATGTTGTAATCCTATCCCAAGACCTAATCCTGAACCTAACTCTCAGCCTAGCCCAAACCATAGCTCAGAAACTAACCCTTACACTAAACATAACCCTAACCTAATCCTAGTTCTAACTCTCAACCTAATCCTAATTGAAGACCTAATCCTAATCATAACCCTATCCCTAACCTTAAGTCTAACTGTATCATTACCCTAAACATAACCCTTACCCTAAACCTAGTCCTAACCCTAAACATATCAATATCCCCAAACTTATCAAATACCCCAAACCTACCCTGAACACTAGACCTAATCCAATCATTACCCTAACACTAATCCTCATGTTAATTCAAGTTCTAACCCTAAACTCAAACCTAAGCCAAACCCTAACACTGACACTGCCCCTAAAAATTCCCCTAGCTCTAAACCTCACTTTTGCCTTATAACTAACCCTTACACTATACCTAGCCATAAAACTAACCCTAAAACTATCCCTAAGCATAAAACTGGACCTGATATTAGCCCTAGCTATGATACTAGCCCTAACCCTAACACAAACCCTAGCCCTTATCCTAGCCCTAAACATAGGCTTAATTATAACCCTAACCATAACACTAGGCCTAAACCAACACTAACTCTAACCCTAATCTTAGATCTAATTTAGCCCTATCCCTAACCTTAACTATAACCCTAGTCCAAAGACTAACTCTAAGTATCACCTTAGTCCTAAACCTAGTTCTAACCCTATAATTCACTGGGACCCTAATCCTAGCCCAAACCATAGGTCTAACACCAGCCCTATTCATAGCTGTAGCAACAACCCTAGATCTTACCCTAACTCTGAATCTAACCCTAACCTTTAGCATAATCCTAAACCTAACACTGTCCCTAACCCTAAGGCTAATCCTAAAACTAGCACTAACTTTAGCACTAAAATAAAACCAAGCCATAGACCTAATCCTAACTCTTAATATAAACTAAGCACTAACCCTACACTTCGCCATAACTCTAGCCCTAATTCGAGTTTTAAGCCAAACCCTAAAACTAACACTTACCCTGACTCTGACCTTAACACTAACCCTAGCTCTAAACATCAACCTAACCCTATACCTAAACCTAACAATAGGCCTAGCCCTAAACGTAACCCTAACATTAGCCTAATTGCAACCATGGTACTTACATTAGCCATAACTGTAAACCTAGCCTTAACTTAAACAAAAACCTAGCCTTATTCCAAGCACTATTCCTAGATTTACCCCTAAACGTAACCCTATCACCAATTGTAACTATAACCCTAGCCATATCCTATATTTAACTCTAACCCTAACCCTATTGATAATCATAATATTGACCCTGGCTGTACCCCTATCTTTAACCCTATCAATTACCGTAACCATAACCCTAATCCTACTGCTAAACCTTGGCCTAAATCTAAATATATCCTTAATCCTAACCCTATTCATTACCCTAAATGTAACGTGAAATCTAAACCTAACACTATTTTTATGCTAATCCTAACTCTAACGCTAATTCGAGCCCAAACATTAAGCATTAACCTATCCAAAACACTAATTGCGAACCTGACTGTAATAGTACCCTTAGCTAAAAACCTGACCCTAACCCTAAACCTAACCCTTACACTAGACGTAGCAATAAATCTAACCCTAAAACTATTTTAACCGTAACACTAGAGCTGAAATTAGCCCTAGTCGTAATCCTGGCCCTAAACCTAGGCTTAATCCTAAACCAAACCATAACCCAAGCCCAAACCCTAATTCTATTCTTCACCCTAGCCCTAAATCTACCTATAACCTCATCCTGTACCCAAAAACTAACCATAACCCTAAACCTAACCCTAACCCTCGCCCTAAACCTAGGCCAAACACATAGCCTAGTGCTAATCCTAGACTTTATTTAATCCTATCCTAACCCTAAACCTTGCCATAAGACTAACTCTAACTCTTGCCCTAGCCCTAGCCCTAGTTCTATCCTTAGCCTTAATCCTAACAATAGATCTAAGCCTAAGTTTAAATCTAACATAACTCTAAACATAACTGTATGAATAAGCCTAAACCAAACCCTAACACTGCCCCTAAGCATAATGCTAATCCTATAACTTGCCCTAGCCCTAGCCATAGCCATAGCCATAAACCAAAACCAGGCTATAGCCCTAATCTTAATCCTTAACGTAAATTGAACCCCTAAGCCTACAACTAGCCCTGAAACTAACTCTAAAACTAACCCTGACCTAACACTGACCCTAACACTAATCCTAGCTCAAAAAATCACCCTAACCTTAAATTAACCATATCTCTATATCTAGCCTTAACCTAACCCTAAAACTAGCCTTAATCATAACCCTAGTTCATACGTTAGTCATTGTCCTAACTGTACACCTAAACCTAACACAAATTTTACCCCTAATCTGAGCCCTAACCCTAGCTTTAATCCTAATACTATGTTGAGAGCCAAAATTGAAGCAGCCCCAGAAAACTTCCAGCTGATTGGCTCAATGCAGCCCCAGCAACCAGCTGATTGGCTCTTCTGTGGTGATGCTCATTGGGCTGTTTCCCCGCCCTTTCAGAACATGGAGCTGCTCATTGTGGGACTCTTTTGGCTCTGCCAATGTGACCAAGCCAATCGGCCTCAAGAGCGGGAAAGATTGGGGGAGGTGCTCGCAGGGAGTGCCTGAGGTGGCAGTTGGGCTCTGAGGGAATTCCTGAAGAGCTCGAGTGGTGCAGCATGTGTGTTCTAAAAATAAAGTTTGTTTCTTCTTGATAAGTGGCTTGTGAATTGTGCCCAGCCAGGCTGCGGCAATACTAGTCCTAACCCTAACCCTAACCCTAACACTAGCCCTAAGCCTAACTCTAACCCTATTCCTTACACTAAGCAAAACTCTAAACCAAATGCTAACCCTAGTTCTAATCCTAATTAATAGCCTAACTTAAAGTCTAACCATAATACTAGTCTTAACTCTAGCCCTCATTCTACCTCTAAACCTAACCCTGACCCTCATCTGAAACTAACAGTAACCCTATGTCTAAACCTAACCCTAACCCTAAACAAAATACTAACACTAGCCCTACTGGTAATCCTTTACCTATACCTAAGCATAACACTAGAAAAAGACCCAAAGCTAATTCTAAATATAACTATAACTCTAGACCTAGACTTAAACAAAAACCTAGCACTAGCCTTAACAATAACCCTTAACCTACACCAAACACTTACCCTACCCCTAGACCTAAAGCTAGTCCTAATTCTGGATCTAACCTTAACCCTAACCCTATCCCCAAAACAGACCTTGATTCTAAAACTGAACCTAGCATTAAACATGACACTAACTCAAAACCTAGACGTAACCCTAGAACTAGCAATAATCCTAACCCTAAAACTAGCCCTAAACATAACCCTATTTCTTACATTATTCATTGTCCTAAACTTAACACAAAATCTAACATAAAACCTAGCCCTAATCCTAGGCCTAAACTTATCTCTAAGCATAACTCTCAGCTTAACCCTAACCCTAAACCTAGCCCTAACGTAAGCCTCACCTTTGACCTAACCCTAGCTCAAAGCCTAACCTTTTCATTAAACATAACCCTAGCTCTATCCTAAACCCTAACCCTAACTTTAACCCTAATCCTAATATTAAACCTAGCCTGAATTTATCTCTAACCATATCCATTACCCTAACCATAACCTTAACACTAATTAAAACACTATCCCTAACAGTAAACCTAAATATAACCATAAATGTAAACCTAGACCTAAACTAAACCTAACCCTCACCCTAGCCCTAACCCTAACCTTAACCTAAACTTAACCATAGCCCTAAACCTAACACTTACCCTAACCTTAAAACTTACCCAAATCACACCCTAGATCTATCCCTAAACCTAGCCATAATCCTAGACTTAATCCAAACCAAAACCTAGCCCTAACCCTAGCTATAAACCTATACATTACACTAAACATAACCCTAACCATAATGCTAACCCTAACCTGATCGCTAAACCTTACTCATCGATTACCCTAAACCTTAACTGAAACCTACACTAAACCCTATCCATTATGCTAACCCTACCCTAAACATAATGCTAATTTGAACCCTAGCCCTAAACCTTTAGCTAAGCCAAATGCTAATCCTGACACTGACCCTGAACCTAATAATAGCCCTAGCCCTAATGCTGACCTTTAACCTAAACCTAACACTTACACTAGACCTTGCCATAACCTAACCCTAAAATTATCCTTATCATTAACCCTAGACCTGATATTACCCCTATACCTGGTCCTAGCCATAAATTTAACAGAAACCCTATCCCTTAACTAAGCACTAAACCTACCTTTAATCATAAACTGAACAATAACTCTAGGCCTAATCCTAATTCTAACACTCACCCTTGCCCTAAAGCTAGCTATAATCCCACCCATTCCCCTAAACTTAACCTTAACACCAATGCTCACCCTAACTCTAGCCCAGCCCCTTGGTCTAACCACAACACTAACCCTAGCCTTAATATTAGCCCTAATTTAGTGCTAACCCTACCATTTAACGTAGCCCCAATCCTAGCCCTAATTTAGCCCTAAACCTATCACTAACCTGATCACTAAATTTAGCTGTAAACCTAATCCTCACTCTAGCCCTAATCCTAGCCCTAATTTAGCCCTAAACTTATCACTAACCTTAGCTGCAATCCTTGCCCTAATTTAGCCCTAACCCTAGCCCTAACCCTAGCCCTAATCCTAGCCCTAATTTAGCCCTAAGCCTAACCCTAACCCTAAGACTACTACTAAGACTAACTCTAATTCTCACAATAGGTGTATACCTAGTTCTAATCATATTCATTTCCATAACCCTCACCCTCAACCTAAACCTAGCCCTAGCCCTAGCCCTAACATTAGATCTTACATTAACTTTAAATATAAACCAAACTCTAAGCCTAAACCTCAACTTAACACTAGCCCTAACCCTGATGCTAATCCATAATCTAGCCGTAAATATAGCCCTAGCCCTGATACAAAACCAATCTATATTCCTAAACTTTTACCTAAACCAAACTCTAACCGTAAACCTAGTACTAACTTTAGCCATAATTCGAGTTCTAACCCTAACCATAAAAATAACCCTGACTCTGACAGTGACCCTAACAATCACCCTTGCTCTAAACATCACCCTAAACCTAAACCTAACCATAATACTAGACCTAGTCCTAACCCTAATCCTAACTCTAAAACTAGCACTAATTGTAACACTAGTTCATACATTAGCCATAGCCCTAAACCTAGGCCTAACCAAACCAAGCCTAATCAGAGCCTTAACCCTAGCTTTAACCCTAACCCTAAACCTAAAGCTAACCCAGAACCTAGCCCTAATCTTTACCCTAACACTAGCCAGAATTCTAACTATTACCCTATCTCTATCACTAGCTCTAACCCGATCCATTACCCTAACCATAAACATAACTCTAATGGTATCCCTAGGCCTAAACCTATACTTATCCCTAACCCTAAATTATTTCATTAACCTAAACCTAACCTGAACCCTAAACCTAACCCTCTCATTACCCTTACCCTAACCCTAATGCTAATTCAAGCCCTAACCCTAAACTTTCACCTAACCCAAACCCTAACTCTGACCCTTCCTATGATAATATACCTAGCTCTAAACTTGACACTACCCATAAACCTAACCTTTATACTAGACATAGCCATAAATCTAACACTAAAACTAACCCTAACCGTAACCCTAGACGTGACATTTGCTCTAGCCATAATTCTAGCCCTAACCCTAACACAAACCAAACCCTAACCCTAACCCTAACCCTAATCCTATCCATAACCCTAGCCCTAAATTTAGCTCTAACCCTATTAATTACCATAAACATAACCCTAATTATAATGCTAACTCTAGGCCTGAATCTAACCCTATCCCTAACCGTAACCCTATCCATTATGCTAAATCTAATGGTAACCCTAAACCAAACTCTATCATTACCCTAACCAAAAACCTAATGCTAATTTGAGTCCTAACACTAAACCCTAAACTAAACAAAACCCTAAACCTGATCATGACCCTAATAATACTCTTAGCTCTAAACTTGATCCTTTCCCTCATCCTAACACATATACTAAACATATCCATAAACCTAACCCTGAAACTATCCCTAATTGTAACCCTAGATCTGACATTCAGCCTAACACTAATCCTAGCCCTAACCCTAACACAAATCCTAGCCCTAATCCTAGCCTAAACCTAGCCTTAATCATAACTCGAATGAAACCCTAGCCCTAACCCTAATTCTAACATTCATCCTAGCCCTATCCCTAGCTCTAACCCATCGCTTAAACTAAACCTAATCATAAGCCTAAAACTAACCATAGGCCTAAAAATAACCATAAACCTAGCCCTATTCCTAGCCCTAATTAAGCCCTATACCTAATCAAACACTAAGCTTAGCCCTAAGACTAACTCTCACTCCCACCCTAGCCCTATTCCTAGTTCTAACCCTATCCCTTACCATCACCCTAATTCTAGCCACAAACCAACACCTAACAGTAGCCCTATCCTTAGCCCTAGACCTAACCATAGATTTTATCCTAAATCAAAATTTAACTTAAAACCTAAGCCTAAACCTAATCCTAACACTAGCCCTAAACCTAATGCTAAGCCTAAAACTAGCCCTAACCATAACCCTAGCATGAAAACAAAACAGAGCCATAGGTCTAACTTTAAAATTTAACCTATATCAAAACCTAACCCCAAACCTAGTCCTAACCATAGCCTTAATTCTAGTCCAAACTCTAAACCTAAAACTATTCTGTCATTGAATTTGACCCTAACACTAACCTAGCTATAAAGATCACCCTAATGTTATACCTAATGCTACCAGTAGACCTAGTCCTAACCCTAATCCCATAACTGGCCCAAATTGAAACCCTAGTCCATACATTGGCCATAACTCTAAACCTAGCCCTGCCTCTAACCTAAACCTAGCCTTAATGCAAGACCTAAACCTAGCTTTAACCCTAAATTTAAACCTAACTCTAGCCCAAACCCTAACCCTAAACATAGCCCTAGCCTTAGTTCTAATCCTATCCCTTACCCTTAGCTAACTCTAATCCTAATTCTAACCCTAGGCCTAACCCTAATCCTTAGCCTAACCCAAACCCTAACCCTATTACTAGTGCTAACACTAGCCCTCATTCCAGCTCTAACCATAACTCAAACCTGACAATTATTCTGATGCTAATGGTAACTGTAGGTCTAAACCTGACCCTAACCTTGTATTGATCCATAAAACTAGAACTAGAAATAAACCTATTCCTAAACCTAACCATAACACTAGCAATAGACCTAAACTTAATCCTAAATGTATCCATATCTCTAGCCCTAGACCTATACAAAACCTAGCCATAGCCCAAATGATACACCTTAACCTAACATAAACACTAACCTTACCCCTAGACCTAACTCTAGTGATAATTCTGGGTTTAACCCTAACCCTAACTATAATCTGAACACTGGCCCTGACCTAACACTCACCCTAGCTATAAACATCATGCTAATGCTAACCCCAACCCTAAACTTGACCTAGCCATAGCACTTACTCAAAAAGTAGCCATAATCATAATCCTTGTTCATACATTAGTTTTAGGCCAAACGTTAGCCCAATCTAACCCCAAACCTGGCCCTAATCTGAGCACTAACCCTATTTTTAACCCTAACCCTAAAACTAGCCTTAACCCATACCCTAACCCTACCTCTAGTTCTAGCTCTTACCTTATCCATTACCTTAAGCTAAACCAAAAATCTAATGCTAACCCTATCCTAAAACTAACCTGAACCCTAATTGTAAGCCTATCCATTACCCTAACCCTAACTCTATCTCTAATGCTAATTCGAGCCCTAAACCTAAATCTTAAATTAAACCACACCTTAAGCCAAGCACTGACCCTAATAATACAGATAGCTATAAACTTGATCCTTACCCTAAATCTAACCCTTACACTAGACCTAACCATAAAAATAACCTGAAAACTATCCCTAACTGTAACCCTAGACCTGACATTAGCCCTAGCCCTAATCCTAGCCCTAACACTAATATGAACACTAGGTCTCATCCTAGCCCAAAACCTAGCCTTAATCATAACTTAACCCTAACTCTAACCCTTTCCCTAGCCCTAAACCTAGTTAAAACTGCATCGCTTACCCTAAACCAAACCCAAACCCTAACCCTAACATTAATCCTAGCCCTAATGCTAACCCTAGGACTAACTCTAACACTAACCGTAGCCCTAATTCTAAACCTAACCCTAATCCTAGCTTAAAGACTAATTATAACTCTCGCCCTATCTCTAGACCTAATTGTAACCCTGTCACTCACCATAACCTTATTCCTAGCACTAAGCCTGGAATAACCCTAGCCCTTTCCTTACACCTTGCCCTACACTAGATCTAAACCTAACTCTAAATCTAACCCTAATTCTACACCTAATCCTAACCCTAATACTAGCCCTAACCCTAAAGATAATCTTAAAACTAGCCCTAACCATAGGTTTAGCCCTAAAACAAAACTGAGCCATAAAACTAACTCTGAAATTTTACCTCAACCAAACTCTAATCTTACATCTAGCCCTAAGGGTAGCCCTAATTCGAGTTTTAACCTTAACCTTAAATCTACCCCTGAACCTGTCTCTGATATTAACACTAACCCTACATCTAAACATCACCCTAAACCTAAACCTTAACCTAACAATACACTTAGTCCTAACCCTAATTCTAACCATAACCCTAGATCATACATTAGCTGTAACCTTAAACCTAATGCTAACCAAAACCTAGCCCATGTCTGAGACCTAAACCTAGCTTTCACCCTAACCCTAACCCTAACACTAGCCCTAACACTAACCCAAACCCTAGCTCTAACCCTGGCTCTATCGTTAACCTTTACTCTTGACAAACCCCAACTCTAATGCTAACCCTAGTCCTAAAACTAATTCTTACTCTAACACAAACCCTATCAATATTACTAGTTTTAAACCTAGCCCTCAATTCTTGTTATAACTATAACCCAAATCCTAACCCTTACCCTGACCCTTATTCTGACCCTGAACCTAAACCAAATCCTAACACTAGCCCTACCCATAACCCTATATCTAAACCTCACCCTAACACTTGCCCTAGGTTAAACCTAATCTTAAATCTAGCCATATCTTTAATGAAGACCTAAACAGAAACCTAGCCCTAGGTTTAATGATAACCCTTAACCTAAGCCAAACACTAACCTTACCTCTAGAGATAACCAATCCTAATTCTGGCTCTAGCCCTAACCCTAATCCTAATCCAAACACAGACCCTGACACTAACACTAACCCTAGCTATAAAACTGATCCTAACCGAAACCTAAACCTAAACATAACACTAGACTGTAAACATAACTGTTACATTACCATAGCACTAAAACTAGCTCTACACATAGCACAAAACCTAGCACTAATCCTAGGCCTAAATCTAGCCCAAAGTGTAACCCTAACGCTAACCTAACCTTATCACTCACCCTAAGCCTAACCCTCACATTAACCTTAATCATCACCATATACCTAACCCTAGATAAAACCCCAAACCAAACCATAAACATAACCCTAGCCCTATCCCTAACCCTAATCCTAATCCTAGCCCTAATCATGTTAACACTAGCCCTAATACTATCTCTAAAATTATCCATTACCCTAAACCAAAACTTAACCCTAATGATAACCTTAGCTCTAAAACTAATGTAATCCTAATTCTAGACCTAACCCTAAACCTAACCCTTATCATAGAGTTAACCCTAGATTAAACCCTAACCCTTACTCTAACACTAACCCTAAAACTAAAACTATCCCTAACCCGAACCCAACATCTATCCCTATTCATTAACCCAACTATAAAAATAATTTTAGCCATAACCCTAACACTAACCCTAACTTTAACCATAAATCTAATCCTAGACATAATCCTAAACCTTACCCTCACCCTAGCTCTAATCCTAGCTCAAAACCTAAACTGTACCCTAAACCTAACCCAAACCCTAACCCTAGCCATAGCCCTAACCATAACCCTAACTCTAGCTCTAATCCTATACAAAATCTTAGCCCTAACCCTAGCTCTAATGCTACTCATTAACCTAAAAATAAACCTAACCCAAATAATAATCCTAGACCTAATCCTAACCCTATCATTAACCCTAACCCTACCAATTACCCTAATTTAACCTGCATCCTAAACCTAAACCTATCCATTAACCTAAACCTAATTCTAATACTAATGCTAATTTGAGCCCTAACTCTAATAATTAACCTAACACAAACCCAAAACCTGACCCTAACCCTAAAAATCACCTTACCCTAAACCTAATATTAGATTTAGCCATGAACCTAACCATATAACTATCCCTAGCCATAATGCTAAACCTGAAATTATCCTTATCCCTAAAATTTGCCCTAACCCTAACACAAACCCTAGCCCTCATCCTAACCCCAAATCTAGTGTTAACCCTAACACAAACCTAACCCTAGGCCTGAATCTAATTCAAATCACCACCCTACCCCTAAACCTAGCTATAACCCCATTCCTTCTCCTAAACCTAACCCTAAACATAATCCTAAACATAGCACTAATCCTAGACCTAACCCTAACATCAATCCTAGACATATTCTTAGCCCTAATTTAGCCCTAAACTTAACCCTAACCTTAGATTAAAGACACTCTATCGCCCTAGCTTTAAACCTAGTCGTAACCCTATCCTTACCATAACCCAAATGCTAGACCTAACCTTAACCCTAACCCTAGCCATAGCCCTAACCCTAGAATTAACCATAACTCTAAATGTACCCCTAAACCTAAACTCACCCTATCATTAGGAAAAACACTAACATTAATTGTTAAACTACACTTAACTTTAGCCTTAGCCCTAAAACATAATGAGCCATAGCACTGATCCTAACCCTTAACCTAAACAAAATCCTAACCCTATATCTAGCCCTAAGCCTACCCCTAATTTGAGTGCTATCCCCAACCCTAAAACTAACCTTGACCCTAACTCTGAACCTAAGTGTAACTCTAGCTCAAAATATCACTCTAAACTTAACCTAACCATAAAACTAGACTTAGCCCTAAGTTTAACCCTAAAATTACCCTGAATCATAACCCTAGTTCTTACATTAGCTGTATCCCTAACACTAGCCATAATGTAATCCAAAATCTAGCCCTAATGCGAGCCCCAACAATAGCTTTAACTCTAAATCTAAACCTAAACCAAGTCCTAACCCTTACCCTAAACCTAACCCTAACTTAAATCCATGCATTAACCCTAAACCTAACACTAACCATAACACTAACACTAACCATAACCCTAGCCCTAACCCTACCTCCAACCCTATCCATTACTCTAACCCTAACCCTAACCCTAATCCTAACCCTAATGCTAACCCTCGACTTAACACTAACACATTCACTAACCCTAACCTATCCATTACCCTAAACATAACCATAACCCTAAACCTAACCAAACACTAAACCTAGACGTAATACTAACCTTAAAACTAGCCCTATATTTAACCCTTGTTTTTACATTAGCCATAGCCCTAAAGCTAACACAAAACCTAGCCTAGCCCTAATCCAAGAGATAACCCTAGCTTTAACCCTACCCTAAACCTAACCCTAGCCCTAACCCTAACCCTAACCTTATCCCTATAAGGATAAAGCAATTGATTTATCCCCTATAAGGATAAATCAAACACAGTTGATGCTAGCTGCTTAAAATTTGATACACTCAATTAGTACTCAGAGTGCTCTGTATGCTTTGTTCCCTGTTGAAGTAGTCATAAGCAGAGGCAAAAGATATTGCATTTCAAAGTTTGCCAAACTTCCAAAAAACTCCGAGGTTAGTAGAATCTCAGCAAATATTTTTTTCACCATTCTTGTTGATACTTTGAAGGGATGATCGGTACTCCAGTTACACTTGGCCCCACTAATTTCATTCTTCTAAGTTGAAGCTTTCATTATCAAGAAAACTTTGAATTTTTAGGTTGCACTTCGTTTTCACCAATAAGGATAGAGGCATTTTGAATTCTAAATCATACATGTTTTTTGCTAGCTTCTTGAAACCTGACTCACTCAATTAGTTCTCAGTGCACTCTCTAAGCTTTTTTCCCTGTTGGAGTAACCCTAAGCAGAGGCAAGGAAAAAAAAATATTTGAAAGAGTGTGCCAAGCTTCCACAGTACTCAAAGTTTACTGGAATCTCAGCAAATATTTTTTACCTGATCTTTTGATACTTGGAAAGAATGATTGGTACTCCACTCGCACTTTGCCCACCAAATTTCATTCTTCTAGTTTGAAGCATTTGTTCACAGTAACCTTTTAAATTTTTTGGTTTCACTTCATTTTCCCCTATAGGGATAAGGCAGTCGGAACTCAAAAACAAACACAGTGTGTTCTAGCTATTTAAAACTTTACTCATTCAATTAGTTCTCAGTGCACTCTCTATGCTTTTTTCCCTGTTTAAGTAGCCCTAAGCAGAGGCAAGGAAAAATCACTTTCATTTGAAAGCATTTGTCAAGCTTCGACAGAACTCTGAGTTTACTGGAATTTCAGCAAATATTTTTTCACCCGATCTTGTTGATAGTTTGAAACAATAATTGGTACTCCAGTCTCACTTGGCTCCACAAATTTCATTCTTCTATGTTGAATCATTGGTTTGCAGCAACAATTTGAATGTCTTAGGTTTCTATAAATTTTACCTTGTAGGGATAGAGGCATTTGGAATTCTAATCAAATATGGTTTGTGCTAGCTTCTTGAGACTTAACACACTCAATTAGTTCTCAGTGCACTCTCTAAGCTTGGTTCCCTGTTGAATGAGCCTAAGCAGAGGCAAGGAAAAAACACTTTAATTTGAAAGTGTTTGCCAATCTTCCAGAGAATTCCGAGTTTATTGCAATTTCAGCAAATATTTTTTCACCAGATTTTGTTGATACTTTGACAGAATGATTGATACTCGAGTTGCACTTTGCCCCCCAAATTTTATTCTTCTAAGTTGAAGCATTCATTCACAGAAGCACTTTAAATTTTTGGTTTCATTTAGTTTTCCTCTATAAGGATAGAGCTAGTCAGAACTCTAAATAAAACATGATTTATTCTAGCTGCCCAAGGCTTGACAAACTCAATTAGTTCCAAGTGCTCTCTGTATTCTTTGTTCCCTGTTGAATAAGCCCTAAGTAGATGCAAGGAGCAAAAACTTTTATTTGAAACTGTTTGCCAAGTTTCCACAGAACACAGAGATTACTGGAATTTCAGCAAATATATATTTTTTAAATCTGATCTTGTTGATACTTTGAAGGAATGATTGGTACTCAAGGCACACTTGGCCCCACAAATTTCATTTTTCTAAGTTGTAGCATTCATTTTCAGGAACACTTTGAGTTTTTAGTTTTTATTTAATTTTCCCTACATGGATAGATGCAGTTGGAACTCTAAATCAAACGTGGTTTGTGCTAGCTGCCTGAAAGTTGACACACTTGATTTGTTCTCAGTGCACTCTCTATGCTTTGTTCCCTGTTGAAATAGCCCTAAGCAGAGGCAGGAATAAACACTTTCATTTGAAAGCATTTGCCAAGCTTCCACAGAACTCTGAGTTTTCTGGAATCTCAGCCAATATTTTCCACAAGATCTAGTTTATTCTTTGAGTAATGGTTGTTACTCCATTTGCACTTGGCCCCCCTAATTTCATTCTTCTAGGTTGAAGTGTTCGTTTGTAGGCCACTTTGAATATGTAGGTTTTACCTCATTTTCCCCTATAGGGATAGAGGCATTGGGAACTCAAAGTCAAACATGGTTTGGGCTAGCTGATTGAAACTTGACACACTCAATAAGTCCTCTGTGCACTCTCTATGCTTTGTTCCCTGTTGAAGGAGCTCTAAGAAGAGGCAAGGAAAAAATACTTTCGTTTGAAAGGATTTGAGAAGCTTCCAAAGGACTCTGAGTTTACTGGTATCACAGCAATAGTTTTTTCACCTGATATTGTTGATACTTTGAAGGAATGATCAATACTCCAGTAGCCCTAAGCAGAGGCAAGAAAAAAAAGCTTTTATTAGAAAGTGTTTGCCAAGATTCCAAGTAACTCTGAATTTACAGGATTCTCAGGAAACACTTTTTCACCTGACCTTGTTGTTACTTTGAAAAAAAAAAATGATTGGTACTCCAGTCTCACTTGGCCCTCCAAATTGCATTATTCTAGGTTGAATCATTTGTATTCAGGAACATTTGGAATTTTTAGGTCTCCCTTCATTTTCCTTCATAGGGATAGATGCGGTTGAAAGTGAAAATCAAACATGGTTTTGGGCTACCTGCTTGAATCTTGACACACTCAATTTGTTCTTAGTTCACTCTCTATGCTTTGTTCCCTGTTGAAGTAGCCCAAAGCAGAGGCAAGGAAAAAAACAGATTCATTTTAAAGCATTTGCCAAACTTCCACAGACTCTGAGTTTACTGGAATCTCAGCAAAGATTTTTTTCACCCGATCTTTTTGATAGTTTGAAGGAATGATCAGTACTCCAGTTGCACTTGGTACCCCAAATTTTATTCTTCTAGATTGAAGCATTCATTTGCAGGAACACTTTAAATTTTTAAGTTTCACTTCATTTTCCCCTCTAGGGATCAGGCCTTTGGAATTCTATTTTGAACACGGTTTTTTGATAACTGCTTGAAATTTGACATGCTCAATTAGTTCTCAGTGCACTCTCTGAGATTTTTTCCCTGTTGAAACAGCCCTAATTAGAGGCAAGGAAAAAACACTTTCATTTAAATGCATTTGCCAAGCTTCCACAGAACTCCGAGTTTACTGGGATCACAGCAAATATTTTTTCACCCAATCTTGTGGATACATGGCAGCAATGATCAGTACTCCAGTCACACTGATCATTCCCCATATTTCATTCTTCTAGACTGAAGTTTTCATTTGCAGAAAGACTTTGAATTGTTAGGTTTCAGTTCTTTTTCCCCTATAGGGATAGAGGTTTTTTGAACTCTAAATCGAACATTATTTGTGCTAGCTCCTTGAAACTTGACACAATCAAGTATATCTCAGTGTGCTCTCTATGCTTACTTCCCTGTTGAAGTAGCCCTATGTACAGGCAATGAAAAAATACTTTCAATTGAAAGTGTTTGCCATGCTTCCACAGAACTCTGAGTTTACAATAATCTCAGCAAATATTTTTTCACCTGATCTTGTTGATACTTTCCAGGAATGATAGGTACTCCAGTTGCACTTTTGTCCGAAAATTTCATTCTTTTAGGTTGAAGCATTCATTTGCAGAAACTGTTTGAAATTTTAGGATTCACTTCATTTTCCTCTATAGGGATAGAGGCTGTTTCAACTCTAAATCAACATGGTTTGTGCTAGATGCCAACTTGACATACTCAATTAGTTCTCAATGAGCTCTCTATGCATTGTCCATTGTTTAATTAGCCCAAAGCAGAGGCAAGAAAAAAAAAAAAAAACACTTTCATTAGAAAATGTTTGCCAAGCTTCCACAGATCTCTGAGTTTACTGGAACCTCAGCAAATAATTTTTCATCTGATCTTGTTAATATTTGGCAGGAATGATCAGTGCTCCAGTTACACTTGGCCCCCCAAATATTATTCTTCTAGGTTGAAGAGTTCGTTTGAAGGAACACTTTGAATTTTTAGGTTTCACTTCCTTTTCCCCTATAGGAATTAAGGATATTGGAAGTCTAAATCGAAAACAGTATTTACAAAGTGATTGAAACATGACACACTCAATTAGTTCTCTTTGTGCTCTGTATGCTTGTTCCCTGTTGAAGCGGCCCTCAGCAGAGGCAACTAAAAAGGACTTTCATTTGAAAACGTTTTCCAATCTTCCACAGAACTCTGAGATTACTGGAAACTCAGGAAATATTTTTGCACCTAATCTTGTTGACTCTTTGAAGTAATGAGTGGTACTCCAGTTGCACATAGTTCCCCAAATTTTATTCTTCTAGGTTGTAGCATTCGTTTGCAGGAACACTTTAAATTTTTCAGTTTCACTTCCTTTTCCCTTATAGGGAGAGAGGCAGTTGGAACTCTAAATCAAACATGGTTTGGGCTGGCTTCTTGAATCTTGACACATTCAATTAGTTCTCAGTGCACTCTATGCTTTGTTCCCTCTTGAAATAGCCCTAAAAGAGGCATGGAAATTACACTTCCATTTGAAAGCATTTGTCAAACTTTCACAGAAATCCAATTTTACTGGAATCTCAGGAAATATTTTTTCACCCAAATTTGTTGATACTTTCAAGGAATGACCAATATTCAAGAGGCCCTTGACCCCTCAAATTTCATTCTTCTAGGTTGAAGTGTTCTTTTGCATGAACACTTTAAAATTTTAGATTTCCCTTTGTTTTCCCCTATAGGTTTAGAGGCATTTGGAACTCTAAATGAAACAGGACTTGTGCTAGCTGCTTGAAACTTAACAAACTCAATTAATTTTCAGTGCACTCTCTCTGTTTTGTTCCATGTTAGAGTAGCCCTATGCTGAGGAAAGGAAAAACACTTTCATTTTAGGTTTCACTTTCATTTCCCCTGTAGAATTAGAGGCATTTTGAACCCTAAATCAAACATGGGTTCTGCTCGCTGCTTGTAACTTGACACACTCAGTTAGTAATCACTGCACTCTCTAAGCTTTGTTCTCTGTTGAAGTATCCCTAAGCTGGACCAGGAAAAAACAATTTCCATTGAAATCATTTGCCAAGCTTTCACAGAACTCCGAGTTTACTGGAATATCAGCAAATATTTTTAAACTGGAACTTGTTGATACTTTGAAGGAATGATAAATACTCCAGTCACACTTGGCCACCCAAATTTCATTCTTCTAGGTAGGAGTATTCCTTTTCAGGAACACTTTGAATTCTTTTGTTTCACTTTATTTTCTCCTATAAGGATACATGCATTTGGAACACTAAATCGAACACAGTTTGTGCTAGCTGATTGAAACTTGACACATTCAATTAGTTCTCAGTGCACTGTCTATGGTTTGTTCCCTGTTGAAGTAGCCATAAGCAGAGGCAAGTATAAATCAATTTCATTTGAAAGCATTTGTCAAGCTTCCACAGAACTCTGAATTTACTGGCATCACAGCAAATATTATTATTATTTTTTTACCTGATCTCATTGTTACTTTGAAGGAATGATTGGTACTCCAGCTGCATGTGGCCCCCCATATTTCATTCTTCTAGATTGAAGTGTTTGTTTGTAGAAATACTTTTAATTTTTAGGTTTCACATTGTTTTACCCTATAGGGTTAGAGGCAGTTGGAACTCTAAATCAACATTGTGTGTGCTAGCTACTTGAAACTTGACACACTCAATTAGTTCTCAGTGCACTCTCTATGGTTTGTTCCCTGTAGAAATAACACTAAACAGAGGCAAGGAAAAAAAAATCATTTGAAAGCTTTTGCCATGCTTCCACAGAATTCCAAGTTTAGTGGAATCTCAGCCAATATATTTTTATCTGGCCTTGTTGATACTTTGAAGGAAGGATCCATACTCCAATCACTAAATTTGGCCCACCAAATTTTATTCTTTTAGGTTAAAGCATTCATTTGCAGGAACACTTTGAATTTTTAGGTTTCACTTCATTTTTCCCTATAGCAATAGAGACATTTGGAACTCTGAATCAATATGGTTTGTACTAGCTGCTTGAAACTTGACACACTCAATTAGTTCTCAGTGTGCTCTCTATGCTTTGTTCCCTGTTGAAGTAGCCCTCAGTAGAGGCAAAGAAGAAACACATTCATTTGAAAACGTTTACCAAGCTTTCACAGAACTCCAAGATTCCTGGAATCTCAGCAAATATTTTTTCACCCTAACTTGTTGATACTGTGCAGGAATGATTGGTACTCCAGTCGAAATTCACCCCCAATATTTTATTCTGTTATGTTGAATCTTTCTTTAGCAAGAACACTTTTAATTTTTAGGTTTCACTTCATGTTCCCCTATAGGGATAGAGGCCATTGGAACTCTAAATCAAAAATTCTTTTTGATACCTGTTTAAATACTGACCCACTCAATTAGTTCTCAGTGTGCTCTTCATTACTTTTTCTCTGGTCAAATAGCCCTAAGCAGAGGCAAGAGAAAAAATCAGTTGAAAGTGTTTGCAAAACATCCATAGAACTTCGAGATTATTGGAATTTCAGAAAATATTTTTCTCAACTGATAAGGTTGATACTATGAAGGAATGATCAGTATTCCAGTCTCACTTTGTCCCCCAAATTTCATTCTTCCAGGTTGAAGCATTCATTTGCAGGAGCACTTTGAATTTTATGTTTCACTTCATTTTCCCCTGTAGGGATAGAATAATTTAGAACTCTAAATCAAATTTGGTTGTGCTACCTTCTTCAACTTGACATTCTCAATTAATTCTCAGTTCACTCTCCATTTTTTTTGTTCCCTGTTGAAGTAGCCCTAATCAGAGGAAAGGAACTAACACTTTCATTTGAAAGCATTTGAAAAGCTTCATCAGAACTCCAAGTTTACTGGTATCTTATCAAATATTTTTTTTTTCCCCAGTCTTGTTGATACTTTGAAGGAATGATTGGTACTCCATTTGCAGTTGGCCCCCAAATGTCATTCTTCTAGGTTGAATTGTTCGTTTGCAGGAACACTTTAGATTTTTAGGTTTCACTTTGTTTTCCCTTACATGGATAGAGGCTGTTGGATCTCTAAATTAAACATGGTTTGTGCTACCTCCTTGAAAATTGACAAACTCTATTTATTGTAAGTGCACTCTCTATCCTTTGTTCCATGTTGAAGTATCTCTAATCAGAGGCAAGGAAAAAACACTTTCATTTGAAAGCGTTTGCAAAGCTTTCACAGAACTCCAAGTTTACTCGAATCTCAGCAAATATTTTTTTCACCCAAATTTGTTGATACTTTAAAGCAATGATCAGGACTCCAGTCTCACTTGATCTAAATTTCATTCTCTTAGGTTGAAGTGTTTGTTTACAGGATCACATTGAATTTTTAGGTTTTACTTTGTTTTCCCCTTTAGGGATAGAGGCCGTTGGAACTCTAAATCAAACACGCTTTGTGCCAGTTGCTTGAAACATGACACACTCAATTAGTTTTCTGTGCACTCTCTATACTTTGTTCCCTTTTGAAGTAGCCCTAAGCAGAGGCAGGGAAAAATCACTTTAATTTGAAAGCATTTCCCAAGCTTCCACAGAACTGTGAGTTTACTGGAATCTCAGCAAATAGTTTTTAAACCAAATGTGTGATACTTTGAAACATAGATTATTACTCCAATTGCACTTGGTCCCCAAAAATTCATTCTTTTAGGTTGATGCTTTCATTTCTCTCTATGCGCTGTTTCCTTTTGAAGTAGCCCTAAGCAGAGTCAAGAAAATAACACTTTCATTTGAAAGTGTTTGCCAAGCTTCCACACAACTCTGAGATAACTGGAATCACAGCAAATAATTTTTCTCCCAATATTGTTGATTTTTAGCAGGAATGATTGGTACTCCAGTCACACTTGACCCACCAAATTTCATTCTTATATGTTGTAGCATTCATTAACCAGAACTCTATGAATTTTTAGGTTTCACTTTCTTTTCCCTTGTAAGGATAGAGGCAGTTGGAACTCTAAATCAAACACAGTTTGTGCTAGCTGCTTGAAACTTGACACACTCAATTAGTTCTCAGTGTTCTCTCTATGTTTTGTTCCCTGTTGAAGTATCCTTAAGTATAATCTAGTAAATAACACTTTAATTTGAATGTGTTTGCCATGCTTCTAAAGATCTATGAGTTTACTGGAACCTCATAATTTTTTTTTTAAATGGTCTTGTTGATATATTGAATAAATTATCAGTTCTCCTGTAACATTTTGCCCCCCTCTATTTCATTCTTCTACATTGAAGCGTTTTTATGCAGAAACAAATTTAATTTTTAGGCTTCAGTTCATTTTCCCCTACAGAGATAGAAGCAATTGGAACTCCAAATCAAACAGGGTTTGTGCTAGCTGCCTCAATGTTGGCAAACTCAATCAATTCTCACTGCACTCTCTATAATTGTTCCATGTTGAAGTAGACCTAAACATAGGCAAGGAAAAAGCACTTTCATTTGAAAGGGTTTTCCAAGCTTCCAGAGAACTCTGAGTTTACTGGAATCTCAGCAAATATTTTTTTTAACCTGGGCTTGTTGATAATATGAAGGAATGATCAGTAATTCAATAGCACTTGACCTTCAAATGTCATTCTTCTAGGTCCAAGCATAAATTTGCACGAACACTTTGAATTTTTAGGTTTCATTTTTTTTTCCCAATAGAGTCTTTTGGAACTCTAAATCAAACATGGTTTGTGCTATCTGCTTGAAACTTTACACGCTCAATTAGTTCTCTGTGTGCTCTGTATGCTTTGTTTTATTTTGAAGTAGCCCTAAGCAGAGGCAAAAGAAAAACACTTTCCTTTGAAAGCATTTGCCAACCTTGAACAGAACTCCGAGTTTACTGGAATTTCAGCAAATATTTTTTAACTGAACTTCTTGATATTTTGAAGGAAGGATCAGTACTCCAAATGCACTAGTTTCCCCCAAATTTTATTCTTTGAGGTTCAAGCATTCATTTGCAAGAACACTTTGAAAATTTACTTTTCACTTCCTTTTCCCCTATAGTGATAGAGGAAGTTGGAACTCTAAAGCAAACACGGTTTGTGCTACCTGCTTGAAAGTTGACACAGTCCATTAGTTCTCAGTGTGCTCTTGATGCTTTGGTCCCTGTTGAAGTAGCTATAAGTATACACAAGGAAAAAATACTTTCATTTGTAAGCCTTTGACATGTTTCCTCAGACCTCCGAGTTTACTACAATATCAGCAAATATTTTTTCATCCAAAATTGTTTATACTTTGAAGGAATGATAGGTACTCCAGTCACACTTGGTCCTTCAAATTTTATTATTCAGGTTGAAAGGTTCATTTGCATTAATACTTTTAATTTTTAGGTTTCACTTCTTTTTCCGCTGGAGGAATGGAGGTAGTTGGAACTCTAAATAAAACATGGTTTGTGCTAGGTGCTTGAATCTTGACATACTCAATTAGTTATCAGTGGGCTCTCCATGATTCGTTCACTGTTAAAGTAGCCCTTAGCAGACGCAAACAACAAACAAACAAAAAACAAACAAAAACCCAAAAAACAAAACAAAACAACAACAACAAAAACAAAAACAAACCAAAAAAAAAAACCTTTCATTTGCGTGCGTTTCTCGAGGTTCAACAGAAAACGGAGTTTACTGGAATCTCAGCAAATATTTTTTTGACCGATCTTGTTGATACTTTGAAAGAATGATTGGTACTCCAGTCACACCTGGCTGTCCAAGTTTATTCCTCTATGTTGAAGCGTTTGTTTGCAGATACACTTTCATTTTTAGGTTTCACTTCGTTTTCCCTTATAGGGATTGAGGCATTTGAAACTCTAAAAGGAACATGGTTTGTGCTAGCTTCTTGAAACTTGACACACTCAATTAGTACTCAGTGCTCTCTTTATATTGTGTTCTCTGTTGAAGTAGCCCTAAGCAGGGACAATTAAAACTCATTTTCATTTGGAAGTGTTTGCCAAGCTTCCACAGAACACCAAGTTTGCTGGAATCTCAAGAAAAAATTTTTTCATCTCATCTTGTTGATACACAAAAATATGATTGGTACTCCACTCCCACTTGGCCCACCAAATTTTGTTCTTCTAGGCTGAAGCATTCGTTTGAAGGAACAGTTTGAATTTTTAAGTTTCACTTTGTTTTCCTTATAGGGATAGAGGCATTTGGGCTTCTAAATTAAACATGGTTTGTGCTGGCTTCTTGAAACTTGACACACTCTAGTAGTTCTCAGTGCACTCTGTAAACTTTGTTCTCTGTTGAATTAGCCCTAAGCAGAGGCAAGGAAAAATCACTCTCATTGAAAAGCGTTTGCCAAGCTTCCCCGGAATCACGTGTTTACTGGAATCTCAGCAAATATCTTTTTAACCTGATCTTGTTGATACATTTTTATGGACTAATCCATACGCCAGTTGCACTTGGCCCACAAAATTTTATTCTTAATGATTGAAGCATTTGTTTGTAGGAGCACATTGAATTTTTATGTTTCACTTCATTTACATAAATATTTGGAACTCTAAATGAACATGGTTTGTGCTAGCTGCTTGAACCTTGACAATCTCAATTAGTTCTCTGTGTGATCTCTATGCTTTGTTCCATCTTAAAGTAGCCCTAAGCAGAGGCAAGGAAAAACAACTCTCATTTGAAAGCTTTTGCCAAGCTTTCACAAAACTTCGAGTTTACTGAAATCTCAGCAAATATTTTTTCACCGGATCTTGTTGATACTTTGAGGAAATGATCTGTACTTTTGTCGCACATGATCTCCCAAATTTCATTTTCCTAGATTGACTCATTTGTTTGCAGAAACACTTTAATTTTTAGGTTTCACTTCATTATCATCTATAGGGATAGAGGCAGTTGGAAATGTAAATGAAACATTGCTTATTCTAGCTGCGTGAAACTTGACACACTCATTTAGTTCTCCATGGGCATTCTATGCTTTGTTTCTTGTTGCAGTTGCCCTAAGCAGAGGGAAGGATAAAACACTTTCATTTGAAAGTGTTTGCAAGATTCCACAGAGCTCTGAGTTTATTGGAATCTCAGCAAATATTTTTTCACCCAATCATGTTGATACTTTTGACAAATGATCTGTACGGCAGTTGTACTTTGCCACCCAAATTTCATTCTTCTAGGTTGAAGTGATTGTTTGTAGGAAGAGTTTGAATTTTTAGGTTTCACCTCATTTTTCTCTATAGGGATTCAGGCATTGGAACTCCAAATCAAACAATGGTTCATTCTATCTGCTTGAAAATTGACACACTCAATTTGTTCACAGTGCACTCTCTATACTTTGTTCCCTGTTGAAGTAGCACTAAGCAGAGGCAAAGAAAATACACTTCCACTTGAAATATTTTGTCAACCTTCCACAGAACTCAGAGTTTACTGGAATCTCAGCAAATATTTTTTCACATGATCTTGTTGATACTTTGAAGGATGAATCAGTACTGCATTTGCACTTGGCCCCCCAAATTTCATTCTTCTAATTTGAAGCATTCATTTGCAAGAACATTTTGAATATTTAAGTTTCACTTTGTATTCCCCTATTGGGATAGATGCAGTTGGAAATCTAAATAGGTCATTGTTTGTGCTAGCTGCTTGAAACATGACACACTCAATTAGTTCTCAGTGCCCTCCCTATGCTTTTTTCCCTGTTGAAGTAGACCTAAGTAGAGGCAAGGAAAAAACATTTTCTTTTGAAGTCCTTTGACCAGTTTCCCCAGAACTCCGAGTTTACTAGAATTTCAGCAAATATTTTTTCTCCCAAAATTGTTGATACTTTGAAAAAATGATTGGTATGTGAGTCACACTTTGCCCCCCAAATTTCACTCTTCTAGTGTGAAGCATTCATTTGCATTAACACTTTAAATTTTTAGGTTTCACTTCATTTTCCCCTATAGGAAAAAAAGCAGTTGCAACTCAAAATCAAGCATGGTTTGTGCTAACTGCTTGAAACTTGACCCACTCAATTAATTTTCAGTGCACTCTCTATGCTTTGTTCCCAGTTGAATAAAACATAAGCAGAGGCAAGGAGAAAAACACTTTCATTTGAAACCATTGGTCAAGCTTCCACAGCAGTCCATGTTTACTGGAATTTCAGCAAATATTTTTTCAACCAAACTTGTTGATACTTTGAAGGAATGATTGGTACTCGAGTCACGCTTGCCCCCCAAAATTTCATTCTTCTAGGTTGAAGCGTTTGTTTGCAGGATCACTTTGAATTTATAGGTTTCACTTTGTTTTCCCCTATAGGGATAGAGGCAGCTGGAACTCTAAATCAAACATGGTTTGTGCTAGCTGCTTGAAACTTGACACACTCACTTAGTTTTCACTGCACTCTCTGTTCTTTGTTTCCTATGGAAGTACTGCTAAGAAGAGGCAAGGAAAAAACACGATCATTTCAAAGCATTTGCCAAGCTTCCACAGAACACCGAGTTTACTGGTCTCAAAAAAATTTTTTTCACCTGATCTTGTGATACTTTGAAGAAATGATCAGAAGGCCATTAGCACTTGGCACCCCAAATTTTATTCTTCTAGGTTGAAGCATTCATTTCCAGGAACACTTTGGATATTTAGGTTTCACTTGTTTTCCCCTATGGGAATAAAGGCATTTGGAACCCTAAATCGAACATAGTTATTTCTGGCTACTTGAAAATTGACACATTCAATTAATTTTTAGTGTGCCCCATATGGTTTTTTCCCTGATGAAGTACCCCTTATCAGAGGCAAGGTAAACAGTTTTATTTGAAAGTCTTTGCCAAGCTTCCACAGAACTTCAAGTTGACTGAAATATCAGCAAATATTTTTTTTACCCAAAATTGTGGATAATTTGAAAGAATGATAAGTACTCCAGTCACACTTGGCCCTTCAAATTTTATTTTTCAGGTTAAAGAGTTTGTTTGCATTAACACTTTTAATTTTTAAGATCTACTTCATTATCCCTTATAGGGATAGAGACAGTTGGAACTCTAAATCAAACATAATTTGTGCTAGCTGCTTGACACTTGACCCACTCAATTAGTTCTCAGTGCACTCTCTGTGCTTTGTTTTCTGTTGAAGTAGCCCTAAGCAGAGGTGAGAAAAATGCACTTTCATTTGATTGTGTTTGCCAAGCTTCCACAGAACTCTGTGTTTACTGGAATCTCAGCAAATATTTTTTCACCTGGGCTTGTTGATACTCTGAAGGAATTATCTATACTCCAGTCAAACTTGACACCCAAATTTCATTCTTATAGGTTGAAGTGTAAATTTGCAGGAAAACTTTGAATTTTTTGGTTTCATTTATTTTCCTATAGGGATATAGGCTTTAGGAACTCTAAATCAAACATGGGTTGTGCTATCTGATTGAAACTTGACACACTCAATTAGTTCTCTGTGCACTTTGTATGCTTTGTTCTTTGTTGAAGTAACTCTAGGCAGAGGCAAGGAAAAAAACAACAACACTTTCCTTTGAAAGCGTTTGCAAACCTTAAACAGAACTCTGAGTTTACTGGAATTTCAGCAAATATTTTTTTTAACTGAACTTCTTGATATTTGAAGGAAGTATCAGTACTCTAGTCGCACTTGTCCCCCTAAATTTCATTCTTTGAGGTTATAGCATTCATTTGCAGAAACACTTTGAAAATTTACATTTCACTTCCTTTTCCCCTATAGGGATACAGGAAGTTGGAACTCTAAATTGAACATGGTTTGTGATATCTGCTTGAAAGTTGAAACACTCATTTAGTTCTCAGTGCACTCTCTATGCTTTGGTCCCTGTTGATGTAGCCCTAACAAGAGGCAAGGAATAAAACACTTTCATTTGAAAGCCTTTGACAAGTTTCCACAGACCTCTGAGTTTATAACAATGCCAGCAAATATTTTTTCACCCAAATTGTTGATACTTTGAAGGAATGGTAAATACTCTAGTCGCACTTCAACCTTCAAGTTTCATTCCTCAGGTTGAAGTGTTTGTTTTCATTAACACTTTTAATTTTTAGGTTTCACTTCATTTTCTCCTAGAGGAATAGAGGCAGTTGGAACTCTAAATAAAACATGGTTTTTGCTAGGTGCTTGAATCTTAACACACTCAAATAATTCTCAGTGGGCACTCTATAATTTGTTCACTGTGAAGTAGCTATAAACAGAGGCAAAAAACCCACAACACTTTAATTTGAATGTGTTCATTAAGGTTCAACAGAAAACAGAGTTTACTGGAATCTCAGCAAATATTTTTTTGACTGACCTTGTTGATACTTTGGAAGAATTATTGGTACTCCAGTCATACATGGCTCCCCAAGTTTTATTCCTCTAGGTTGAAGCATTTGTTTGCAGGAACACTTTCAAATTTTTTATATTTCACTTTGTTTTTCCTTATAGGGTTTGAGGCCATTGGAACTCTAAAATGAACACAGTTTGGGCCAGGTGCTTGAAACTTGACATACTCAATTAGTACACAGTACACACTCTATGGTGTGTTCCCTGTTGAAGTAGCATTAGCAAACGCAATTAAAAAAAAATTTTTCATTTGAAAGCATTTGCCAAGCTTCCACAGAACTCCAAGTTTACTGGAATCTAAGCAAAAATTTTTTCATCGAATCTTGTTGATACTCAGTAAGAATGATCAGTACTCCACTCCCACTTGGCCTACAAAATTTTGTTCTTCTAAGCTGAAGCATTCGTTTGCAGGATCACTTTGAATTTTTAGGTTCACTTCATTTTTCTGTACAGGGATAGAGGCAGTTCAAACTCTACATCAACATGGTTTCTTCTAGCTGCTTGAAACTTGGCACACTCAATTAGTTCTCAGTAGGTGCTCTATCCTTTATTCCCTGTGAAAGTAGCCCTAAGCAGAGACAAAACAAAAACAAAACAAAAAAAAAAAAAAACACTTTCATTTGAAAGTTTACTCAAATCAGCATATACTTGTTCACCTGATCTTATTGATACTTGGCAGGAAAGATCAGTACTCCTGTCACACTTGGATTTTCTAATTTCATTCTTCTAGATTGAAGAATTCCTTTTCAGGAACACATTGAATTTTTAGGTTTCAGTTTGTTTTACCCTATAGGGATAGAGGAAGTTGAAATTCTAAATCAAACACGGTTTCTGCTAGCTGCGTGCAAGTTGACATGTTCAATTTGTACTCGGTGTGCTCTCTAAGATTTATTCCCTGTTGAAGAAAGGGTTTCCCAAGTGTCCACAGAACTCTGAGTTTACTGGAATCTCAGCAAATATTTTTTCACATGTGCCGCAGTCTGGCTGGGCACAAATGCCGCAGTCTGGTTGGGCACACAATCACGAGCCACCACACAGCTTGTAGATTCAAACAGCAACTCTTTATTCCCGAACTCACCAGCCGTCTACAATCACGTTCTGGGGAAATCCACGTTCTCTTCCCAAATCCACCTTCTCTCCCAATGCCGCAGTCTGGCTGGGCACACAATCATGAGCCACCACACAGCTTGTAGATTCAAACAGCAACTCTTTATTCCCGAACTCACACCAGCCGTCTACAATCACGTTCTGGGGAAATCCACATTCTCTGCCCAAATCCACGTTCTCTGCCCAAATCCACCTCCACTGGGCTTCTATCTCCAAAATATACTGTCTGAATCCCGTGAGAACTCAAGGGGAACTCAGGCAGCAGGATACGCCCTATTCCCAGCAGGAATAATCTTAAACCTTAAACCTGGAACCTAAACTGGGAACGCCCTAAACAAGATTATCTTAAAACCGGGAACACCCTAATCTGCCTTGGTCCTTGAGCAAGGTCACTTACATTCAATGTCACTGCAACATGTCAGCAACATGGGGTACGCTGGCAAGGAAATTGTCATACCTACTTGGCTAATGGCTCCCAGCACACATGAACTTGATGACACTTTGAAGAAATGATTGGTACTCCAGTCACAATTGGCTCCCCAAATTTTGCTCTTCTAGGTTGAATTGTTTGATTGCAGGAACATTTTGAATTTATATTTTTCACTTTGTTTATCCACAGGGATAGAAGCAGCTGGAGCTCTAAATCAAACATGGTTTTTGCTAGGTGCTTGAAACTTGACACACTTAATAAATTATCTCTGTGGCCCCTATGGGTTTTTCTTTTTGAAGTAGCACTTAGCAGAGGCAAGGAAAAAACACTTTCACTTGCAAATATTTGCCAAGCTTCCAGAGAACCCCAAGTTTACTGGAATCCCAGCAAATATTTTTTAATCTGATCTTGGGATACTTTGAAGGAATGATTGTTACTCCATTTGCACATGGCTTCCCAAATGCCATTCTTCTAGTTTGAAGAATTGGTTTGCAGGAAATTTTGAATTTATATTTTTTACTTCATTTACCCAAAGGGATGGAGTCAGTCGGAACTCAAACTTGAACATAATTTGTGCTAGCTGCTTGAAACTTGACACACTCAAATAGTTCTCACTGCACTCTCTATGATTTGTTCCCTGTTTAAGTGTCCTTAAGCAGAGGCAAGGAAGAAACACTTTCATTTCAAAATGCTTGACAAGGTTCCACAGAACTTCAAGTATACTGAAATCTCAGCAAATATTTTTTCACCCAATCTTGTTGATTTTCTGAAGGAATGATCAGTACTACAGTTGCACTTGACAACCCAAATTTCATTTTTCTCAGTTGAAAGATTCATTTTCAGAAAAAAAATTGTATTTTCAGGTTTCACTTCATTTTCTCCTATAGGGATAGAGGCAGTTGGATCTCTAAATGAAACATTGTTTGTGATAGCTTCTTGAAACTTAATACACTCAATTAATTCTCAGTGCACTCTGTATGCTTTGTTCGCTGTTGAAGTAGCCCTAAGACATGGCAAAGAAAAAAACACTTGCACTTGAATATGATTGTCAAGCTATAAAAGAACTCCCAGATTACTGGAATATCAGCAAATATTTTTTAACCCAATCTTGTTGATACTTTGAAGGAATGATCAGTACTCCAGTTGCACTTTCTGGCCCCCCAAATTTTATTCATCTAATTTGAAGAGTTCCTTTGCAAGAAAACTTTGAATTTTTAGGTTTCACTTCATTTAACCCTTGGGATAGAGGCATTTGGAACTCTAAATGGAACATGGTTTCTGCTAGCTGCTTGAAACTTGACACAGTCAAATAGTTCTTGTGTGCTCTCTATGCTTTGTTCCCTTTTGATGTAGCTCTAACCAGAGGCAAAGAAAAACACTCTTTCTTTTCAAAGTGTTTGCCAATCTTCCACAGAATTTCGAGTTCATTGGAATCTCAGCAAATATTTTTTCACCCGAACTTGTTGATTCAAGAAGGAATGTTTGGTACTCCAGTCACACTTGCCCCCCAAAATTTAATCTTCCAGTTGAAGAGTTAATTTGCAGGAACATTTTGAATTTTTAGGTATCACTTCATTTTTCTCAATAGGTTAGAGTTAGTTGGAACTCTAAATCAAACAAGGCTTGTGCTAGCTACTTGAAACATAACACAGCCAAACATTTCTCTCTGCACTCTCTATATGCTTTGCTCCCTCTTGAACTAGCCCTAAGCAGAGGCAAGGAAAAAACAGTATCTCTTGAAAGTGTTTGCCAAGCTTCCACAGAACTCTGAGTTTACTGGAATCTCAGCAAATATTTTTTTACCCAATTTTGTTGATACTTTGAAGTAATGATCGGTACTCCATTCACACTTGGCACCCTGAATTTTATTCTTCTGGGTTGAAGCATTCATTTGCAGGAACACTTTGAATTTTTAGTTTTCACTTCTCTTTTCCCTATAGGAATAGAGGCATTTGGAACTCTAAATCAAACATTGTTTGTGCTAGCTGCTTGAAACTTGACACACTAAATTAGTTCTTAGTGCACTCTGTATGCTTTGTTCCCTGTTGCAGTATTCCTAAGCAGAGGCTAGGAACAATCACTTTCATTTGAAACCATTTGCCGTGCTATCCGATATCTCTGAGTTTACTTGAATCTCAGCAAATATTTTTTCACCCAACCTTGTTGATACTTTGAAGGAATGAATGGTACTCAATTCACACTTGGCCTCCCCCATTACATTTTTGTGTTAAATCATTCATTTGCAGGAACACTTTGAATTTTTAAGTTTCACTTTGTTTTCTGTTATAGGGATAGAGGCAGTTTAAACTCGAATTAAACATGGTTTGTGCTAGCTGTTTGAAAGTTGACACACACATTTACCTCTCAGTGTGCTCACTATGATTTTTTCCCTGTTGAAGTAGCCCTATGCAGAGGCAAGGAAAAACACTTTCATTTGAAAGTGCTTGCCAAGATTCCACAGAAATTCATGTTTAATGGAATCTCAGCCAATATTTTTTCTCCTGAACTTGTTGATACTTTGAAGGAATGACCAGTACTTCAGTCCCACATGGCCCCCCACATTTCATATTCTGGGTTGAATTGTTCATTTCCAGCAACACTTTGAATTTTGTGTTTCACTTCATTTTCCCCTATAGAGATATATGAGGTTGAAAATCTAAATTCAACATGGTTTGTGCTAGCTTCTTGAAACTTGACACACTCAATTAGTTCTCTGTGTGCTCTCTATGCTTTGTTTTCTATTAAAGTAACCCTAAGCAGAAGCAAAGAAAAAACAATTTCATTTGAAAGCATTTGCAATGCTTCCACAGAACTCCTAGTTTACTTGAATCTCAGCAAATATTTTTTCACCCGATCTTGTTGATAATTTGAAAGAATGATCGGTACTCCAGTTGCATTTAACCTCCCTAATTTTATTCTTCTAGGTTGAATCATATGTTTTCAGGAACACTTTGAATCACTAGGTTTCAATTCGTTTTCCTCTATACAGATAGATATAGTTAAAAATCTAAATCAAACATGGTTTCTGCTAGCTGCTTGAAACTTGAAACACTTAATTAGTTCTCAGTGCACTCTCTATGTTTTTTTCCCTATTGAAGTAGCCCTAAGAAGAACCAAGGAAAAACCACTTTCATTTGAAAATGATTGCCAAGCTTCCACAGAAATCTGAGTTTACTGGAATCTAAGCAAATATTTTTTTCACCTGAACTTGTTGATACATTGAAGGAATGATCAGTACTCCAGTTTCACATGGCCTCCCAAATTTCATTCTTCTGGGTTGAAGCATTCATTTGCAGGAGTAATTTGAATATTTAGGATTCTCTTTGTTTTCACCTATAGGGATAGAGGCTTCTAACATTCTAAATCAAACATAGTTTGTGCTAGATGCTTGAACATTTACACACTCAATTAGTTCTCAGTGTGCTCTCTATACTTAGTTCCCTATTGAAGTAGCCCTAAGCAGTGGCCAGGAAGAAAACACTTTAATTGAAAGCATGTGCCAAGATTCCACAGAACTCTGAGTTTACTGGAATCTCAGCAAATATTTTTTCACCAGATCATATTGATACTTTGAAAGAATGACTGCTACTCCAGTTGCACTTGGCCCCATTATTTTCATTCTTCTGGGTTGAAGCATTCATTTGCATGAACACTTTGAATTTTTAGGTTTCACTTCATTTTACCCTATAGAGATATATAAATTTGGATATCTAAATCAAATATGCTAGATGATTGAAACATGACACCTGCAAATAGTTCTCAGTGCACTCTCTGTTCTTTGTTTTTTGTGGAAGTATCCCTAAGAAGATGCAAGGAAAAAAAACTTTCATTCAAAAGCATTTGCCAAGCTTCCACAGAACTCTGAGTTTACTTAAATCTCAGCAAATATTTTTTCACCTGAACAATGTTTGGTACTCCAGTGGCACTTTCCTCCTCCCCAAATTTTATTCTCCTATGTTAAAGCATTCTTTTGCAGAAACACTTTCAATTTTCAAGTTCACTCTGTTTTCCCCTATTGGATTTAGGCAGTTTGAAATCTTTGTCAAATATGGTTTGTGCTTGCTTCTTGACACTTGACACACTCAATTGGTTCACAATGAATGCTCTATGCTTTGTTTCCTCTTGAAGTAGCCATAACAAGGGGAAAGAAAAAAAAAACTATTCTATTTTAAAGCATTTGTCAAGATTCCACAGAACTCCAAGTTTACTGAAATCTCAGCAAATATTTTTTTCTTCTGATCTTGTTGATACTTTGAAGGAATGATTGTTACTACAGTCAAACATGGCCCACCTAATTTCATTTTTCTAGGTTGAAGGCTTCAATTGAAGAAACTTTTTGAATTAGTAGTTTTCAATTCACTTTCTTCTATAGGGACAGAGGCATTTGGAACTAAATCACACATGGTTTGTGCTAGCTGCTTGAAACTTGACACACTCAATTTATTCTCTGTGTGCTCTCTATGCTTTGTTCCCTGTTTAAGTAGTCCTAAGCAGAGGCAAGGAAAAAACACTTTCATTTGAAAGCATTTGCCAAGCTTCCACAGAACTCCAAGTTTCCTGGATTCTGAGAAAATATTTTTTCACCCCATCTTGTTGATACTTTGAAGAAATGATCAGTACTCCAGTCGCACTTGGCCCCCAAATTTCATTTTTCTGGGTTGAATTGTTCATTTCCAGGAAGATTTTGTATTTTTAGTTTTCATTTTGTTTTCCACTATAGAGATAGATGCATTTGGAACTCTAAATCAAACATGGTTTGTGCTAGCTGCTTGAAACTTGAAACAGTCAATTAGATTGCAGTGCATTCTGTATGCTTCATTCCCTATTGAAGTCACCCTAAGCAGTGGCAAGGTAAAAACACTTTCATATTAAAGTGTTTGCCATGCTTTCACAGAACTCCTATTTTACTTGAATCTCAGCAAATATTTTTTTTCACCCATTTTTTTTTCTTTATTCTTGGGAATAAAGAATTCCTGTTTGAATCTACAAGGCTGTGTGTGGCTCTTGATTTTGTGCCCAGCTAGACTGTGGCAATTGGTGGCCCAGACGGGGAATGTTTGAAACTTGGAGGTAAGTGAAATTGCTCACCCCTGAGGGAAGGCAAGAGTATGGGTGACCACTTCAAAAAAACAATGTGTTCTTGTTTTGATTTATTTTGTTTTTGTTTCAAGCTGCCTATCCCTAGGAATTTCTCAGGCAAACTGGGAAAAATGGTTGGCTCAAGGTTTGAAGTTTGTCAGCCCCAAGGAAGAGAAATTGTTAGAGAAAGTAGGCACCCCAGTAAGACCAAGAACAATAAGGGCATATGTTGATACAATACAAAAATGTAGACCATGGCTTTTTAAAGGCGAGTTATTAAGTATATCAATGGGACCATCATGGTATCGTGTAGAAGGATTTTTCTTCAACAAGAAAGAGAGGGCTTGTTCTGTTTACTACATTTGTCTAAGATCTTGGGTTTTACAGACATCTAATTAATTTACAAAGCTAAAGTGTTAAAATATCAACCACTAAATATAAAATCAAGTACTCTTTACTTATTAAGATCCATAAGGTAATATATTTAAACATTATGTGTGTTTTCATAAATTGGTAAATGGAAAAAAAAAGTATAATATTGCTTTGGTCTGTGTCTTTGCTGAAACAAGGTTATTAAATGTTAAGATTCTATCAGGTGTAATTTATATACAAAGAGTATAAGAAGTTTCAGTTGGGTTTCAATTATAGTACCATAAAAAAATGAAATTATTTCATCTTATTAAAGTGGAGTAATTTTTTCTAAATCAGAAATTTTATAAGGGTTGTTTCAAAATGTGAATTTTTAAAAAGGGTTAATGGCTAGAAAAGAGATATAAATAGATTTGAGATGTGGAAATATATTTTAATATAAAAGGTTAAAGGAAAAAAAAATGTTTCCAGATGAGATAATCTCTGCTTTAAAGTAAAAAGTTGTAAAATGCCATTTAAAAAGATTTTGAGGAAACTAGACTTACTTTAAAAGCGTGAGAAAGGAAGAAAGAAGAAAAAGGTATTTGTACATGGCAGATTGAGACAAAGCTTCTTAATGGAGTTAAAAAAAAGCCTTTGGTTGAAGGGCAGCCATGTAAACTAACATTTAAGCGATTTAAACAGAATCTAAGCCTCATTAAAAGAGTGAAGCTGTAGGTGGTGAAAAAGTGCATTTAAAAGTACACTATAGATGATAATTGGAAGGCTTTAAAAGGTTTAATTGAAGGTGGCCGAGATACCTTCATGGTGGAAAAACGATTGCTTTACTCATCAAACTATTAAAATATACTTATTAAACCAAAAAGAGGGAGATGAGATGATCTTTCTGTGGTAAAGTAAAAAGTTGTAAAATGTCTAAGTAAGTTGCAAACGGCTTTAAAATGTTAAAATGAAGCTGGTTAAGATGCCTTCATGATGGAGGAAAGATTGCATCATTCAAAGCCTAGTTAATCTTAAAAGCATTACTTAAGAAAAGAAACATGAAAATGGGAAGATAATAGGATAAAATATACCTAGATAAAGAAGATTAAAAATTCCTATCTCCATCCCAGTGCCGGTGAAGAGTAAGATAAAACCAAACTACAGCTTCTATGATAGCTATCACAGTAAACTGTAAAAACTGATGCATCAATTAATATAACTCAACAAGTAATGCTCAATCAAGGAGTCAATTTACTTTGGGAGGAAATGGACATATTGATAGACTCCTCTGCTTTGAACTGCTTGCAGAACTTGCCTGGATTATGTATCACTTGTATACATTGTGAACTATTGTTTGGTGCAGCAAATTATGGTAGTGCTGGCATATCTTTGCTGATGGTGTCACCAGTGATGCAAATTTTCCAAAGAAGCCATAAATTGGCTTGTTATCATGGCATTTCTGTATCCTCCTCCCTTCTGCTAGTGATGGTCTAAAATTTGGGTGCCAACAGAGGTGAGGCAAAGAACCTCACCCCCCCACACTGACATCAAGGCCAAATTTGGGGGCCAACAGAGGTGAAGCAAAGAACCTCACCCCCCCCTGGTGCATAGGCCTATCCACAAGTACGGCTATATGCTGGACCGGTAGTCAGTGACCGGTACGATCCAATTGCAGTGGTATCAACCTAAGACAGGAGGCTGACGTCTAGAGGTCAGTTCATCCCATGACTGGTAAGAACCATATGTTGAATTGGACAACCTACCAGGAACAGTCCCTAAGCCACATTGCTTGTTGTTTTATTAATCAGAAGGGGGGATATGCTGAGAGCCATAGCTAAGTAAGAATGACACATGACAATTTCCTTGTCAGCCTACCCCATGTTGCTTAGAGGAAGGACTCTCCATTGTGGAAATGGGCTTGCCTTGGACCCATTTGCAGTGACATTGCATGAGAAAGGGGACCCTGGTTAAGGACCAGGATGGATCTGGGTTTAGGGAGGATCCTACTGGATTAGGGTGGGTCCAGGTTTAGGGTGTATCCTGCTGGGAATAGGAAGTATCCCGCTCCTTGGGTTTAGGGCGGTTCCAGGTTTAAGTTGGACCCTGCTGGGAATAGGGTGTATCCTGCTGCCTCATGCACCCATCTGCTCCTTGAGTTCCCCTTGAGTTCTCATGGGATTCAGATAGTATTTTGGGATGCAGAGCTCAGTGGAGGTGTGAATTTCCCCAGAACATCTGTGTAGAGTGCCGGTGACAGTTTGAGAATACAGAGTTGCTGTTTGAATCTACAAGGTGTGTGGTGGCTCGTAATTTTGTGCCCAGCCAGATTGTGGCAAATCTTGTTGAAAATATGAAAGAATTTAAGTATTCCACTTGCACTTGGCTCTCCAAATCTAATTCTTCTGGATTAAAGCATTAGTTTGCAGAAACACTTTGAAATTTTAGGTTTTACCTCATTTTCCTCTTTAGAGATAGAGGAACTTGGAACTCTAAATCAAACATGGTTTGTGCTAGCTGCTTGAAAGTTGAAACAATAAAATAGTTCTTAGTGCACTCTCTCTCTCTCTCTCTCTTTTTTTTTTTTTTTTTTTTTTTGTTTTCTGTGAAAGTAGCCCAAAGA
The DNA here is from genome assembly GCF_021218885.2 of Marmota monax. Lineage (NCBI taxonomy): Eukaryota > Metazoa > Chordata > Mammalia > Rodentia > Sciuridae > Marmota > Marmota monax. The sequence goes on along the minus strand of NW_026692693.1, from coordinate 1,111,525 downwards.
AGAGGCAAGGAAAAAACACTTTCATTTGAAAACATTTGCCAAGCTTCCACAGAATTCTGAGTTTACTTGAACCTCAGCAAATGGTTTTTCACCCGAACTTGTTGGTACTTTGAATGAATGTTCAGTAATCCAGTGGCACTTGGCACTCCAAATTTTATTCTCCTATGTTGAAGCATTCGTTTGCAGAAACACTTTGAATTTTCAAATTCACTTCATTTTCCCCTATTGGATTTAGGCTGTTGAAACTCTAAGTCAATCATGGTTTGTGTTAGCTGCTTGAAACTTGACACACTCAGTCACTTCACAGTGCACTCTCTATGGTTTGTTCCCTGTTAAGGTAGCACCAAGAAGAGGGAAGGAGAAAACACTTTAATTTGCAAGCATTTGTCAAGCTTCCACAGAATTCCGAGTTTACTGGAATCTTAGAAAATATTTTTTCAACTGCTCTGGTTAGTATTTTGAAGTAATAATTAGTACACCATTCACACTTTGCCCCCCAAATTTTATTCTTCTAGGTTGAATCATTCGTTTGCAGGAACACATTGAATTTTTAGCTTTCACTTTGTTTTCCCCTATAGGAATAGAGGCAGTTAGATCTTTAAATGAAACATGGTTTGTGCTAGCTGCTTGAAACCTGACACACCCAAATATTTCTCTCTACACTCTCTATGTGCTTCATTCCCTGTTGAAGTAGCCCTAAGAAGAGGCAAGGAAAAAACACTTTCATTTGAAACCATTTGCCAAGCTTCCACAGAACTCTGAGTTTACTGAAATCTCAGCAAATATTTTTTCACCCAATCTTGTTGATACTTTGAAGGAATGATCAGTACTCCAGTCACACTTGGCACCCCAAATTTTATTCTTCTGGGTTGAAGCACTCATTTGCAAGAACACGTTGAATTTTTAGGTTTCACTTCTCTTTTTTCTATAGCGATAGATGCATTTGGAACTCTAAATCAAACATTATTTGTTCTAGCCGATTGAAAGTGGACATGCTAAATTAGTTCTTAGTGTGCTCTCTATGCTTTGTTCCCTGTTGCAGTATTCCTAATCAGAGGCTAGGAAAAATCACTTTCATTTGAAACCATTTGCTGAGCTTTCCAGGATCTCTGAGTTTACTTGAATCTCAGCAAATATTTTTTTCACCCGATCTTATTGAAACTTTGAAGGAATGATTTGTTCTCAAGTTTTTGGTAGCTGCTTGAAACTTGACAAACTCAGTTAGTTCTCTATGTTCTCTCCATGCTTTGTTCCCTATTGAAGTATCACTAAGCAGAGACAAGAAAAAAAAAAAATATATATATATATATTTGAAAGCATTTGCCAAGCTTCCACAGAACTCCAAGTTTACTTGAATCTAAGCAAATATATTTTTTCCTTTGATATTGTTCATACTTGGCAAGAGTCATTAGTACTCCAGTAACACTTGGCCACCCATATTTTGTTCTTCTAGGTTGAGTTGTTCGCTTGCAGAAATATTTTGAATTTTTAGATTTCACTTCATTTTACCCTATAGAAAGAAATGAAGTTAGAACTCTAAATCCAACATGGTTTGTGCTAGCAGGTTGAAACTTGACACACTCAATTAGTTCTCAGTGTACTCTTTATGCATTGTTCCCTGTTTAAATAGTCCAATGAAGAGGCAAGTAAAAAACACTTTTCTTTTTAGTGTTTTCCAAATTCCACAGTATTCTGAGTTTACTGGAATCTCAGAAAATATTTTTTCATCTTATCCTTTTGATATTTGGCAAGAAAGATTGTACCCCAGTCACACTTGTCACCCAAATGTTGTTCTTGTAGATTGAATTGTTCATTTTCAAGAACACTTTGAATTTTTAGGTTTCAATTTCTTTTCCCCTATAAGAATACATGCATTTGGAACTCTAAATCCAACACGATTTGTGATAGCTGGGTAAAACTTGACATACTCAATTAGTTCTCAGTGTCCTCTCCTATGGTTTGTTCCCAGTTGAATTATCCTCATGCAGAGGCAAGAATAAAACACTTAATTAGAAAGTGTTTGTCATGTTTCCACAGACCTTTGAGAGTAATGGAAACTCAGCAAATTTTGTTAACCTGATCTTGTTGATACATGGCAAGAATGATGGGTACTTTAGTCACACTTGGCCCCCCAAATTTTGTTCTTCTAGGTTGAAGCATTCATTGAAGGTACACTTTGAATTTTTAGGTTTAACTATCTTTTCCACTATAGGGATAGATGCAGTTGGATCTCTAAATCAAACTTGTTTTGTGCTAGATGCTTGAAACTTGAAACACTCAATTAGTTGTCCGTGCACTTTTTGTGATTTGTTCACTATGGAAGTCATCCTAAGCAGAGGCAAAAAAATATTTTAAAGGTTTTTCCAAATCTGCACAGAACTCCGTGTTTACTGGAATTGCAGCAAATATGTTTTTCACCTGATCCTTTTGATAATTTGTAGGAATCATTGTTACTCCAGATGCACTTGGCCCTCAAAATTTTGTTCTTGTAGGTTGAAGTGTTTGTTTACAGGAACACTTTGAATTTTTAGATTTTACTTCATTTTCCCATAAAAGGGTAGATGGAGTTGGAACACTAAATCAAATATGATTTGTGCTAGATGCTTGAAACATGATACACTCAATTATTCTTAGTGTGCTCTTTATAGTTTCTTTCCCCTTGAAGTAGCTGTAAGCAGATGCAAAGAATAAATGCTTTCATTTGAAAGTGTTTCCCATCTTCCACAGAATTCTGAGTTGACTGAATTCTAAGCAAATATTTTGTTACCCGATGTTGTTGATACTTGACAGGAATAAGCAGTACTCCAGTCACACTTTGCTTCTCAAATTTCATTCTTATAGCTGAAGCATTCTTTTACAGGAACACTTTGAATTTTTAGGTTTCACTTTGTTTTCCCCTATAGGGATAGATGCAGTTGGAGCTCTAAATCAAACATGGTTTTTGCCAGCTGTGTGTAACTTGACAAACTGAAATAGTTTCAGTGTGCTCTCTATGCTTTGTTCCCTGTTGAAGTATCCCTAAGCAGAGCCAAGGAAAAAAAAAAAACACTTTCATTTGAAAGTGTTTGCCATGCTTCCGCAGAACTCAGAGTTTACTGGAATCTCAGCTAATATTTTTTCACCCTATCTTTTTTATACTTTGCAGGAACTATCAGTACTCCAGTTGAACTTGGATACCCTCATTTTTTTCTTCTAGATTGAAGTGTTTGTTTGCAAGAACACTTTGAACTTTTAGGTTTCACTTCATTTTACCCTATTGGGAAAGATGCAGTCGGAACTCTAAGTCAAACATGTGTGGTGCTAGCTGCTTGATACTTGACACACTGAACTAGTTCTTATTGCACTCTTTATGTTTTCTTCCCCCTTGAAGTAGCCATAAGCAGAGGCAATGAAAAAAACTCTTTAATTTGAAAGTGTTTCCCAAGCTCCTCAGAACATAGAGTTTAATAAATCTCAGCACATATTTATTCACCCAAATGTGTTGATACTTTGCAGGAATGATAGGTACTTCTTTTGCACTAGGCCATCCAAATTTCATTCTTCTAGGTTGAAGAGTCTGTTTTCAGGAACACTTTGAATTTTTAGTTTTCACTTTATTTTCCCCTATAGGGATAGATGCAGTTGGAACTCTAAATCAAACACAGATTTTGCCAGCTGATTGAAACTTGATGCACTCAATTAATTCTCAATGTGCTCACTATGCTTTGTTCCCTGTTTAAATAACCTGACAAAGAGGCAAGTAGAAAACACTTTCATTTGAAAGGGTTTTCCAAGCTTACACAGTACTCCGAGTTTCCTAGAATCTCAGCAAATACTTTTCAATTGATCTTGTTGATACTTGGCAGGAATCATTGGTATGTCAGTCACACTTGGGCCTCTCAAATTTTGTTCTTCAAGGTTGAAGTGTTCGTTTGCTGGAACACTTTGAATTTTTCGGTTTCCATTCATTTTCCCTTATAAGGATAGATGCAGTTGAAACTCTAAATAAAAGACGTTTTTGGCTAGCTTCTTGAAACTTGACACCCTCAATTACTTCTCAGTGGACTCTCTATGCTTTGTTCCCTCTTGAAATAGCCCTAAGGAGAGGTACAGAAAACACACTTTGATTTGAAAGCATGTGCCAAGCTTCACAGAATTCCGAGTTGACTGAACTCTCAGCAAATATTTTTTCAACTGATCTTGTTGATATTTGGCAGGAATGATCAGTACCCCAGTCTCACTTGTTCTTTAAATTTTGTTTTCCAGGGTGAATCATTCATTTGCATGTACACTTTGAATTTTTAGGTTTCAATAACTTTTCCCCTTTAGGGATAGATACATGGTTTGTGCTAGATTGTTTAAACTTGACACACTCAATTAGTTCTCAGTGTGCTCTCTATGCTTTTTTCCCTCTTGAATTAGCCCTAAGGAGAGGCAAGAAATATACACTTTCATTTTAAAGTGTTTGCCAAGCTTCCACAGAATGCTAAGTTTACTGGAATCTTAGAAAATATTTTTTTTCACACGGTCTACTTCATACATGGCAGGAATTATTGGTACTCCAATCAAACTTTGCACCCCAAATTTCATACTTCTAGATTGAGTCATTCATTTACAGGAACACTTTGAATTATTAAGATTCACTTCTTTTTCCCCTATAAGGACAGATTCAGTTGGAACTCTAAATCAAACATGGTTTTTATTAGCTGCTTCAAACTGACACACTCAATTAATTCTCAAAGCACTCTTCATGCTTTGTTCCTGCCAAGTTTACTGGAATCTAAGAAAATATTTTTTTCCACAATCTTGTTGATATGTGGCAGCAAGAACTGGTTCTTCATAGACCACACCAACTGGAGGAGGGGCCCAGCCACCCGCCTGCCCAGTTGACAGACCACCTGCCCCTGAGAGGGGGCCCACCCATCTGCCTGCGTGGTAGAAAGACAACCCCAAGTGGAGGAGGGACTCAGCCACCTGCCTTCACCTAAGGCAGACCATGGGACCTAGAGAAGGCGCCCAACTGCCCACCTGCATGGTAGGCAGACCAAGCAACCTGGAGAAGTGGCCCTGCTGCCTGCCTGCATGGTAGGCAGACCACCCCAACTGGAGGAAGGGCCCAGCCACCCACCTGCATGTAGGCAGACCACACCACCTGAAGGAGGGGCCCAGCCACTTGTCTGTGCATTTGGCAAACCACACGTACCAGAGATGGGGCCTAGCCACCCGCCTGCATGGTCGGCAGACCACACATCCCAGAGAGGGGGCCCAGCTGCCTGCCCACGTGGTAGGCAGACCACCCCAACTGGAGGAGGGGCCCAGCCACTTGCTTACACAGTAGACAGACCACCCCAACTGGAGTAGGGGCCCAGCCACCTGCCTACATAGAAGGTAGACCACCCCTACTGGAGGACAGGCCCAACTGCACTTCCTCAATGTGGGCAGACAATGTGACTCAAAAAAGGGGCCCAGCCGCCCTCCCGTGTGGTAGGCAGACCAGCCCAACTGGAGGAGAGGCCCAGCTGCCTGCCTGCATGGTCATCAGTCCAAGCTCTGGACAAACATAAGGTCTCCCCAACATCCCCCACCCCATAAAAACACCTTACAAGAAAAACTGATGAAACTCATCTTGGAAAATCCCACCAACCCTTAAATACCATCAACCAGTGGGCGTGGTTACCAGCTGGGTTCTGCAGCAGATCAGGAGCCTGGCTTACCTCTCAGAGAATAAGAGAGGCCACAGTTGGAAACACAAGTCCTCTTACACTGGCGACCACCACCACCCTGAATGCAGAGACTCAAGGAAGGAATAGACAACACCACCTACTTGAAGAAAAGAAAACAGAGTTTTGAGAGACATATTTGTTTTCTTCTCTCTCTCTTCATCCATTCATCCAGTCTCTTCTACCGTTCCCCCTCTGGCCCTCATAACATCAACATATGTGAAACCAAGAATTGTGCATGAAAAAAAGTCTTTAACAACTGAATCACCAGAATAATACAATGTAGAGGAATTGCATATGCCACACTTCCATCCCTCATTTTATTTCTTTTCTTTTTTCCTTTTTTCCTCTTATTTTCTTTTTCCTGCTCTCTTTTTCATTTTCTTTCTTTGTTATTTTTCTCCTCCTTCTTACTCCCTCTATCTCACTTGCAACCCCCTAAATTTTTCTACTTATAAGTAGGGTAATCTTATAAATACAGATAGAAGCTTGAATCTATACATTCTTCCAAAAATTACCCATCTATTGGTTAGAGCTTTCCAAAGTTACTAAATTGGATTAACCCTATACCCTCACTCCTTTCCCCCTAAACATAACATCCTATAACTGAAATTCAGTTTTCTTCATGCCACCAGAAATGGTATGCCTTTCATGAAACTAATGACTATATTTTTAAATGATAATTTAAACCAACATTTGTAGACATAGAGTCTACCTATAAATATAGAAATAAGGAAAACGTGTGCTTAGATGATGTACTATTTATACTGGGAACTGTTAATATTGTCTTTCTCCACAAAAGAGAGTCTTTGGAAATATACAAGAGCAATATAAATATATGGGGGAAAATCAATAACACAACAGTTTCACAAAGCTGGAAAAAAAATGTGAGCAGTATGAAAAGACAGTAAAAGAAAGGACCACAAACAATGCAGGTCAACTCAACTTTAGAAGTGGTAATATCTGCAGCAGATAGAATGTCAGATAAAGAGTTCAGGATATACATGTTTTAGATTATCTGGAGTCTCATTGAAGACATTATACACTAAAATCAGAAAATGAAATAACACTTTGAAAATGAATTACGTAAATAAATCCAAGAATCAAAATATCACTATACAGGGAGATAGAGGATATATATATATATATATATATATATATATATATATATATATATATATATATATATATATATATATATATATATATATCCTGGAAATGCAGGAAGCCATAAATCAAATTAAAAACTCAAATGAGAGTATTACCAGCAGAGTAGAACACTAAGAACACAGAAAATTAGACAATGAAGAAAAAGTATTTCAACTTAAAAAAAAACATAGACAATTCAGCGAGACTGTTAAGAAACCATAATCAGAACTTCCAAGAAATATGGGATATCATAAAGACACCAAACTTAAGAGTTATTGGGATACAGGAAGGTATAGAGGTCCAAATCAAAGGAATAAGCAATCTATTCAATGAAATAATATTAGACAATTTCCCAGACTTGAAGAATGAAACAGAATTCCAAATCCTAGAAGCATACAGGACACTGAATGTGCAAAACCACAAGAGATCCACACCAAAACACATTATAATGAAGATGCTCAACATACAGAATAAGGAGAGAATTTTAATAGCTAAAAGAGAAAGGAAATGGATTACATTTCAGGGTAACACAATCAGGTTAATGGCTGATCTTTCAACACAGACTCTGAAAGCTAGAAGATCCTGGAACAACATATTTCAAATGCTGAAAGAAAATGGGTTCAAACCAAGAATCATGTATCCAGTGAAATTAAGCTTCAGAATGGAATATGAAATTAAAACTTTCCATGATAATCAAAAGTAAAAAGAATTTGTAGCTAGAAATCCAGAGGTTCAAAACATCCTTGGCAAAACATTACATGAAGAGGAAATGAAAAACAACAATGAAAACCAACAGTGGGAGATAGTACAGTAAAGGAAAATCTAATCAAAGTGGAAAAACAAATCATGTTAGGTAACAAAAATAAACAAATATGGCTGGAAGAACAAACCATATCTCAATAGTAACTCTAAATCCAATCCAGAGACACAGGCTAGAAGAATGGAACAACAACAACAAAATGTCCAACAATATGCTGCCTACAGGAGACAGATCTGATAGAAAAAGACATACATAGACTGAAGCTGAAGGGTTGGGAAAAATCATACCACTCATATGGATCTCAGAAGCAAGCAGGAGTATCCATACTCATCTCAAATAAAATAGACTTCAAGCCAAAGTTAATGAAAAGGGTAAAGAAGGACACTGCATACTGCTCAAGGGAACCATACACCAACAAGACATAACAATCATAAATTTATATGACCCAAAAAAATGGTGCAGCCATGTTCATTAAACAAACTCTTCTCAAGTTCAAGAGTCAAATAGACCAAATAACAAAATTTATGGGAGACTTCAACACACCTCTCTCACCACTGGACAGATCTTCCAAACAAAAGTTGAAAAAAGAAACTATAGAACCTAATAATGCAATTAATAACCTAGACTTAATTGACATGTATAGAATATACCACCCAATATCAAGCAGTTACACTTTTTTCTCAGCATCACATGGGTCCTTCTAAAAAATGAACCATATATTATATCACAGGGCAACTCTTAGAAATTATAAAGGAGTAGAGAGAATACAATGCATCTTATCTGATCATAATGGAATGAAACTGGAAATCAACAATCAAAGAAGGAATAAAAAATCCTATATCAATTGGAGAATGAAAAATATGTTACTGAATAATCAATGGGTTACAGAAGACATCAAGAAGGAAATTAAAAAAAAAAAATTCTTAGAGTTAAGCGAAAACACAGACATCACATATCTGAATCTATGGGACACAATTAAAGCAGTTCTAAGAAGAAATTCATTGCTTGGAGTTCATTCCTCAAATAAATAAATAAATAAATAAATAATCTTACACTTCATCTCAAAACCCTAGAAATAGAAGAGCAAAACAACAGCAAAAGTAGTAGAAGGCAATAAATAATTAAAATCAGAGCTGAAACCAATGAAATTAAAACAAAATAGACAAAACTAAAATTTGGTTCTTTGAAAAAATAGATAAGATTGACAGACCATTAGCCATGCTAATGAAGAGAAGAAGAGAGAGAACTCAAATTACTAGCACATGGGATAAAAAAGGCAATATCACAACAAACACTACAGAAATACAGGAGATAATTAGAAAATATTTTGAAACATTATACTCCAATAAAATAGAAGATAGTGAAGGCATCAATAAATTTCTAAAGTTGTATGATCTGCCCACATTGAGTCAGGAGGATATACACAATCTAAATAGACAAATATCAATTGAGTAAATAGAAGAAGCCATCAAAAGACTACCAGCCAAGAAAAGCCAGGACTGGATGGTTATACAGCAGAGTTTTACAAAAACTTTAAAGAAGAACTAATACCAATACTTTTCAAGCTATTTCAGGAAATAGAAAAAGAGGGAGAACTTCCAATTTATTCTAGGAGGCCAACATCACCTGATTCCTAAACCAGACAAAGACACTTAAAAAAAAGAAAAAAAATACAGACCAATATCTCTAATGAACATAGATGCAAAAATCCTCCATAAAATTCTGGCAAATTGGATACAAATGCATTTAAAAAAGATCATGCATCATGATCAAGTAGGATTCATCCCTGGAATGCAAGGCTAGATCACTATATGGAAATCTATAAATGTTATTCACCACATCAATAGACTTAAAGATAAGAACCATATGATCTTCTTGATAGATGCAGAAAAAGCATTCAACAAAGTACAGCATCCTTTACGTACAAAACACTAGAAAACCTAGGAATAATAAGAACATACCTCAACATTGTAATATCTATCTATGAAAAACCTCAGGCTAGCATCATTCTGAACGGAGAAAAATTGAAGGAATTTCCTCTAAAATCTGGAACAAGATAGGGATGCCCTCTCTCACCACTTATATTCAACATACTTCTCAAAACACTGGCCAGAACAATTAGACAGATGAAAGAATTAAAGGCATAAAGATAGGAAAAGAAGAACTTAAATTATCATTATTTGTGAATGACATGATCCTTAATCTAGCAGACCGAAAATGTTCTACCAAGAAACTGCTGGAGCTAGTAAATGAATTCAGACATGTGGCAGGATATATAATCAACATGAATAAATAAAAGTTATTCCTGTATATCAGTGACAAATCCTCTGAAATGGTAATGAGAACAATCACCCCATTCACATTATACTCAAAATAAATAAATAAATAAATAAATAAATAAATAAATAAATGAATAAAATTATTTTGAATCAACCTAACAAAAAAGGTGAAATAACTATACAACAACCATTACAAAACCCTAAAGACAGAAATAGAAGAAGACCTTAGAAAATGGAAAGATATACTTTGTTCATGGATAGGCAGAACTGACATCATTAAAATGGCCGTATTACCAAAAGTACTCTATAGGTTTAATGCAATGCCAATCAAAATCCCAATGACATTCCTTGCAGAAATAGAAAAAGCAATCATGAATTTTATCTGGAAAAATAAAAGACCCAGAATAGCAAAAGCAATTCTAAACATGAAGAGTGAAACTGGAGGTATAGTGATACCATATTTTAAACTATACTACAGACCAATAGTAACAAAAACAGCATGGTACTGGTACAAAAACAGGCAGGTAGACCAATGGTACAGAATAGAGGAAACAGAGACCAATCCACAAAATTATAACTGCCTTATATTAGACAAAGTTGCCAAAAGTGTAAATGGAGAAAGGATAGCATCTTCAACAAACGGTGCTTGGAGAACTGGAAATCCATATGCAACAAAATGAAATTGTATCCCTTTCTCTCACCTTGCACAAAAGTTAACTTGAAATGGATCAAGGAGCTAGGAATCAAACCAGAAGCTCTGCATCTAATAGAAGAAAAATTTGGCACAAGAGTTAAAATCATGAATCAACAAATGGGATGTATTCAAACTAAAAAATGTTGTTTTGTTTTTTTTTTTTTTCTCAGCAAGAGAAACAATAAGAGAGGTAAATAGGGAGCCTGTATCTGGGAACAAATATTTACCCCTTACACTTCAGATAGAGCTCTAATCTTCAGAGTATACAAAGAACTAAAAAAAATATTTCCGGAAGATGGCGGCAAATAGAGTGCATCACCCTCGTGTACCATGTCACTGTGTAGGTGAATAAAGAGTCAGAACAACTAAAATCTATCTTGTTAGGAATTTCCAGCAAAATTGGGGTGCCCCAAAAGCTAGAGGAAGGATTTCCATCACCAAGGACTGGTTACTGGGTCTCAAACACGAGTGAACTGTGCGACCGGAGTTCCAGGCTGATTGATCCACAACCCGCCCCGTGGCTAGAGAAGGCGGGGGCCGAGAAGCAGCCAGCAATGCAGAGAGAAACAGCGCTGCAGATTCTGTGGAGGCGTGCTGGCTGTGCCCTCACTGAGCTCCGGGTTGAGTTTGGGGTTTGAGATGGGGGAAGGAAGTGGTCCAGTTATGTCCTCCACACTGGACAGTCCACCAAAGAAGCCAGCGGCCACCATCTTGGAGAGCTGATGTCACCATCGCCAGTTTCCAACAGATTGCTGCAATAGAACAGGTGTGTATTATTCATCCCATCTCCCATGAAGTGAGGAATTCGCATAAAATCTCCCCCTGGCTTTCCAGGGGAGGGATTATCAGAATGAGCCTGAATAGAGACGTGGGGAAAGGTAAGGGCACCTGACTTCCAACTCCCCCTCCCATCAGTGGCAAAAACAAAACCTGTCTTGCCAGCTCTGGGGGGGGGGCAAGCAGAAGAAATCAAAACAATAAGCTGCTGGTTCCCAATAGCTACCCTCCACACCCAGCATACTGCATGCCCAGAGTATAATTTGAACTGGCGAGAGGCATCACACAGGGGAAGGCCTGGCTAGCAGGAGAAGCCAGGTGACGAGAGGCCAGGAATAAACCTAAGCTAACAGGTTTGTGAGAGACACTGGGGGGGGGGAGGAGGGAGCGGCCTCACTCGGACTGTATCCTACAGCCAGAGGGCAAAATCTTGTCCTGGAAGGCACAGCCCCACCTACTGGAAGCAAAGAAAATAGAAGCCTACGATTGCCTTTTTTTCCCTTTTCTCATTTTTTTAATTCTTTAATTTTTTAATTTTAAATTATTTTTTGTTAATTATTTTTTTCAATTGTAAATTTTTTTCAACTGTATTTTTTATTTTACTGCATTTTATTATTATTTTTTATCATTTCTTTTCTTTTCTATTCTTTTCTCTTTCTTTCTTCTCTCCCTCTCTCTTTCTTGTTTTGCATCATTATTTTTTCCCCATCTTCCTCTTAAGCATGAACACCCAGATTACATATAACTTACTAAATGCAAATAGATGAATACTACCAATAGGTCTATAGTCCACCTAAGCCCTTAACTACCCCCAAGTAATCCTGTCTATTCTCTTAATAGCTGCCTGCATTTCAGCAACCCCCCAAAGAAGCTAACATATACTAACCTCCATACCATCAAATCGTCTGACCTTAACATAAAATCCTAAGTCCAAACCTCAATTCTCTATATGTCATCAAAATTTGAAGGCCTTTAATGAAACTAATGAATTTACCTTAAATCACAATTAAATCCAACATCTCTAAACATTGTCTCCTAACACAAAGGAGAGATAGTGGAACTATAAAAAACAAAACAAATTTAAAGGAGAAAACAGAAACATAGCAGTCAAACAGAGTTGGAAAGTAACTTGAGCACCATGAAAAAAGAAGGGAAAAAGGATTACAAACAATGCAGGACAACTTAAATACACAGGAGAACCTAGAGGCATAAGAAAAATGGACAGAAAAAGAATGCAAGGCATACTTAACTCAGATGGAACGGAATCTCAGAGAAGACATTAGACAGTAAGTTCAAACAATGAAAGTATATTTTGAAAACGAATTAAATAAGCAAATTCAAATGGCAAAGAACGAGCTCTACCAGGAAATAGAGACTTAAAAAAAAATCAAAAAGTAATCCTAGAAATGCAGGAAACCGTAAACCAAACTAAAAACTCAAACAAGAATATTACAAATAGACTAGATCAAGTAGAAGCCAGAACATCAGATAATGAAGACAAAGTTTATCAACTTGAAAAGAATATAGTCAACACAGAAAGGATGCTGAAAATTCATGAGTAATCTATCCAAGAGATATGGGATTTCATAAAAAAAAAAACAAACTTGAGAGTCATTGGTATAGAAGAAGGCATAGAGGTTCAAACCAAAGGAATGAACAATCTGTTGAATGAAATAATGCTAGAAAACTTCCCAGATATGAAAGATGGAATGGATTGCCAAATCCTGGAGACTCACAGTACCCCAAACATTCAAAACTGTAATAGACTAACTCCAAGACACATAATTATGAAGATATCCAACATACAGAACAAGGAGAGAATATTAAAATCTACGAGAGAAAGGAGGCAGGTTACATTCAGGGGTAAACCAATTAGGTTAATGGCTGATTTTTCATCTCAGGCGTTGAAAGCGAGAAGATCCTGGAACAATGTATTTCAAACACTAAAAAATAAGGGATTCCAACCAAGAATACTTTATGCAGCAAAATTAAGCTTCAGATTTGACAATGAAATTAAAATATTTCATGATAAACAAAAGTTAAAAGAATTCGCAACCAGAAAACCAGCACTGCAAGGCATCTTGAGCAAAACACTACAAGAAGATGAATTGAAAAACAGCACAGAAAACTAACAGTGGGAGGTAACTCAGTAAAGGGAAGGAAAAAAAAACCAAAAAGGAAAAACTAGCCATATTAAAATAAATAAATAAACAAGCATGATGGGAAGTACTAACTGTATATCAATAGTAACCTTAAACGTTAATGGCTTAAATTCACCAATCAAGATACATAGGCTAGTAATCTGGATTAAAACAAAAAACAAAAAAAAAAAAAAAAAAAAAAAAAAAAAAAAAAACAAATCCAACAATATGCTGCCTTCAGGAAACTCACATGATAGGAAAAGACATACACAGGCTGATGTTGAAAGGTTGGGAAAAATCATACCACTCACATGGTCCTCAGAAGCAAGCAGAAGTGACCACACTCATATCGAATAAAATCAACTTCAAACCTAAGTTAATCAAAGGAATAAAGAAGGACACTATATACTGTTAAAAGGAACCATCCACCAACAAGACATAACAATTATCAATATGTATGCACCAAACAATGGTGCTGCAACATTCATAAAACAAACTCTCTTCAAGTTCAAGAGTCAAATAGACCACAACACAATAATTATGGTGACTTCAACACACCGCTCTCTCCATTGGACCGATTCCCCAGACAAAAGCTGAATAAAGAAACTATAGAACTCAATATCACAATCAATAACCTAGACTTAACTGACATATATAGAATATATCAACCATCATCAAGTGGATACATGTTCTTCTCAGCAGCACATGGATCCTTCTCAAAGATAGACAACATATTATGCCATAGGGCAACTCTTAGTAAATATAAAGGTGTGGAGATAATACCATGCATCTTATCTGATCATAATCGAATGGAACTGGAAATCAATGATGAAAGAAGGAAGGAAAAATCCTGCATCACCTGGAAAATGAACAATATGTTACTGAATGATAAATGGGTTACAGAAGACATAAAGGAGGAAATAAAAATTCATTTATCTTGGAGATAAATGAAAATACAGACACAACATATCAGAATCTAGGGGAGACAGTGAAAGCAGTTTTAAGAGGGAAATTCATTTTCTGGAGTTCATTCCTCAAAAAAGATAAAAAAAAAAAAACAAATAAAACAAAAAAAAAAAACCAAGAAATGAACTCACACTTCATCTCAAAACCCTAGAAAAGGAAGAGCAAAACAACAACAAATGTAGTAGAAGGCAAGAAATAATTAAAATCAGAGCAGAAATCAATGAAATTGAAACAAAAAAAAAAAAACATTGAAAAAAAACCCAAAAAGTTGGTTTTTTGAAAAAATAAATAAGATCGACAGACCCCTAGTCATGCTAAAGAAGAGAAGAAGAGAGTGCAAATTACTAACATATGGGGTGAAAAAGGCAATATCACAATGGACACTACAGAAATACAGAAAATAATTAGAAATTATTTTGAAACGCTATATTCAAATAAAATTTCGCGAAGATATCGATAAATTTATCAAGTCATATGATTTGCGCAGATTGAGTCAGGAAGATACACACAATTTAAACAGACCAATAACAAAGGAGGAAATAGAAGAAGCCATCAAAAGACTACCAACCAAGAAAAGCCCTGGACTGGATGGATATACAGCAGAGTTTTACAAAACCTTCAAAGAAAAATTAATACCAGTACTTTTCAAGTTATTTCAAGAAATAGAAAAAGAAGGAGCTCTTCCAAATTCATTCTATGAGGCCAACATCACCCTGATCACAAAACCAGACCAAGACACTTCAAAGAAAGAAAACTACAGACCAATATCTCTAATGAACTTAGATGCAAAAATCCTCAATAAAATCCTGGTGAATTGAATACAAAAGCATATCAAATAAATTGTGCACAATGGTCAAGTAGGATTCATCCCTGGGATGCAAGTGTGGTTCAATATATGGATATCAATAAATGTTATTCACCACATCAGTAGACTTAACCATATGAACCACATGGTCATCTTGATAGATGCAGAAAAAGCATTTGAAAAAGTTCAGCATCTCTTTATGTTCAAAATACTAGAAAAACTAGGGATAACAGGAACTTACCTCAACATTGTAAAAGCTATATATGCTAAGCCTCAGGCTAGCATCATTCTGAATGGAGAAAAAGTGAAGGCATTCCCTCTAAAATCTGGAACAATACATGGATGCCCTCTCTCACCACTTCTATTCAATATAGTTCTCAAAACACTGGCCAGAGCAATTAGACAGACAAAAGAAATTATAGGCATACAAATAGGAAAAGAAGAACTTAAATTATCACTATTTGTGGAAGACATGATTCTATACTTAGAAGACCCAAAAGGGTCTACAAAGAAACTACTAGAATTAATAAATGAATTCAGCAAAGTCACAGGATATAAAATCAACACGCATATATCAAAAGCATTTAGGTATATCAGCAACAAAACTTCTGAAATGGAAGTGAGGAAAAACACCCCATTCACAATATCTTCAAAAAATATAAGATACTTTGGAATCAACCTAACAAAAGAGGTGAAAGATTTATACAATGAGAACTACAGAAACCTAAAGAGAGAAATAGAAGAAGACCTTAGAAGATGGAAAAATATACCCTGTTCATGGATAGGAAGAACTAACATCATCAAAATAGAGACATTACCCAAAGTTCTCTATAGGTTTAATGCAATGCCAATCAGTATCCCAATGGCATTTTTTTTGTAGAAATAGATAAAGCAATCATGAAATTCATATGTAAAAACAAAAGACCCAGAATAGCAAAAGCAATTCTAACCAGGAAGTGTAAATCAGGAGGTATAGCGATACCAGATTTCAAACTGTACTACAAAGCAATAGTAACAAAAACAGCATTGTACTGGTACCAAAACAGGTGGGTGGACAAATGGTACAGAATAGAGGACACAGAGACTAATCCACAAAGTTACAACTATCTCATATTTGATAAAGGGGCTAAAAGCATGCAATGGAGGAAGGATAGCATCTTCAACAAATGGTGCTGGGAAAAATGGAAATCCATATGCAACAAAATGAAGCTGAATCCCTTTCTCTCGCCATGTACAAAAGTTAACTCAAAATGGATCAAAGAGCTTGATATCAAATCAGAGAATCTGTGCCTGATAGAAGAAAAAGTTGGTTCCAATCTACATATTGTGGGGTCGGGCTCCAAATTCCTTAATAGGACACCCATAGCACAAGAGTTAATAACTAGAATCAACAAATGGGACTTACTCAAACTAAAAAAGGTTTTTTTTTTTTTTTTTTTTTTTTTTTTTTTTTTTTTTTTTTTCAGCAAGAGAAACAATAAGAGAGGTAAATAGGGAGCCTACATCCTGGGAACAAATTTTTACTCTTCACACTTCAGATAGAGCCCCAATATCCAGAGTATAGAAAGAACTCAAAAAATTAAACAATAAGATAACAAATAACCCAATCAACAAATGGGCCAAGGATCCGAACAGACACTTCTCAGAGAAGGATATACAATCAATCAACAAATACACGAAAAAATGCTCACCATCTCTAGCAATCAGAGAAATGCAAATTAAAACCACTGTAAGATACCATCTTACTCCAGTAAGAATGGCAGCCATTATGAAGTCAAACAATTACAAGTGCTGGCAAGGATGTGGGGAAAAGTGTACACTTGTACATTTCTGGTGGGACTTCAAATTGGTGCAGCCAATTTGGGAAGTAGTATGGAGATTCCTGGAAAAGCTGGGAATGGAACCTGCATTTGACCCAGCTATTCCTCTTCTCAGAATATAGCCAAAAGACCTAAAAAGAGCATACAACAGGGATACAGATACATAAATGTTCATAGCAGCACAATTCACAATAGCTAGACTGTGGAACTAACAAAGATGCCCTTCAATAGATGAATGCATTAAAAAATGTGGCATTTATACACAATGGAATATTACTCACCAGTAAAAAAATAACAAAATTTTAGCATTTGCAGGGAAATGGATGGCATTAGAGCAGATTACGGTAAGTGAAGTTAGCCAATCCCTAAAAAACAAATGCAGAATGTCTTCTTTGATATAAGGGGGGCAACTCAAAACAGAGCAGGGAGGAAAAGTATGAGAAGAAGATTACCATTAAATATGGATGAGAGGGGTGTGGGAATATGAGAGAGAAGGGGAAATGACAGAAGATGGTAAGAGACCCTCATTGTTATGCACAATTATATAAAATATGATGTGAGGTGGAAGAAGAGAGAGAGAGCAAGAGAGAGAGAGAGAGAGAGAGAGAGAGAGAGAGAGAGAGAGAGAGAGAGAGAGAGAGAGGCCACAGTAGATTGGGTAGAAAGAGGTGATGGTGGGAAGGGAAGGGAGTTAGGATAGGAAGGGAAGCAGAATACAATAGACACTAGTATGGTCCTATGTATACATGCGGCTGTATAACCAATGTGATCCTGCAATATACGTATACTTGGAATAATAAGATTACGTACACCATTTGAATCAAATGTATGATATGTCAAGATCGTTGTAATGTTG
Source organism: Marmota monax (assembly GCF_021218885.2). Taxonomy (NCBI): domain Eukaryota; kingdom Metazoa; phylum Chordata; class Mammalia; order Rodentia; family Sciuridae; genus Marmota; species Marmota monax. The sequence continues at coordinate 1,093,579 of NW_026692693.1, read as the reverse complement.
TGAGCAATTAATATTTCTTTTTTAAAAACAGAATTGATTCTTCAGTTCACTTGGCCCCCTAATTTTTGTTTTTCCAGGTTGAAGTGTTCGTTTGCAAAAACACTTTAAATTTTTATGTTTCACTTTGTTTTTCCCTATAGGGATAGAAGCAGATTGAACTCTAAATCAAACATGGTTTGTGCAAGCTGCTTGAAACGTGACACCCTCAATTAGTTCTTAGTGCACTCTCTATGCTATATTCTTTGTGGAAGTAGCCCAACAAAGACAAAAGAAAAAAAATACTTTCATTTGAATGCATTTGCAAATTTCCACAGAACACTGAGTTTACTAGAATATCAGGAAATCTTTTTTAACCCAATATTGTTGATACATGGCAGGAATAATCCATACTCCACTATCATTTGGACCACGAATTTTCTTTCTTCCTGGTAAAAACGTTCGTTTGCAGAAACATTTTGAGTTTTTAGGATTCACTTCATTTTCCACTGTAGGGAAAGATGCATTTTGACCTCTAAATCAAACACGGTTTTTGCTAGCTGCATGAAACTTACACACTAAATTACTTCTCAGTGTGATATCGATTCTTTGTTCCATGTTAAAATGGCCAACGAAGAAGCAAGGAAAAACACTTTCATTTGAAAGGGTTTGCCATGCTTCCACAGAAATTAGAATTTGCTGGAATCTCAGGAAATATTTTTTTCTCCTGAGGTTGTTGATACTTAAAAGGAATGATGCGTAGTCCAGTTGCACTTGGCTCCTCAAATTTCATTTGTCCTGGTTGAAGCATCTTTTTGAAGGAACACATTGCATTTTTAGGTTTCACATCATTTTCCCATATAGGGATAGATGCAGTTGAAACTCAAAATCAAACACAGTTTGAGCTAGCTGCTTGAAATTTGACACACTCAATTAGTTTTCAGTGCCCTCTCTATGTTTTTTTTCCCCAGTGAAGGATCCCTAAGTAGAGGCAAAGAAAATAGACTTTCATTTGAAAGTGTTTGCCAAGCTTCCACAGAACTCTGAGTTTACTGGAATATCAGCAAATATTTTTTTTACCTGTCTGAGTTGATACAAGGAAGTAATGATTGGTACTCCAGTTATACTTTGCCCCCCCCAATTTTGTTCTTCTATTTAAAGCATTTGCATCCAGGAAAACCTTGAATTTTTAGGTTTTACTTCTTTTTCCACAATAGGGGTAGTTTCTGTTGGAATTCTAAATCAAACACGGTTTGTGGTAGCTGCTTGAAACTTGACACACTCAATTAGTTCTCAGTGTACTCTCTATGCTTTGTTCTCTGTAAAAGTAGCCCTAAGCATAGGCAAAGAAAAACAGATATCTGAATCTGTTTTCCAAGCTTCGACAGAATGCTGAGATTACTGGCATCACAGAAAATATTTGTTTTTAAGTGATATTGTTGATATTTGGCAGGAATTATTGGTAATCCAGTCACACTTTAACCCCCAAATTTAATTCTTCTAGGTTGAAGTGTTCTTTTGTAGGAACACTTTGAATTTTTAGGTTTCACTTCATTTTCCCCTATAGGGATAGATGCAGTTGGAACTCTAAATAAAACAAGGTTTTAGCTAGCTGGTTGAACTTTGTCACACTCAATTAGTTCTTCTTTTGCTCTAATTTCTTTGTTCCCTGTGGAAGTAACCCTAAGCATAGGCATGGAAAAAAAACAATTTCATTTGAAAGCATTTTCCAAGGTTCCACAGAACTCCGAGATTACTGGAATCTCAGCAAATATTTTTTCATGTGATATTGTTCATACTTTGCAGAAATGATGTGTACTCAAGATGAACTTGGGCTTCCAATTTTCGTTTTTCTAGGATGAAGCGTTCATTGGCAGGAACACTTTGATTTTTTAAATTTTCACTTATTTTTTCACATATATGGATAGATGCAGTTGGAACTCTAAATCAAACAAAGTTTGTGCCAGGTGCTTGAAATTGACACACTTAATTAGTTCTCAGTGCACTCTCTATGCTTTGTTCCCTGTTGAAGTAACCATAAACAGAGTCAGATATAACACAAATATAATACTCTTTCATTTGGAAGTGTTTTCCAAGCTTCCACAGAACATCGTGTTTACTGGAATATAAGCAACATTTTTTTTTACCTGATCTTGTGGATACTTGGCAGCAATGATGGGTACTCCAGTCACAATTGCCCCAACAAATTTTGTTCTGCAATGTTGAAGCATTGTTTGCAGGAACACTTTGAATTTTTAGGTTTCACTTTTCTTACCCATATAGGGATAGATGCACTTGGAATGCTAAATCAAACATAGTTTGTGCTAGCTCCTTGAAACTTGACACACTCAATTTTTGTCATCATGCTCTCTATGTTTTGTTTTCCATTGAAGTAGTTCTCAGCTTTGGAAAGGAATGTACACTTTCATTTGAAAGTGTTTAACACATTTCATACAACACCGAGTTTACTCTAATCTTAGCAAACATTTTTTCACCAGATTTTGATACTTGGTAGGAATATTGGTACTCCAGTTGCACTTGGTCACAAATGCCTTTCTTCTGGATTGAAGCATTTGTTTACAGGAACACTTTGAATATTTAGGTTTCACCTTGTTTTACCCTATAGAGATAGATGCATTTGGAACTCTAAATCAAGCACTGTTTGTGCTAGCTGCTTGAAACTTGATACATACAATTGGTTCTCAATGTGCTCTCTATGCTTTGTTTCTTTTTGAAGTAGCCCAAAGAAGAGGCCAGGAAAAATAATACTATCATTTGAAAGTATTTGCCAAACTGCTTCAGAACTCCAAGATTTATTGGAATCTCAGCAAATATTTTTTCACCCTATCTTCTTGACACTTGGCAGAAATCATCAGTATGCCAGTCACAATTGGAACACAAATTGCATTCTTGTAGGTTGAAGTGTTCACTTGCAGGTGCAAATTGAATTTCATTTGGTTTTCCACAATAGGGATAGCTGAAGTTGGAACTCTAAATGAAACACAGTTTGTACTAGCTGCTTGAACCTTGACAACTCAATTAGTTCTCAGTGCCCTCTCTAAGCTGTGTACCCCAATGAAGTAGCCCTAAAAAGAGGCAAAGAAAATAAAAACACTTTCATTTGAGTGTGTTTGCTAAACACCTAAAGAATGCCAAGTTTACTGGAATCTCAGGAAAAAATTTTTCACGTGATTTTGTTGATACTTGGAAGGAAAGAATGTACTCCAGTCTCACATGCCCTCCAACCTTCTAGGTTGAAATGTTCACTTGCAGAAACACTTTGAATGTTTGCACTTCACTTCATTTTCCCCTATAGGGATAGATGCAGTTTGAACTATAGATCAAACATGGTTTGTGTAAGCTGCTTGGAACCTGACACACTCAATTAGTTCTCAGAGCACTCTTTATGCTTTGTTCCCTGTTGAAGTAGCCCTATGCAGAGGCAAGGAAAAGCACCCTAACTATAACCCTAATTCTAACGTGAACCCTAAACCTAATACTAAACCTAACTCTAATCCTAACACTAACACTAACCCTGAGCTAACCCTAAGCTTAACCATAACACTAACCCTAAACTTAACCTCACCTAAACCCTAACCCTAACCTAACCCTAACTCTAACCCTAACCCTAATCCTAATCCTAATCTAAACCTAACTGTAACCATAACCCTAGTCGTATGCAAAACACATAACCCTAACCCTAAATCTTAAGCTAACCCTAGCCTTTAATTTTCTCTATAGGGATATAAGCATTTGGAACTCTAAATCAAACATGGTTTGTGCTAGCTGCATGAAACTTGACACACGCAATTATTCCCAGTGCACTCTCTATGCTTTGTTCACTCTTGAAGTAGGCCTAAGCACAAGCACAAAATATATATATATATATATATATATATATATATATATATATATATATATATATATATATATATATATATTTGAAAGCATTTGCCAACCTTCCACAGAATTCCGAGTTTACTGAAATCCCAGCAAATATTTTTTCACCTGAACTTGTGGTTACTAGACAGGAATGTTTGTTACATCAGTCACACTTGGCTCCCAAAATTTATTTTTTCTAGATTGACGCATTTATTTGCAAGAACACTTTGCACTTTTAGGTTTCACTTTGTTTTCCAATATATAGGAATAGATGCAATTGGAACTCTAAATCAAACACCCTTTGTGTTAGCTGCTTGAAACACTCAATTAGTTCTCAGTGCACTCTTTGTTCCCTCTTTGTTCACTCTTTGTTCCCTCTTGTAGTAGCCCTAAGCAGAAGCAAGGAAAACACACGTTCATTTGACAGCATTTGCCAAGTTTCCATAGAACTCTGAGTTTACTAAAATCTAAAAAAATACTTTTTTTCACCTGAACTTGTTTATACTTTGCAGGAATGATCAGTACTCCAGTTTCACTTGGCTCTCCAAATTTCATTCTTCAAGGTTGAAGCCATTGTTGCAGAACACTTTGAATTTTTAGGTTTCACTTTTTTCCCCTATGGGAATAGATAAATTTGGAACTCTAAATCAAACATGGTTTGTGCTAGCTGCTTGAAACTTGACACACTCAATTAGTTCTAAGTGTGCTCTCTATGCTTTGGTCCCTCTTGATGTGCCCTAAGTTGAGGCAAGGAAAACAAACTTTTTCATTTGTAAACTTTGCCAAGCTTCCACAGAACTTCAAGTTGAATGAAATTTCAGCAAATATTTTTCAACCAAACTAGTTGATACTTGGCAGGAATGATCAGTACTCCAGTCACACTTGGCCCCCCAAATTTTGTTCTTCTAGATTTCAGTGTTCGTTTGCAGGAACACTTAGAATTTTTAGGTTTCACTTCATGTTCACCTATAAATATAGATGAAGTTGGAACTCTAAATCAAACAGGATTTGTGCTTCTTGAATCTTGACACACTTAGTTAGATATCAGTGTGCTTGTTATGCTTTGTCCCCTCCTGAAGTAGCTTTATGCAGAGGCGAGGAAAAAACACTCTAATCCTAAACCTAATCCTAACCCTAAGCCTAACCCTAATCCTAACCTTAACCCTACCCTAATCCTAATCCTAACCCTAACCTGAACCTAATCTAACCCAAACCTTAACTCTAACACTAACCCTAATGTAAACTTAACCCTAAGCCTAACCTTAACTTAAACATAACCCTTACTCTAACCCGACCTTATCCCTAATTGTAAACCTCACCCTAACCCTACCCTAACACTAACACTTAACCCTAAAACTAAACCTGACCATTACTTAACACTAACATTAATCTTAACCATAAACCTAACCCTAATCCTTAACCCTAACCCTAACCCTAACTCTAACTCTTGCCCTTCATTTTCTCTATAAGGATATATGCTGTTGGAACACTAAATCAAACACGTTTTTTTTTTTTTTTTTTTGCTATCTTCTTTAAATTTGACACACACAATTAGGTCTCCATGTGCTCTCTATTCTTTGTTCTCTCTTGAAGTAGCCCTACGCTAAGGCATGAAAAAAACAACTTAACACTAAACCTTCATCCTTACCCTAACACTAAACTTAACTCTAACTGTAAACCTAAGTTTAATACTAACTCTAAACCTAATCCTAACCCCAAACTATCCCTAGCCCTAACACTAAACCCAACCCTAAACCTAACCTAAACCTAAACCTAAGCCTAACACTAACCTAACCCTAAACCTAACACACTAACACTAACCTAAATTTAACTCTAAACCTAACCCTAACCCTCACCCTAATCCTAAAGCTTAACCCTAACCAGAAACCTATCTCTAAACCTTTGTTTTTCCTATAGGGTTAGATGCAGGTGAATCTCAAAATCCAACATGGTTTGTGCTAGCTGCTTGAAACTTGACACACTCAAGTAGTTCTCAGTGCTCTCTCTATGCTTTGTATCTCTTCAAATAGCCCTATGTAAAGGCATGGAAAAATCACCCTAACCTTATTGCTAATCCTAACCCTAACCCTAACACTAATCCTAACCTTAACCTTAATCCTAACCATAACCCTATCACTAACCTAACACTAACTCTAAACCTAACCCTAACCTAACCCTAAACCTAACAGTAAACCTAACGTAACCCTAACTCTTAAATCTAACCCTATCCCTAACCACAATGCTAACCTAACCCTAGCTATAACCATCAACATAACCCTAACCCTAAACCTTGACCCTAATCCTAACCTAACCCTAACCCTAGCCCTTCTTTTCCTTCATGGGTATATATGCAGTTTGAACTCTAAATCAAATACGGTTTGTGCTAGCTTCTTGAAACCTCAAACACTCAATTAGTTCTCAGTGCACTCTCTATGCATTATTCCCTTTTGAAGTAGCCATAAGTAAAGGCAAGGAAAACAAACTTTCATTTGAAAAATTTGCAAAGCTTCCACTGAACTCCGAGTTGACTGAAATTTCAGAAAGTATTTTTCCACCAGAACTTGTTTATAGTTGGCAGGAATGACGGGTACTCCAGTCACACTTGGCCCCCCCAATTTTGTTCTTCTAGGTTGAAGCATTCGTTTGAAGGAACACATTGAATTTTTATGTTTTCCCATTCAGGGATAGATGCTTTTGGAAATCTCAATCAAAAACGGATTGTGCTAGCTACTTGAAACTTGACACACTGAATTATTTTCAATGTGCTCTTTATGCTCTGTTTCCTGTTGAAGTAGCTTTATACAGAGGCAAAGAAAAAACACCCTAACCGTAACCATAATTCTAATCATAACCCTAAACCTAATCCTAACTGTAACACTAATCTTAACCCTAACCAAAACCCTAACCTAACCTTAACCCTAAACCTAACCCTAACCTAACCCTAACCTAACCCTAACCCTAACCTTAACCCAACCATAACTCTAAACCTCACACTAAACCTACCCTAAAACTAACTCTTAACCCTAACCCTAACTGTAACCTAAAACTAACAGTAACAATAACCCTAACTCTAAAAATAATCCTTAACCCTAACTCTAACACTAACCCTAAGCCTAATCCTAGCCCTTCATTTTCTCTAAATGGATATATGCAGTTGGAACACTAAATGAATCATGGTTTGTGCTAGCTGCTGGAAACTTGACACACCCACAATTAGTTCTCAGTGCACTCTCCTTGCTTTGTTTCCTCTAGAAGTAGCCCTATGCAGAGGCATAGAAAAAACACCCTAACCCTAAACCCTAATCCTTACCATAACAGTAACCCTAACCTTAACTGTAACCCTAACATTAACATTAAACCTAACCTCAACCACCCTAAACCTAACCAGAAACCTAACCCTAACCAGAACACTAACACTAACCTAAACTTAAACCTAACCATAACAGTAACCTAACCCTAAGCCTAAACCTAACTCCCTAACCCTAACCTAACCCTAATTTTAAACTTAACCCTAATCCTCACCCTCACCCTAACCCTTAACCCTAACCAGAACCCCAACTCTAACCCTTCATTTTCACTATAGGGATAGATGCAGTTGAAACTCAAAATCAAACATGTTTTGTGCTAGCTGCTTGAAACTTGAAACATTCAATTAGTTCTCAGCATACTCTCTATGCTTTGTTCCCTCTTGAAGTAGCCCTAAGCAGAGACTTGGAAAAAAAAAAAAAACAACTTTCATTTGATAGTGTTTTCCAAGGTTCCACAGAACACCAAGTTGACTGAAATCACAGCAAGTACTTTTTCACCCAAACTTGTTGATTCTTTTTCGGAATGATCAGTACTCCTATCACATTTGGCACTCCAAATTTTGATCTTCTAGATTGAATCATTCATTTGCAATAACACTTTGAATTTCTAGGTTACACTTCGTTTTCCCACATAGAAATAGGTGCAGTTGGAACTCTAAATCAAACACCTTTCTGCTAGCTGCTTGAAACTTGACACACTCAATTAGATCTCACTATTCTCTCTATGATTTGTTCCCTCTTAAAGTAGCTCTATGCAGAGGCAAGGAAAAAACACCCTAACCCTAACCCTAATCATAACCCTAACTTTAACCTTAAACCTAACCATATCCCTAACTCTAACCTTAACCCTAACCCTAACTTAACCCTAACTCTAAACCTAACCCTAACCCTAACTCTAAAACTAAACTAACCATAACTCTAAACCTAAACCTAATCCCCTTCCCTAAATATTAACCCTAACTCTAACCTTAACCCTAAACTAACCCTAACCCTAACAATAACCCTAAACCTAACCATAAATGTTAATCCTAACCCTATACCTAACCTAACCCTAGTTCTTCATTTTAATATAGGGATATATGCAGTTGGAACTCTAAATCAAACATGGTTTATGCTTGCTCATTGAAACTTGACACACTCAATTAGTTCTCAGTGCCCTCTCTATGCTTTGTTCCGTATTGAAGTAGCCGTAAGCAGAGGTACGAAAAAAAAAAATTTCATTTGAAAGCTTTTGCCAAATTTCCACAGAACTCCAAGTTTACTGAGATCTCAACAAATATTTTTTTCACCTGACCTTGTTGATACTTGATAGGAATGATCGGTACTCTAGTCTCACTTGGCTCACAAAATTTCTTTCTTCTAGGTTGAAGCATTCATTTGCAGGAACACTTTGAATTTTTAGTTTTCCCTTCGTTTTTCCAATACATAGGGATAGATATACTTGGAACTCTAAATCCAACATTGTTTTTGCCAGCTGCTTGAAACTTGACACTCAATTAGTTCTCAGTGTGCTCTCTATGCTTGAAGTAGCCCTAAGTAGAGACAAGGAAAAAACACCCTAACACAAACCATATCCTATCCCTAAACCTAACTCTAATCTTACCTGTAACCCTAACCCTCAACCTAAAGAAAACCCTAACCCTAACCTAATACTAAACCTAACACACTAACAATACCCTTAACCGTAACCTTAACATAACTCTAACCCTAAACCTTAATCTAACCCTAACCTTAACTCTAACTCCAACCTAAACCTAACTCTAAACATAACACTAACTCTAAACCTAACACTTTACCCTAACCCTAATTCTAAACCTACCCTATCTTAAACCTAACTCTAACCCTAACACTAACACTAACCCTAACCCTAACCCTGAACCTAACCCTTAACCCTAAACATAACCCTAACCCTAACACTAAACATTCATTTTCACTACAGGGATAGATTCAGTTGGAACTCTTAATCAAACACGATTTGTGCTAGCTCTTTGAAACTTGAGACACTTATTTAGTCTCAGTGCACTCTCCAGGTTTATTTCCTTGTAAAAATATCTCTAAGTAGAAGCACCAAAAAAACACTTTCATTGGAAAGCATTTGCCAAGCTGTTTCAGAACTCCGAGTCGACTGAAATCTCAGCAAATATTTTTTAACCCGAGCTTGTTGATACTTGTCAGGAATGATCAGTACTCCAGTCGAACTTGGCCCCCCAAATTTTATTAATCTAGGTTGATGCAATTGGACCTCTAAATCATACAAAGTTTGTGCTGGCTTCTTGAAACTTGACACTCTCAATTAGTTCTTATATGATCTTTATGCTTTGTTTCTACTTGAAGTAGCCCTATGCAGAGACAAGAAAAAAAAAATCCTAACAATAACCCGAATCCTATCTCTAAACCAAACCCTAATTCTAACCCTAATCCTAATCCTAACACTAACCCTATTCTGAACCCTATCCTATCCCTAACTCTAACACTATCACTACCCTAACCCTAATCAACCCCTACCCTAACTCTATCTCTAACCTAACCCTAACTGTAAACCTGACTCTACCCATAACCATAACCCTATACCTAACCCTTAACAATAACCCTAACTTTAACCCTAACTCTAACCCATACCTAAACCTAACCCTAACCATCACTCTTAACACTAACCCTAAGCCTAACTTTAATCCTAATCCTAGCCCTTCATTTCCCCCATAGGGATATATGCAGTTGGAATTCTAAATCAGACACGGTTTGTGCTACCTTCTTGAAACTTGACACACTCAATTAGTTCTCAGTGCCCTTTCTATGCTTTGTTTCTTCTTCAAGTAACCCTAAGCAGAGGCATGGAGAAAACAATTTCATTTGAAAGAGTTTGCCAAACTTCCACAGAATTCTGAGTTGACTGAAATCCCAGCAAGTATTTTTTTCAAATTATCTTGTTGATACTTGGCAGGAATGACTGGTACTCCAATTGCATTTGCCCTCCCCCCACCTCCCAATTTCGTTTTTCTAGGTTGAAGCGTTCATTTGCATGAACTCCTTGAATTTTTACGTTTCACTTCATTTTCCCCCATAGGGATAGATGCAGTTGGAAAGCTAAATCAAACACTGTTTGTGCCAGCTGCTTGAAATTGACATACTCAATTAGTTCTCAGTGTGCTCTGTATGCTTTGTTCCCTCTTGAAGTAGCCCTAAGCAGAGGCAAGGAAAACACCCTTTCATTTGAAAGCCTTTGCCAAGCTTCCACATAACTCTGAGTTTACTTAAATCTCAGCAAATATTTTTTCACCCAAAGTTGTTGATAACTGGCAGGAATGATCAGTACTCATGTCAAACTTGGCTTCAAAAATTTTGTTCATCTAGGTTGAAGCTTTGGTTTGCTGGAACACTTTGAAATTTAGGTTTCACTTTGCTTTCCCCTATGTGGATAGATTTAATTGGAACTCTAAATCTAACATGGTTTGTGCTAGCTGCTTGAAACTAGAGACACTCAATTATTTCTCTGTGTGCTCTCTATGCTCTCTTTTATTTTGAAGTAGCCCTAAGCAGAAGCACAATAAACCCACTTTCATTTGAAGTCATTTATGAAGCTTCCACAGAACTCTGAGTTGACTGAAATCTCAGCAAATATTTTTTCACCTAAACTTGTTGATAATTCACAGGAATGATCAGTAATCCACTCGCCAATGGACCCTCAAATTTCGTCCTTCCAAGTAGAAGCGTTCATTTGCAGGAACACTGAATTTTTAGGCTTCCTTACCAAAACCCCAATTTTTAGATTTCCTAATCAAAACCCTTGCCCTAACCCTAGTTCTAATGCTATCCATTACCCTAACCGTAACCCTAACCCAAATGCTAAACCTACTCCTAACTCTAAATCTATTATAACCCTAAATCCATCCATTACTCTAATATAAACCCGAATTCTAATCCTAATCCTATCCATTACCCTACCCTAACTTTAACCCTAATGTTAATTGGACCCTAACCCTAAACCTTAACCTAATCCAAACCCGAAGTCTGAACTTGACCATACAAATACCCATAACTCTAAACTTGACCCTTACCATAAACCTAACCCTTACACTAGACTTGGCATGAACTTAAATCTATGACTATCCGTAGCCACAGCTCTAAACCTGACATTATCCCTAGCCTTAAAACCTACCCTAACAATAACACAAACCCTACCCCCATCCCTTCTCTAAACCTAGCTTAATCGTATCTCAAACCTAACCAAAGCCCTAACCTCATTCTAATCATTTCCCTAACCCTCACCCTAGCTATAACCCCATATGTTCCCCTAAACCTAGCACTAAACCTAATCCCAAACATAGCCCTATCCCAAGGCCTAAGCATAAAACTAAGCCTAGACCTATTCTAGCCCTAACAAGACCTAACCAAACCCTATCCCTAAGATTAACTCTAAATGTTGCTCCAGCCCTAATCCTAGTTCTAACACTATCCATTAACATAACCCAAACACTAGCCCTAACCATAGACCTAACCCTATCCATAGAAGTAAACCTGGAATTAACCATAACTCTAAATTTACCCCTAAGCCTAGACTCACCCTAACACTAGCAATAACACTAATGCTGATCATAAAACTACCCTTAACTTGAGCCTTAGCCCTAAAACAAACCTGAGCCATAGAAGTAACTCTAATCCATAACCTAAACCAAATCCTAGCCCTACATGTAACCATAAGGCAACCCCTAATTCAAGTCCTATCCCTAACCTAAATCTAACCCCAACCCTGACTCTAACCCTAAAACTAACCCTTGCTCAAAACACCACCCTATTCCTAAACCTAACCCTAAAACTAGACTTAGTCCTAACAATAAAACTAGCCCTAATCATAACCATAATTCTTATATTAGCCATATCTCTAATTCTAGACTTACTATAACCCAAAACCTAGATCTAATCCCAGCCCCAAACCTAGCTTTAACTCTAACTCTAACCCTAAACCTAGCCCTAACATGTACCCTAAACATAACCCTAACTTTAATCCTTGTACTAATCCTAAACCTAACCCTAAACCCAGCCCTAACCCTAACCATAACCCTAGCCATAATCCTAGATCTTACCCTATCCATTACCTTAACCCTAAACCTAACCTTTGGCCTAACCCTAACACTATCTCTAACCCTAACCTATCCATCACTCTAAATATAACTTGAATTCTAAACCTAACCATATCTATTGCCCTAACTCTAACACTAACCATAATGCTAATTACATCCCCAACCCTAAACCTTAACATAAACCAAACCCTAATCTTGACCTTGAACCTAATAATACCCCTATCTCTAAAACTGACCCTAACCCTCATTCTAAACCTTACACTATACCTAGCCATATACTATCCCTAAAACTATTCCCAGTCATAACCCTACATCTGATAGTAGACCTAGTTTTAATGCTAGTCCTAAACCTAACAAAAACCCTAGTTTTAATCTTAGGCCTAACACTAGCTTTAATCCTAACCCTAAACTTAAACTTAGCCCTAACCATAATTTTAACCCTGGCTCTATCCATAAACCTAGCTGTAACATCATAACATACCTTAATGGTAAAACTAATCCTAATCCTAATCCTAAACCTAACCTAGGCCTAAACCTAAAACTAACCCTAGCCCTAATCCCAGCCCTAAACTGCTGCAGTCTGGCTGGGCACAATTCATGAGCCATTTGTTAAGCAGGTACGAATTTTATTTTTAGAACACACGCCACACCACTCGAGCTCTCCAGGAATTCTCTCAGAGCCCAAATGCCACAACCGGCTCTACCAGTGAGCCCATTCTACCAGAACTCTTAGGTCCCACTCTTGAAGAAGATTTTCTGAGTCACATAGGTGGAGCCAAAGAGTCTGCCAATGAGCAGATCCATGGTCTGAAAGGGCGGGGAAACAGCCCAATGAACATCACCACAGAGGAGCCAATCAGCTGGAAGTTTGCTGGGGCTTCTGTGAGCCAATCAGCTGGAAGTTTGCTGGGGCATCAGGACCTTAGTTAATCTCTCTGGAATCCAAATCGGCTGCTGTTCTCCCTGTGTAAACACACAAGTAGACCCCGGACTCCAGACAATCACTGGTTCACGAATTTAGTTAATCTCTCTGGAATCCAAATCGGCTGCTGTTCTCCTGTGGAAACACAAACAGACCCCCGACTCCAGTCAATCACTGGGTCAGGACTTTTCCATTGTCCTGTTAGAATATCCTTCCAAAGTCCCTGGGGCTTATGTACATGTTTTGGACACATATGCCTTTCCACAGCACTAAGCCCTGATGAATCCAAATTTTAAAAAGTTTAGAATAAAAAGTGTTATTTTAAGTTTATCTTTGGGGAATATATACCCCTTCCCAATTCCCTCTTTTTGCTTTAATAAGTTCATTTTAATAGTTTGATGAGATCTTTCAACTATGCCTTGTCCCTATGGATTGTATGGGATTCCTGTTATATGAGTAATGCCAAATGATGAGCAAAATATTTTAAAAGAGGTAGAAGTGTAGCCATGGGAATTATCTGTTTTTAACTGTATTGAAACACCCACAGTGGCAAAATTTTGTAAGTAATGAGCTTTAATATCTTTAGTTTTTTTCTCTGGCATGAAAAGAGATCATCAAAAATACAGAAGATGTATCAATTGTAACATGCAATTATTTAAATTTTCCAAATTCTGGCAAGTGTGTGACATCTATCTGCCAAATATGATTAGGTATCATTCCTCTAGGATTGACTCTAAGATTAACTTGTGGTAAAAAGGTCACACAATTTTGATGTTGTTTTATTATTTGTCTAGCTTTTTCCTTATTTATTTGAAAATGTTTTTGTAAACTATTCGCATTGACATGGAATCTTTAATGAAAATTCATAGCTTCTTCTAGTGTAGAGAAAATATGTATGTCATGTGTAGTTTATCTGCTAAATCATTGCCCAAACTATCAGCTCCAGGCAATCCTTTATGTGCCCTGATATGTCCTATAAAGAATGGATCTTTTCTGTACCCAATTAGACTTTGTATAGTAGAACACAACGAGAAAAGAGTAGAGGAAGGGGAAATCCTACCAGCATCTTCCCCGGGATACTATAGCATTAACTATATACTGAGTATCATAAAATAAATTCAATACAGAATATTTAAACATCACAAAAGGTTGTAATACTGCATTAAGCTCTACCTTTTGAGCTGATTGTTTGGGTTCTAAAAATGTAAAAGTTTGATCAGGGGTAACTACTGCTGCTGTACCATTATTTGACCCATCAGTGAATATATTTGGAACATTCATGTTAGGTGTTTTTCTTGTCATTTTTGGAAAAATTACATGATGTGAAGACCAAAAAGAGAAAAAAAGGATTAGATGGTAAGTGGTTATAAAATGAAACATTAGATTCGCCCATGATTATTGCCCAAGTATTTAACTCATTAACTAACTCATCAATTTGATCCATAGTATATGGAGTAATAATTTTATTGGGATAAATTCCAAACACTACCTTTGCTGCTTTTATTCCTTTGAGTATAAATTGTCCTACAGCCTGAGGATACCTAGTAAGATTAGTGTTAGGTGAATAAGATAAATGTATCCATAATAGTGGACCTTCTTGCCAAAATACTCCTGTAGGAATATTTTTGTTGGTATTACAATACTTAATAAAGGCAAACTTATATCAATTCTATACAAATGCGTATTTTTCATATATGTTTCAATAAATTTAATGTCTTTCTTGCCTCAGGCATTAACATGTGGGATGAATTTGGATCTGATTGACCTTTTAGGATATCAAATAAAGGTCCCAACTCTCCTGTTGGTATGCCTAGATAAGGCCTTATCCAATTTATGTCTCCTAATAACTTTTGAAAGTCTTTAAGTGATTTGAGTTTATCTACTCATATTTGAATTTTTGGTAGATGGACCATGGTAGAGGATAATAGAACTCCTAAATAATTAATTGGAAAAGTTAATTGTACTTTATCTAATGCTATCTCTAGATTGTAATTTTTAATAAGTTTATAAGTGTGGCATAACATTCTAGCAATGTGTTTTTAGCTTTGTGTGCTAATAATACATCATCCATATAGTGAAATATTTCTATTTCAGGATTTTGATTTCTAAGTGGCTGTACTACTTTGTTAACATAAATTTGACCCATAGTTGTGCTGTTAGCCATCCATTGAGGGAGTAATTTCCATTCATATCTCTGATCAGGACCTTCATGATTCAGTGCAGGGATAGTAAATGCAAAACATGGACTATCCTCCGGATGAATTGGAATTGAAAAAAAAAAAAAACTTTAATATCTATAACTAAAACATACCAGTTTTTTGGCAAAGCAGACAATTGGGGAATCCCCAATTGAGCAGGTGCCATAATAACCATCTCATTATTAATGGCTCTTAAATCTTGCAATAATCTTCATTTACCAGATTTCTTTTTGATGACAAAAATTGGAGTATTATGGGGAGATACAGAAGGTTGTATATGTCCTTCTGCTAATTGTTATATGACCAGGATATGGGCTGCTTGTATCTTTACTTTGGTCAGGGGCCATTGAGGGACCTAGCAAAACCATCAGGAATTCCAGGAATTCCCACAGAGTGCAACTGCCACCACAGGCTCTTCTGGCGAGCATACTCTACTGTAACTCTCAGGTCCCGCTCTTGAGGCAGATTTCCTGAGTTGTGTGGGTGGAGCCAAAAGAGTACCCCAATGAGCAGATCCATGGTCTGAAAGTTCAGGAAAAGAGCCCAATGAGCATCACCGCAGAGCAGCCAATCAGCTGGAAGTTTGCTGGGGCCATGGTGATCCAATCAGCTGGAAGTTTTCTGGGGCTGCTGTGAGCCAATCAGCTGGAAGTTTGCTGGGCCCACTTTGGCTGTGGCTCTCAACACTAACCTTAACTTTAACCATAATTCTAGCCCAACGACTAAATTTAACTTTCACAATAGCCTATTAATTATTCTAAACCTATCCCTTACTGTAACACAAAACCTAGCCCTAAACCTAGTCCAAACCAGATCCATAACTTTGCTCTAGCAATAATACTAGATCTAAATGAAACTCTAAATCTAACCCTAACCCTAAGCCTAAACCTCAAACAAACACTAGCCATAACACTAATGCTAATCCTAAAACTAGCCCTTACCCTAGTCCTAGCCCTAAAACAAAAACCAAGCCATAGACCTAAACTTAACCCTTAACCTAAACCAAATTCTAATCATACACCTCACCCTAACCCTAGCCCTATTTGAGTCCTAAGCCTAATCCTAGAACTAACCCTGAACCATACTCTGATCCTAAAAATAATCCTAGCTCTAGGTATAACCCTAACCCTAAAACTAACCCTAACACTAGACCTAGACATAAAAGTAACCATAAATGTAGCCCTAATTGTGACCCTAATTCTTACATTAGCCTTAGTCCTAACGCTAACACAAAACCCAGCCCTAATCTGAGACCTAACCATAGCTTTAACCCTAACCCTAACCCTAACCTTCTCCCTAACCCTAACCCCAGTCTAGCCCTAAACCTAGTGCCAACATTATCCCTTTCCCTATGCCATACTCTAACACCAAACCTACCCTAGACCTAAAGCTAATCATTTGCCTTTCCCCAAAACTAACTCTATTACTAGTTTTAACCCTAGTGCTCATTCTATCTCTGACTCTTTCCCAAATCCTAAACCTAACCCTGACCTTTATTCTGAATAAAACACTAACCATAGGTCTAAACCTGAAGCTAACCCTAAACTGAAACTAACACTAGCACTACTGGTAAACAAAAACCTAAACCTAACCCTAACACTAGACCTAGAACTAAACCTAATATTTCATCTAACTCTATCTCTAGCCCTAGCACTAAAAAAAGTAGCCCTAGCCCTAACAATTACTTTAACCTAACCCAAACTCTAACCATACCCCTAGACCTAAGATTAGTCCTAATGCTGGCCCTAAACATAAACCTAACTGTAACCCAAACGTTGACCTTTACACTAACATGAACCACAGCTCTAAACCTTATCCTAATCAGAAACCTAACTCTAACACTAGACCAAGCCATAACCCTAATAATAAAAGTAGATATAGTTAGATAAAACTATATCTAGATATAGTTAGATATAACCATAAGCCAATGCCTAACTCTAATTCCATTCATTACCCTAAACCTACCATAATCCTATTGCTAATCCTAGCCCTAAACCTAACCCAGATCTAACCTTAAACCTCATCCAAGTCAAAACCCTAGCTCAATCCCTAGCACTTAAAATTATCCTAACACTAACATTAACCCTTGGCCTAAAACCAAACCAAACAATAATTGTAGCCCTAATCCTAACCTTAACCCTAGCCATAACACTAGTTCTAACCCTATCCATTACCCTAATTCTAACCCTAACCCTAACCCTAATGATAACCCTAGCCCTAACCATAAATCTACCCTAACCCTAAACCTAGACGTAACAGTAAACCTAAACCTTGCCATAGACCTAACCCTAGCTCAAACCCTAACCATAATATTAAACCTAACCCTAAACCTAACTTAACCCTAACCCTAACCCTAAACCTAACCCAACATGATATCTCTTGCCCCAAACCTAACACTAATCCTGACCCTAACTGAAACTCTAACCTAGACCTAACCCTAAACCTAAGACTTGCCCTAGCACTAACCCTAGCTTAAACTCTAAACTGTACCCTAAACCAAACCCTAGTCTTATCCCTAGGCCTAACCCTAACCCTAACAAAAATTCTAGCTTTAATACTCTCCATAACCCTAGACCTAAACCTAGCTATAACCCTATCCATTACCCTAACAATCATAAACCTAATGCTAACCCTAGGCCAAAACTTAACCCTATTGCTAACTCTAACAGTTTCAATTACCCTAAACCTAATCTGATCTCTAAACCTAACCCTATCAATTATCCTAAACCTAACCTGATCTTTAAACCTAACCTTATCATTACCCTAACTCTAACCTTAATGCTAATTTGAGCCCTAACCCTAAACCTTAATCTTAATCTAAACCAAACCCAAAACCTCAGCCTAAACCTAATAATACCCCTGGCTCTAAATCTGACCTTTACCCTAAACCTAACCCTTACACTAGACCTAGCCATAAACCTAACCTTAAATTTATCCCTAACCATAACCCTAGACCTGAACTAGCCTTAGCCCTAATTCTTGCCATAACCCTAAAACTATCCCTAGCCCTAACCCTAGCCTTATTACTATCTAAAACCATAACCATATCCCTAACCATAATTCTAACCTTCGACTTAGCCATAAAACTCGCTATAACCACATCCCTTCCCTAAACCTACCCCTATCACTAAACTTAAACTGAAGACTAACACTAGGCCTAAATATAATGCAAACCCTAGACCTAGTAACAGCCCTAATTTATCCCTATAACTAACCTAACCCCAGTGCTAAGACTAACTATCATTCTGACCCTTTCCCTATTCCTAGATCTAACTCTATCCCTTACCATAACCCTAACACTTGCCCTAACCTTAGCCCTAACCTAGCCCAAATTCTACATCTAAACCAAATCCTAAGTCTAACCCTAACCCTAAACCTCTCATTAACGCAAGCCATAAACTAAGTAAAATCCTAAAATTAGCCCAAATCTAGCCCTAGCCCTACAACAAAATTGAGCTATAAACTTAACCCTAATCTTTAACCTAAACCAAGCCCTAATCCTACACCTAGACTTAAAGCTAGCTCAAATTTGTGGCCTAAGTATAACTCTAAATCTAACCCTGAATCCGATTCTGACCCTAACTCTGACCCTAGCTCAAAACGTCACCTAAAACCTAAACCTAACCATAACACTAGATCTAGCCCTAAACCTAGGCCTAAAAATAGCCCTATCATAACCCTAGTTCTTATATTAGCTGTATCCCTAACCCTAACCCTAACCTAACCTGTTGAGAGCCATAGCCAAAGGGGCCCCAGCAAACTTCCAGCTGCCAGCATACTTCCAGCTGCTGGCTGATGATTGGCTCACAGCGGCCCCAGCAACATATAGCTGATTGGCTCCTCGGCTCCAGCAACATCTAGCTGATTGGCTCCTCTGCGGTGATGCTCATTGGGCTGTTTCCCTGCCCTTTCAGACCACAGAGCTGCTCATTGGGGGACTTTTTTGGCTCTGCCCACGTGACCCAGCCAATAGGCCTCAAGAGCAGGAGGATTGTGGGAGGTGGAGAGAAGCTTGTGTGGGAGAGAGAGGCTTGTGGAAAGCCGGTGGTAGCATTTGAGGCTCTGAGGGTTTTTCCTGATTGGCTGTTTTGTTTGGCGTGTGTGGTTCTAAAAATAAAGTTAGTTTCTTTTGACAAGTGGCTCCTGATTGTGCCCAGCCAGACTGCGGCATTTGGTGGCTCGCACGGGGAGCGACTGAGGGTAAGTGAAACTGCTCGCCCCTGAGGGCAGGGCGAGAGGATGGGTAGCCATTTTAAGATTCCTCTTTTATTTTGCTTCACTTTTGTTTTAAGTTGCCTGTCCCTGGAGATGAGTGAGATGGAAGAAAAACCGCTCACATCTGAGGAAAAACTATTTACGTCTGAGGAACAGATAGGGAGAAAGGACGGATGCACATGTCAGGAGGATAGAAAGGCTATAATGACTTTTTGTTGTTTCCTTTTTATTTCATTCTGTCTCGGTTTTGTTTGGTGTCAACTTGTTGGGTTGTATTATAGTAGAAATACAGGATCAGAAATTAGTAAAAAACAAACTGAAAGAGTGTTAAGTAAATTGTTAGAGGAAGGAGGCATCTCAGTAAAATCAAGAACAATTAGGGCATACGTTGATACAATACAAAAATGTAGCCCATGGCTTTTTAAGGAGGAGTTGTTAAATATATCACAATGGAACCATCATGTGGAAGATTTTAAAAGAATAGAAAAGAAAAGCCCAGGGACTCTGCCAGATGGCACATTGCCATTGTGGACGTTCATATCTTGTTTGCTTAGTCCAAAGCCTTCAGTTCAGACAATGGTAGAGGAAGGAGAAGACATAATGATTCAAGTAAAAGAAAAGGTCTCTCAAGTTAGTCAGACAGAGGAAAAGATTCAAGTAAAAGAGAAGGCCTCTCAAGCTAGTCAGAGAAAGAAAGTGTAAAACAGAAAAAGCCATCGGGGGGAAAGTTACAACAGGAGACTGCTACTAACACCTTTCTATCACCAGAGGGTGTAAGTGTCCAACCAACAGCACCACCTCTACAGGAGACTGCTACTAACACCTTTCTATCACCAGAGGGTGTAAGTGTCCAACCAACAGCGCCACCTCCATATGCTGGGAGGCCCCCAACCCCCGCAGTTGATAGTTGGGATCCTGAGACAAGATATCAAATATTAACATGCCCTGTATTTGAGGCAGGAGGGCAGTGATTTTACCAAGTTTTAAATTTCAAAACAGTGAAGCAGCTAAAAGAGGCTGTAACAACCTATGATCCTCAAGCACCTTTCACTGTAAGCATGGTCGAATCCATTAACAACTTGAACATGACGCCAGCAGATTGGGCTAATATGTGTAAAGCTGTGCTAAATGGAGGACAATACCTGTTATGGAAGGTTGCCAATGAGGAATTTTGCAAGGAGACGGCCAGGTGAAATGCAGCAGCTGGTTATCCTCAGAGAAATCTAGATATGTTGTTAGGAAAGGGACCTTATGAGGATCAGCAGCAACAAATTGCATATGATCCTGGCGTATACTCACAAATTGCTGCAGATGCAATTAAGGCATGGAAGACTTTACAAGGACATGGAGGTTTACAAGGTCAATTATCTAAGGTAATACAAGGAGCTAATGAACCTTATGCTGAATTTGTTGCTAGGCTTATTCAAACAGCTACCAGAGATTTTGGGAATACAGAACAAGCAATGCCATTACTGAAACACCTGGCTTATGAGCAAGCGAATCGTGGGTGCAGAGATATCATTAGATCATGGAAACATGAAGATTTAAATACATATATTAAATTATGTAGAGACATTAATGAACAAGAGCAAGTCGTGGCAGCTGCAGTAAAACAGGCTTTAGATGCCAGGCCAAGAACATGCTACAATTGTGAACAAACAGGACATTTTAAAAGGAATTGCCCCATTGGAGGAGGGTTTAACAAAACTAGGTATCAAAGGAGTAGAATACCAGGTATTTGCCCAAGAGGCCATAGAGGGAGACATTGGGCTAATGAATGCCATTCTCAAACCACCATAGAGGGTACTCCATTATCAAAAAACGAACAAGGACCAGGTGTTTATCCATGATATCGTGGAGAAAGGCATCGGGCTCCATTGCCAAAAAATGGACAGGGGGGCCCAATGCTCCGGGGCCCAAAACCACAAATATATGGAACACTGGAGGAACCCAGCAACCCCATGAGGGTAGTGCCCAGGACACATTGTCTATCAGATCCCTCATCAGACAAACTAGAGGGAGCACAGGGTTGGACATCTGCGCCTCCGCCAGAGCAGTACTAACTCCAGAGATGGGAGTTCAAATCATTCCCACAGGGGTGAAAGGACCTCTTCCCAAAGGAACAGTAGGCTTATTATTGGGACACAGCTCTTCTACTCTAAAAGGACTTATGATAAGTCCTGAGGTAATTGATCCCGATTATGAAGGTGAAATAAAAATTATAGTCAGTTCTCCAAAGGGTATATCAGTAATTTCACCAGGAGATAAAATAGCACAGTTACTAATAATACCCAGCCTACATGATAAATTTTCCAGTCGTACTGTAGAAAGAGGTTCCAAGGGATTAGGCTCCACAGGTGTCGATTGGGCTATGCTTTCTTTAAATTTAGATTCTCGCCCCATGCTAAAATTAAATATTCAAGGACATGAATTTAATGGGACACTGGATACAGGTGCAGACCTTAGCATCATCTCTCGTCAAGAATGGCCAAAACATTGGCCATTACAACAAGCCACTCAAATGCTTCAAGGCCTAGGAGTGGCAACTAATCCCCATAGAAGTGCAATGGTATTAGATTGGAAGGATCCTGAAGGATGTGAAGGAACCATACAGCCATATGTATTGGATCAGCTTCCCGTAAATTTATGGGGATGAGATGTCCTAGATCAATTAGGTTTGACATTAACAAATAACATCAACTAAAATGCACCCACTATTATGACTAGACAAGGTTTTAGGAAAGGAAAAAGATTAGAAAAACAAGAACAAGTTATAGCAGCACCAATACAAATAGATCAAGGAACAGACAGACATGGGTTGGATTTTCAGAAAGGGCCACTGAGACAATAACAATTACTTGGAAATCAGAAAGACCTGTATGGGTTCCTCAGTGGCCCCTGACTAAAGAAAAGATACAAGCAGCCCATGACCTGGTCAAACAACAATTAGCAGAAGGACATATACAACCTTCTGTATCTCCCCATAATACTCCCATTTTTGTCATCAAAAAGAAATCTGGTAAATGGAGATTATTGCAAGATTTAAGAGCCATTAATAATGAGATGGTTATTATGGGACCTGCTCAATCAGGGATTCCTCAGCTGTCTGCTTTGCCAAAAACCTGGTATGTTTTAGTTATAGATATTAAAGATAGTTTTTTTTTCAATTCCAATTCATCCTGAGGATAGTCCACGTTTTGCATTTACTATCCCTGCACTGAATCATGAAGGTCCTGATGAGAGATATGAATGGAAAGTACTCCCTCAAGGGATGGCTAACAGCCAAACTATGTGTCAAATTTATGTTAACAAAGTAATCCAGCCACTTAGAAATCAAAATCCTGAACTACAAATATTTCACTATATGGATGATGTATTATTAGCACACAAAAATAAAAACACATTGCTAGAATGTTATGCCACACTTACAAACTTATTAAAAAATTATAATCTAGAGATAGCAATAGATAAAGTACAATTAAATTTTCCAATTAATTATTTAGGAGTTCTATTATCCTCAACCATGGTCCATCCACCAAAAATTCAAATATGAGTAGATCAACTCAAATCACTTAATGAGTTTCAAAAGTTATTAGGAGACATAAATTGGATAAGGCCTTATTTAGGTATACCAACAGGAGATTTGGGACCTTTATTTGATATCCTAAAAGGTCCATCAGATCCAAATTCACCCCACATGTTAACGCCTGAAGCAAGAAAGGCATTAAAAATCATTGAAACATATATGGAAAATATGCATTTGGATAGAATTGATAAAAGTTTGCCTTTATTATTTATTGTACTACCAACAAAAAATATTCCTACAGGAGTATTTTGGCAAGAAGGTCCATTATTATGGATACATTTATCTTATTCTCCTAACACTATTCTTACTAGGTATCCTGAGGCTGTAGGACAATTAATACTCAAAGGAATAAAAGCAGCAAAGGAGTGTTTGGAATTTCTCCCCATAAAATTATTACTCCATATAGTATGAATCAAATTGATGAGTTAGCTAATGAGTTAAATACTTGGGCAATAATCATGTACAAATCTAATGTTTCATTTGATAACCACTTACCATCTAATCCTTTATTGTCTTTTTGGTCATTGCAATCTGTAATTTTTCCAAAAATGACAAGAAAAACACCTATCATGAATGCTCCAAATATATTCACTGATGGGTCAAATAATGGTACAGCAGCAGTAGTTACCCCTGATCAAACTTTTACATTTTTAGTACCCAAACAATCAGCTCAAAAGGTAGAGCTTAATGCAGTTTTACAAGCTTTTGTGATGTTTAAAGATTCTGTATTTAATTTATTTTCTGATAGTCAGTATGTAGTTAATGCTATAGTATCTCTTGAAGATGCTGGTAGGATTTCCCCTTGCTCTACTGTTTTCTCTTTGTTTTCCACTATACAAAGTCTAATCTGGGACAGAAAAGATCCATTCTTTATAGGACATATCAGGGCACATACAGGATTGCCTGGAGCCCTTAGTTTGGGCAATGATTTAGCAGATAAAACTACACATGACATACATATTTTCTCTACACTAGAAGAAGCTATAAATTTTCATAAAAAGTTCCATGTCAATGCTAATACTTTACAAAAGTGTTTTAAAATAACTAAGGAACAAGCTAGACAAATAATAAAACAATGTCAAAATTGTGTGACCTTTTTACCACAAGTTAATCTTGGAGTCAATCCTAGAGGATTGATACCTAACCATATTTGGCAGATGGACGTCACACACTTGCCAGAATTTGGAAAATTAAAATATTTGCATGTTACAGTTGATACTTCTGGATTTTTGATGGGCTCCCTTCATGCCGGAGAATAAACTAAAGATGTTATAGCTCATTGCTTACAAAATTTTGCCATTGTGGGTGTTTCAAAACAGTTAAAAACAGATAATACCCCTGGTTATACTTCTACCTCTTTTAAACAATTTTCCACAACATTTGGCATTACTCATATAACAGGAATCCCATACAATCCAAAGGGACAAGGCATAGTTGAAAGAACTCATCAAGCTATAAAAATGTACTTATTAAAGCAAAAATAAGGAATTGGGAAGGGGTATATATTCCCCAAAGATAAACTTAAAATAACCCTTTTTACTCTAAACTTTTTAAATTTGGATTCATCAGGACTTAGTGCTGCGGAAAGGCATATGTGTCCAAAAAATGTACATAAGCCCAAGGTACTTTGGAAGGATATTCTAACAGGACAATGGAAAAGTCCTGACCCAGTAATTGTCTGGAGTCGGGGGTCTGTTTATGTGTTTCCACATGGAGAATAGCAGCCGATTTGGATTCCTGAAAGATCAACTAAAGCGATTTCTACAGACCAAAAAGAAGATGATTTGGCTTAAATCCATAACAACTGATATCCAAAACTCCAGTTTGGCTATTCTTACATCTTCAACAGAACCAGGATGCTTTTTTCAATATCTATTTTATTATTGCCCTTTGCCATATCATGAAGTTCTGTTTTGTTTTTTGAGCTCATACAGACCTAGGTTATTGTTTTGCTGATCAGTTCTATTTTTTGACTATAGAGTTTTTAAACATTGCAATGGAGATTTTACCTGTAAAAATTGATAAGGCCTTTACTATAATGTTATGTGTTGTATGTATTATATTATGTGTCCACACTTGCGTTTTGTGTTATATGTTTGAATGTACGTATGTCCATATATCATATATGATGAGCACTCATGATAAAATGGATCCAAATATTTTTTTTCACGTGATTTATATGGTTTAATTTAAATTGGGTAAACAACTGTTGATGATTGTTTTAATATGTAAACAAAAAAGAAGGTTAACAGATCTGTTTGTTTACTTTCACCTTTCCATTTCATTATATTTAATAATTCTCTTAAAGATAATGTAAATTGTTAAGAAAATTGTTTTCTTTTAGTGCCTTCTGTAATGTTACATAATTTTTCTTTAGCCATTATTGCCAGAATTCCTATCTTCATCCCAGTGCCAGTGAAGACAATGTAAATTGTTAAGAAAATTGTTTTCTTTTAGTGCCTTCTGGAATGTTACATAATTTTTTCTTTAGCCATTATTGCCAGAATTCCTATCTTCATCCCAGTGCTGGTGAAGTCAAAGATAAAACCAATCTACAGCTTCTACAATAGCCATCACTGAACTGCTTGCAGAACTTGCCTGGACACATTGTGAGCTCACCTGTATGCATTGTGAACTATCTGTTGGTACAGCGAATTGTGGTAGTGCTGGAGTATTTTTGCTGATGGTGTCACTGGTGGTACAATTTTTCAAAGGAGCCCTCAATTATCTTAATGTCATGGCATTTTGCATCCTCCTCTACTAGTGATGGTCTAAAATTTGGGGGTCAACAGAAGTGAGGCAAAGAACCTCACCCCCCCACAGGTGCAAAGGCCTATCCACAAGTATGGCTGTTGCTGGACCGGTAGTCAGTGATGGGTATGATCCAATTGCAGTGGTACCAACCTAAGACAGGAGGCTGACGCCTAGAGGTCAGTTCATCCGATGACGGGTAAGGACCATATGTTGAATTGGACTGCCTAACAGGCACGGTCCCTAAGCCACATGCTTGTTGTTTAAACAGAGAGGGGGAGATGTTGAGAGCCACAGCCAAAGGGGCCCCAGCAAACTTCCAGCTGCCAGCAAACTTCCAGCTGCTGGCTGATGATTGGCTCAAAGCGGCCCCAGCAACATCTAGCTGATTGGCTCCTCGGCCCCAGCAACATCTAGCTGATTGGCTCCTCTGCGGTGATGCTCATTGGGCTGTTTCCCTGCCCTTTCAGACCACGGAGCTGCTCATTGGGGGACTTTTTTGGCTCTGCCCACGTGACCCAGCCAATCGGCCTCAAGAGCAGTAGGATTGTGGGAGGTGGAGAGAAGCTTGTGTGGGAGAGAGAGGCTTGTGGAAAGCCGGTGGTGGCATTTGAGGCTCTGAGGGTTTTTCCTGAGAGGTTGTTTTGTTTAGCGTGTGTGGTTCTAAAAATAGTTACTTTCTTTTGACAAGTGGCTCCTGATTGTGCCCAGCCAGACTGCGGCATTTCGCCTAGCCGTCTCCTTGCAAAATTCCTCATTGGCAACCTTCCATAACAGGCATTGTCCTCCATTTAGCACAGCTTTACACATATTAGCCCAATCTGCTGGCGTCATGTTCAATTTGTTAATGGATTCGACCATGCTTACAGTGAAGGGTGCAAAATGCCATGACATTAAGCCAATTGAGGGCTCCTTTGAAAAATTGTACCACCAGTGACACCATCAGCAAAAATACTCCAGCACTACCACAATTCGCTGTACCAACAGATAGTTCACAATGCATAGCATAACACTAGATCTAGCCCTAACCCTAGGCCTAAAAATAGCCCTATCATAACGCTAGTTCTTACATTAGCTGTATCCCTAAACCTAACCCTAACCTAACCCAAAATACAGCCATAATCAGAGTCATAACACTGGATTTAATTCTAACCATAACCCTAAACCTAGCCATAATGCATACCCTAAACCTAATCCTAAACCTAGCCTTTGCCATAACAAAAAACCTAACACTAAACGTAGCCCTATTCCTAACCATAACCCTAGCACTAACCCTAGCTGTAACCCTATTCATTATCCTAAACCTAAGCCTAACCCTAATGCTAACTCTAGGATAACAATAACCCTATTCCTAAACTTAATCTATCCAAAATCCTAAACCTAAACTAAACTCTAAACCTAACCATATCCATAATTCTAACCTTAACACTAAACCTAATGCACATTTGAGCCCTAACCTTAAAAATTAACCTAACCCAAAAAGTAACCCTGAACCTGACCCTAAAAATACCCCTAGCTCTAAACCTTTCCCTAAACTTTAACCTCTTACACTATACCTAGCCATAATCGTAACCCTAAAACTATCCCTAACATAACCATACACCTGACATTAGCTCTAGCCCCAATGTGAGCCCTAACATTAACACAAACAGTAGCCCTAAACCTTGCCCTAAACTTAGCCTTAATCCTAACACTAACACTAACCCTAGCCCTAACCTTTATTTTAAACCTCGCACTAGCCCTAAACCTAGCTATAACATCATACCTATTTCTAAGCATACCCCTAACCCAAGCCCTAAGCCTAGGCCTAGCCCTATTACTGAACCTAGCTCTAATTCTAGCCATAATTAAGCCCTAACCCTAACCCTAAGCCTAAGACTAAGAATAAGTCTCACCCAAGGCCTATCCCTAGATCTAAGTCTACCCTTTAAGATAACCCAAACCCTAGCCCTAACCCTAGCCCTAACCTTCACCCTAGATCTAAACCTAGATCTAACCCTAACTCTAAATCTAAACCTAAGCCTAAGCCACATTTAACACTAGCTCTAACCCTAATGCTAATTTGAAAACTAGCCTTAACCCTAGCCCTAGCCCTCAAACAAAACTGAGTCGTAGCACTGACCCTAACCCTTAAGCTAAACCAAACACAAACTCTACACTTAGCCCTAACCCTAGCTCTAATTCAAGTCCTAAACCTAACCCTAGAACTAATACTGACCCAGACTCTGAACCTCACACTATCCCTAGCTCTACACATCACCCTAACCCTATACCTAATTCTAATATTACAGCTCATCCTAAAACTAACCCTAAAACTATCCCTAAATATATTTCCAGTTCTTAAATTAGCCATAGCCCTAAACCTAACACAAAACCTGGCTATAATTCAAACCCTATTCCTAGCTTTAATCCTAACCCTAAACCTAACCCTAACCCTATCCTTAGTTTGAACCCTATCCCTTACACTAAATAAAACCCTCACCCTTTTGCTGCCCTAGTTCTAACCATACTCCTTAGCCTACCACAAACCCTAACTCTATTACTATTCCTAACCCTAGCCTTTATTATAGCTCTAAGTTTAACCCAAACCCAAACCCTAACCTTGACCCAAATTCTGACCCTAACTCTAACCCTAGGTTTAAACTTGACCCTAACCCTAAACCGAAATCTAGCATGAGCCCTACGAGTAACCCTACACCTAAACCTAAAACTTACAGTAGCCCAAGACCTAAACCTAAACCTAAATATAGCCATTACCCTAGCCCTAGCCCTATCAATAACCCTTAACCTTATCCAAACACTAAACATACCCCTAGAACTTACCCTAGTCCTAATACTGGCCCTAACCCTTAACCTAACCCTAACCCAAAAACTAACCCTTACCCTAACATATTGCTAATTCTAATCCTTATGCTAACCCCAAAACTAACTCTAACACTAGACTAACCTGAAAACAAGCCATAACCATAACCCTAGCTCTTACATTACCTATACACCTAACACTAGCCATAAACCTCACACAAACCCTAACCCTGACCCTAGCCCTTAACCTAACCCTAAGCATAACCCTAACTCTAAACCTAACCCTCTCCCTAGCCCTAACCCTAGCTCAACTCAAACCCTAAACCTTAACTTAAATGAAACCCTAACCCAAATCCTAAGCCTCACCATAACCCTAGCCTTAATCTTTAGTGTAACCATAGCACAAACTCTAGATTTAACTCTATAAATTACCCTAATCATAATCTTAAACCTAATGCTAACCCTAGAGAGAGAGAGAGAGAGAGAATTATTAAATATTTATTTTTCAGTTTTCGGTGAACAAAAAATCTTTATTTTTATGTGGTGCTGAGGATTGAACCTGATGCCTAGTGAATGCCAGGCAAGCGTGTTATTGCCTGAGCCACATGCCCAGCCCTAACCCTAAACCTTAACTTAAACCAAACCCTAACAGTACACCTAGTTCTAACCCTAGCCCTAATTCGAGTTCTAATCCTCACCTTAAAAATAACCCTGACCCTACTATTATCCCAACACTATCCCTAGTTCTGAACACCACCCTAAAGTTAAACCAAACCCTACTAGTAACCCTAGCCCTAATTTGAGTCCTAACCCTAATGCTAAAAATAACCCTGACCCTGACTCATAACCTAATACTAGCTATAGCTATAAATATCACCCTAACCTTTAAACTAACCTACACCTACCCCTCAATACTAACCATAACTGAAACCCTAGTTCTTACATTAGCCATTGCCCGAACCCTAGCCTTAACCATAACATTAAAAGTAGCCCTAATTCGATACCTAAAACTAGCTAAACCATAATCCTAACTGTAACCCTAATCCTAGCTCAAAGCCTATGCCTTACTCTAAACATAGACCTAACTCTAATACAAAACTGAGCCTTAGCCCTAACCCTAAACTTAACCTAAACTGAAAACTAACCCTACATTTAGCCTTAACCCTAGCCCTAATTCGAGTTTTAAGCTAAAACTTTTTGAAACAGATGCTGAACCTAACTCTGACCATAATATTAAACCTAGCCTTAAACATCACCGTAACCCTAAACGTAAACCTAACACTAGACCTAGCCATAACCCTAACCCTTAAACTAGTCCTAATTGTAACCCTAGTACTTACTTTAGATGTAAGCCTAAGCCTAGCCCTAATTTAACACAAAACCTAGCCCTAATCTGAGCCCTAACCCGAGCTTTAACCCTAAGCCAAACTTTAACCCTAACACTAGCACTACAAATAACCATAAATCTAGCCCTAACCCTAGCTCTAACCCTATCCATTACCCTAATCATAACCGTAATTCTAATGCTAACACTAGACCTAAACCTAATCCTATCCCTAAATCTATCCCTATCCATTACCCTAAACGTTTACCTAAAACCTAAACCTAACTCTATCATTACCCTAACCCTAACTATCCCTACTTAACTGTACACACTCAATCAGATATCAGAATGCATTGTATTGTTTCTTTCTTGTTGAAGTAGCCCTAAGCTGAAGCATGCAAAAACCATTTTTTCCAAGATCACTCTATTAAAAAACAGATAAGTACACATTTACTGAAATATCTAACCAAATTATTTAGTCAGATATATTTGATACTGCACAGAATTCATCTGTTTGCTGTCTCCACTATGCTGCACAATTTTGGGACTTCTAGGATCAATGGTTCTCTAAACTGTTAAGGGATAAAGTTAGGTTTATGGTTAGGGTTAGAGTTAGGGTTAGAGCTAGTGTTAGGGTTAGAGTTAGTTTGGGGCAAATTTCTTTGATACTGGGCAGGATTCATCTTGTACCTAGCCTAACTATGCTACCCAAGTTTGGGCCTTCCAAGTACAAGTGGTCACTATCAGGAACAGTTTCTATTTTCAGGTATCACTGCATTTTGACCTATATGGGTGAATGGAAATCTAGGTGAAAATCAAATAAGGTTTTTGCTAGATGCTTGAAACTTCACATACTCAATCAGTTCTCCATGAGCATCGTCTGGTTTATTTCTTGTAGAAGAAGCCGAAAGCTGAAGCACAGAAAGCAAGTTGATCCAAGAATAATCTATAAGAAAAAAAAAATAGGGAAATACCAAGTTACTGAAATTCCTTACCCAATTGTTTGGTAAGATTTTTTTGATAAAGAATAACAAATAATCTGTTTGCTAGCCCAATAGGCTCCCCATGTTTTAGACTCCAATTATCCATGGTTCTCTAAACACATTAGGGTTATTGTTAGAGTTGGTTTGTCAATATTAAATTAGGGTTAGAGTAGGTGTTATGGTTAGGCTAAGGATTAGGGTTAGTGTTAGGTTAGGTTTAGTGATAAGTTAAGATTTAGGGTTAGGGTTACAGTTAGTGTTATTGATAGGGTTAGGATTAGAGTTAGTATTACACTTAGGGTTAGGGTTAGGGTTAGTGTTAGGGTTAGAAATAGGGATAGGTTTAGGTTTAGTTTTAGGATGAGAAATACAGTTAGAGTTAGGGTTAGTGTCAGGGTTAGAGTTGGTTATTGTTGGAGTTGGGGTTAACGTTAGGGATAGGGTTAGGATTAGGGTTAGCGTTAGGGTTAGAATTATGCTTAGGGTTAGGGTTAGGGTTAGGATTAGGGTTAGGGTTAGGGTTAGAATTAGAGTTATGGTAAGCGTTAGTGTTAGTGTTAGAATAAGTT
The DNA here is from genome assembly GCF_021218885.2 of Marmota monax. Taxonomy (NCBI): domain Eukaryota; kingdom Metazoa; phylum Chordata; class Mammalia; order Rodentia; family Sciuridae; genus Marmota; species Marmota monax. The sequence goes on along the minus strand of NW_026692693.1, from coordinate 1,061,985 downwards.
TTAGACCTAGGTTTAGGGTTATTGTTAGTGTTAGGGTTAGTGTTCGGGTTAGGTTTACGGTTAGGATAAGGGTTAGGGTTAGGGTAAGGGTTTAAGTTAGTGTTAGGGTTAGTGTTAGGGATAGGGTTAGATTTAGGGTTAGGATTAGTGATAGGGAAATTGTTAATGTTAGTGTTAGCATTAGGAAAAGGTTTAGTGTTATGGTTAGGTAAGGGTTAGGCTTAGGCTTAGGGTTAGGGTTAGTGTTAGGGTTAGAGTTAGGATTAAGATTAGTGTTAGGGTTAGGATTAGTGTTAGGCTTGGGTTAGGGTTAGGTTTAGGGTTAGTGTTAGTGTAAGGGTGGGGTTAGGTTAGGAATCAGGTTAGTGAAGTGTTAGTGTTAGGGTTAGTGTTCCTGTTAGTGTTAGGATTAGGGTAAGTGTTAGAGTTAGGGTTAGGGTTAAGGTTAGTGTTAGGGTTAGGGTTTGGGTTAGGGTTAGGGTTAGTGTTAGGGTTAGGTTGAGGGTTAGGGTTAGGGTTAGTGTTGGAGTTTGGTTTGGATTTAGAAATAGGGTTAGGATTAGGGTTATGGTTAGGGTTAGTGTTAGGATTAGGTTTAGGTTTAGGTTTAGGGTTCGGGTTAGGTTTAGGTTTAGTGATAGTGTTTAGTTAGGGCTAGTGTAATGTTAGTTTTAGGGTTAGCATTTGGGTTAGTGTTAGGATTAGGGTTAAGTTTAGGGTTAGTGTTAGGGTAAAGACTAGGATTAGGATTAGTGTTAGTGTTACTGTTAGGGTTAGGGTATGGGTTAGTGTTAGGGTTATGGTTAGTGTTGGAATTAGGTTTGTGGTTAAATTTAGGGATAGGGTTAGGTTTAGGGTTAGGGTTAGTGTTTGGGCAAGGGTTAGTGTTATGATTTATTTTATTGTTAGGTTTAGGGTTAGGTTTAGGTTTAGGGTTATGGTTAGGATTAGAGTTAGTAGAGTTAGTATAAAGATTAGGGTTATTATTAGGATTAGGTTTAGGTATAGTGTTATGTTTAGGGTTAGGTTTAGGGTCAAGGTCAGGGTAGTGTTAAAATTAGGGTTAGGTTTACGTTTAAGGTTAGGGTTATAATGAGGGTTAGATATTGTGTTAGGGTAAGTGTTAGGGTTAGTGTTAGTAGTAGGGATAGGATTAGGATTAGGGTTAGGTATAGTGTTAGGGTTAGGGTTAAGGTTTGTGTTAGGGTTAGGGTTAGCTTTAGGGTTAGTGATAGGGTTAGTGTTAGGGTAAGGGTTAACATTAGGTTTAGGGTGAGATTAGGGTTAGGGTTTATTTAAGGTTCCGGATAGGGTTGTGAATAGGATTAGGGTTATGGTTAGGCTTAGAGCTAGGGATAGGGTTAGGGTTGTGTTAATGGTGTGTGTTATTGTTAGGGTTAGGGTTAGGGTGAGTGATAGGAATAGGGATAATTTTACGGTTAGTGTTAGTTTTAGGGATAGGATTAACGTAAATGTTTGGGTTAGTGTTAAGTTTAGGGATACACCTTGATTTATTGTTAGATTTAGGATTAGGGTCAGGGTTAATATCAGGGTTAGTGTCAGGGTTAGAATTAGGGTTAGGTTTAGGAATCGGTTTAGTGTTAGGGTTACAGTTAGGGTTAAGACTAGTTTTAGGGTTAGGGTTAGGATTAAGGTTAGTGTTAGAGTTAGGATTAGCATTAGGGTTAGTGTTAGGGTTACAATTAGGGTGATTGTTAGGGTTAGGGTTGGAGTTAGAATTAGGTTTAGGGTTAGGGTTATTTTTAGGGTTAGTGTTAGGGTTAGGTTTAGGGTTAGGGTTAGTGTCAGGTTTAGGGATAGTGTGTTTGGGTTAGGGTTATGGTTAATTTTAGTTTTAGGGTTAGGGTTTAGGTTAGTGTTAAGATTAGTGTTAGGTTTAGGGATAGTGTAGGGTAAAGGTTAGGATTAGGATTAGTGTTAGTGTTAGTGTTAAGGTTAGGGTTATTGTTAAATATAGGGTTGTGGTTAGGTTTAGGGTTAGTGTTAGGTTTAGGGTTAGGGTTAGTGTCAGGTTTGGGGATAGTGTAAGTGTTTTGGTTAGGGTTAGGGTTATTGTTAAATAAAGGGTTGTGGTTAGGTTTAGGGTTAGTGTTAGGTTTGGGGTTAGGGTTACTGATAGGGTTAGTGTTAGTGTTAGATTTAGGGTTTATTTTAGGTTTAGGATTAGGGTTAGTGTTAGGGTTAGGTTTATGTTTAGGATTAGGGTTAGTATTAGGATTAGGGTTAGGTCTAGTATTAAGTTTAGGGTTAATGTAATGGTTAAGGTTAGGTTTAGTGTTAGAATTAGGTATAAGTTTAGGGTTAGGGTATGGGTTAGGGTTAGGGTAAGGGTTAGAGTTTGTGTTAGGGTTAGGGTTAGGGTCCAGATTAGTATTAGGGTTAGGGTTAGGATTAGGGTTATGTATAGGGTGAGGGTTAGATTTAGGGTTAGGGTTAGTGTTAGGGTTAGGCTTAGTGATAGAATTAGGGTTAGGCTTAGGTTAAGGATAGATTGTGTTAGGGTTAGGGGTAGGATTGGAGTTGCGAATAGGATTTGGATTAGGGTTAGGCTTATGAATATGGTTAGGGTAAGGGTTAGGGTTAGTGGTAAGGTTACAGTTAGAGAAAGTTTTAGGGTTAGGGTTAGAGTTAGTGTTAGTTTTAGGGTTAGGGTTGTGTTAACAGTAAGTGTTACAGTTAGGGTTGGGTCAGAGTGAGTATTAGGGATAGGGATAGGGTAAGGGTTAGGGTTAGTTTTAGTGTTAGGGTTAGGGGAAGTTTCCAGTTAGTGTTAAGTTTATAGATCGGGTTTGGTTTACTGTTAGGTTTAGGATTAGGGTGAGGGTTAATATCAGGGTTAGTGTTAGGGTTAAAATTGGGTTAGGTTTAGGGTTATAATTCATGTTAGGGTTATTGTTAGGGTTAAGATTAGTGACAGAGTGAGGGATAGTGTTAGGGTTAGGGTTAGTGTTTGGGATAATTTTAAAGTTACGGTTAGGGATAGGGTGAGGGTTATGATAGAATTAGTGTTTGTGGTAGGGTTAGGGTTAGGGTTATGGTTGCGGATATGATAAGGGTTAGGGTTAAGTTTAGTTTTAGGGTTAGTGTTAGGGTTAGGATTAGGAGACTATTTAGAGTTTGGGTTAGGCTTATGTTTAGGTTCAGGGTTAGCTTTAGTGTTAGGGTTAGCATTTGGGTTAGATTAAGCGTTAATATTTCAGATAGCATTAGTATTTGGTTTAGTTTTACGGTTAAGGTTAGGATAATTGTTAAGATCACATTTAGGGATCAGTTTAGTTTTAAGTTATTGGTTAGGTTTAGTTTTAGATTTAGGATTAGGGTTAGGTTAGGGTTAATGTTAATGTTATAGTTAGGGTTAGGTTTAGGTTAAGAATTAGTTTTAGAGTTCAGGTTAGGTTTAGTGTTAGTGTTAAAGTTAGGTTTATGGTTAGGGTTAGTGTTAGGATTAGGGTTAATTTTATGGAAAGGTTTATGGTTAGGATTAGTGATAGGATTAGTGTTAGTGATAGGGTTATGGTTAGTGTTAGGTTAGGGTTAGGATTAGGGTGAGGGTTAGGTTTATTTTTAGGTATAGGGTTAGGGTTAGTGTTAGTTTTAGGGTTGAGTTTTGTTTAGGGATTCGGTTAGTGTTTGCATTAGAGTTAATGTTAGGGTTAGGGTTAGTGTTAAGTGTAGGGTTGGGTTATGGTTAGTGTTAGGGTTAGGGCTAGGTTTAAGATTAGGGTTAGGTTTACAGTTTGTGTTAGGGTAAGGGTTAGGGTTAGAGTTAGTGTGGGGTTTACAGTTAGGATTAGGGTTAGTGTTAGGGTTAGGCTTAAGGTTAAGTTTAGTCTTACAGTTAGGGTTTGGGTTAGGGTTGGATTAAGATTAGGGGTAGGATTTGTGTAAGTGTTAGGGTTAGGGTTGGGTTTTGGGTTAGGATTAGGTTTAGATTTAGGGTTTGGATTAGGGTTATGTTAGGGTTAGTTTTTAGTTTACCGTTTGGCTTAAGGTTATTGTTAAGTTTCACTTTAGAGGCAGGTTTTGCTTAGTGTTAGGGTTAGGTTTATGGTTAGGATTAGGTTTAGTTTAGGGTTAAGGTGAGGTTTAGAGTTACGGTTTGAGTTAGGGTAAGGTTTAGGGTTAGGGTTAGTATTAGTTTAGATTTATGGTTTTTGTTAGGGTTAATGTTAGGGTTAGGGTTGCAGATAGGAATAGATTTTTGTTTTGCTCAGGTTAGGGTTGGGGTTAGGGTTAATGAAAGTGTTAGGGTTAGGGTTATGGTAAATGTTAGGGTTAGGGTCACAGTTAGGGTTGGGTTAGGGTGAGGGTTGCTGCTAGTGTTAGGGTTAAGGTAGGGTTTTTGTTAATGTAAGGATTAAATTCAGGGTTAGAGAAAGAGTTTAGGTTAGGATTAGGGTTAGGTTTAGGGTTAGGTTTACGGTTAGGATTAAGGTTAGTGTTAGGGTTAATTTTCAAGTTAGGGTTAGGATTAGGGTTAATGTTATAGTTAGGGTTAGTGTTAGGATTGCAGATACGATTAAATTTACAGTTAGGCTCAGGATTAGGGTTATGGTTAGTGTTAATAATAGGGTAATGATTAGTGTTATGGTTAGGGTTAGTGTTAGAGATATGGTTAGGTTTGGTTTGGGGTTAGTGTTAGATTTTGGGTAATGGTTAATGTTAGGTTAAGGGCTAAGTTTAATTTTAAAGTTAGGGTTAGGTTTATGGAAAGAATAAGGGTTATGTTAGAGTTAAGGTTAGTGTTAGTGTTAGAGTTAAGGTTATGGTTAGGCTAGTGTTAGGATTAGTGTTAGGCTTAGGTTTAGGGTCAGGTTTAGGGATAGTTTTAGGGTTTGGGTTAGGGTAAATGTTAGTGTTCAAGTTATGGTTAATGTTAGGTTTAGGGTTAGGATTAGGGTGATTGTTATTGTTAGAGTTAGGTTTAGTTTTAGTGTTAGGTTTAGTGTTAGTGTTAGTGTTAGGGTTAGTGTTAAGTTTAGGAATACTTTTAGGTTTAGGGTTAGGGTTAGGTTTAGTGATAGGTTTAGGGTTAGTCTAAGGTTTAGGGTTAGGGATAGAAATAACATTAGGTTTAAGGTTAGTGTTACAGATAGGGTTAGCTTTAGGGTTAGGCTTACTGTTAGTCTTAGGGTTAGGGTTAGGTTTAGGCTTAATGTTAGGTTTATGGTAATTGTCAGAGTTAAAATAAGTGTCGTGATTAGGTTTAGGGTTAGAGTAAGTATTAGGGTTATGGTTAGGGTTAATATTAAGGTCAGAGTTAGGGTTAGGTTTAGTGATAGTTTAAAGTTAGGCTTAGGGATAAGTTTACTTTAGGGTTAGGGTTAGGTTTAGGGTATGTGTTTGGGTTAGGGTTAGAGTGAGAGATAGTGTTAGGGTTAGGATTAAGGAGAAGTTACTGACTAGTGTTAGGTTAGGTTTAGGGATAAGGTTAGTTTTAGGGTTATGGTTAGCTTCAGGGTTATTTTTAGGGTTAGGTTTAGGTTTAGGGTTAGTATTAGTCACAGGGTTAGGGGTTGGTTTAGGGTTAGTGTTAGGGTTAGGTTTATGATTAGTGTTAGGTTTAGGATTAATGTGAATATTAGGGTTAGTTTTTGGGTTAGTATTAAAGTTAGGGTTAGGGTAAGGGTTTTGTTAAGTGTTAGAATTAGGGTTATGTTTAGGGTTATTTTTAAGTTTAGGGTTACAGTTAGGGTTAGGGTTAAGGTTATGGTTAGTGTTATGGTTAGGATTAGGTTTAGAATTAGGTTTAGTGTTAGGGTTAGGGTTAGTGTTAGGATTTAGGTTTGGGATAGGATTAATAGATTATAAATAGGGTTAGTGTTAGATTTAGAGTTTGTGTTAGGGGAAAGGTTAGGGTCAGGGTTAGTGGTAGTGTTATGAATAGGATTAGGTTTAGTGTTAGGTTTAGGGTTAGGGTTATGGTTAGGGTTAGTTTTAGTGTTAGGTTAGTGTTAGGGTTAGTGCTAGGTTTAGTGTTATGTTTAGGGATAGGGTTAGATTTAGCCTTAGGGTTAGTGTTATGGTTAGGGTTAGGTGTAGGGTTAGGTTTAGTGTTATGGTTAGGGATTGGGTTAGGGTTAGGGTAAGATTATGGTTAGGGTTTGTGTTAGTGTTTTTTTTTTTTTTTTCTTATGTGATTAGCTTTTGTCTTTGGGTTAGGATTAGAATTAGGGTAAATGTTAAGGTTAGGGTTAGGGATAGGTTTAGGATAAGAGTTAGTTTTAGGCATAGGGGTAGGATATGAATAGTGTTAGGATAAGGTTAGGATAGGTTTGGTGCTAAATTTAGCATTAGAGTTATGGTTTTCGTTAGTGTTATTGTTAGGGTTAGTATTAATTTAACAGTTAGATATAGGGGTATGTTTATGGTTACAGTTAGGTTTAGTGTTAGGTTTAGCATTAGGGTTAGCATTATTAGGTTTAGTGTTAGTGATAGGGTTAGTGTTAGGGTTAGGTTTACAGTTAGGGTAAGGTTTAGGGTAAAGGTTAATTTTAGGGTTTTGGTCAGGATTAGGGTGAGAGGTAGGGATAGGGTTTGTGTTAGTGTTAGGATTAGGGTTAGTTTTAGGGTTAGGTTTAAGAATAGGGTTTGGGTTAATGTGATGATTAATTTTAATGTTAGTTTGAGTTAGGGTTATGGTTAGGTTTAGTGTTAGTTTTAGGATTCGATTTAGGGTTATGGTTAGTATTAGTTTTAGGATTAGGGTTAGGTTTAGGTTTAGGTTTGGTGTAAGGTTTAGGTTTAGTGTTAAGTTCAGTATTAGGGTTAGGGTTATGTGTACAGTTAGGGTTCATGTTAGGGTTTTGTTTTGGGATAGGTCAAGAGTTCGTGTTATAGTTAGGGTTACGATTAGTGTTAAGGTTAGTGTGAAGGATAGGTTTAAAGTAAGAGTTTGTGTTAGATTTAGGGTTAGGATTAGAGTTATGGTTAGGGTTAGTGTTTGGATTAGGGTTAGAGTTAGGGTTAAGTTTAGGTTTAATGTTGGTTTAGGGTTAGAATTAGGGTTAAGGTTAGGGATATGTTTAGGGTTACTGTTACTTTTAGGGTTAAAATTAGGGTTAGAGTTAGGTTTAGTGTTAGGTTTAGTTTAGGGTTAGGAGTAGATGTAGGTTTAAGGTAAGTGTTAGTTTTAGGAGTAGTGGTAGGTTAGGGATAGTGTTACATTTAAGGTTATTGTCATGGCTAGCCTTAGGTTTAGTGTTAAAGTTAAGTTTAGGTTTTGGGTTAGTGTTAGAGGTAGGGTTAGGTTTTGGGGTAGGGTTAATGTTACAGTTAGGGATAGGGTTAGGTTTAGGGTTACAGTTTGGTTTAGTGTTAGGTTTAGCTTTAGGGTTATGGTTACTCTTAGGTTAAGGGTTACTGTTAGGTTTAGTTTTATGGTTAGGAATAGGGTTAGGTTTAGTATTAATGTTATTGTTAGGGTAAGATTTAGGTTTAGGTTTATGGTAATGGTTAGTTTTAGGCTTAGGTTTAGAGTTAGATTTAGTGATAATATTATGGTTAAGTTATGGTTATGGTTATAAATAGGGTTAGGATTAGTGTTAATATTAAGTTTTGGGTTAGTGTTTGGGTTACTGTTAGGGTTTAGGTTAGGGTTAGAGTTAGTATTAAAATTAGGTTAAGATTTGGTGTAGGGTTAGTGTTAGGTTTAGTGTAATTGATATGGTTAAAGTTACAGTTATTGTTAGGTTTTGTGTTAGGTTTAAAATTAGGGTTAATGTTAGCATTAGTGTTATGGTTAGGGTTAGGTTAGAATTAGGTAAGGGTTAGTTTTAGTGTTAGAATTAGTGTTAAGGTTAGAGTCATTGTTAGGGTTAGGGTTTGGGTTAGTGTTAGGCTAAGCATTAGGGTTAGCATTAGTGTTAGAAATAGGCTTAGTTTAAGGTTAAGTTTAATGATTGGGCTAGGGTTTTGGTTAGGTTTATGGTTAAGTTAGGGTTATGGTTTGTGTTAGGGTTAAGTTTAGGGTTAGAGTTGGTCACATATTAGATTTAGTTATTGCTTAGGGATAGGGTTAGGGTTAGGCTTATGGAAAAGGTTAGGGTTAGGGTTAGGGAAAGGTTAGGGTTAGGGTTAGGATTAGGGTTAGGGGTAGGGGTAGGGTTTAGGTTTGTTTCAGCTATAGATTTAGGGTTAGTGTTAGTGTTTGGTTTAGGGTTACTTTTGGGTAAGAGTTATGATTAATGTTAAGTTTTGTATTAAGTTTAAAGTTAGTGTTAGGGTCAGTGTTAATGAAAGTTTAAGGATTTAAGTTAGAGTTAAAGTTAGTATTATGGTTAGAATTAGGGTTAGGTTTAGGGTTTTTTCAGTGTTATGTTTAGAATGAGGGATAGGGTTAGGGTTACATTTATATTTAGGTTTAGTGTTAGGGTTAGGTTATGGTTAGTATTAAGGTAAGGGTTAGGATTAGGGTTAGTGTTAAGGACAGTTTTAAAATTTATGTTAGGTTTAATTTTAGGTTTAGTGTTATTATTAGGGTTACATTTAGGATTTGGTTTAGGAATAGGGTTAGGGTTAGGGTTAGTCTTAGGGTTAGGGTTAGAGTTGGAGTTAGTGTTAAGAATAGTGTTAGTGTTAGTATTATTTTTAGGGTTAGGTTTATGTTTTGGGTTAGGCTTATTGTTATTGTTAGGGTTTGGGCTAGAATTAGAGTTTGTGTTACGGGAAGTGTTAGGGTCAGGGTTAGTGTTAGTGTTATGGATAGGATTAAGGTTAGGTTTAGGGTTAGTTTTAGGTTTCGGGTTAGTGTTAGTGTTAGGGTTAGGGTTAAGATTAGGGTTAGGGTAAGTGTTAAGATTACCTTTAGTGTTAGGGTTTGTTTTAGGTTTAGGGATAGAGTTAGGGTTAGTGTTAGTTTTAGGGTTAGGGTTAGGGTTAGTGTTAAGTTTAGGGTTAGGTTTAGTGTTAGGCTTAGTTTTAGTCTTACAAATAGGGTTAGGGTTAGGGTTAGTGCTGGGGTTATGGTTAGTGTTAGGTTTAGGATTAAAATAAGTTTTAGGGTTAGAGATAGTGTTATAGTTAAAGTTAGGGTTAGGTTTAGTGTTAGTGTAAGCATTAGGATTAGAGTAAGGGTTAATTTTAGAGTTAGGGTTAGTGTTATTGTTAATATAATTGTAAAGGTTACGTTTAGGGTTAGTTTTAAACATAAGATTAGTGTTAGGGTTAGGGTTAGTGTTAGGGTTTGTGTTATGATTAGGGTTTCGGTTAGTGTTAGGATTAGAGTTATGTTTAGTGTTATTGCTAAATTAGATTTATGGTTTGGGTTAGAATTAGTATAAGTGTTAGGGTTAGGGTTAGGATTAGGGTTTGAGTTTTTGTTAGAGGAAGTGTTTGGTTCAGGTTTATGTTAGGGTTATCAATAGGATTGATTAGTGTTAGGGTAATAGTTACAGTTAGGTTAGGTTCAGTGTTAGTGTTAAGGTTAGGGTTAGCATTAGGTTAAGGGTTAATATTACAGTTAGGATTAGGGTTAGTGTTAGTGTTAAGGTAATGGTAAGATTTAGGTTTAGTGTGAAACTTGCATATAAGTTTAGGGTTTGTGCTAGTGTTAGGATTAGTTTTAAGGTTAAGTTCAGTTTTAAACTTAAGTTTAGGGTTAGGGTTTAGTTTAGTATTACGATTAGGGTTATGGTTAGAGTTAGTGTTAAGGTTAAAATGATAGTGTTAGGTTTGGGATTATTGTTATGTTAAGTGTTAGGTTTAGGGTTAGGATTTGCATTAGTGTTAGTATTAGTTTAGTGATAGAGTTTGGGTTAGTGTAGGGTTTAGATTAAGGTTAGAGAAAGGGTTACTGTTAGTGATAAGAATAGGTTTAGTGTTAGGGTTAAGGTAGAGTACATTTATGGTTAGGGTTAAGGTTATGTAAGGGTTAGCATTAAGGTTACATTTAGGGTTAAATTTAGGTGTTAATATTAGGGTTATGGTTATATTTATGGTTAGTGTTATTTTTAGAATTAGGGTTAGTGTTAGGGTTAGGGTTAGAATTAGTGTTAGGGTTAGAGTTAGTGTTCCAGTTAATGTTAGGGTTTGAGCTAGTGTTAGGTTAGGATTAGGCATAGGTCTATGTTTAGTGCTAGGGTTAGGGTTATTGTTAGGATTGGGGTTAGAGTTAGGATTAAGATTAGGTTTTGTTTTAGGGTTAGTGTTAGGTTTAGGGTTAGGGTTAGGGTAATGTATATTGTTAGGGTTAGGTTTAGGTTTATCGTTAGGGTTAGGGTAAGGGTTAGGTTTCAAGTCAGTGTTAGGGTTAGGGTTAGGGATAATTTTAGAGTAAGGTTTAGGTTTAAGGTTATGGTAAATTTAGTGGTAGTGTTAGGGTTAATGTTAAATTAATGGTTATGGTTAGGTTTAGGGTTAATGTTAAGTTTAGTGTTAGGATTATGGTTTGGGTTAGAGTATCGTTTAGTGTTACAATAGGGTTAAAGTTAGATTTAGTCTTAATGTTAGGTTTGGGGTTAGTGTTTGAATTTGTGCTAGGGTTAAGTTTATGGTTAGTGTTAGTGTTAACGTTAAGTTTATGGTTATGGTTAGCTTTAGGGTTAGTTTAGGGTTAGGGGTAGTGTTAGGGTTAGGGATAAGGTCATGGATAGGTTTAGTATTAGTATTAGAATTATTGTTATTGTCAGGGTTAGTGTTAAGATGGGGGTTAGAGTTATATTTATCGTTGCCATAATGTTAAATTTAGGGTTTTTGTTAGGTTGAGGGTGAGGGTAAGGGTTAGGGTTAAGTTTATGGATAGGATTAGGTTTAGCCTTAGAGCTAGTGTTCAGGTTAGGGTGAGGATTATCGTTAGGGTTAGTGTTATGGTTAGGGTTAGGATTAGGGTTAAGATTATGGTTAGCATTAATTTTGGGGTTAAGTATAGGTTTAGGGTTAGGGTTACGGTTAGTGTTAGGTTTAGGGTTTGATTTAGAATTAGGTTATGGTTAGTGTTTATTTTAGGATTAGGTTTAGGTTTAGGGTTGCAGTAATAATAAGAATTATGGTTAAAATTAGGGTTATTGTTTGGTTAGGGATAGGTTTAGGGATGGTGTGAGGGTTAGGGTTAGGGCTATTGTTAGGGTTAAAATTAGTGTAAACATTAAGGTTATGTTTAGATTTAGGGTTAGGTTTTGGTTTATTGTTGGGTTAGGTTAAGGTGAGGGTTAGAGTTAGAATAAGGGTTAGTTTTATGGTTATGGATAGGGTTAGTTTTAGTGTCATTTCAGTGTTAGGGTTAGAATTAGAATTAGGGTTATTGTTAGGGTTAGGGTTAGAAATATGTATAGTGTTAGGGTTAGGGTAAGTGTTAGGGTTTGGGTTAGTGTTAGGGTTAGTGTTAGAGCTAGGGTTAGTGTTAGGATTAGGCTTAGGTTTAGGGGTAGGGTTATGATTAGTGTTAGGGTTAGGTTTAGATTTAGTGTTAGTTTTAGGTTTAGGGTAAGGGTTAGGTGTTAGGTTAAGGTTAGTGATAGCATTAGGGTTTGGGTTAGGTTTAGTGTTAGGGTTAGAACTAGGATTTGTGTTAGTTTAGGGTTAGTGTTAGTGCCAGGGTTAGAGTTAGGATTAGAGTTTGTGTTGGGTTAAGTTTTAGGGTCAGTGATAGGGTTAGGATTATGGTTAGGATTAGGGTTAGGTTTAGGGTTAGTATTGTGATTAGTGTTAGGGTTACAATTAGATATAGGTTTAGTGTTAGTTTTAGGGTTAGGGTTATGTTTAGTGATAGCATTAGGATTAGGGTTAGGGTTAGTTTTAGGGTTAGAACTAGGATTTGTGTTAGGTTAGGTTTAGTGTTAGTGACAGGGTTAGAGTTAGGATTAGAGTTTGTGTTAGGTTAAGGTTTAGGGTCAGGGTTAGGGTTAGGGTTACAGTTAAGATTAGGGTTAGCGTTAGGGTTAGGGTTAGGCTTATGGTTAGGTTTAGTGTTTGATTTAGAGTTATTTAGGTTTAGGGTTAGGTTAGGGTTAGGGTTAGGTTAAGGTTAGGTTTATTGTTATGATTCTGAATAAGATAAGGGTTAGGGTAAGGCTTAGGCTTAAGTTTAGGTTTAGGATTTGGGATAGTGTTAAGGTTAGAGTTACAGTTAGACTTAGTAAGGGTAAGTGTTAGGTTTAGGGTTAGGGTTATTGTTATGGTTAGGGTTAGTATTATTATAAGTATTAGTGTAAGGGTTCGGGTTAGGGTTAGCTTTAGGTAAGGGTTAGTGTTAGGGTTGGGGTTGGGGTTAGGTTCAGGTTTACTGTTAGGGTTAAGGTATGGTTATGGTTATGGTTAAGGTTAATGTTAAAATTAGGGTTCTGGTTAGAGTTTAGGTTAGTGTTAATGTCAGAGTTAGGGTTAGGGTTTGGTTTAGGTTTAAGGTTACAGTTAGCTATAGAGATAGGGTTAGTTTTATGATTAGGTTCTGTGTCAGGTTTAGGTTTAGTGTTATGTTTAGTGTTAGGATGAGTGTTAGGAGTAGGGTTAAGGTTAAGATTAGGGATAGTGTTAGTGTTAGGGTAAGAGTTAGGGTTAAGGTTAGGAATAGTGTTAGCATTAGCGATATTTTTAGATTTAAGATCAACATTAAGGTTAGTGTTAGGGTTAGGGTTAAGTTTATGGATAATGTTAGTGTTAGGTTTATGGTTAGGGTTACTGTTATGTTTAGGTTTAGTGTTAGGTTTAGGATTAGGGTAAGGTTTAGGGTTTGTGTTAGTATTAGGGTTAGAATTATGTTTAGGTTTAGTGTTGATGTTAGTGTTAGGTTTAGGTTTAATGTTAAGGATAGTGTTAGGGTTAAAATTAGGGTTAGGTTTCAGTTAGGGTTAGCATTTGTTTTAGGCTTAGGTTTAGATTTAGGATTGTGCATAGGATAAGAATTAGTGTTAGGCTTTGGATTAGGATTAGGTTTAGGGTATAATAAGTTTCGGGTTACGATTAGTGTTAGTGTTAGAGTTAGGTTTCATGTAGGGTTAGTGTTAGGGTAAGGGTTACTTTTAGAGTTAGGGTTAGGATGAGGTTTCTTGTTAGGGTTATGGTTATGGTTAGGGATAGGTTTAGGATTAGTAATAGGGTTAAGGTTAGGGTAAGGGTTAGAATTAGGGTCAGAGTAAGTGTTATATTTAAGGTTATAGTTATGGTTATGGTTAGGTTTAAATTAATTTTAGGGTTAGGGTTAGGATTAGGTTTAGGGTAAGGATTAATTTTAGAGTTAAAGATAAGGTTAGGGTAAATGTTAAGGTTAGGTTTAGGGTTAGGGTTAGGGTTAGGGTTCTTGTTAAACTTAGTGTTTGGGTTAGAGTTTAGGTTACTTTTAGGGTTAGGGTTAGGGATAGGGTTAGGGTAATGGTTAAGTTTACTTTTATTGATAGTTTTGGGGTTAGAGTTACTGTTAGGTTTAGAGTTGGGGTAAGGGTTAGTGTTAGAGTTAGTGTTAGAGTTAGGCTTAGGGTTAGGTTTAGTGTTAGGGTTAGGGATAAGGTTAGGGTTAGGGTGAGTGTTTTTGTTATGGTTAGGTTTAGGTTTAGGGTAGTGTGAGGATTAGGTTTAGGATTAGGTTTTGGGTTAGTGTTAGGGTTAGGGTAGAATTATGGTTAGGGTAAGGGTTAGTTCTAGGGTTAGGTTTAGTGATAGGTTTAGGGTTAGGGTTAAGTTTAGGGTGAGTGTAAGGGCTGGGATAGGGTTAGGATTATGTTTTATGTTAGGGTTAGGGTTAGGTTTGTGGTTTAGTGTTAGGGTTAGGGATAGTGTTAGGGTTAGGGTGAGCTTTAGTATTAGGTTTAGAATGACGGTTAGGGTTAGGTATAGGGTAAGGGTTTGAGTTAGTGTTAAGGTTAATTTTAGGGTTAGAAAAGATTTAGAGTTAGAGTAAGGGTTAGTTTTAGGGTTAGGTTTAGTGTTAGATTTAGGGTTAGTTTTAAGTTTAGGGATAGTGTTAGTGTTAGTGTTTGGTTTAGGGTCAGGGGTATATTTAGTTGTTGGTTTAAAATTAGCTGTGAGTTTAGGATTAGTGTCAGGGACAGGGTTCAGATTAGGGTGAGGTTTAGTATTAGGTTTAAGGTTATGGTTAGTTTTAGGTTTAGTGATAGGGTTAGGGTTAGGTTTAGTGTTTGGGTTAATGTTAAAATTAGGGTTAGATTCAGGGTTAGTGTTAAGTTTAAGTTTAAATACAGGGTTAGGGTTAGGCTCACAGTTAGGTGTAGTGTTAGGTTTATGTTATTTTAGGGTTAAGGTTAGTGTTAAAGTTAGAGTTAGAGTTAGTGTTAGGGTTAGAGTTACAGTTATGGTTGGGCTGAGGATTAGGATTAGTGTTATGGTTAGTGTTAGTGTTAGGGTAAGTGTTAGGTTTTGGGTTAGGGTTAGGGTTATTTTTAGGATTAGGGATAGGGTTAAGGTTAGGTTTAGTGTTAGGGTTAGTGTAAAAGTATGGTTAGGGTTAGGGTAAGGTTTAGTTTTAGGTGTATGGTTTGGGTAAGCGTTTGGGTTAGTGTTAAATTAAGCATTGGGATTTTGCTTGGGATTAGTGTCAGGGTTAGGTTTAGGGTTTGGCTTAGGGTTAGGGTTAGGGTTACTGTTAGGGAATGCATTAGGGTTAAGGATATGGTTTGCTGTAGTGTTCGGTTTAGGTTTAAGTATAGGTTTAGATGTAGTGTTAAGTTTAGGGTTAGGGTTAGGGTAATGTTTAGTTTTAAGATTAGTTTTAGTGTTAGGGTTAGTTTTAGGGTTAGAATTATGGTTAGGGCGAGTATTAGGTATAGATTTTGTGTTAGAGTAATGTTCAGTTTAGGGTTAGGGGTAGTGTTAGGGTTTGTGTTAGGACTAGGTTTAGTGTTAGGGTGACGGTTAGGGATAGGGTTAGAGTAAGTTTTAGAGTTAAGGTTACTGTAAAAGTTAGTGTTAGTGTTAGGGATAGGTTCAGTGTTAAGGTTAGGTTAGGTTTAGGGTCAAGATTAGTGTTAGGGTTATGTAGGTAGGGTTAATGTTAGTGTTAGGGTTAGGGATAGCTTTTAGGTTTAGGTTTAAGGTTATTGTTACTGCTAGGGTACTGTTAGGGTTAGGGTTACAATTATTAGGGTTAGTGTTTGTTTTAGGGTTAGGATTAATGTTAGGGTTAGGGTTAGGGTTAGGGTTAGGCTTATTTTAGGGTTAGGCTTATGGTTTGTGTTTAGTTAGGGTTATGGTTAAGGTTAATTATAAGGGTAAATTTAGTTTTAGGGTTAGTATTATGGTTAGTGATAGAGTTAGGGTAAGATTTAGCATTAGGGTTAGTTTTAGGGTTAATGTTAGGGTTTGGTTTAGAGTTAGGGTTAGGGTTAGTTTTAGGGTTAGGGTTAGGATTAGGTTTTGGTTTAAAGTAAATGTTAGTGTTAGGATTAGGCTTTGGGTTAATTTTAGGGTTATGGCTAGGGTTAAGTTCAAGTTAAGTGTTAGGGTTTGGGTTAGAGTTAGAGTTAGGTTTAAAGTTTTGCTTAGTGTTTATAAGGGTTAGGTTTAGAGTTAGAGTTAGGAATAGGGTTAGGGTTATAGTTAGGTTTGTTTCAGTTTAGGTTTAGGGTTATGGTTAAGTTAATATTAGGGTTAGGAATAAGGTCTATATTAGGATTAGGCATAGTGTTAATGTTAGGATTAGGGTTAGGGTTAGAGTCTTTTTAGGGTAAGGATTAGTGTAAGGGTTAGTGTTAGGGTTACGATTAGGTATAGGGTGTTAGGGTGAGGGGTAGTCTTAGGGTTAGTTTGAGTGTTAGGTTTAAGGTTAAGGTTAAATGTAGTGTTAATTAGTGTTAGGGTTTGGGTTAGAGTTAGGGTTAGTGTTAGCATTGAAAATAGGATTAGGTTTATGGTTAGGCTTAGGTTTAGTTTTAGGGTTAAGGTTACTATTAGTGTTAGGGTTAGAATTCGGGTTAGGGTCAGTGTTAGGTTTAAGGTTACAGTTATGGTTAGGGTTAGAGTTAGGTTCACTATTAGTGTTAGGATTAGGTTTACGGTTATTTCTATGGTAAGGGTTGGTTTTAGAGATAATTTTAGGGTTAATGTTAGTGTTAAGTTTAGTGTTAGGGTTAGATTTTATTTAGGGTTATTTAGGGTTAGGGTTAGTGTTAAACTTAGGGTTTGGGTTAGAGTTTAGGTTAGTGTTAGTGTTATGGTAATGGTTATGTTAAGTGATTATTTATGATTAGGGTTAGAGGTTGGGTTAGGGTTAGAGATAGAGTTATGGTTTGGGTTAGGTTTACATTTAGGGTTAGGGTTAGGGTTAGATTTAGGATAGTGTTTGAGTTAGGGTAAATGTTAGTGTTAGGGTTAGGTTTAGTCTTAGTGTTTAGGGTTAGGGTTTCTGTTAGATTTAGGGTTAGTGTTAGGTATAGGCATACATTTAGGTTTAGGGTTACTATTAGGGTTAGAGTTAGTGTTAGTTTTAGGGTTAGTGTTAGGATTAGGTTTAGTGTTAGTGTTAGCACTAGGACAGATTTAGGTTTAGGGTAATTTTTAGTTTTATGGTTAGAGTTTGGTTTAGGGTTATGGTTAGGGTTGTGTTTAGTTTTAGGTTTAGGGTTGTGGTTAGGTTAAAGTTAATTTTTAGGTTATGGTTAGTTTTAGGTTTTGGGTTAGTGTTAGGATTAGGGTTATGTTTAGTGTTAGTGTTAAGGTTATGCTTAGGGATAGTGTTAGGGTTAGGATTATGGTTAGTTTTAGTGCTAGGTATAGAATTAGGTTTATGGATAGGTTAAAATTTGGGTTATTTTTAGGGTTAGTTTTAGGGTTAGGGTAATGGTTAGTGTTAGGGTTAGGTTTTTATTCAGGGTTAGTGTAGAGTTAGGTTTAGGGTTAGGTTAAGTGTTAGGTTTAGGATTAGGGTAGAGATAGTTGTAGGGTAAGTGTTAATTATAAATTTAGGGTTAGTGTTAGATGAAGATTTAGGGTTAGGTTAAGTGTTGGGTTTAGGGTTAGGGTAGGGATAGGTGTCGGGTAAAAGTTAATTTTAAATTTAGGGTTAGTTTTAGGTTTGGGGTTTGGATTAGTGTTTGGGTTAGATTTAGGGTTATGGTTAGGATTAGGATTAGGGTTAGGATTAGAATTGAATTTAGGTTAGGTAGGGATTGGAGTTTGTTTTAGGGTTAGGTTTAGGTTTAGGATTGTGGATAGTATTACATTTAGAGTTAGGATTAGTTTTAGCATTAGGTTTAAAATTAGGGTTAGGTTTAGGTATACTGTTAGAATTAGGGTTAGATAAGATAAGGGTTGGAGTAAGCATTAGTTTTAGGGTTAGTGTTAGGGTTAGGTTTAGATTTACTCTTGTGGTTATAGGTAGTGTTAGGGTTAGTGTTAGGTTTCAGTTTAGGGTAGGATTAGATTTAGTGTTAGGGTTAGGTTTAGGGTTAGTGTTATGTTTGGGGTTAGGGTTATGTTTAGGTTTATGTTTCATGTTAGGGTTAAGCATGGTGTTAGTTTTAGGGTTACGGTTATGGTTAAAGTTAGAAATAGTGTAAGCATTAGGGTTAGGGTTAGAGTTAGTGTTAGGATTAGGGTTAGGTTTAGGTTTAGTCTTACGGTTAGGGTTATGGATAGGAATAGGATATGTTTACGGTTAGGTTTAAGATTAGGGTTTGGATTAGTGTTCTATTTAGGGTTGGGTTAGTGTTAGAGATAGTGATGGAATTTGGGTTGGGTTTAGGAATAAGTTTAGTGTTACTGTTAGGTTCAGGTTGTGGGTTAGAGTTAGGGTAAGGATTAGTTTTAGTGTTAGGTTTAGTGTTAGGTTTAGGGTTCGGGTTAAGTTTAGGGTTAATATTAAGTTTAAGGTTAGTGTTATGCTTAGTGTTAGGTTTTGGGGTTAGGTTTGGTGTTAGTCTTAGTGTCAGGGATACGGTTAGGTTTAGGATGAGTTTTATTAGTAGGTTTGGGTTAGGGTTAGGGTTTGGTTTAGTGTTAGGGTTTGGTTAGGCTTAGGGTTTGGGTTAGGTTTAGGGTTAGTGTTAAGGTTATGATTAGGGATAGGGTAAGGTTTAGGATTAAGGTTATGTTTAGTGTTAGGTTTAGGACTAGGGTTAGGGTTATTATTATGTTTAGGTTTAGATTTATGTTTTGGGTTAGTTTTAGGTTCAGGCTTAGGGTTAGTGTTAGTGTTAGGGTTAGAGTTAGGGTAGGGTTGGGGTTTGGATTAGTGTTATGATTAGTGTTAGTGTTATGGTTAGGGTTAGTGATAGGGTTAGGTTTATTGTGGTGGTTATGGAAAGGGTTTGGTTTAGTGTTAGGGTTAGGGTTAGGGTGAGGTTTAGGTTTAGAATTAGGGTTAGTGTTAGCTTTTGGGTTAATGTTATTCTTAGGTTTATGTTTAGTGTTATGGTGAAGCATAGAGTTACTGTTAGGGTTAGGGTTAGGGTTAGGTTTAGAATTTGTGTAAGGATTAGGGTTAGGCTTAGGGTTAGTATTAGGGTTAGATTTAGGCTTAATGTTAGGGTTAAAGAGAAGGTCTCTTGAACTAGTCTGACAGAGGGAAAAATTCAAGTAAAAGAGAAGGTCTCTCAAGCTAGTCAGACAGAGGCAGAAAGTTTAGAACAGAAAAAGCCATCAGGGTAAAAGTTACACCAGGAGACTTCTACTAACACCTTTCTATCACCAGAGGTGTAAGTGTCCAACCAACAGCGCCACTTCCATATGCTGGGAGGCCGCCAAACCCCGCAGTTGATAGATGGGATTGTTAGACAGCAACTCAAAGATTAGCATGCCCTGTATTTGAGCAGGCAGGTGGGCAGCATATTCACCATGCTTTAGATTACAAAACAGTGAAGCAGCTAAAAGAGGCTGTAACAGCCTATGGTCCCCAAGTACCCATCACTGTAAGCATGGTCGAATCCATTACCAACTTGAACATGATGCCAGCAGATTGGGCTAGTATGTGTAAGCTGTGTTAAATTTAGGACAATACCTGTTATGGAAGGTTGCCAATGAGGAGTATTGCAAGGAGACAGCTAGGCGAAATGCAGCAGCTGGTTATCCTCAGAGAAATCTACATATGTTGTTAGGAAAGGGACCTTATGAGGATCAGCAGCAACAAATTGCATATGATCCTGGTGTATATGCACAAATTGCTGTAGACACAATTAAGGCATGGAAGACTTTACAAGGACATGGAGGTTTACAAGGTCAATTATCTAAGGTAATACAAGGAGTTAATGAACCTTATGCTGAATTTGTAGATAGGCTTATTCAAACAGCTACCAGAGTTTTGGGGTATACGGAACAAGCAATGCCATTAATAGAACAACTGGCTTATGAGCAAGCAAATCATTGGTGCAGAGAAGTCATTAGACAATAGAAACATGAAGATTAAAACACATATATTAAATTATGTAGAGACATTAATGAACAAGGGCAAATTGTGGTAGCTGCAGTACAACAGGTTTTAGATACCAGGCCAAAAACATGCTACAATTGTGAACAAACAGGACATTTTAAAAGAAATTACCCCATAGGAGAAGGGGTTAACAAAACTAGATATCAAAGGAGTAGAATACAGGGTATTTGCCCACAATGCCATAGAGGGAGACATTGGGCTAATGAATGCCATTCTCAAACCACCATAGAGGTTACTCCATTATCAAAAAGTGAACAAGGACCAGGTGTCTACCCATGATATCATGGAGAAAGGCATTGAGCTCCATTGTGAAAAAACAGACATGGGGGCCCAATGTTCCTGGGCCAAAGACCATAAATATACAGAGCACTGGAGGAACCCAGCAACCCCATCAGTGTTTTGCTCAGGACACATTGTCCATTAAGTTCCTCATGAGACAAACCAGAGGAAGCGCAGGATTGGACATCTGTGCCTCCACCAGAACAGTACTAACTCCAGAGATGGGAGTTCAAATAATTCCCACAGGGGTAAAAGGACCTCTTCCCAAAGGAACAGTAGTCTTATTGGGATGCAGTTCTTCTACTCTAAAATGACTTATGATAAGTCCTGGGGTATTGGTCCATATTATAAAGGTGAATTAAAAATTATAGCCTATTCTCCAAAGGGTATAACAGTGATTTCACCAGGAGATAAAAAAGAACAGTTAATAATAATACCCAGACTACATGATAAATTTTCCAGTAATACTGTAGAAAGAGGTTCCAGGGGATTAGGCTCCACAGGTGTAGATTGGGCTATGTTTTCTTTAAATTTAGATTCTCACCCCATGCTAAAACTAAATATTCCAGGACATGAATTTAATGGGCTATTGGGTAGAGGTGCAGACCTTAGCATCATCTCTCGTCAAGAATAGCCAAAACATTGGCCATTACAACAAGCCACTCAAATGATTTGAGGCATTGGAGTGGCGACTAATCCCCATAGAAGTTCAATGATATTAGATTGGAAGGTTCCTGAAGGATGTGAAGGAACTATACAGCCATAT
Source organism: Marmota monax (assembly GCF_021218885.2). Taxonomy (NCBI): domain Eukaryota; kingdom Metazoa; phylum Chordata; class Mammalia; order Rodentia; family Sciuridae; genus Marmota; species Marmota monax. The sequence goes on along the minus strand of NW_026692693.1, from coordinate 1,041,607 downwards.
GTATTGGATCATCTTTCCGTAAATTTATGGGGATGAGATGTCCTAGATCCATTAGGACTAACATTAACAAATAACAACAATTCAAATGCGACAACTATTAGGGCTAGACAAGGTTTTAGGAAAGGAAAAAGATTGGGAGAACAAGAACAAGTTATAGCAGCACCAATACAAATAGATCAAGGAACAGACAGACATGGATTGGATTTTCAGGAGGGGTCTCTGAGACAATACAAATTACTTGGAAATCAGAAAGACCAGTATGGGTTCCTAAGTGGCCCCTGACTAAAGAAAAGATACAAGCAGCCCATGACCTGGTCAAACAACAATTAGTGGAAGGACATATAAAATCTTCTGTATCTCCCCATAATACTCCCATTTTTGTTATCAAAAAGAAATCTGGTAAATGGAGATTATTGCAAGATTTAAGAGCCATTAATAATGAGATGATTATTATGGGACCTGCTCAATCAGGGATTCCTCAATTGTCTGCTTTGCCAAAAACCTGGTATGTTTTAGTTATAGATATTAACGACTTTTTTTTTTTCAATTCCAATTCGTCATGAGGATAGTCCACATTTTGCATTTACTATCCCTGCACTGAATCATGAAGGTGTTGATCAGAAATATAAATGGAAAGTAGTACCTCAAGGGATGGCTAACAGCCCAAATATGTGTCAAATTTTTAACAAAGTAATCCAGCCACTTAAAAATAAAAATTCTGAACTACAAATATTTCACTATATGGATGATGTATTATTAGCACACAAAGATAAAAACACATTGCTAGAATGTTATGCCACACTTACACACTTATTAAAAATTATAATCTAGAGATAGCAATAGATAAAGTACAATTAAATTTCCAATTAATTATTTAGGAGTGCTATTATCCTCAATCATGGTCAGTCCACCAAAAATTCAAATACGAGTAGATCAACTCTAATCACTTAACAATTTCAAAAGTTATTAGGAGACATAAATTGAACAAGGCCTTATCTAGGTATACCATCAGGATACTTAGGAACTTTATTTGATATCCTAAAAGACCCATCAGATCCAAATTCACCCCCAATGTTAATGCCTGAAGCAAGAAAGGCATTAAAAATCATTGAAACATATATGGAAAATATGCATTTGGATAGAATTGATATGTTTGCCTTTATTATTGTACTGCCAACAAAAAATATTCCTACAGGAGTATTTTGGCAAGAAGGTCCATTATTATGGATACCTTTATCTTATTCTCCTAACACTATTCTTACTAGGTATCCTGAGGCTGTAGGACAATTAATACTCAAAGGAATAAAAGCAGCAAAGGGAGTGTTTGGAATTTCTCCCCATAAAATTATTACTCCATATACTATGAATAAAATTGATGAGTTAGCTAATGAGTTAAATACTTGGGCAATAATCATGTGCAAATCTAATGTTTCATTTGACAACCACTTACCCTCTAATCCTTTATTGTGTTTTTGGTCATTGCATCTTGTAATTTTTCCAAAAAAATGACAGGAAAAACACTTACCATGAATGCTCCAATATATTCACTGATGGGTCAAATAATGGTACAGCAGCAATAGTTACACCTGATTAAACTTTTACATTTTTAGTACCCAAACAATCAGCTCAAAAGGTAGAGCTTAATGCAGTTTTACAAGCTTTTGTGATGTTTTTAGATTCTGTATTTAATTTATTTTCCGATAGTCAGTATATAGTTAATTGTATAGTATCCCTTGAAGATGCTGGGAGGATTTCCCCTTCTTCTACTCTTTTCTCTTTGCTTTTCACTATACAAAGTCTAATCTGGGACAGAAAAAATCCATTCTTTATAAAACATATCAGGACACATACAGGATTGCCTTGAGCCCTTAGTTTGGGCAATGATTTAGCAGATAAAACTACACATGACATACATATTTTCTTTACACTAGACGAAGCTACAAATTTTCATAAAAAAGTTCCATGTCAATGTTAATACTTTACAATAGCATTTTAAAATAACTAAGGAACAAGCTACAGAAATAACAAAACTGTCAAAATTGTGTGACCTTTTTACCACAAGTTAGTCTTGGAGTCAATCCTAGAGGACTCATATCTAACCATATTTGGCAGATGGATGTCACACACTTGCCAGAATTCAGAAAATTAAAATACTTTCATGTTACAGTTGATACTTCTTTCAGATTTTTGATGGGCTCCCTTCATGCCAGAGAAAAAACTAAAGATATTAAAGCTCATTGCTTACAAAATTTTGCCACTGTGGGCGTTCCAAAACAGCTAAAAACAGATAATGCCCCTGGTTTTCCTTCCACCTCTTTTAAACAATTTTGCTCAACATTTGCTATTACTCATATAACAGGAATCCCATACAATCCACAGGGACAAGGCATAGTTGAAAGAGATCATCAAACTATTAAAATGTACTTATTAAAGCAAAAGAAGGAAATGGGAAGGGGTATATATTCCCCAAAGATAAACTTAAAATAACCCTTTTTACTCTAAACTTTTTTAAATTTGGGTTCATCAGGGCTTAGTGCTGCGGAAAGGCATATGTGTCCAAAAAAATGTACAAAAGCCCAAGGTACTTTGGAAGGATATTCTAACAGAACAATGGAAAGGTCTTGACCCAGTAATTGTCTGGAGTCGGGGGTCTGTTTGTGTGTTTCCACAGGGAGAACAGTACCCGATTTGGATTCCCGAGGGATTAACTAAGGTCCTGACCCAGTGATTGTCTGAAATCAGGGGTCTTTTTGTGTGTTTCTACAGGGAAAACAGCAGCCAATTTGGATTCCAGAGATTAACTAAATCGATTTCTACAGACCAAAAAGAAGATGATTTGGCTCAAGTCCATAACAGCTGATATCCAGAGCTCTAGTTTAGCTATGCTTATATCTGCAACAGAACCAGGATGCTTTTTTCATTATCTATTTTATTATTGCCCTTTCCCACATAATGAAGTTCTATTTTGTTTTTTGAACTCATACAGACCTAGGTTAAAGTTTTGCTGATCAGTTCTCTTTTTTTGACTATAGAGTTTTTAAACATTGCAAAAGTTCCAGCTGCCAGCTGATTGGCTTCTCTGTGGTGATGCTCATTGGGCTGTTTCCCCAACCTTTCAGACCATGGAGCTGCTCCTTTGGGGACCTTTTTTGGCTCTGCTCCCATGACCCAGTCAATCAGCTTCAAGAGCAGGAGGAGTGGGGGGGAGTGTTGAGAGGCCTGTGGGAAGCAGGTGGTGGCAGTTGGTCTCTTAGTGAGATTTCATCTGTAAAAAGTTATAAGGCCTTTACTATTATGTTATGTGTGTGTATGTTGTAAAAAGTTATAAGGCCTTTACTATTATGTTATGTGTTGTATGTATTATATTATGCGTGCACACTTGTGTTTTATGCTGTATGTTTGTATGTATGTATGTCCATATATCATACACGATGAGCACTCATGAAAAAATGGATCCAAATATATTTTTTTTATTCACGTGATTTAAATTGTTTAATTTAAATTGGGTAAACAGCTGTTGAAGATTGCTTCAGAAATTTTTTTTCTTTTAGTGCCTTCTGGAATGTTACATATTTTTTTTTCTTTAGCCATTATTGCCAGAATTTCTATCTTCATCCCAGTGCTGGTGAAGACAAAGACAAAACCAATCTACAGCTTCTGCAATAGCTATCACTGAACTGCTTTCAGAACTTCCCTGGACTATGTATCACTTGTATGTATTTTGAACTCACTTGTATGCATTGTGAACTATTCCTTGGTACAGGGGCTTATGGTAGTGTTGGGGTATTTTTGCTGATGGTGTCATCGGTTGTACAATTTCTCCAAAAGGAGCCATCAGTTGGCTTGGTGTATCCTCCTCCCTTCTGCTTGTGATGGTCGTTCAGCTAAAATTTGGGGGCCAACAGAGGTGAGGCAAAGAACCTCACCCCCCTGCTGGTACAAAGACCTATCCGCAGGTGTGGCTGTATGCTGGACTGGTATTCAATGACGGATATGATCCAATTGCAATGGTACCAACCTAAGACAGAAGGCTGATGACCGGTAAGAACCATATGTAGTATTAGACAACCTAAGGCAGGCACAGTCCCTAAGCCACATGCTTGTTGTTTAAACAGAGAGGGGGAGATGCTGAGAGTCACAGCCGAAGAGGCCCAGGCAAACTTCCAGCTGCCAGCTGATGATTGGCTCACAGTGACCCCAGCAAAATTCAAGCTGCCAGCTGATGATTGGCATACAGCGGCCCCAGAAAAGTTCCAGCTGCCAGGTGATTGGCTTCTCTGTGGTGATGCTCATTGGGCTGTTTCCCCTCCCTTTCAGACCATGGAGCTGCTCCTTTGGGGACCATTTTTGGCTCTGCCCATGTGACCCAGCCAATCAGCCTCAAGAGCAGGAGTGGGGGGGGTGTTGAGAGGCCTGTGGGAAGCAGGTGGTGGCAGTTGGGCTCTTAGGGATTCCTGAAGAGCTCCTGTGGTGTGGCATGTGTGTTCTAAAAATAAAGTTCATTTCTGCTTGATAAGTGACTCTTGAATTGTGCCCTTACAGACTGCGGTAGGGTGAGGTTTAGGATTAGTGTTAGGGTTAGGGTTTGGTTTAGTCTTATGGTTATTGTTGCAGTTAGGGTTATGGATAGGATTACAGTACGGTTAGGGTTAGGTTTAGGATTAGGTTTAAGTTCAGTGTTAGGGATAATGCTAGGGTTAGTATTAGGGTAAGTGACAGAGTTCAGGGTGGGTTTAGAAATAAGTTTAGTGTTAGGTTTAGGGTTAGTGTTAAGGTTACGGTTAGGAATAAGTTTACGTTTAGGATTAAGGTTAGGTTTAGTGTTAGGTTTAGGGTTAGTGTTATGTTTAGGTTTAGAGTTATGGTTTGGGCTAGTGTTAGGTTTAAGCTAAGGGTTAGTGTTAGTGTTAGGGTTAGAGTTAGTGTAGGGTTAGGGTTGGGGTTAGTTTTATAGGTAGGGTTTGGGTTTGGGTTAGGGTTTGGATTAGTGTTACGATTAGTGTTAGGGTTAGGGTTAGGGTTAGTTTTAGGATTAGGGTTTCTTGTAGAATAAGATTAGTGTTAGAGTTAGGGTTATGGTTATGTTTAGGATTAGGATTAGGGTTAGGGTTATTGTAGGGTTAGGTTTAGTGTAATGTTTTGTTTTAGGGTTAGTGTTAAGGTCAGTGTTAGTGAAAAAAGTAGGGTTATGGTTAGGGTTAGTGTTAAGTTTAGTGTGAAAGGGTTAGGGTTAAAATTTGGATTCATGTTAGGCTTAGGGTAAGGGTTAGGGTTATTTTTAAGGTACAATTAGGGAAAGGATTAGGGTTAAGTGTACAGATATGTTTAATATTAGGATTTGAAATAGTATTAGGGTTAGTTTTAGGGTTAGGGTTAGGGTTAGTGTTAGGGTTAGTGTGATTGTTAGGGTTAGGGTTATGTTTAGGATTAATGTTGGGTTAGGGTTAGGTTTTGAGTTACTGTTTAGAGAGTTAGTGTTACAGTCAGGGGTAGTGTTACAATTATGTTTGAAATTAGGGTAAGGTTTAGGGTTAGGGTTAGGGTTAGGATTAGGATTAGGGTTTGTCTTAGAGTTAGGGTTAAAGTTAGTGTTTGGATTAAGTTTAGGGTTAAGGTTAGGTTTAGTGTTAGGTTCAGAATTAGTGTTAGGGTAAGGATTAGGGTTAGTGTGAGAGATAGGGTTAAGGTTAAATTTAGAGTTAGGGTTAAATTTAGGGTTACTGTTAGGGTTAGGGTTAGGTTAGGGTTAGGTTAGTTTAGGGTTTGTTTTAGGTTTAGGGTTAGGGTAAGGGTTAGTTTTAGGGATAAAATTAGGTATAAGGTTAGTGTTAGTGTTAGGGTGAGGATTGTGGTTTGTGTTGGGTTTAGTGTTATAGTTAGGGTTAGGTTTATTGGTAGTTTAAAGATTAGGATTAGGTTTAGTTTTAAAGTTAGGGTTAGTGTTACGGTAAAATTTAGGGTTAAGGTTAGTGTTACGGGGAGGATTAGGTTTAGGGATTGGGTTAGTGTTAGGATTAGGGTTAGATTAGGGTTAGGATTAAGGATAGGGTTAGTGATAGGGTAGGTTTATGGTTACAGATAAGATTAGGGTTATGGTTAGGATTAGGTTTAGGATTAGTTTTATGGTTAAGTTATTGTTAGGGATATTGTTAGTCTTAGTGTTAGAGTTAAGGTCATGGTAATGAATATGGTTAGATTTAGTGTTAAGTGTTATGGTTAGTGTCAGGGTTAGGTTTAGGGTTAGTGTAGGGTTAGTGTTAGAGTTAGGGTTATGGATATGAATATTGTTAGATTTAGTGTTTAGTGTTAAGATTAGTGTTAGAGTTAGGTTTAGGGTTAGTATTAGGGTTAGTGTTAGGGTTTGTGTTTGTTTTAGGGTTAGGGTTAGGGTAAGGTTTTGGTTATGTGTTAGGGTTAGGGTTATGATTAGTGTTAGCTTTTGTCTTAGGGATAGGGTTCAGTTTAGGTTTAGGATATGGTTAGGTTTTCTGTCAGGGTTAGTTTTAGTGTTCAGGTTAGTGTTTTTCTTAGTGTTAGCATTAGGATAACTGTTAGTGTTATGGTTGGGCTTACCGTTAGGGTTAGCATTAGGATTAGGGTTAGGTTTGGGGTAAAGATTAGTGTTAGTATTGGTATTATGGATAGAATTAGGATTAGGTTTAGTGTTAGGGTTAGCATTAGTGAAGGGTTAGTTTTAGGGTAGAAGGAAGTTTTAGAGTTAGGATTAGGTTTAGTGTTAAGGTTAGGGTTATTTTTAAGGTTACAATTGGGGATAGTGTTGGGGTTATGGTTACAGTTAGTTTTAGTGTTAGGTTTAGGTTTAGGCTTAGTTTTAGGGTTAATATTTGTATTAGGGATATAGTTAAAGTAAGGGATAGGGTTAGAATTAGGGTTCGTTTAGGGTTTGGTTTAGTGTTAGATCTAGTGTTAGAGTAAGAGTTAGGGATTGGATTAAAGTTAGATTTAGGGTTAGCTTTATGTTAGTGTAATGGTTAGGGTTAGTGTTAGGATTAGATTTAGTGTTAGGTTAGAGTTAGAATTAGAGTAAGGATTACGGTTTGGATTAGTGTTGGATTAATGTTAGGGTTACTGTTAATGTTAACTTTAGGGATAGGTTTAGTGTTATGCTTTGGATAAGGTATAGTCTTAGATTTAGGTTTCAGTTTAAGTTTAGGTTTAGGGTTAGTGTTAGGGTGAGTGGTTATTGTTAGGGTTGAAGTTTGAGTTAGGTTTAACTTCATGGTTAGTGATGGGGATAGGCATAGGGTTAGGTTAGGATTATGGTTTGTGTTAGGTTTAGGTTATTGTTAGGGTTAGGGTTGCAGTTATGTTTGGGTTACAGTTAGGGATAGGGCTAGGGTTATGGTTGGGGTTAGGGCTAGGATTAGTGTTAGGGTTAGGGTTAGGTTAGGATAAGGTTAAGGGTCGGGTTAGAGTTAGGGGAAGGTTTATTTTAAGGTTATGGTTAGGTTTAGTGTTAAATTTATGGTTAAGGATAGTGTTAGATTTAGTGTTTTTGTTAGGGTTAGGGTTATTATAAGGGTTAGTTTCAGGGTTAGGGTTAGGTTTAGGTTAGTGTTAGTGTTAAGGTTATGGTAGGGTAAGGGTTAAAGATAGTGTTAAACATAGGGTTAGATTTAAGTTTCTGGTGTTAGACTTAGGGTTAGGGTTATTTAAGGGTTAGATTTAGGTTTAGAGTTAAAGTTATTTTTAGGGTTATGCTGAGGGTTATGGTTAGTGTTAGAAATAGGGTTAAGGTTTAGATTAGGGTTAGGGTTTGTGTTGGGGTTAGGATTAGGGTCAGGGTTTCACATGAAATTAGCTTTAGGGTTAGGATTAGGTTAAGTTTAGGGTTAAGGTTAGGGGAACGCTTAGTGTTAGGGTAAGGGTTAGGGTTAGGGTAATCGTTAGTACTAGGGTTGGGGTTAGCATTAGGGTTAGGGTTAGGGTTATGATAGTCATTAGTATTAGGGTTAGGATTAGCGTAAGTGTTAAGGTTATGGTTAAAATTAGGGGTAGGTTTAGTGTTATTGCTAGGGTTAGGGTATGGTTAGTGTTAGGGTAGGGGTTAGTTTTAGGGTTAGAGTTAGCATTAGGGTTAGTGGTAGTTTTAGGATTATGGACAGGTTAGGGTTAGGGTTAGTGTTACATTTAGGGTTTGGTTTGGGTTTGGGATAGAGATCCGGTTAGGTTAAGTTTTAGGGTTAGGGTTACTGTAAAGGTTATGTTTAGGGATAGGGTTTGGGTTAAGGTTACCATAAGGTTTAGTATTAGGTTTAGGGTTAGGGTTATGTTTAGGGTTAGTGTTAGGATTAGGGTTAGGGTTGTAGTTATAGTAAGGGTTAGGTTTAGATTTAGGGTTAGTGTTAGGGTTAGTTTAGGGGTTTTGGTGAGTGTTAGGGTAAGGTTTAGGGTTATGGTTAAAGTTAGTGTTAGGGTTAGGTTTCGTTTTAGGGTTATGGTTAGGATTAGGGTTAGGTTTTTGGTAAGGCTTAGGTTAAGGTTTGGTATTATGTTTAGGGTTAGGGTTAAGGTGTTAGGGTTAGGATTAGGGTTAATGTTAGGGGTAGGGATAGGATTAGATTTTGTTTAGTGTTAGGGTTAGGGTTAGGGGTATTGTTAGGATAAATGTTAGGGTTTGATTTGGTCTTAGGTTTAGGATTAGTGTTAGGATTTGGGTTAGGGTTAGATTTAGGGTTAGGTTTAGTGTTAGAGTTAGAGTTAGTTTGGTGTTAGGGTATGTGTTAGGGTTAAGATTAGGGTTAGGGTTATAATTAGAATAAGGTTTAGGGTTAGAATTAGTGTTAATGTTAGGATTTGGTTTAGAGTTAGGCTCATTGTTAGGTAAGGATTAGGGTTAGGATTAAATTCAGGTTTAGGTTTAGATTTTGGGTTCTTGTTAGGGTCAGGGTTAGTGTTGTTAGGTTTCAGTGGTAGGGATAGTGTTAGAAATAAGGTAAGTATTAGGTTTGGGTTAAGGTTGGATTAGGGATAGGGTTACTGTTAGTGTTAATTTTAGAATTAGGATTAGTTGTAGTGTTATGGTTATGGTTGGGTTTAGTGTTAGGTTTTGGGTTAAGTTTAGGTTTAGTATTCGTGTAAGTGTGAGAATTAGGGTTAAAATTAGTGTTAGGGTTAGGGTTAGAGTTAAGTTTATGTTTAGTTTTAAAATTATGTTTAGGGTTATAATAAGGCTTAGTTTTAGGGTTAGGGTTTGGGTTAGTGTTAGCGTTAGGGATAGGGTTAGGTTTAGGGTTAATATTAGAGTTAAGTATAGGGTTAGGGTTAGGGTTAGTTTTCGTTTAGGATTATGTGTAGTTTTATGGTTAGGTTTAGTGTTAGGTTTAGGATTAGTGTTAGGATTCGGTTTAGGGTTAGGTTTAGTGTGAGTATTAGTATTAGGTTTAGGGTTAGGATTAGGGTGAGTGTTAGTGTCAGGTTTAGACATATGCTTATGATTTGTGTTACGGTAAGGGATAGACTTAAGGTTATGGTTAGGATTAGGGTTAGGGTTAGGGTTAGGGTTAGGGTAAGTGTTAGGTTTAGGGAGAGGTTTAGGTAAAGTGTTAGGTTTAGATTTAGGGGTAGGGTTAGAGTTAGAGTTAGTGTTGTTGTTAGGTTGAGAGTAAGGTTACTCTTAGGAATAGGGTTATGCTTAGGGTTACTGATAGTGTTTGGGAAAGTGTTAGATTTAGGTTTTGGTTAGCATTAGTGTTGTGGATAGGATTAGAGTTAGGTTTATGCTTAGAGATAGGGTTCAGGTTAGAGTTATTTTTAGTGTTTAGGTTACGGTTAGTGTTAGGATAAGGATTAGGGTTAGAATTAGGTTTATGGTTAGGGTTAGTGTTAGGATTAGTGTTAGTGTAACAAATAGGGTTAGATTTAGTTTTAGGGTAAGGGTAAGTTTTAGTGAAAGGGTTATATTTAGGGTCATTGTTTTGGTTAATGTTATGGTTAGCGTTAGTTTTAGGATTAGGGTTATACTTAAATATACAGTTAGGGTTACGGTTAGTGTTAGCCTTCGTGTTAGGGTTAGGAATAGTGTTAATGTTATGGATAGGGATAGGGTTAGGGTTAATGTTAGGATGACTGTTAGGTTTAGGTTTATGGTTAGTTTTAGGGTTAGTGTTAGGATTAAGTATAGGATTTAGGTAAGGGATAGGTTAAGGGTTAGGTTTAGGGTGGATGTTAGGTTTAGGGAAAGTGTTAGGGGTAGGGTTAGACTTAGATTGTGGGTTAGGGTTATGGTATGGTTACCGTTAGTGTTAGAATAATGGTAGTGTTATGGTTAGGGATATGTTTAGCGTTAGGGTCTGGGCAAGTTTTAGGGCTAGGCCAAGGCTTAGGGTTATGGTTAGAGTTAGTGTTAGTGTTGGGGTTAGGGTTAGGTTTAGGGTTAGTTTAAGGTTAAATTTAGTGTTAGCTTTATAGTTAGGTTTAGGGTTATGGTTAGTGTTAAGGTTAGGTTTAGGGTTAGGGATACGGGTAGGGTTAGCTTTAAGGATAGGGTTAGTTTTAGGATTAGGGTAGGCTAATGGTTAGGTTTAGGGGTAGGGTTAGTATTAGGGTTAGAGTTAGCATTATAAATAAGTTTAGTGATATTCTTAGGATTAGGGTTATGATTAGGTTTAGTGTTATGTTTAGGTTTAGGGTTAGTGTTATGCTTAGTGTTAGATTTAGAGTGAAGCATAGGATTAGGGTAAGTTTTAGGGTTATGGTTAGTGTTATGGTTAGAGTTCGGGTGTTAGGGTTAGGATTATGTTTAGGGTTAGCATTACGTTAAGTGTTAGAGATAGGGTTATGGTTACTGTTAGGTTTAGTTTTAGGGTTAGGGTTAGGGTTAGGTTTGGTGTTAGGGTTAGAGTTAGGGTAGGAATAGGTTTATGATAAGTGTAAGATTTAGGTTTAGGGTTACGGTAAGGGATAAGTTTAGTGATAGGTTTAGGTTTATGCTTAGGGTTAGGGTTAGTGTTAAAGTTATGGTTAAGGTTAGGTTTTGCATTCTGTTAGGGTTTGAGTTAGGATTAATGTTAGGGTTAGGGTTAGGTCTAGGGATTGGTTTATTGTTAGGTTTAGGGTTAAGGTTAGGTTTAGGGTTAGTGTGAAAGTTAGGTTTAGGGTTAGTGTTAGGATTAGGGTTAGGATTAGTGCTAGACGTAGCATTTTGGTTAGGGTTAGGATTAGTGTTAGGTTTATGTATAGGGTTAGGGTAAGTATTATGGTTAGGGTTAGCATTAGGTTTACTCTTAGGTTTAGGATTAGGGTTAGGGTTAGTGTTGGGGTTAGTGTTAGGGTTAAAGTTAAGGTTAGGTTTAGTTTTAGTGTTAAGGTTAAGTTTAGTGTTAGGTTTAAAGGTAGGTTTAGGTTTAGGTTTGAGATTAGGGTTAGGCTTAGGTTTAGTGTTAGATTTAAGGTTATTGTTAGGGTTAGGGTTAGGGTTATGTTTAGGTTTAGGATTAGGGTTTGTGTTAGTGTTAGGGTTAGCATTAAAGTTTTGGATTATATTAGGGTTAGGGTTAGGATTAGGTTTAGATTTAGGGTAAAATTTAGGGTTAGTGTTAGGGTTATGTTTAGGATAGTTTGAGGTTTAGTGTTAGGGTTAGAATTAGGGTAGTGTTAGTGTTAGGATAAGAATTAGTTTTAGAGTTAGGGTTACAGTTTGGGTTACTGTTACAGTTATGGTTGTAATAAAGTTTAGGGTTAGGGATACTGTTAGTATTAGGCTTATGTGTTGTGTTAGGTTTAGCGTTAATGTTAGGGTTAAAGTTAGGTTGAGGTTTAGGGTTAGTATTAGTGTTAAATTTATGGTTAAATTTAGGTTTAGTGTTAGGTTTTAAAATTAGACTTAGGGTTAAATTAAGGATTATTGTTAGGATTAGGGTTAGGGATATGTTTGTGTTTAGGGTTAGTGTTAGGTTTAGGGTTAGGTTTCAGGTTAGGATTAGTGTTAAGGTTAGGTTTAGGGTCAGGGTTAGTGTTAGGTTAGGGATAGTTTTTGGTTTGGTTAGGTTTAGGTTAGGGTTAGATTTAGTGTTAGTGTGACAATTAGATAAGGGTTAGGGTTAGGTTTAGCATTAGGGTTTTTGTAAGGCTTATGATTAGGGTTAGGGTTAGGGTTAGATTTAGTTAGGAAAAGGGTTAGGGTAAAGGTAAAGTTTAGTTTTAGGATTAGGTTAGGGTAAGATTTAGTGTTAGGTTTCAGTTTAGGGTTAGGGTGAGGATTAATTTTTGGTCTAGAGTAAGGTTGAGGGTTAATGTTAGTGCTAGGATTAGGGTTAGGGTTACGGTTGGGGTTAGGGTTAGGTTTAGGGTTACATTTAGTGTTGGGATTAGGGTTTGGATTTTGGTTATTGTTTGGTTTAGTGTTAAGTTTAGGGTCAGTGTTACGATTAGGGTTATGTTTAGGGTTAGGTTTAGGATTATGTTAGGTTTAAAGTTTTGGTCAGGGATCGGTTATGGTTACAGTTGTGGATATGATTATGGTTAGGGTTAGGTTTTTGTTAGGGTCAGTGTTAGTTTAAGGTTTCAGTTTAGGGTTAGGATTAATTTTAGAGTTAAAGTTATGGTTAGGTTTACTGTTAAGTAAGTTTTAGTTTTAGGGTTATGGTTAAGGATATGATCAGGTTTAGTTTTAGGGTTAAATTTAGGGTAGGGTTAGGTTTAGTATAAGCATTAGGTTTAGATTTAGGGATAGGTTTAGGGTTAGGTTAAGTGTAAGGTTTAGGGTTATGGTTAGGGTTAAGGATAGAGTTAATGTTAATATTAGGATTAGGTTTAGGTTTTGGCTTTGCATTAGTGTTAGGGTTAGGGTTAGTGATTGGTTTAGGGTTTGGATAAGTGTTAGGCTTAGTGTTAGTTTTAAGGTTATGGTTAGTATTAGTGTTAGGGTTAAGGTTATTGTTAGGGTTATGGTTAGAATTAGGTTTAGTGTGACAGTATAACTTTAGTTTTAGACTTACCATTAGTGATAGGGTAAGAGTTGGTGTTAAGTTTAGGTTTTTGGTTAGTGTTATGGTTAGGTTTAGAGGTGAGGTTAGTGTTAGGGTTAGGTTTGGAGTTAGGTTTATTATTAGGGTTAGGGTTAGGTTTAGTATTAAAATGAGGGATAGGTTAATTTTAGGGTTAGGATTAGGGTTAGGGTAAGGTTTAGGTTAAGTTTAGGGTTTATGTTACCTTTTAGGTTATGGTTATGATTGCGGATAGAATTATGGTTAGTTTTAGTGATAGGTTTAGGGTTAGTGTTAGGGTTAGTGTTAGGTTTAGTGTTCGTGTTAAGGTTAGGGTTATTGTTAGGGTTAGAATTAGGTTTAGGGTTAGTGTTAGGTGTCGTGTTATTTTTAGGGTAAGGGTTAGGTTTGGGGTAAGTGTGAGAGTTATGGTTAGGGTAGTGTTAAAGTTAGGGTTAGAATTAGAATTATGGCTATGTTTAGAGATAGGTTTAGGGTTAGGTTTAGGGTTAATATTAGTTTTAGGGTTAGGGTTTGTGTTAGATTTAGGTTTACGGTTAGGGTTATGTTTAGAGTTAGGGTTAGGTTTAAGGTTAGGGTAAGGCTTAGGTTTAGGGTTAGGGTTAGGGTAAGGCCTAGGTTTCGGATTAGGGTTAGTGTTATTATAAGGTTTAATGTTAAGGTTGGGTTAGGGTTAATGTTAGGCTTAGGGTTAGGGTTAGGATAAGATTAGGAAAGTGTTAGGGTTAGTGTTATGGTTATGGTTAAATTTAGTGTTACATTTATGGTTAGGGTCAGGTTTAGGCTTAGGTTTAGTGTTAGGGTTAGGCTAAGCGTTATTTTTAGAGTTAGAGGTAGGGTTTAGTGTATTGTTAGCATTAGGTTTAGGATTATGGATAGGGTTAGTTTTAGGGTTATGATTAGGATTAGGGTTAGGGTTTGTGTTAGGTTAGGGTTAGATTTAGAGTTAGGGTTAAGGTTAGGTTTAAGTTCAGTGTTAGGTTTAGCGGTGTGATTAGAGTTATGGTTATTGTCAAGTTTAGGGTTATGGTTAGGTGTTGGGTTAATGTAAGTGTTACGGTTAGGTTAGCTTAGGTTTTGGTTCAGTGTTAGGCTTAGAGTTATAGATAGAGTTAGGGTTACTATTATGTTTAGAATTAGGTTTAAGTTAGGGTTAAGGATGATGTTAGGGTTAGTGTTAGGGTTAGAGTTATGTGTAGTATTAGGGTTATGCTTAGGGTTCAATTTATAATTATGGGTTGGGTTTAGGATTAGGGTTAGTTTTAGGTTTAGGTTTATGGTTAGGGTTATTTTTAATTTTAGGCTTATGGTTATGGTTATGGTTATGGTTAGGTTTAGGCTTAGTGTTACTCTTAGGCTTAGCGTTAGGGTTAAGTTTTTTGTTAGTTTAGGGTTATGGTTACAGTTAGGTTTAGTGTTAGGTTTAAGGTTAGGATTAGGTTTCGGTTACTCTTTGGGTTTCTGTTAGGGTTAGGATTAGAATTAGTGTTAGCATTATGGATAGGTTTAGGGTTATGTTTAAAATTAGGGTTAGGGTTAGGTTTTGTGTTAGGGTTAGTGTTAAGATTAGTGTTAGTGTTAGGGTTAGTGATAAAAATAGGGATTTTTAGTGTTAAAAATAGGGATATGGTTATTATTTAGGGTTAATGTTAGGGTTAGGATTAAAGTAAAGTTTTGTGTTTGGGATAGTGTTAGATTTAGGGTTAGGATGATATTTAGTGTTAGCTTAAGGTTAGGGTTAGGTTAAGGGTTAATGTTAGGGTTAGGCTTAGGGTAAGAGTTAAGTGTTATTTTTATGGGTAGGTTTAGAGTTTAGTTTGGTGTTAGATTTAGGATAAGTGTTACAGTTTGTGTTAATGTTAAGGTAAGGGTTAGGGTTCATTTTAGGATTAGGTTTAGGGTTAGGGTTATGGTGAGATTGAGTGTTGAGTTTAAGTATAGGGTTAGGCTTAGTGTTAGTTAAGTATAGGTTTAGGATTAGTTTTAGGGAAAGCATTAGGTTTAGGGTTATTTATACTGTTACAGTTAGGTTACGGTTCAGGTTATGTTTTTGTTAGGGTAATATTAAAGATAGGGTTAGGGTCAGTGTTAGGGTTAGGGTAAGGTTTAGTTTAGGTTTAGTGTTATGTTTAAGGTTACTGTTAGAGTTACGGTTAGTGCCATGGTTAGGTTAGGGTTAAGGTTAGGGTTAGAATTATTGTTATTGTTACGGATACTGTTAGGGTTTGTGTTAGGGTTAGGTTTAGGTTTAGGTTTAATGTTAGGATTAGGGTTTCGGTAGGTTTAGTAGTAGGTTTATAATTAGGGTTAGGGTTAGGATTAGGTTTAGTGTTAGAATTGGATTTAGGGTTAGGATTAGGGTTTGGGTTATTTTAGGGTTCAGGTTAGGTTTAGGGTTTGGTTTAGGGTACGGTTAAGTTTAGAGTTATGGTTAGTGTTAGTGTTAGGGTTAGGGTTAGAGTTTGGGTTATCATTAGGTTTAGGTTTAGGGTAGTATTTAGAGTTAGGGATAGGGTTAGGGTTAGATTTACTTTTACTGTTAGGGTTAGGGTTAAGGTTCAGGATTGGGTTAGAATATGGGTAAGGGTTAGGCTATTGGTAAGGGTTAGTGTTAGCATTAGGGTAAGTGCTTGGGTTTGGGTTAGTGTCAGGTTTAGAGTTAGGAATAGGGTTCCGATTAGGTTTAGGGTTAGTATTAGAGTTAGATTTTGTATTAGGTTTAGGCTTACATTTAGGGTTAGTGTTAGTGGTACGGTTAGGTTTAGGGTTAGGTTTAGGGTTACTGTTAGGTTTAAGGTAAACATTAAATTTAGGGTAAGTGTCAGGGTTAGGTTTAGGGTTAGGGTAAGATTTAGGGTTGGGGTTAGGTTTAGAGTTATAATTAGGGTTAGGGGTAGTGTTAGGTTTAGGTTTATAGTTAGGATTAGTGGTAGGGTTAGTTTTAATGTTAAGGTTACTCTTATGGTTAGGTTAAGGTTAATGTTAAGGTTAGGGTTAGGGTTAGAGTTAGGTTAGGGTTAGGGTTAGAGTTAGGTTAGGGTTTCGTTTTTTTTAGGTTTGGTTTAGGGCTATGGTTAGAGTTATGAATAGGATTATGGTTATGGTTATTGTTAAGATTAGTTTTAGTGTTAGGGTTAGTATTAGGGTTAGTTTAAGGGTTAGGTTTAGGGTTAGTGTAAGGGTAAATGTTAGGGTTAATATTAGGATTAGATAGTGTTAAGATTACGGTTAGGTTGAGGTTTAGTTTTAGGGAAAGCGTTAGCTTTAGGATTATTTATACTGTTATAGTTAGGTTAGGGTTAGGGTTAGGGTTTTGTTAGGGTTAATATTAGAGATACGGGTAGGGGTAGGGTTAATATTAGGATTAGGTTTAGGGTTAAGTTTAGGTTTAGTGTTAGTGTTAGGATTACCATTAGGGTTAGGTATAGTCGTAGGTTTAGTGTTAAGGTTACAGCTCAGTTTAGGTTAGGGTTAGGTTTTGTGTAAGGTTTGGGGTTATGATTAGGATTAGGATTATGAATAGGTTTAATTTTAGGGTTAGAGTTAGTTTTAAGGTTATGTATACTGTTAGAGTTAGAGTTATATTTAAAGTTATTTTTAGTGTTTGTTTTAGAGTTAGGGTTAATTTTAATGTTAGGATTAGGGTTGGGGTAGGGTAAGTTTTAGGTAAGTGTTACTTTTAGATTTAGGGTTAGGGTTTGGGTTAGGTTAGGGTTAGGATTAGTGTTAGGTTAGGTTTAGGTTTTGTTTAGTGTTAGATTTAGTGTTAAGGTTAAAGTTATGAATAATATTAATATTAGGGTTAGATTTAGTGTTAGGATTAAAATTATGGTTAGTGTTAGTGTTAGGTTTATGGTTAGGTTTAGTTTTAGGGTGAGTGTTAGTTTTAGGTTTAGGTTTAGGATTAGGTTTAGTGTTAAGGTTAGGGTTAGGATTATTTTTAGAGAAAAAGTTAGGTTTAGGGTTTTTTTAGGGTTATGGTTAGGTTAGGGTTAGGGTTATTGTTAGGGTTATTGATAGATTAAGAATTACGTTTAGCTTTAGGTTTAGGTTAGTGTTAGTGTTAGGGTTAGGGTTAGGGTTAGTGTTTTAGTGTTAGATTGAGGTCTTGGTTTAGGGTTAGTGTTAGGGATAGGGTTAAGCTTAGGGTTATGGTTACTGATAGGGTTAGGTTTAGGGGTAGGGTTTGGTTAGGGTTAGTGTTTCTGTTAAGGTTAGGGTTAGTTTTAGAGTTAGGGCTATGTTGGGGATGCAAATCAAGTGAAGATGGCTCCTGACAGTTTGCCAGGTGGAGTGGTTTGTGAAGTATTGCCAGTGAGCCATTAAATGATGAGGATTCCTTAATGACTGACTCCTGAATCTAGATGATGTTAATTAAGTTACGCTGTGTATAATTATTTGGGTATATGTACCCCTGCTGGCTCACAGAGAATTGGCTCCTGCTACCTTGGGTGCCCGCTACTTTGAATTCACACTTAGTTCCAATGAGTTCACTCATATTAAATAGTTCCTGTTTCAATCTTCAAGTTGCTTGTCACCCCCCGATTATTTTGCCCATCCAGACTCTGGCAGGGCTAGGGTTAGGGTTAGGTTTAGGGTTAGGATTAGGATTAGTGTTGTTGTTAGGGTTAGGCTTAGGTTTAGGTTGAGGGAAAGGGTATTTTTTTAGGGTTAGGCTTAGGGATAGGTTTAGTGTTAGGTTTAATGTTATTATTAGAGTTATTGTTTGAGATAGTTTTAGGGTTAAGGTTAATGTTTGGGTTAGGATTAGGGTGAGTGTTGAACTTAAGCTTAGGGTTTGGGTTTGGTTTAAAGTTAGGCTTATGTTAGGGTTAGAGTTAGTGTTAAGGTTACGGTTAGGGATAGGGTTAAGTTTAGGTTACGGTTATGTTTAGAGTTAGGTTTAGGTTTAGGGTTAGGGATAGGGTTAGTGTTCATATTAGGTTCAGGTTTAGGGTTAGGGGAAGGGTTAGGGTTAGGGTTAGTGTTAAGGTTAGGTTTAGAGTTAGGTTTAGGAATAAAGTTAGGATTAAGTTTAGGGTTACGGTTAGGGTTAGTGTTAGGTTTAGGTTTAGGGTTAGTGTTAGGGTTATAGTTAGGGTTACTGTTAGGTAAGGGTTAGGGATTCTGTTAGGGTTATGGTTAGGGTTAGGTTTAGTTTTAGGGTTTTCTTAAGGTTATGGTTAGGTTTATGTTTAGAGTAAAGTTTAGTTTTAAGGTTATGGTGATTGTTAGACTTAGTGTTAGGGTTAGGGTTGTGGTTAAGGTTAGGGTTAGGATTGGTGTTTAATGTAGGTTTAGGGTTAGGGTATAGGTTAGTGTTAGGGTTAGAGTTAAAGTTGGGGTAAGCATTTAAATTAGGATTATTGTTAGGGTTAGGTTTAGCATTAGGGGTAGGGTTAGGTTTAAGATTAGGTTTTAGATTTGTGTTAGGGTTAGGCTTAGAGTTAAATTTAGGCTTATATTTAGTATTAGGTTTAAAGTCATGTTTAGGGTTAGGGATAGGGTTATGTTTAGGTTTAGAGTTAGATTTACGATAACTGTTAGGGTTAGGATTATGTTAAGGTTACTGTTAGGATTAGGGTTAGGGTTAATGATAGGGTTAGGTTTTGGTTAGAATGAGGTTTAGTGTTAAGGTTAGATTAAGGCATAGATTTAGGTTATTGTTGTTAGATTTAGAGTAAAAGTTAGTGTTAGGTTTAGGGTTATGTATAGGTTTAGAGTTAGATTTAGAGTTAGAGTTAGTGTTAGGGATGTGGTTATCTTTAGGGTCAGGGTGAGGGTTAGGGATATGCTTAGGTTTAGGTTTAGTATTAGAGTTATGGTTAGAATTAGAGTTAGGTTTAGGATTAGGGTTAGGTTTAGGATTAGTGTTATTGTTAAGCGTAGGGTTTGGGTTAAGATTAGGATTAAGGTAGGTTTAATTTCAATGTAATGAATAGGATTAAGTTTAGTTTTAGGGTTAGATTTAGGATTAGGGTTAGGTTTACTGTTAGTGTTAGGGTTAGTATTAGGTTAGGGTTAGTGCTAGGTATAGTGTTAGGCTTGCAGTTAGGGTTAGTGATACGGTTAGGTTTTGGGTTAGGTTAGGGTTAAAGTTGTGTTAGGGTTAGGGTGATGTTAAGGGTTAGGTTTAGGGCCATTTTAGGGTTAGGGTTAGGTATGATGTTAGTGTTAGGGTTAGCATTAGGGTAAGGTTAGTTTTAGTCTTAGGGTTATGGTTTCTGTTAGTGTTAGTATTAAGATTAGGGTTAGACTTTAGTTTATGGTTAGGAATATGGCTAGGGTAAGGGTTATGGTACAGTTTAGTGTAGGTTTAGGGTTAGGATTAGGATTATAGTTAGTATTAGGGATAGTGTTAGGGTTAGGTTTAGGGTAAGGGTTAGTGTTAGGGTTAGCATTAGAGTTAGGTTTAGTTTTAGGATTAGGGTTAGGGTAGGGTTAGGATTAGTTTTAGGGTTAGGTTTAGTGTTGGGTTTAGTTTTAGGGTTAGGGTTCATGTTAGGTTTATGGTTAGGATTAGGTTTCAGGTTAGGGTTGTATTGAGGGTTAGTGTTAGGGTTAGGGATAGGGTTAGGTTTAGTGTTCGGTATATGATTATTTTTAAGTTTAGGGTTAGGTTTAGTGTTAAGTATATGATTATTTTTAAGGTTAAGGTTAGGTTTAGTGTTAGGTATAGGGTTAGGGTTAGTTTTGGGCTTAGGGTTAGGGTTAGGTTTAATTTTAGGTTTAGGGTTAGTACTGTGCTATTTTTAGGGTTATGTTAGAGATAGGGTTTTAGTTACAGTGAGGTTTAGGGTTAGGTTTAGGTTTATGGTTAGGGTTAGTTTTAGGGTCATGGTTTTGGTTAGGGTATAGGTTATGATTAGAGTTCTGATTGTGTTTAGGGGTAGGGTTAGATTTATTGTTAGGGTTAAATGTAAGAGTGGTGGTTAGTTTTAGTGTTAGGGTTACAGTGAGTGTTAGGTTTAGAGTTAGTGTTAGGTTTAGAGTAATGCTTAGAATTAGATTTAGGATTAGGGTTATGGTAATGTTTATGGTTAGGGTTATTGTTAGTGTTAGGATTAGTGATTGTTTTAACATTAGAGTTAGGGTTACCCTCAGGGTTACTGTTAGGATTATGGATACAGTTAGGGTTACGGTTAAATTTTGTGTTATGATTATAATTAAAGTTGGGGTTCATGATAGGATTTGAATTAGGTTTATGGTAAAGTGTAGGATTAGTGTTAGTGTAAGGATTAGGGGTTGTGTTAATTTTAGAGTTAGTGTTAGGCTCAGGCTTACTGTTAGGATTATGGATAGTGTTAGGGTTAGGATTAAATTTTGTGTTAGGATTAAGGTTAGGGTTGGGGTTAGCTATAGGATTTGAATTAGGTTTACTATTAGGTGTGGGGTTAGGGTTAGTGCTAGGCTTATAGTTAGGGTTAGGTTTTTGTTTGGGTAAGGGTTAGGTTCATTGTTAGTGTTAGGGTTGGGGTGAGAGTTAGGGTTAGGGTTAGGTTTAGGTTTAGGGTTATTGTTAGGGTTAGGATATGTGTTAGAGTTAGATTTACTGTTAGGGTTAGGTTTAGGTTTAGGGTTAGGGTTAGGGTTAGGATAGGGTTAGGGTTTGTGTTAATTTTAGGGTTAAGTTTAGGGTTAGGGTTAGTGTTGTGTTAGAGTTAGGTTTAGGGTTGCTGTCAGGGTTAGGCTAGCGTTAGGGTTAGTGATATGGTTAGGGATATGTTTAGAGTTGGGTTTAGGGTTAGTGTTGGAGTAGAGGTAGGTATAGAGCTAGGTTTAGGATTAGTGTTAGGTTTAGGGTTATAGTAAAAATTATTGCTAATGTTTAAGTTAGGGTTAGGTTAGTGTTAGGGTTAGGTTTATGGAGAGAGTTAGGGTTAGTTCTAGGTTTAGGTTTATGTTTAAGGATAGGGATAGTGTTAGTGTTTTTTTTAGGGTTAGGATTAGGTTTAGGTTTAGTGTTACACTTAGGATTAAGATTAGGGTTAGGTTAGAGTTTTGATTAGGGTTAGGTTTAGGTATAGTGTTAGTGTTAGGATTAAGTTTAGGGATAGGGTTAGGGTTATGGTTAGGGTTAGGTTTATGGTTAGTGTAGGGCTAGGGTTAAAGTTAGGTTTAGAATTATTCTTAGGGTTAGGGTTAGAGTTAGGATTAGGATTTGGGTACTGGTTAGTGTTAGTGTTAGGTTTAGGGTTAGGGTTAGTGTTAGGTTTAAGAAAGCATTAAGTTGAGTGTTAGGGTTAGGGTTACGTTTAGGCTTACTGTTAAATTTAGGGTTACTGTTAGAATTAGTGTCAGGATTAGGGTTAGATTTAGGTATAGGGTTAGAGTTAGTGTTAAGATTAGGGTTAGGATAAGGTTTAAGGTTAGAGTTAGGGTTTGTGTTAGGGTTAGGGTTAGGGTTAGAGTTAGGGTTACTGTTAAGGTTAGGATTAAGTTTAAGGTTGTGTTAGGTTAAGGATAGGGTCTGGGATTGGTTTGCGATTATGTATAAGATTAAGTTTAGCCTTCTGGTTAGGGTTAGGGTTAGATTTACTATATAGGATTATGATTAGGGTTAGGGTTAGTTTTAATGTTAGGGTTAGGGTTACAGTTAGTATTAGGGTGAGGGTTATATTTAGGATTAGTGTTAGTTTTAGAGATAGGCTTAGATTTATGTTAGAGTTAGGGTTAGTTTAGGTTTAGGTTTTGTGTTAGGTTTATGGTTATGGTTAGGATTAGTTTATGATTAGGGCAAGTGTTAAGGTTAGAGAAAGGGTTATTTTTTGTGTTAGGGTTAGGGTAAGATTTAGGGTTAGTGTTAAGTTTAGTGTTCCGGTTACATATTGGGTGAGTGTTTGGGTTAGAATTTGTGTCACATTTAGGGTTTGTTTTAGGATTAGGATTAGAGTTATGGTTCAGTTTAGGGTCAAAGTTAGGGTTAGGCTTATGTTTTATGTTAGGGTTAGGGTTAGGGATACTGTTTGGATTAGTGTTAGGGTTAGGTTAGGGTTAGGGTTTGGTTTAGGGTTAGTGTTAAGAATAGGGTTAGGATTCATTTTTGGTATAGGTTTAGATTTAGGGTTAGTGTTAGTGTAAGGGTTAGGGTTAGATTTAGGTTTTGTGTAAGTTTAAGGGTTAGGATCAAGTTCAGAGTTAGGTAACATTTAGGTTTAGTGTTAGGGTTATGGGTAGCTTAGGTTTAGTGTTAGATTTAGGGTTAGGGTTAAGGTAATGGTTAGTCTTAGGTTTATATTTAGGGTTATGGTTTGGTTTAGGGTTACTGTAATGGATAACATTAAGGTTAGGTTTAGAGTTAGGGATAGAATTATGTTAGGGTTAGGTATAGGTTTAGGTTTAGTGTTATGATTAGTGTTAGTGTTAGTGCTACGTTTAGGGTTAGTGTTACCATTAGTGTTAGTGTTAGGGTGAGTGTTAGGTTTAGATACAGTGATACATTTACTTTTAGGACTAGGGTTAATGTTAGTATTAGCTTTACTGTTATAGTTAGTTTTAGGATTTGTGGTAGGTTTAGGTTTAGGTTTAGGGTTAGTGTTACAGTTTGGTTTATGGTTAGGGTTAGGGTAGGGGTTAGTATTAAGATTAGGTTTAGGTTTAGAGTTAGGGTTAAGTTTAGCATTAGTTTTAGGGTTAGGGTTAGGTTTTGTGTTCGAATAAAGGTTAGAGTCAGAGTTAGGGTTAGGTTAGGGTTAGGTCTAGCTTTAGGATCAGTATTAAGTTTAGTTTCAGTGTTAGGGTTAGGGTTAGGGTTAGGGTTACAGTTTGGGTTATGTTTATGGTTAGGGTTAGAGTTATTTATAGGATTAGAATTAAAATTAGGGTTAAGTTTATGATAAGGGTTAGGGTTGGGTTTAAGTTTAGGGTTAGGTTTAGTGTTAGTGTTATGGTTAGGGTGATTGTTAGGATTAGTGTTAGATTTAGGTTTAGGGTTAGGGTAATGGTTATGGTTAGTGTTAGGGTAAAGTTTAGGGCTAGAGATATAGTTAGGGATAAGGTTAGGGTTAATATTATGTTTAGTGTTAGGGTTAGTATAAATTTTAGGGTTAGGTTTTGCTTACGGTTATGGTTAGTTTTATGGTTAGATTTAGGATTAGAATTAGATTTAGTGTTAGGATAAGGATAATAGTTAGGGTTAGGTGTAGTGTTTGGTTAGGGTTTGAGTTAATGTTAGAGATAGGTTAGGGTAAGGTTTGTGTTAGGTTTCAAGTTAGCATTAAGGTTAAGTTTACAGAAATGTTAAAGGTTCGGGTTATGGAAAGATTTAGAGTTAGGGTTATGGTTAGGTATAGGCTTGGGTTAGGGTTAGTGTTACGGTTAAGTTTATGGTTAGGATTAAAGTTAGTGTAAGGTTTAGTGTTAGGTTTAGTTTTAGGGTTAGGGTAAGTTTACGGTTAGTGTTAGGGTTAAGGATAGGGTTTTTTTACTGTTAGGGTTAGTGTTAGGGTTAGCATTATGTTTAGATTTATGGTTAGGGTTAGGGTTATGGCTATTTTTAGAAATTTGTTTAGGATTAGGGTTACGCTTAAGGTTAGGGTTAGGGTTCGTGTTAGGCTTAGGGTTATGGTTTGTTGTTGGTTTAGGTTTAGGGTTATGTTTAGTGTTTGGGTTAGGGTTAGGGTTAGGTTTAAAGTTAGGTTTAGGATAAGGATTGGGTTTAGGGTGAGGTTTAGTATTATGTTTAGTGGTAGGGTTATGGATAGTATTAAGGTAAGTTTTACGGTTAGATTTAGGGTTAGGGTTAACATTAGGGATCGTGTTAGGGTTAGGGTAATTGTTAAAATTAGTGTTAGGTTTAGGGTTAGTTTTAGGGTTAAAGTTAGATTTAGGTTTACAGTAAGGTTTAGGGTTAGTGTTACAGCTATGCTTATGTTTTAGGTTAGGGTTAGGGTTAGGATTAGGGTTAGAGTTAGTGTTTATATTAGTGTTAGGGTTCGGGTTAGGGTTAGATTTAGAGTTAGAATTAGGATAAGTGTTTGATTTAGGTTTAGGGTTAGGATTGAGTAGTCTTAGGGTGAGAGTTAGGGTTAGGGTTAGGTTTAGATTTAGGATTAGGTTTAGGTTACTGTTAGTTCTAGGGTTAGGATTAGTTCAGGTTTAGGGTTAAGGTTAGGTTTAATTTTAGGTTTAGCGTGAGTGTTAAGGTTAGGGTTAGGGTTAGAGTTAGGATTAGTGTTAGGTTTAAGTTTACAATAAGGGTTAGGAATATGGTAGGATTGTTAGTGTTAGGGTTAGGGTTAGGTTTAGGGTTAGGGTTAGGATTATGATTATGGTTATGGTTAAGGATTGAGGTAGGCTTAGAGTTAGGTTAGAGTTAGGTTTAGGGTAAGAGTTATGGTTAGGATAAGGTTTAGGTTTAGAGTTAGGGTTAGTGTTAAGGATTAGTGTTAGGGTTAGGGTTAGGGTTATGGGTTATGGTTAGTGTTAGGATTAGGTTTAGGGTTAGGGTTAGGGTTACAGAAAGTGTTAAAATTTGGATTAATGTTAGGGATAGGTTTAGTTTTCCTTTTTTTTTTGGGGGGGGTGAATATTAGGGTCAGGATTAGGGTTAGGGTTATGGTTAGTATTAAGATTAGGTTTAGGTTAGGATTAGTTTAAGTGTAGAATTATGATTAGGTTAGGGTTACTGTAAGTGCTAAGGTCATAGTTAGAATTAGTGTTACGGTTAGGGTTAGAGTTAGAGTTTAGTTTAGTGTTAGTGTTAGATTTAGGGTAAGGGTTAATGTTAGGGTTAAGTTTAATGTATGTTTCAGGATTAAGGTTAGGGTTAGTGTTAGGTTAAGTGTTAGAGTTACAACTAGGGTTAGAGTTTGGGTTAGGCTTAGATTTAGGGTTAGGGTAAGTGTTATGCTTTGGATTATGTTTATGGTTAGTGTTGGAATTTTGGTTAGTATAAGGATTAGTGTTAAGTATTAAGGTATAATTAGCATTAGGTTTACAATTAGGGTGAGAATTAGGTTTAGTGTTAGCATTGGAGTTATTGTTAGATTTAGGCTTGGGGTTAGAATTAGGGTTAGTGTTAGGGTTAGGATAAAAATTAGTTATAGGGATAGGTTTAGGTTTAGGGTTAGTGTTAGTATAAGGGTTAGGGTTAGCATTTATGTTATTGTATGTTAGGGTCAGGATTAGCTTTAGGGTTATGTATAAAGTAGTGTTAGGATATGGTTAAGGTTAAGTTTAGGGTTACTTTTAGGGTTAGGGTTAGGATAAAAGTTAGTGTTAGGGTTAGGGTTGTATTTAGGGTTAGGGTTACTGTTCATGTGAGAGGTAGGGTTATCTTTATCGTTGGGTTGGCCTTATAGATAGGATTAGGTTTAAGGAAAGGGTTAGGTTTAGGATTAGGATTAGGGTTGAGGTTAAGTTTAGGGTTAGGCTTAGGGTTATTGTTAGTGTTGGGGTTAGGTTAGGGTTAGGATTAGTGTTAGACTTATGTTTAGTATTAGAGTAAGGACTGTGGTTAGTGTTAGGGTAACGTTTAAGGTTATGGCTATAGTTAGGGTTAGGTGTCTTGTTTGGTTATGGTTTGAGTTAGGGTTAGGAATAGGTTAGGGTTATTGTTTGTGTTAGGTTTTGGGTTAAGGTTAAAGTTAGGGTTACAAAAACGTTTAGGATTTAGGTTAGGGTTAGGGTTAGGTATAGAAGTAGGGTTAGGTTAGGGTTAGTGTTAGTGGTTATGTTTAGCATTAGCTTTAGGTTTAGGGTTAGGGTTGGGTTTAGTGTTATGGTTAGGGTTTGGTTTAGAGTTAGTGTTAGGCTTAAGGTTAGGGTTAGGGTTTGGTTTAGTGTTATGGTTAGTGGTTAGGTTTAGTGTTTTGGGTTTAGGGTTATTGTTAGTGTTAGGGTGAGTGTTATGGTAAGGATTAGAATTAGTATTATGGTTAGTGTTAGATTCAGGGTTAAAGTTAGAGTAAGTTTTAGGGTTAAGGTTAACATTAGGGTTTTTATTGGTGTTAGGATTTGGTTTAGCTTTAGGGTTAGTGTTATTTTTATGTTTAGTGTTAGGGTTAGGCTTAAGGAAAAAGTGTGTGTTAGTGTTCTGGTTAGTGATGGGGTTAGGATTAGTGTAAAATTTAGGGTTAAGGAGAGTGTTAGTGGTAGTTTTAGTGTTAGGTTTAAAGTTAGGGTTAAGTTTAGGGTTAGGGTTAGTTTAAGGGTGAGTGTTAATCTTAGGGTTATGGTTAGAGTTACTTTTATGGAATGGTTATGGTTAAAGTTAGGGTTAGTGTTAAGGTTTCAGTTAAGATTAGGGTTAGGGTTAATGTTAGGGTTAAAGTTAGGATTTGGTTTAGTGTTAAGTTTAGAGTTAGGGTTAGGTTAGAGTTAGGTTAAGTGTTAGGTTTAGGTTTAGGGTTTGGATTAGGGTTAGTTTTTGATTTAGGGAGAATGATAGGGATAGAGTTAGGGTTAGGGTTACGGTTATTTTTTTTTTTTTTAATTTGGTTAGAATTAGGGTTACACTTAAGGTTAGGGTTAGGGTTAGTGTTAGGCTCAGGGTTATGGTTTGGTGTGGTAATAGATTTAGGGTTATGTTTAGTGTTTTGGTTAGGGTTCGGGTTAGATTTAGAGTTAGGTTTAAGATAAGGATTGGGTTTAGGGTCAGGTTTATTGTTATGTTTAGTGGTAGGGTTAGGCTTCAGATTAAGGTAAGTTTTACAGTTAGGTTTAGGGTTAGGGTTAACATTAGGGATCATGTTAGATTCAGGGTTAGTGTTAGGGTAGGTTTACTGTAAGTGTCAGGGTTAGTGTTAGGGTTGGGAAAAGTTTAGGGTTAGGGTTATGGTACATGTTAGAGTAAGAGTTACGTTTAGGGTTAGGGTTAGATATAGGGTTAATGTTAGTATTTGGGTTAGATTTAGGGTTAATGTTAGTTTTATGGTTAGTGTGAGAGTTAGAGATATTGTTAGATTTAGTGTTAGGTTTAGAGTTTTTGTTAGTGTTAGCATTAAAATTAGTGTTAACTTTAGGTTAGGGTAAGGGTTAGGGTTAAGTTTAGGTTTAGGGTTAGATCTATGCATAGGTTCAGTGTTAGGGTTTGTTTTAGGTGTGAGTAAGGGCTATGGTTAGGTATAGGATTAGGGTTAGGGTGAGTGTTAGGGTGAGTGTTAAAGTTAGGTTTAGATTTAGGTTTAGTATTAGTGTTAGGCTAAAGTTTAGTGTTAGAAGTTAGGGTTAGGGTTAGTGTTAGTGTTGCATATAGGGTAGTTTATGGTTATGGTTATGGTTAGTGTTAGAGGTAGGTTAAGGGTTAGTGTTAGGGTTAGGTTTAGTGTTAGGGTTATGTTTAGTGTTGGGTTAGTTTAGGATTAGAATAAGGGTAAGGTTTAAGGTTAGGCTTAGGTTTAGGGATATGGTTAAGTTTATGTTAGGATTAGAGTTTGTTTTACTGTTAGAGTTAGGGTTACTGGTAGAATTAGGGTTACAAATAGGGTCAGATTTAGTGATAAGTTTGTGGATAGGAATAGTGTTTGGTTTAGGTTAGAGTTATGGTTTGTGTTATGTTTAGGATTAAGTTAAGGGTTATGTTTAGTTTATGGATAGGATTAGATTTAGGGTTAAGGTTAGGTTTAATATTAGGATTAGGGTTAGGGTTAAAATAAGTGTTTGTTTAGTTTTTGGGTTAGGATTAGGGTTAGGATTAGAGTTAGTGTTAGGGATAGAGTTGGGGTTAGGGTTAATGTTAGGGTTAGGGTTAGGGTTTGGGTTATGGTTAGTATAAGCTTTAGGTTTAGGGTTATAGTACAAATAAGTATTAGGTTAATATTAGGGTTACGGTTATGGCTAGGAATATGGTTAGTGTTAGGTTTACTGTTAGGTTTTTTGTTAGGGTTAGTTTTAGGTTTAGTGTTTTGGTTATGATTAGGGTTCAGGTTTGTGTTATTGTTAGGGGTAGTGTTTGGTATACAATGAAGATTAGGGTTATGTTTAAGCTAGTGTTAGGCTTAGTGTTAGTGTTAGGTTTAGGGTTGGATTTAGGATTAGGGTTAGTCTTAGGATTAGGTTTAGCATTAGGTTTAGGGTTAGAATTTGTGTTAGGGTTAGTGTAAGGTTTAGGGTTTGATTTAGGGTTAGAATTCGGGTTAAGAAGAGTGATATTGTTAGGGTTAAGTTTAGAGTTGGGGTAGGTTTGGAGTTAGTGTTAGGTTTAGTGTTAGGGTTCGGTTAGTGTTAGGATTAAGTTTAGGTTTAGGTTTAAGGTTAGGGTTAGTGTTAGGGTTAGGGTTACATTTAGGGTTAGGGTTAGGGTTAGGAATAGTATTAGGGTTAGGGTTAGAGTTTAATTTAGATTTTCTTATAGGATAAGTTGTAGGGTCCGGGTTTGGGATAGGGTTATGTTTAATATTAGGGTTAGGGTTAGTGTTATGATTAGTGTTTGGTTTAAGGTTAGATTTAGGTTTAGCGTTAGTGTTACGGTTAGGGTTAATGTTAGGTTTAGGGTTAGGCTTATTGTTATATTTACAGTTAGTGTTAAGTTAAATGGTAGGTTTACTGTTACATTTAGGTTTAGGTTTAGTGTTAGTGTTAAGGTTAGGTTTAGGGATAGGGTTACTGTTAGATTTAGGGTTACAGTTAAGGTTAGTGTTAAAGTTAGGGATAGTGTTAAGGTTAGGG
Organism: Marmota monax; assembly: GCF_021218885.2. NCBI lineage: Eukaryota > Metazoa > Chordata > Mammalia > Rodentia > Sciuridae > Marmota > Marmota monax. The sequence goes on along the minus strand of NW_026692693.1, from coordinate 1,013,030 downwards.
TTATTTTTTGGGTTAGAATTTGTGTTAGGGTTAAGGTTAGGGTTAAGTTTAGGGTTAGGTTTAGTGTATGTTTTAGGGTTAAATTTTTGTTTAGAGTTTGGTTTACTGTTAGGGTTAGGATTAGGGTTTGGGTTATGGTTAGATTTAAGGTTAGGGTTAGGGTTATGCTTAGGGTTAGGTTTAGTGTTAGAATTAGGGATAGGATTAGTGTTAGGGTTAGTTTTAGGTTTAGGGTTAGGTTTAGGGTCATTGTTAGGGTTTGGGTTAATTTAGGGTTTTGGTTAGTGTTAGGTTTAAGATTAGGGTTAGGTTTGGTGTTAGGGTTAGGGTTAGGATAAGGGTTAGTGTTAGGGTTAGGTTTAGTCAGGTTTAGGGTTAAGGTTATGGTTAGGGTTAAGGGAAGTGTTAGGTTTATGTTTTGGGTTAGGGTAATGGATAGCATTAGGTTTAGGGTTCGTGTTAGTGTTAGAGTTACAGTTAGGGTTAGTGTTAAATTCGTGTCAGGTTAGGTTTAGGATTAATGTTATGGTCAGGGTTAGGAGTAGGGTGAGTGTTAGGGTTAGTATTAGGGTAGAGTTAGTGTTAGAGTTAAGGGTAGTATTAGGGTTAAGGTTAGGTTTTAGGTAAGTGTTAGGTTTAGGGTTAGGTTTATAGTTAGGTTTAGGGTTAGTGTTAGGGTTAGGGTAACGGTTAATTTAAGGTTAGGTTTAGGGTTAGGGTTAGGGTTGGGGTTAATGTTAAAGTTATTGTTAGTATTAGGGTTAGGGTTAGAGTTAGGGTTAGTGTTAGGTTTAGTTTTAGTGTTATGGTTAGGGTTAAGTTTAGTGTAAATGTTAGATTTAGGGATATGTTTACGGTTATGGATAGTGATAGGTTTAGTATTAGAGTTAGAGTTCAGGTTAAGGTTCGGGTTAGTATTAAGTTTATGGTTAGGATAAGTTTAGGATTAATTTTAGGGTCAGGGTTAGGGGTAGGGTGAGTGTTTGGGTTAGGTTTAGTGTTAGAGTTAGTGTTTCGGTTAGTTAAAGTTAGGGTTAATATTAGGTTTAGGTTTAGGGTTAGGGTTAATATTAGGTTTAGGGTTAGGGTTAGTTTTAGTTTTAGGGTTAGGCTTAGTGTTAAGTGTCAGGTTCAGGGTTGTGGTTGGAATTGATATTAGGGTTAGGGTTAGGGTTAGTTTTGGTGTCAGGGCTACGGTAAGTGATAAAGTTAGTGATAGTGTTAGATTTAGGTTTTGGTTTAGGGTTTGCATTAGGGTTAAGGATCATGTTAGCATTAGGGTTAGGGTTAGTGTTAGTGCTAGCATTAGTTTTAGAGTTAGGTTTAGTGTTAGGCACAGGGTTAGGGTTAGGTTTAGTGTTACGTTTAGGGTTAGGGTTAGGTTTAGAATTAGGGTTAGGTTTAGGATTAGGGTTAGTGTTACGGTTCAGTTAGGATTACGTTTCATTTTAGGTTTTGGGTTAATGTTGGGATTAGTGTTAGGTTAGTGTTAGGTTTAGGTTTAGAGTTAGTGTTAAGTTTAGATTTATGTTTATAATTAGTTTTAGGATTGGGGTTACTGTAATGTTTATGTTTAGGGGTAGGGATAGTGTTAGGGTTAGGGATAGAGTTATTATTAGGTTTTGTTTTAAGTTTAGAGTTAGAGTTAGGCTCAGGGTAATGGTTAGAATTCGGGATAGTGTTAGGTTAGGGTTAGAGTTGGTGTTAGGATTAGGCTTCTGTTTACGGTTAGTGTTAAAATTAGAAATAGTTTTACAGTTAAGTGTAGGATTAGGGTTAGTGTTAGGCATATGGTTAGTGTTAAGTTTAGGGATTGTGTTTGGGTAAAGTACAGGTTCAGTTTAGTTTTAGGTTAACGGTTAGGGTGAGGGTTAGTGTTAGGGTTAGGGTTGGTGTTATGGTTAGGATTTGGGTGAGGTTAGGGTAAGAATTAGTATTAGTTTAGGGTTAGGGTTACTGTTAGGGTTAGGGTTAGGGTTAGTTTTAGGTTTAGGGTTAACTTTAGGGTTAGTGTTAAGTTTAGGTTAGGGATAGTGTTTGTATTATGTTTAGGTCAGTAATTTGGTTAGATTTTAGGGGTAGTATTAGAATTTGTTTTAGGATTAGTGTTAGGTTTAGGGTTAGTTTAGGGTTAGTGTTATGGTTAAGTAAAAAGATAGGGTGGGTGTTAGGGTTAGTTTTAGGATTACGGGTAGGTTTTGAGTTAGGTTAGGGTTAGTGTTATTTTAAGTGTTACATTAAATTTAGTGCTAAGATTTTTGTTAGGGATAGTGTTATGCTTAGGGTTATGTTTAGGGTTAGGGGTATGTTAGGTTTATGGTTTGTGTTAGGGTTAGGTTTAGGGTTAGGGTTACAGTTAGGATGAAGTTTAGGGTTAGGTAATCGTTACAGTTAGGGTTAGGGTTAGTTTTAGGATTAAGATTAGGGTTATGTTTAGGATTAGGTTTAGGTTCAATGTTATGGTAAAAGTTAATGTTAGAGTTAGTGTTACAGTTAGGGTTAGGTCTAGCATTAGGGTTATTATTAGGATTATGATTAGTAATAGGGTTAGGGTTAGGCTTAAGGTTAAAATTTGATTAAGTTTAAGGTTAGTTTAGGGTTAGGGTTATGTTTAGAGTTAGGGTTAGGATTAAGGTTAGAGTAAGGTTTATAGTTAGTGTTATGTTTAGGGTTAGGGTTAGGTAACATTTAGGGTTAGGTGTAGGGTTAGGGTTTAGGGTTAGTGTTAGGTAATGCTTAGGGTTAGGGTTAAATTAGGATTAGCATTTGTTTTAGTGATATGGTTATGGTTAGTGTTAGGGTTGTGGTTCTAATTGCAGTTAGTTTTATGGTTAGTGTTAGGAGAAGGTTTTGGTTAGGGTTAGTGTTAGTTTTTGGGTAAGGTTTAGCTTTAGGGATAGGGTTATGATTAGAATTAGAGTTTAGTTTATTGTTAGGGTTAGAGTTAGAGTTAGGTTTAGGGTTAGGGTTAGTGTTAATTAAATGGTTATGGATAGTGATAAAGTTAGTATTAGGATTAGTTTTATTGTTAGGTTTAAAGATAGGATTATGGTTAGAGTTACGGTTAGTGTTAGGGTTAGGGTTAGGGTAAGTTTTAGTGATACGGTTAGGGTTACGGATAGAGTTGTTTTTAGGGAATGGTTGGGTTAAAGTTATGGTTAGTGTTAGGGTTAGAGTTAGGGTGTGGGTGTGGGTTAGTGTTAGGGTTAGCATTATGGTTAGGGTTAGTGTTAGTGTTAGGGTTAGGGTTAGAATTAGGGTTCGGGTTAGGTTTAAGGTTAGGTTTGGTGTTAGGGTTACGATTACAGTTAGGTTCAGTATTAGGGTTAGGGTTTGTGTTAGTGTTAGATTTAGAGACAGGGTGAGAGTTAGGGTTAGGGTTAGGGTTAAAGTTAGGGTTAAGTTTAGGTTTCATGTTAAGATTGGGGTAGAGATTGGGTTATTGTTAGGTTAGGGTTATGTTTATGGTTTGGGTTAGGCTTAGGTTTAGGTTTAGGGTTAGGATAATGGTAAGGGTTAGGGTCAATTTTAGTGTTTTGTTTAGGGGTAGGGGTAGGTTTAGGGTGAGATAAATTTTACAGTTAGGATTATGGTTAGGGTTAGTGTTAGGATTGTGTAAGGTATAGGGTTAGTTTTAAGGTAAGATTAGGGTTACTGTTAGGTTTAGGATTAGGCTAGTGAAAGGATTAAAGTTTGGTTTAGTGTGTGGGTAAGTGTTAGGGTAAGGGTTAGGGTTAGATTTAGCATTAGTGTTAGGGTTAGGGTTAGTGTGAAAGTTAAGAATAGGGTTTGGATTAGTGTTATGTCTAATGATTGGGTAAGGCATAGTGTTAGAATTAGTGTTAGTATTAGGTAAAGGTTTTGGGTGAGGTTTGGGTTTAAAGTTAATGTTATGGTTAGGGTTAGGTTAAGGGTAAGGGTTACAGTTAGGGGTAGGGATAATGTTAGTGTGAGGTTTAGGGTTAGGATTAGTGAAAGAGTTACAATCAGTGTTAGGGTTAAGTTTAGTGTTAGCTTAAGTGATAGGGTTACTCTTAGGTTTTGGGTTAGGTTTAGTGTTAGGGTAGGATTAGGGTTAAATTTAATATTAGTGTTAGGTTAGGGTTAAGTTTAGTGTTAGTCTTCATGTTAGAGTAAGGGTTAGGGTAATGGTTATTGTTAAGGTTAGGCTTAGGGTTAGGGTTAGTTTTAGTGTTATGGATAGGATTAAGGTTAGGTTTAGTGTTAGGGTTATTGTTAGGGTTTTGGTAGTATCAGGGTTAGGGTGAAGGTTAGGGTTAGTGTTAGTGTTATCATTAGGGTAAAGTTTAGTATTAGGTTTAAGTTTAGGGTTAGGTTTATGTTAGGGTTAGGGTTAGGGTTACGTTTAGTGTTTGGTTTAGAGTTATGGTTAGAATTAGTGTTAGAGTTAGGTTTAGTGTTAGGATTAGGGTTAGGTTATGGTTATGATTAGTATTAGGATTAGGGTTTGTGTTAGGGTTTGTTTTATGGTAATGTTAGGGTTATGTTTACAATTAAAATTAGGGTTAGCCTTAGATTTACAGTTAAAATTAGGGTTAGTATTAGTATTCGGGTAGTGTTAGGTTTAGGATTAGTGTTATGGTTAAGGTTAGGTTTAGAATTTGTGTTCGGTTAAAGATTAGGTTCTGTATTAGGGTTGGGGTTATGGTTAAGATTACAGTTAGAATTATGGTTAGGGTTTGTGTTAGAGTTAGGGTTAGAATAAGTGTTAGTGTAAGAGTTAGGGTTAGGGCTAGTTTTGGGTTAGGCTAATGTTATGGTTTGTATTATATTTAAGTTATGGTTAGGTTTCATTTTAGGGTTATTGATAGGATTAGTTTTAGGATTAGGGTTACTGTTAGGGTTAGGGTTAAGAATAAGTTTAGGTTGAGGTATAGCATTAGGATTAGGTTTAGGATTAGGGTTAGTGTTAGGGTTAGGGTTAGTTTTAGTGTTAGGGTTGCAGTTATTGTTAGGGTTAGGTTTAGGGTTATGGTTGGGGTTAGTGTCAGTGTTAGGGTTGGGTTTAGGGTTACAGTAAAAATTAATGTTAGGTTTAGTTTTAGGGTTTAAGGTTTTGGGTTAGGCTTCGGTTCACCCTGAGGGTTAGTGTTAGAGTTTGGGTTATGGTTAGTGTTAATGCTAGGGTTAGGATTAGTTGTAGGGTTAACATAAGGGTTAGTGTTAGAGTTAGTGTTTAGTTTAGGGTAAAGGTTAGGATTAGCATTTGGTTTAGTGTTAGAATTTGGATTAGGGTTAGGTTTATGATTAAGGTTAAGTTTGGGGTTTGGAATTGGGTTAGGTTAAGGTTAGTGTTAGGGGTAGGTTTAGGGTTATGGTTATTTATGGTTAGCGTTAGGGATAGGTTAAGAGTCATGGTTAGTTAAACGGTTAGATTAGTCTGAGGGTTAGTGGGAGGGTTATGGTTAGGGTTATGGTAAGTTTTAATGTTAGGTTTAGGTTCAGGTTTAGTGTTTGGGTTAGGGATAAATTTAGGGTTAATGTTAGTGTTATGGTTAGTGTTAGGGTTATTTATAGGGCTATTGCTAGTGTTAAAATTATGGTTACAGTAATGGTTACGCATATGCTTAGGGTTAGGATTAGGGTTGGAGTTAGAGTTAGGGTTAGGTTTAGGTTTATGGTTAGGGTTTCTGTTAGGGTATGTGTAAGGATCAGGATTAGGGTAATTTTTATTGTTAAAATTACCATTACAGTTAGGGTTAGTGTTAGATTTAGTTTTAGGTTTAGGGTTATCGTTAGTATTAAGGTTAGTGGTAGGTTTAGGGTTAGGGTTAGGGTTAGTTTTAAGGTTAGGTTTAGGTTTAGTTATGTTTAGGTTTATGGTTAGGGTTAGATTTAGGGTTAGGGTTAGTGTTAATATTAGGGTTAATGTTAGAGTTAAACTTATGGTTAGTGTTAGGATAATAGTTAGAATTGGGTTAATGTTATAGTTACAGTTAGGTTTAGAGTTGACGTTAGGGTTAGTGTTAGGGTTAGGTTTAGTGTTAGAATAATGCTTTGGGTTAGGGTTAAATTAGGGTTATGGTTAGAATTAGTGTTAGGATTGGGGTTAGATTTAGGGTTAGGGTTAGATTTAGATTTGAGTTAGGATTATTGTTAGGTTAGGTTTAGGGGTAGGTTAGTGTTAGGGTTATGTTAGGGTAAGAGTTAGGGTTAGGGTTAGTGTTAGAATTAGATGAAGTATTAGTTTTAGCTAAATGTGAGGGTTAGGGTTACAATTATGGTTAGTGATAGGGTTAGGGTTAGGGTTAGTGTTAGGGTTAAGTTTAAGGTTAGGGTTTCTGTTAGTGTTATGGTTAGGTTTTGTTTTAGGGTTAGGGTTAGTTTTAGGATTAGGTTTCTCACTTAGGATAAGGTTACTGTTAGGTTTGGGTTAGAATTCGTGTTAGGGTTAGGGTTAGGTTAGAATTAGTATTGGTATTAGGATTAGGTTTAGGATTAAGGTTAGAGTTTGGGTTATGATTCACGTTAGTGTTATTGTTAGGTTTAGGGTTAGGGTTAGGGTTTGTTTTACAGTAAGTGATAGGTTCAGGGTTAGGGTTAAGGTTAGGGTTAGGATCAGGGTTAAGTTTAGTGTTTGTGTTAGGTTTAGGTTTAGGGTTAATCTTAGAGTTTGGGTTAGGGTCAGGTTTAGGGTTAATTTTAGGTTTAGCATTAGTGTTTGTGTTAGTGTTAGTGTTATGGTTTGTGTTAGCGTTAAGTTAGGGTTAAGATTATGTTTGGGTTAGGGTTAGGTTAGGGTTAAGGTTTGTGTTACGATTTGCTTTAGGGTTGGGGTTAGGGTTAGTGTTATGGTTAGGATTAAGATTATGGTTAGGGTTAAGATTAGGTTTAGTGTTAGCGATAGGGTTAGAGTGAGGATTAGGTTTTGGGTTAATGTCAGGGTTATGGTTAGGGTTAGTGTAATGGTTAGAGTTAATATTAGGGTAGATGTTAGTGTTATGGTTAAGTTTAGTGTTATTTTTAGGGTTATGGTTAGTGTTAGTTTAGGATTAGTGTTTAGTTAAGTGTTATGGTTACTATTAGGTTCACTGTCACATTTAGGATTGGTGTTAGTATCAGGGTTAGGGTTAGTTTAAGGGTTAGTGATAGGGTTAGGGTTGAGGATAGTTTTAAGGATAGGTTTAGGGTAAGATGGGGTGTTAGGTTTGGTGTTAGTGTTAGTGTTAATTTTAGGTTTAGTGTTTGGTTTAGCATTAGGGTTAGGGTTATTTTTCGAAATGAGTTAGGGTTAGTGTAAGGGTTAGGTTAGGTTTAGGGTTGGTGTTAGGGTTAATTTTAGGGTTAAGCTAGGGTTTTGTTTATGGTTAGGTTTTGTGTTAGTGTTAGGTTTAGGGTTATAGTTAGAATTAGTGTTGGGATTAGGTTTATGGTTAGGGTTCGTGTTAGTGTTAGGATTAGCATTAGGGTATGGTTTATGGTTAATGTTAGGGTTAGTTTTAGGTTAGGGTTAGGGTTAGGGTTATGTTTTTTTTTTATTTGTTGGTCAAAACATAAAAAAGCTCTTGACATATCATATTTCATATATTAAATTCAAGTGGGTTATGAAGTCCCATTTTTATCTCAAATACAGATTGCACAATCACATTGGTTACACATCCACATTTTTGCATAATGCCATATTAATAACTGTTGTATTATGTTTAGGGCTTGTCTTAGGTTAATATTAGGGTCAGGTGAGGATTAGGAATCGGGTTACGGTTAGGGTTACTCTTTGTGATAAGGTTATGGTTAGGATTAGTGTTAGAATGAGGATTAGACTTTGGTTTAGGTTTAAGATTAGGGTTAATGTTAAGGTTAGGGTTATGGTGAAAGATAGGGGTTGTGTTTGGGTAAGGGTTATGATCAGTAATAGGGCTAGGGTTATGGTTATTAGGTTAGAGTAAGGTTAAGGGTTAGGTTAGGGTCAATGTTAGGGTTATGGTTACTGTTAGGTTTTGGGATAGGATTAGGGTTAGGGTTAATATAGTGCAATGGTTCAGGTTATGGTTAGGGTTACAGTTAGTGTTAAAATTAGGATTAGGTTTAGGGGTTATTCTACAATTAGGTTAGGGTTACAGATTGTGTTAGGGTTAGTTTTAGGGTTTGGATAAGGGTTAGTGTCATCAACAGGATTAGGTTTAGGTATAGGGTTAGGGTTAGCAATAGTGTATGGTTAGGGTTAGGGTTAGGATTAGATTTAGTTTTAGGGTTCGTGTTAGAATTAGGATAAGGGTTAGTGTTAGGGTTAGGTTTAGGGTTAGGGTTAGTTTTATTTTTAAGGCTAGGGTTAGGGTTGGGTTAGGTTTAGTGTTAGAGTTAGGTTTAGGTTTAGGTTTAGGTATAGCGTTATGGTAAAAATTATATTTAGGATTAGGTTTAGGGTTAGGGTTAGTATTAGGGTTAGGGTCAGGTTTATTATTAAGTTTAGATTTAGTATTAAGTTTAGGGTTAGGTTTAGGTTTATGCTCAGTGATAGGTTTAGAGTTTGTGTTAGGATTAGGGTTAGGGTTAGATTTAGGGTTATGGTTATAGTTACTCTTAGGTTTAGGGTTAGGCTTAGTGTTAGGGTTAGTGTTAGGTTTATTATTAAAATTAGGTTAGGGTTTCTGTTAGATTTAGAGTTAGAGTTAGGATTAGAGTTAAGGCTATGAATAGATTAAGGGTTAGGGTTAGGGTTAGGTTCAGTGTGAGGGTTAGGGTAAGGATTACATTTAGGATTACATTTATGATTACATTTAGGTTAGCGTTAGAGTTAGGGTTATGGTTAATGTTAGATTTAGGTTTAGTGTTAGTGTTGTGTTAGGTTATGGTTAGGGTTTGTGTTACAGTTAGGATTAGAGTTATGGTTGGGTTTAGGATAAGTGTTAGGTTTAGGGTTAGGTTTAAAGTTAGGCTTACCCTTTGCATTAGGTTTAGGGTAATGGTAAGAATTAGTGTTATGGTGAGGCTTACAGTTAGTGTTAGTGTTAGGGATAGGATTATGTTTACGTTTAGGGTTAGGGTTACTGTAATGCTTCAGTTTAGTGTTAGGATTAGGGTTAGTTTTAGGGTTAATGTATTTGACATGGTTAGTATTAGGGTTAGGGTTTCATTTAGGATTAGGGTTCAAGTTAGTTTAAAGATATGCTTATTGTTATGGTTAATTGTTAGGGTTAGGGTTAGGGTAATTTTTAGGGTTAGGGTTAGGGTTAGTGATAGGGTGAATGTTAGGGTTAGGGTTATATATAGGGTTAGTTTTAGGGTTAGGGTTAGGGTTTGGTTTAGGGTTAGGTTTACTTTTGTGATTAGGTTAAGGGCTAGGGTTAGTGCTAGGTTTATTGCCAGGATTTGGATTAGGGTTCCTGTTATGGTTAGGGTTAATATTAATTTAGACTAGGGTTAGGGTAAGTGTTAGGTTTAGGCTTAGGTTTAGGGTTAGGGTTAGGATAAGTGTTAATGTTAGGGTTAGAATTAGGGTTAAGTATGTGTTACGGTTGGGGTTAGGGTTAGGGTTAAGGATAGTTTAAGGGTTAGGTTTAGGGTTTGGGATAGGGTTAGTGTTAGTGATAGGTTAAGGGAAAGTGTTAGGGTTGGGTTTCAGGTTAGGGTTAAAATTTGTTTAAGTGTTAGGTTTATGGTTCAGGTTCAGGTTAGGGTTAGGGTTAGGAAAAAGTTTCATGTTAGGGTTTGGGTTAGGTTTTGGGTAAGATTTAGGTTTAGTGTTAGGATCACGGTTAGTGTTAGCATTAGGGTTAATGTTACAGTTATGGTTAGTGTTAGGGTTAGGATTAGCTTTAGGGTTAGTGTTACAGTTAGGGTAAGGTTTAGTGTTAGTGTTAGGTTTGGGGTTACAGTTAGAATTATTGTAAGGGTTTGGGTTAGGTTTTTAGTTTGTTTAGGTTAGTGTTAAGATTAGGGTTAGGGTAAGATTAATGGTTAGATTTAAGTTTGTGTTAGAGTTAGAGTTAAATTAAGTGTTATTATTAGCATTTGTGTTCCGATTAGGGATAGGTTTTGGTTAAGATTACAATTAGGATTAGGGATATGATTAGGTTTAAGTTTATTGTTAGTTTTAGGGTTAGGATTAAGATTAGTGTTAGGATTAGGGTTATGTTTATGGTTAGTATTAGGGTTAATGTTAGGGTTAGGGTTAGAGGTAGGTTTGGAGTTCAGGAAAAGTTTAGTTTCAGTGTTATTTTTAACATTAGTTTTAGGATTTGGGTTAGGGTTAGGGTTAGTTTAAGCTAGGGTTAGGGTTTGGTTTAGGGTTATGGATATGATTAGGGTTATGATTGGGGTTAGGGATAGTGTTAGGGTTGAATTTATAGTTAAGTTTTAAGGTAGGGTTAGGGTTAGTGTTAGTTTTAGTTTTTGGGTTAGTGTTATCTTTTGGTTTAGGATTAGGATTGGGGTTAGGTTTCATGTTAGGGTTAGGGTAAGGTTATTGTTAGGTTTAGGGTTAGGTTTAGTTTTAGAGTTAGGGTTGCAGTTAGGATTAGCATTAGGGTTAGGGTTAGGTTTAGTGTTATTGTTAGGGTTAGGGTTAGGTTTAGGGTTAGTGTTAGCATTAGGCTTAGGTTTAGGTTTTGTGTTAGGGATAGGGTTACAGTGAAGTTTAGGTTACGTTTAGGATTAGGGTTAGTGTTAACATAGGGTTATGTAGTTTTCAGGTTAGGAATAGGGTTAGGGAAAAGATTAGGATTAGGGTAACTGTTAAGGTTAGTGATAGGGTTAGGCTTATGGATATGGTTAGTTTCAGTGAGAGGTTTAGTGTTAGTGTTCATTTTAGGTTTAGGGTAAGATTTAGGTTTAAATTTAGGGTTAGGTTTAGGGTTAGAGTTAGAGTTAGGTTTAGAGATAGGTTAGAGTAATGGGTAGATTAGGCTTAGGGTTAGTGTTTGGTTTAGGGATAGTGTTTTGGTGATGTTTGTCATTAGGGTTAGTGATTGATTTAGATTTACTGTTAGGGTTTATGTTAGTGTTAGGATTAGATTAGGATTAGGGTTAACCTTAGTGTTAATGTTAGGGTTAGGTTTAGATTTAATGTTAGGTTTAGGGTTATGGTTCGTATTAGGATTAGGGTTAGGGTAAGTTTTAGAGTTAGGTTGTCTTTAGTGTTAAGGTTAGGGTTAGTGTTTGGGTTGTTAGAATTAGGGTTAGTTTCGGTGTTAGAGTTACAGTTTGGGTAAGGTTTAGAGCTAGTGTTAGGTTTAAGGTTAGGATTTAAGTTATTGTTAGGGTTATGGTTAGGGTTTGTGGTCAGTTTAGGGTTAGGGTTAACATGAGGTTTAGAGTTACAGTTAGGATTAGAGTTGTATTTAGGGTTTTGGTTAAGTTTAGAGTTAGTTTTTCTCTTAGGGTTAGCATTAGAATTAGTTTTGGGATTAGTGTGTTAGGGTTAGGGTTAGTGTTAGGTTTAGAGTTAGTGTAAGGTTTAGTGTTACAGTTAGAATTAGTGTCAGGATTAGTATTAGGTTTAAGGTTAGTGTTATTATTAGGCTTAGGGTTAGGGTAAGTTTTAAGGTTAGGTTTAGGTTAAAGGTTATAGTTTAGGTTTTGGTTTAGTGTTTGCTATAGGGTTTTGTTAGGTTTAGGATTAGGGTTAGGGTTAAATAAGAATTAGGAATAGGGTTAGTGTTCAGGTTTGGGTTAGTGTTATTGTTAGGATTAGGGTTAAGGTTAGGGTTAGTGTTAGGATTAAGGTTAAGTTTAGTAAGGTTTAGGGTTAGTGTTGGTGTTCAGTTAATGGTTGGTGTTCAGGTAATGGTTAAGGTCAATGTTAGAGTTAGGGTTACAATTAGGATTAGAGTTAGGCATAGTTTTAAGGTTAGTTTTAGTGTTAGGTTTAGAGTTAGGGTTAGGTTTGGTTTAGGGTTAGTGTTAGGGTTAGAGTTAGCATTAGTGTTAGGTTTAGGATTAGGGTTTGAGTTACTGTAGGGGTTAGATTAGGGTTAGACTTTGTGTTAGGTTAGGGTTAGGGTTAGTCTTTGGTTTAGGGTTAGGGTTACATTAGTATTAGGGGTAGGGGTAGGTTTAGAATTAGAATTAGGGTTAGTTTAAGAATTTGGGATAGGTTTAGTTTAGGTTTAGTGTGAGGTTAGGATTAAGGTTAGTTTTATGGTTAGTGTTAAAATAGTCTTAGGATTAGGTTTAGAATTAGTGTCAAGTTTAGGGTTATGTTAAGTTTTATAGTTAGGTTAGGGATAAGGTTAGATTTAGGGATAGTTTTAGGTTCAGGGTTATGGTTTAAGTTAGAGTTATGGTAAGAGTTAGGGTTAGATTAAGGGTTAGGAGTAGCATTAAGGTTAGATTTAGTGTTAGAGGTGGTAAGTGTTAGGGGTAGGGTTAGTATTAGGGTTAGTGTTAGTATTAGGGTTAGGTTTCAGTTTATGTTTAGTATTAAATTTAAGGTTAAGGTTAGGGTTAGTTTTAGGTTTAAGGTTAGTGTTTGTCTTAAGGGTAGGGATAGCATAAGTGTTAGGGTGAGGATTTTAGTGTTAGAATTAATGTTAGGATTAGGGTTAGGATTAGGGTTAGGTTTAGGTTTAGTGTTACATTTAGGGTTAGGTTTAGGATTAGGAGTAGTTTTAGGATTAGGATTAGGTTAAGAATTAGGGTTAGGTTTAGGTGTATTTTTAGGGTTCAGGTATGGGTTAGTGTTATGCTTAGTGTTTTTATTAGAGTAAGTGTTAGGGTTAAGATTGGGGATATGCTTATGGTGAAAATTTGGTTTGGGGTTAGGTTTAATGTTACGTTTAGTTTTGGATTTAGGTTTAGGGTTAGTGTTAGAGTTTATGTTAGGGTTAGTGTTAGGATTAGGGTTAGGGTTAACGTTATGGTTGTTTAGGGTTAGGGTTGGAGTTAGGGTTAGTGTTAGGGCTAAGGTTAGCTTTAGCATAAAGTTTAGTGATAGTGCTAGGTTTAGCGTTAGAGATAGAGTTAAATGTGGTGTTAAGGTTGGGTTAGTGTTAGGTTCAGTTAGTATTAGTGGTAGGGTTAGGATTACAGTTAGTGTTATGGTTAGGTTTATGGTTAAGTTTAGGTATAGTATTAGGTTTAAGCTTCAGGTTAGGGATAGTGTTAGGATTAGGGTTAGGGATAAAGTTATGGATAGATTATGGTTATTGATAGCTTTTGGGTTATTGTTAAGGTTAGGATGGAGTTTAGAGTTAGGTTTAGGTTTAGTGTTAATGTTAGTGTTAGGGTTAGGGTTAGGGTTACTTTTAGGGTTAGTGTTAGGTTTGGGTATATGGTTAGGTTTAGGGTTAGAATTAGGGTTATAGTTAGAGCTAGGGTAAGATTTAGGTTTAAGTTTATTCTTACGGTTGGGTTAGTGTTAGGGTTAGAGTTAGGATTAGGATTAGTGTTATGATTAAATATAGGGTTTGGGTAAGGTTTAAGTTTATTGTTAGGGTAAAAGTTAAATTAAGTTTAGGGTTAGTGTTAGGGTTAAGTTAGGCATAGGGATTTTGTTAAGTTTACAGACAGGTTTGTGGTAGGGTTAGGGTTAGCATTAAGGTTAGGGATACAGTTAGTTTTAAAGTTATGTTTAGGGTTGGGTTTAGGGTTAGTGTCACGTTTATGTTTAGGGTTAGGGTTAGGTTTGTTTATAGTGTTAGTGTTAGAGTTAGGTTAAGTATTAAGTTTAGGGTTACAGTTAGAATTAGTGTCAGTATTAGGGTTAGGGTTAGAGTTAGTGTTAGTTTTAGGATTAGTGTTTGGGTAAGTTTTATCATTAGAATTAGGTTTAGTTTGAAGATTAGGTTTAGGGTTACGTTTATTTTTAGATTCAGGGTTTTTGTTAGAGTTAGGGTTAGGGTTAGAATTGGGGTTAATTTTAGGATTTGGAATAGGGTTAGGTTTAGGTTTAATGTGAGTGTTAAGGTTAGGGTTAAGGTAAGGGTTAGATTTAAATTAAGAGATTAGTTTAAGTTTAGGGTTAGGGCTAGGATTAGCGTTAGGGTTAGGGTTATGTTTATGGCTTGTGTTCAGGTAATATTTAGGGTCAGTGTTAGGGTTAAAATTGGGGTTATGTTGAGGGTTAGGTTTAGGTTAGGGTAATGTTACTGTTAAGGTTAGAGTTAGAGTTAAGGTTTGGGTTAGTATTTAGGTTAGGATTAGTTTTAGGGTTTAGTTACTGTTAGGGTTAATGTTAGGGTTCCAGTTAGGGTTAGAGTTAGGGTTAGGGATAGGGTTAATTTTAGAGTTAGAATAGGGTTAGAGTTTGTGCTAGGCTTATGGTTATTGTTAGGTTTAGTGTTGGGTTAAGCTTAGGGGAAGGGTTAATGTTAGTGTTAGAGTTAGGGATAGGGTTAGGTTTAGGATTAGCGATAGAACAGGGTTAGTTTCAGGGTTAATATTAGAGTCAAAGTTATGGTTGGGATAAGGGTTAGGGTTATACTGAGGGTTAGAGTTAATGATATGTACACTGTTAAAGTTTGTTTAGTGTTAGGGTTCGGTTATTGTTAGGGGTAGGGTTAGGATTAGTGTTAGTATTATGGTTAGGGTTAAGGTTAATGTGAGGTTTACTGTTAGGTTTAAGGTAAGGGTTAGTTTTAGTGTTATGGTTAGGGTTTGAGTTAGGGTTATGGTTAGGGTTAGGATTAGTGTTATGTTAGGATGAGGGTTAGGATTAGGTTTAGGGATAGAATTAGTGTTAGGGTTAGGGTTACGGTTAATTTTAGAATTAGGTTTAGGGTAATGATTTTAGTGTTAGCTTTTAGGTTAAGATTAGGGTTAGTATAATGATGAGGGTTAGGATAAGAGTTAGAGTAAGGGTTAAGTTTAGGTTTATGGTTTAAATTAGGTTTAGGTTTAGTTATGGTTTAAATTAGGTTTAGGTTTATAGTTAATGTTAGTTTTAGTGTTAGCTTTAGGTTTAGGGTTAAAATTAGGGTTAGGGTTAGAGTTGGGATTAGGATTAGTTTTAGGGTTAGGGTTAGTGTTAGGTTTTTGGTTACAGTTAGGATTAAGGTTAGAATTAGGGTTAGGGTTAGTGTTAAATTAGGATTAAGTTTAGCATTGATGTTATGGTTAGGATTAGGTTTAGTTTAGTGTTAGGTTTAGGGCTAGGTTTTGAGTTGGGGTTATGTTTAGTGTTAGGGTTAGGGTTAGGTTTAGAATTAGGTTTAGGGTTATGGTAAAAATTAGGGTTATCATTAGGGTTAGGGTGAGGTTAAGTTTACTGTTAGGATTAGTGTTAGGTTTAGGTTTACATTTAGGCTTAGTGTTAGTGTTAGGATTAAAGTTAGGTATAGATTTATTATTTGTATTAGGGTTTGGGTTAGTTTTAGCATTAGGTTTAAGATTAAGGTTAGGTTTAGTTTAGGGTTAGAGTTAGTGTTAGGTTAGTGTTAGGGTTGGTGTTAGGGTTAGGGTTAGTTTTAGAATTAGGGTTACAGTTTGGGTTAGGTTTAGGAATAGTGTTAGAGTTAAAGTTAGATTTAAACTTTGGGTTAAGTTTACTTTTAGGGTTAGGGTTAGATTTATGGTTAGTGTTAATGTTAAGGTTAGGATTAGGGTTAGGTTAGAGTTAGAGTTTGTGTTAAGGTTAGAGTTAGGGTTAATGTTAGAGCTGTGGTTCTTATTAAGGCTAGGTTTAGGTTTAGGGTTCATGTAGGGTTTAGGATTAGGGTTAGTGTCAGTGTTAAGTTTAGAATAAGGGTTAGGTTTCAGGTAAGGTTTATGCTTTGTGTTAGGTTTGGGTTTAGTGTTAGGGTTAGGGTTATGGATATGATTTGATTTAGTGTTATATTTAGGGTTAGGATTATGATTATTGTTAAGTTTAGGTTTTCATATAGCGTTAGGGTTAGGGTTAAAATTAGTTTGGGTGTTAGTTTAAAGTTAGAGTAAGGGTTAGAGTTAGGGTTTGAGTTAGGTTTACGGTAAGGTTTAGAATTAGGGTTAGGGTTAGGGTTAGGTTTAGTGATAGTGATAGGGTTAAGTTTATTGTAACAGTTAGGTTAGGGTTACAGTTAGGATTAGAGATCATGTTAGGTTTAGGGATATGTTTAGGGTTAGGGTTAGGGTTATATTAGGGTTAATGTGAGAGTTATGGTTAGCATTAGGATTAGGTTTTGGGTTTCATTTAGGGTTAGGTTTAGTATTTGTTTTAGATTTAATGTTAGTGTTAGTGTTAGGATTAGTGTAAGGTTAGGTTTATGGTTAAATTTAACATTAGAATTAGGGTTAGAGTAAGGTTTATGATTAGGGTTAGGGTTAGTGTTAGGATTAAGCTTAGAGTAATGGTTAGGGTTAGTTTTAGGATTACAGTTTTTGTTAGGGTCACGGTTATGGTTCAGATTAGGGATATGGCTAGGTTTAAGTTAATGTTTAGTGCTAGGTTTAGGGTTAAAATTAGGATTAGTGTTACTATTAGGGTTAGGGTAAGTGTTAGGGTTCGAGTTAGGGTTAGGATTAGGGTTTGTGTTCGGTTAAGAATGAGGTTCAGTGTATGTGTTAGGGTTATGGTTAGGATTATGGTTAGGGTTAAGGTTAGGTTTAGGTTTTGTTATAGGGTTAGGTTTAGGCTAAGTGTTAGGCTTAGTTTTAGGTTATGTTTAGGGTTTGTGTTACTGCTAGGTTTAGGGTTTCATTTATTGTTAGAATTAGTGTTAGGTTTAGGGTTAGGGTTAGTGTTAGTGTTAAATTTATGGTTAATTTCAGGGATAGGTTAAGTGTTAGTCTTAGAATAGGACTGAGGTTTGTATTATGGTTATGGTTAGGGTTAGGTATAGGTTTAGGGTTATGGATAGGATTAATTTAAGTGTTAGTGTTATGGTTAGGGCTAGTGTGAGGGTTAGGTTTAGTTTTTAATTAATTTTTATTGTCGGTTGTTCAAAACATTACATAGTTTTTGATATATCATATTTCACACTTTGATTCAAGTGCATTAAGAACTCCAATTTTTACCCCATATACAGATTGGAGAATCACATCAGTTACACATCCATTGATTTACATATTGCCATACTAGTGTCTGTTGTGTTCTGCTGCATTTCCTATCCTCTACTATCCCCCCTCCCCTCCCCTCCCCTCCCCTCTTCTCTCTCTACCCCCTCTACTGTCATTCATTTGTCCCCCTTGTATTATTTTTCCCTTTCCCCTCACTATCTCTTGTATGTACTTTTGTATAACCCTGAGTGTCTCCTTTATTTCCATGCAATTTCCCTTCTCTCTCCCTTTCCCTCCCACCTCTCATCCCTGTTTAATGTTAATCTTCTTCTCATGCTCTTCGTCCCTACTCTGTTCTTAGTTACTCTCCTTATATCAAAGAAGACATTTGGCATTTGTTTTTTAGGGATTGGTTAGCTTCACTTAGCATAATCTGCTCTAATGCCATCCATTTCCCTGCAAATTCTATGATTTTGTCATTTTTTAATGCAGAGTAATACTCCATTGTGTATAAATGCCACATTTTTTTTAATCCATTCGTCTGTTGAAGGGCATCTAGGTTGGTTCCACAGTCTTGCTATTGTGAATTATGCTGCTATGAACATCGATGTAGCAGTGTCCCTGTAGCATGCTTTTTTAGGTCTTTAGGGAATAGACCAAGAAGGGGAATAGCTGGGTCAAATGGTGGCTCCATTCCCAGCTTTCCAAGAAATCTCCATACTGCTTTCCAAATTGGCTGCACCAATCTGCAGTCCCACCAGCAATGTACAAGTGTACCCTTTTCCCCACATCCTCACCAGCACTTGTTGTTGTTTGACTTCATAATGGCTGCCAATCTAACTGGAGTGAGATGGTATGTTAGGGTGGTTTTGATTTGCATTTCTCTGACTGCTAGAGATGGTGAGCATTTTTTCATGTACTTGTTGATTGATTGTATGTCCTCCTCTGAGAAGTGTCTGTTCAGGGCCTTGGCCCATTTGTTGATTGGGTTGTTTGTTATCTTATTGTCTAATTTTTTTGAGTTCTTTTTATACTCTGGATATTAGGGCTCTATCTGAAGTGTGAGGAATAAAGATTTTTCCCAGGATGTAGGCTCCCTATTTACCTCTCTTATTGTTTCTTTTGCTGAGAAAAAACTTTTTAGTTTGAGTAAGTCCCATTTGTTGATTCTAGTTATTAACTTTTGTGCTATGGGTGTCCTATTGAGGAATTTGGAGCTCGACCCCACAGTTTGTAGATCATAGCCAACTTTTTCTTCTATCAGACAGCGTGTCTCTGATTTGATATCAAGCTCCATGATCCATTTTGAATTAACTTTTGTGCATGGCGAGAGAAAGGGATTCAGTTTCATTTTGTTGCATATGGATTTCCATTTTTCCAAGCACCATTTGTTGAAGATGCTATCCTTCCTCCATTGCATGCTTTTAGCCCCTTTATCAAATATAAGATTGTTGTAGTTTTGTGGATTGGTTTCTGTGTCCTCTATTCTGTACCATTGGTCCACCCACCTGTTTTGGTACCAGTACCATGCTGTTTTTGTTACTATTGCTCTGTAGCATAGTTTGAAGTCTTGTATTGCTATACCGCCTGATTCACACTTCCTGCTTTTAGCATTGTTTTTGCTATTCTGGGTCTTTTATTTCTCCATATGAATTTCATGATTGCTTTCTCTTTTTCTACAAGAAATGCCGTTGGGATTTTGATTGGCATTGCATTAAACCTATAGAGTACTTTTGGTAATATCGCCATTTTGATGATGTTAGTTCTGCCTATCCATGAACAGGGTATATTTTTCCATCTTCTAAGATCTTCTTCTATTTCTCTCTTTACGGTTCTGTAGTTTTCATTGTATAAGTCTTTCACCTCTTTTGTTAGGTTGATTCCCAAGTATTTTATTTTATTTTTTGAAGATATTGTGAATGGAGTGGTTGTCCTTATTTCCATTTCAGAGGATTTGTTGCTGATATACAGGGATGCCTTTGATTTATGTGTGTTGATTTTATATCCTGCCACTTTGCTGAATTCATTTATTAGCTCTAATAGTTTCTTTGTACACCCTTTTGGGTCTGCTAGTTATAGAATCATGTCACCTGCAAATAGTGATAATTTAAGTTCTTTTTTCATATTTTTATGCCTTTAATTTCTTTTGTCTGTCTAATTGCTCTGGCCAGTGTTTTGATAACTATGTTGAACAGATGTGGTGAGAGAGGGCATCCCTGTCTTTTTCCAGATTTTACAGGGAATGCCTTCATTTTTTCTCCATTCAGAATGATGCTAGCATGAGGCTTAGCATAGATTGCTTTTACAATATTGAGGTATGTTCCTGTTATCCCTAGTTTTTCTAGAGTTTTGAACATAAAGGATGCTGTACTTTGTCAAATGCTTTTTCCACATCTATTGAGATGATCATATGGTTCTTATTTTTAAGTCTATTGATGTGGTGAATAACATTTATTGATTTCCGTATATTGAACCAGCCTTGCATCCCAGGGATGAATCTTACTTGATCAGGGTGCACAATTTTTTTGATATGTTTTTGTATCCAATTCGCTAGAATTTTATTGAGGATTTTTGCATCTAGGTTCATTAGAAATATTGGTCTGTAGTTTTCTTTCTTTGAAGTGTCTTTGTCTGGTTTAGGTATCAGGGTGATGTTGGCCTCGTAGAATGAATTTGGAAGTTCTCCCTCTTTTTCTATTTCCTGAAGTAGCTTGAAAAATATTGGTATTAGTTCCTCTTTAAAGGTTTTGTAAAACTCTGCTGTATACCCATCTGGTCCTGGGCTTTTCTTAGTTGGTAGTCTTTTGATGGTTTCTTCTATTTCCTCAATTGATATTGGTCTGTTTAGGTTGTCTATATCTTCCTGACTCAATCTGGGCAGATCATACGACTTAAGAAATTTATCTATGCCTTCACTATCTTTTCAAAGAACCATCTTTTAATTTTGTCAATTTTTTCAATTGTTTCTTTTTTTTCGATTTCATTAATTTCAGCTATGATTTTAATTATATCTTGCCTTCTACTTCTTTTGCTGTTGTTTTGCTTCTTCTTCAAGGATTTTGAGATGAAGTATTAGATCATTTATTTGTTGGTTTTTTCTTTATTTAAGGAATGAACTCCAAGCAATGAATTTTCCTCTTAGAACTGCTTTCAATGTGTCCCATAGATTCCAATATGTTGTGTCTGTGTTTTCATTAATCTCTAAGAATTTTTTAATTTCCTCCTTGATGTCTTCTATAACCCATTGATCATTCAGTAACCTATTGTTCATTCTCCAAGTGATGTATGCTTTTTCCTTCCTTCTTTTATTGTTGATTTTCAGTTTCATTCCATTATGATCAGATAAGATGCATGATATTATCTCTACTCCTTTATATTGTCTAAGACTTGCCCTGTGACATAATATATGATCTATTTTTGAGAAGGATCCATGTGCTGCTGAGAAAAAAGTGTAACTGCTTGATGTTGGGTAGTATATTCTATATATGTCAATTAAGTCTAGGTTATTAATTGTGTTATTGAGTTCTATAGTTTACTTATTCAACTTTTGTTTGGAAGATCTGTCCATTGGTGAGAGAGGAGTGTTGAAGTCTCCCACAATTATTGTATGGTGGTCTATTAGACTCTTGAACTTGAGAAGAGTTTGATGAACATTGCTGCACCATATTTGGGGGCATATATATTTATGATTATTATGTCTTGTTGGTGTATGGTTCCCTTGAGCAGTATGTAGTGTCCCTCTTTATCTCTTTTGATTAACTTTGGCTTGAAATCTCTTTTATTTGATATGAGTATGGACACTCCTGCTTGTTTCCGAAGTCCATATGAGTGATATGATTTTTCCCAACCTTTCACCTTCAGCCTATGTATGTTTTTCCTATCAAATGCGTCTCCTGTAGGCAGCATATTGTTGGGTCTTGTTTTGTGATCCATTCTACTAGCCTGTGTCTCTTAATTGGTGAGTTTAAGCCATTAACATTTAGGGTTATTATTGAGATATGGGTTGTTCTTCCAGCCATATTTGTTTATTTCTGTTACTAAACATGGTTTGTTTTCCTCTTTGATTATCCCCCCCCCCTTTACTGTCCTACCTCCCACTGTTGGTTTACATTGTTATTTTCCATTTCCTCCTCCTGTAATGTTTTGGCAAGGATGTTTTGAAGATATGGTTTTCTAGCTGTGAATTCTTTACACTTTTGTTTATCGTGGAAGGTTTTAATTTCATCTTCCATCCTGAAGCTTAATTTCGCTGGATACACAATTCTTGGTTGGAACCCACTTTCTTTCAGTGTTTGAAATATGTTATTCCAGGATCTTCTAGCTTTCAGAGTCTGTGTTGAAAGATAAGCTGTTATCCTGATTGGCTTATCTCTAAATGTAATCTACTTCCTTTCTCTTGTAGCTTTTAAAATTCTCTCCTTATTCTGTATGTTGGGCATCTTCATTATAATGTGTCTATGTGTGGATCTCTTATGATTTTGCACATTCGGCTTCCTGTAGGCTTCTAGGATTTGGGATTCTGTCTCATTCTTCAAGTCTGGGAAGTTTTCTCATATTATTTCATTGAATAGATTGCTCATTCCTTTGGTTTGAAACTCTATCCCTTCCTGTATCCCAGTGACTTTTAAATTTGGTCTCTTGACGTTATCCCATATTTCTTGGATGTTCTGCTCATGGTTTAACAGTCTTGGTGAGCTGTTTATCTTCTTTTCAAGTTGAAATACTTTATCTTCATTGTCTGATGTTCTGTCTTCTAAGTATTCTACTCTGCTGGTAGTATTCTCAATTGAGTTTTTAAGTTGGTTTATTGCTTCTTGCATTTCCAGGATTTCTGTTTGTTTGTTTTTTATAACCTCTATCTCCCTGTATAGTTGATCTTTTGCTTCTTGGATTTGTTTATGTAATTCATTGTTGAAGTGATCTTTCATTGTCTGATTTTGCTGTCTGATGTCTTCCTTGAGACTCCAGATCATCTGAAGCATGTATATCCTGAATTCTTTATCTGACATTCCATCTGCTGCAGATATTACCTCTTCTAACGTTGAGTTTACCTGCATTGCTTGTGGTCCTTTCTTTCCTTGTCTCTTCATACTGTTCGCATTTCTTTCTTCTTGGTGAAACTGTTGTGCTATTGAATTTTCCCCCTATATATTTATATTGGTGTTGTATAGTTTCAAAGTCTCCCTCGCAAGTGCGGGCGGCAGCTCTGCCCCTCTGCGGGCTTCTAGGCTTGTTCTGTCGGTGGTCGCAGTTCTGCCTACTTTGCAGGTGCAGGCAGCGGCACTGCCCCTCTGCAGGCCTCTGGGCCTGTTCTGCCATTGGGTCGCAGGTCCGCCTACCTTGCAGGTGCGGGGGGTTGGCTCTACCCTTCCGCTGGCCGCTGGGACTGTTCTGTCTGTTGGTTGCAGGTCTGGCCTGTTCTGTTGGTGGTCGCAGGTCCACCTACCTTACAGGCGCGTGGGGCAGCTCTGCCCCTCCTCAGAATTCTGGGTCTGTTCTGCTGGTGGGTCACAGGTCTGCCTACCTTGCAGGGGGGGAGGGGGCGGCTCTGCCCCTCAGCAGGCTGCTGGGCCTGTTCTGTGGGTGGTCACAGTTCCGTCTACCTTGCAGGCATGGGGGGAGGGGGCTGCTGTGCCCCTCAGCAGGCCACTGCACCTGTTCTGCTGGTGGGTTGCAGGCCCACATACCTTGCAGGCGTTGTTGGCAGGTCTGCCTCTCCGCGGGCCACTGGGCCTTTTCTGTCAGTGGTCACAGTTCCACCTACCTTGAAGGCGTGGGGGGTGGGGGGCAGCTCTGCCCCTCAGCAAGCCACTGGGCCTGTTCTGTGGGTGGTCACAGTTCCATCTACCTTGCTGGCGCTTGGGGTAGGGGGTGGCTCTGCCTCTCAGCAGGCCACTGCGCCTGTTATGTGGGTGGTCACAGTTCCGTCTACATTGCAGGCTCCGGGGGAGGGGGCGGCTCTGCCTCTCAGCAGGCCGCTGCACTTGTTCTGCCGGTGGGTCACAGGCCCACCTACTTTGCAGGCGTGGTTGGCAGCTCTGCCTCTCCGGGGGCCACTGGGCCTTTCTGTGGGTGGTCACAGTTCTGCATACCTTGCAGGCATGGGGGGATGAGGTGGCCCTCAGGTTTAGTTTTAGGGTTATTGTAACAAATAGCTTTAGGGTTAGGGTTTTGGTTAGGGTTAAATTTAAGTATAGGGTTAGCTTTAGGGTTAGTTTTAGAGTTAGTGTTAGGTTTACAATTACTGTAAGAATTAGTGTTAGTGTTAGGGTTAGGGTTACGTTAAAGTTTAAAGTTAGAATTAATGTTAGGCATTGGGTTAGGGTTAGGGATAGGGTTAGTGTTAGGGTTAATGTTTTTGTTAGGGTTAGGTGTAGGGTTAGGTTTAGTGTTACAGTTAGGATTAGGGTTAAGTTAAAGTTAGGGTTAGTGTTAGTGTTAGAATTAGGGTTATTCTTATTGTTAAGGTTAGAGTTAGGCTTAGTGTTCAAATTAGTGTTAGGGTTATTGTTTGGTTTAGGTTTAGTTTTAGGGTTAGGGTTAGTTTTAGAGTTAGGTTTAGGGTTATTTTAGATTTATGGTTACAGTAAAAATTAGTGTTAGGGGTAGGGTTAGAGATAGCATTAGGTTTAGTTTTAGTTTTGGGGTTAGGGTTAGAATTATGTTTTTGTTTAGGGTTATGGTTTGGGTTAGGGTTAGGATAAGGGTTAGTTTTAGGGTTAATATTTTTGTTAGGGTTATTGTTAGGGTTAGGGTTGCTGTTACGGTTAGAGTTATGGTTAGGGTTAATTTAGTATTAGATTTATTTTTAGGGTTAGGGTTAGCGTTAGGTTTAAAGTTAGGATAGGGTTAGGTTTAGGGTTGGGGTTAGGT
Organism: Marmota monax; assembly: GCF_021218885.2. Lineage (NCBI taxonomy): Eukaryota > Metazoa > Chordata > Mammalia > Rodentia > Sciuridae > Marmota > Marmota monax. Next base: position 989,282 of record NW_026692693.1, on the reverse strand, counting down.
TTAGGTATAGAATTAGTTTTAGTGTTAGGGATAGGGTTAGGTTTAGGTTTAGGTTTAGGTTTATGGTTAATGTTAGAGTTTGGCTTACATTTAGGTTTTGGTTTAGTGTTTCTTTTAATATTAGGGATAGAGTTAGGTTTAGTATTATTGTTAGTGTTAGTGTTAGGGGTAGTGTAATGGTTAAGGTTACAATTTGGGATAGGTTTAGGTTTATTGTTAAGATTAGGTTTAGGGTTAGTTTTAGTGTTAGGTGTAGTGTTAGGATTTGGGTTAGAAAAAGTTTATATTATAGTTATAGTTAAGGTTTGGGTTAGGTTTAGGGTTAGGGTTAATGTTAAGTTTAGTGTTAGGTTAGTGTTATTGTTAGGGTAATGGTTAGTGTTAGGGTGAGGTTAAAGGTTACTGTCAGGGTTAGAGTGGGGTTTGGGTTAGCATTAGTGTTAGGATTAGCTTTAGATTTGGGGAAAGTGTTAGGGTTAGCATTAGGGTATGGGTTAGTGTTATGTTTATGGTTAAATTTAGGTTTAAATTTATGGTTAGTTTTAGTGTTACAGTTAGTGTTAAAGTTTGGGTAAGTTTTATGTTTAGTGATAATGAAAGGGTTACGGTTAGGGTTATCATTCGGGTTAGGGTTAACATTAGGGATAGTATTAGGGTTATGGTTAGGTTAATGTTAATGTTAGGTTTAGGGTTACATTTAGAATTAGTGCCAAGTATATGGTTATATTTAAGGTTATGGATAGGGTCACTGTTAAATTTAGGGTTTGAGTAAGATTTAAATTTAGAGTTAGGGTTAGTGTAAAGATTAGTTTTAGGGTTTGATTTAGTGTTAGGTTTAGGATTTGTGTTAGTGTTTGGGTTAGGTTTTGGGTTAGGGTGACTGTTAGAAATAGGGATAGGGTTACATTAGGGTTACGTTTAGATTAATTTTAGGGTTAGGGTTATGTTTAGGGTTAGGATTAGCGTTAGAGTTAATGTTTGGATTAAGTTTAGGTTTAGGGTTAGGATTAGTTTTAGGGTTAGGGTTAGGGTTATGATTTGTGTTTGGCAATAGTTAGGGTGAGTGTTTGGGTTAGGGTTATGGTTAGGATTAGTGTTAGGGATAGGGTTAGATTTATGGTTAGGATTAGTGTTAGGGTAAGGTTAGGGTTAGTGTTTGTGTTATGGTAATGGTTAGAGTTAGGGTAACGGATATGATTATGGTTATGCTTAGGGTTAGGGTAGTATTAGGGTTAAGTTTAAGGTTAGGTTTAGGTTTAGGATTAGGTTTAGCATTAGGGTTACTGTTAGAATTAGGGTAAGTACTAGTCTTAGGGTTATGTTAGTGTTATGGTTAGTATTAGAGTTAGTATTGTGTTTAGGGTTAGTGTTAGGCTTAGGGTTAGGTTTTGAGTTATGATTAAGTTTAAAGTTAGATTTAGCATTAGCGTTATTGTTAGGGTTAGGGTTATATTTATGGTTAGGTTTAGGGTTAGTGTGAGGTTTAATGTTAGCATGAGGATTACGGTTAGCGATAGAGTTAGCATTTGTGTTATGGTTATGGTTAGGGTTACAGTTATGGTTAGGATTATTGTTAGTGTTAATTTTAGGTTTAGGGTTAGAATTAGGGTTAGTGTTAGATTTAGGTTTAGGTTTAGGGTTAGCATTACATTTAGGGTAACATTTAGGGTTAGGGTTAGGTTTAGGGTAAGTTTTAGGGTTAGGGTTAGGTTTAGGTTTAGCATAAATATTAGTGTTAATGTTAGGGTTAGGTTTAGGTATAGGTTATGGTTATGATTAGAGTATGGTTTGGGTTAGGTTTAGTGTTGATATTAAGTTTAGGGTAAGCTTTTTGGTTAGGGTTATTGTTAGATTTACGATTAGGTTAAGTTAGAGTTATGTTTAGTGTTAGCTTTAGGATTTGTGTTAGGGTTAGAATTAAGGTTACGGTTAAGATTAGGAATAAGGTTTGGGTTAGGCTTAAGGTTAGTTTTATGGTTAGGATTAAGGTTAGGGTTACTTTTAGGATTAGAATTTGTTGTAGGGTTTGGGCTAGTGTTAGTGTTACTGTTATGGTAAGGGTTAGGTTTAGTGTTTGTGTTTGGATAATGGTTAAGGTAAGTGTTAGCTTAGGGTTACAGTAAGGATTCGGGTTAGGATTAGAGTTAGCATTAGTGTTAGGGCTAGAGTTAGGGTTAGGGTTAGGTTTTGTGCTAGGTTTAGGGTTAGGGGTAGAATTAGGGTTATATTTGGGATAGAGTTTGTGTTAGGTTTAGGGTTAGGATTAGGTTAGTGTTTGGTTTAGGGTTACAGTTTGTGTTAATGGTAGTGTTAGCATTACAGTTAGGGTTAGGGTTAGGTTTAGGGTTTTATTTATGGTTATTTTGAGGTTCTGGTTACAGATAGGGTTAATGTTAGGGTTAGAGTTAGGTTTAGAGTTACAGTTACATTTAGTGTTAAGGTCACTTTAGCATTAGGGTTGTGTTAGTGTTAGGTTTAGGGTTAGGAATAGGGTTAGTGTTAGTGTTAGGTTCAAGGGTAAGGTTAGTATTATAGTAAGGTTAGAGTAAGTGTTCATGTTAAGGTTTTGGTTACGGTTTGTGTTAGGGTTAGGGTTAGCATTACGGTTAGTGTTATGTTTAAGATTAGGGTTATGGTTACGTTTAGGGTTAGGATTAATGTTAGGGTTAGAGTTAGTGTTTGTGTAAAGGGTACAGATAGTGTAAGGATTATGGTTAAAGAAAGGGTCAGGATTAGGTTTAGAGTTAGGATTAGAGTTATTGTTAGGGTTAGGGTTAGGTTTTGTATTAGGGTTAGGGTAGTAGTTATGGCTAGGTTTAGTGTTATGGGTAGAATTAGGTTTATCATTATTGTTAGGGTTACAGTTATGTTTAGTACTAGGGTTAGGGTTAGTTTTATGATTAGGGTAAGGATTAGGATTAGTGTTAATGAGAGGGTTAAGGTTAGTTTTAGTATTAGGGTTAGTTTGGGGCTGGGGTTGCTGTTAGGATTTGGATTAGGGTTACATTTATTGTTAGGGTTAGGTTTGTGTTTGTGTTAGTGTTATCGTTAGAGTTAGGCTTAGGTTTGGAATTAGCGTTAAGTTTAAGTTTAAGGCTAGTGTTCATGTCATGGTTAGGGTTAGGATTAGGTTTAGGGGGATGAGGGTTAGGTTTAGGTTTAGTTTTAGGGTAGGGTTAGGGTATGATTTTGGGTTAGGTTTAGGGGTAGTGTTAGGTTAAGTTTTAGGGTTACAATTAAGTTTAGGGTTAGGAATATATTTAGTGTTTGTATTAGGTTTAGGGTTATGGTAAGAGATAGTTTTAGGGTTAGGTTCAAGTTTAGGTTAAGACTTAGGGTTAGTCTTAGTGTTAGGGTTGGTATTAGGTTTAAGTTTATTGTTAGGGTTAGGGTTAAAGTTTGGATAAGTTTTAGGGTTACTGTTAGGGTTACGGTTAGTGTTAGAGTAAGGTTAAGAATTAGTGTTTGGGTTAAGGTTAAGGTTAGTATTAGGGCTAGTGTTAGGTTGGTGTTAGGGTTTGTGTTAGGGTTAGGTTTAGGGTTAAGTTTAGGGTTGCTATTAGGATTAGGGTTAGAGTTAGGGTTAGGTTTAGTGCTAGGTTTTGTGTTAGGATTAGTGTTAGTGTTATGGTTAGTGTTAGGTTTAGATTTTGCATTAGGGTTAGAGTTAGGATTAGTGTTAGTGTTATGGTTAGGTTTAAGATTATGGCTACAGTTAGGGTTAGGTTTAAGTTTAGTGTTAGGATTAGGTGTAGGGTTAGGTTTAGCATAAGATTTGGAGTTAGGGTTAGGGGAAGTATTAGGTTATGTTTTAGCATTACTGTTATTTTGGGGGTTAAGTTTAGGGTTACACTTAGTGTTATGTTTAGGGTTAGGGTAAGGGTTAGGTTTAGTGTTAAGGTTGTTATTAGGTTTAGGTTTAGTTGTAGGATTAAGTTTAGGGTTTGGGTAAGTGATATGGTTAGTTTAAGGTTTAGGGTTAATCTTAGGGTTATGGTGAGCTTTAGGGTTAGTTTTAGGGGTTGGGTTTGGTGTTAGGTTTAGTTGTAGATTTAGGGTTTGTGTTAGTGTTAGGGTTAGGTTTAGTGTTAGGGTTGGGTTTAAAGTTTGGTTTAAGGTTAGGTTTAGTGTTATGGTTAGGCTTAGGTTTATGGTTAGAGTAAGTGTTATGGTTAATGTTATGTTTAGTGTTACACTTAGAATAAGTGTCAGGATGAGGGTTTGGATTAGGGTTAGAGTCAGGGTTAATGTTAAAAAATTAGGGTTATAATAAGGCTTACGGTTAAGCTTATGGTTATTTTTAAACTTAGTGTTAGGTTTAGGTTTAGTGTTAGGTTAAGAATTTGTGTTAGTGTAAGGTTTAGTGTTAGGGTTAAGGTTACATTTAGGATTAGCAATATGGTTAGGTTTAGGGTTAGGTTTAGGGTTAGAGTTAGGCTTAGGGTTTGTGTTAAAATTAGGGTTAGGTTTTCTTTTAAGGTTAGGGTTAGTGTTAGGGTTTGGGTTAGGATTAAGATGAGGGTGAGTGTTTGTGTTCAAGTAAAAGTTAGGGTTAGGGTTAGGTTTAGGATTACAATTGTGATTAGGGTTACGTTAGGTTTAGGGTTGGGGTTAGAATTAGGATTAGTGTTAGTGTTAGGTTATGGTTAGCGTTAGTGTTAGGTTAAATTTTGTGTTAGGGTTAGTGTTACGGTTAGGATTGTGGTTAGTGTTAGGGTTAGAATTAGGGTTAGAATTAGTGTTAGGTTTATGTTTTGGTTTCATTTTAGGGTTAGGGTTAGGGTTAGGTTTAGGGTCTTAATGTCAGGGTTAATGTCAGTGTTAGCGTTAGGTTTAGAGTTAGGTTTAGGGTTAGTATTAGGGTTATGGTTAGGGTCTGAGTTAAGGTTAGGGTTTGTGTTAGGGTTAGAGTTCGGGATAGGGTTATGGATAGATTAGGGTTATGGTTAGGGTTAGGTTTACAGTTAGGGTTAGGGTTGAGTTTAGGGTTAGCTTTAAGTTTAGTGTTAGTGTTAGGACTAGGGTTAGAGTTTGATTTAGGGTTAGTGTTTGGTTTAGTGATATTTTTAGGGTTATGTTTAGGGTTGAGTTTAGTTTTAGTGTTAGTGTTAGAGTTAGGTTTAGAGTTAGATTTTGGGTTAGGATTGTGTTCAGGTTTATGGTAAGAATTTGTGTTAGGGTTTATGCTAAGGTTGGGTTAGGGTTAGGGTTAGGTTTATGTTTATGGTTAGATTTAGGTTTGGTGATAAGTGTGGTATTTGAGATAAGGTTAATTATAGGGTTAAAGTTTGTGTTAGGGTTAGTGTTCAGGTGAGGTTAGGTTTATGCTTAAGATGAAGTTTAGGAATAGGTTAGGCTTAGGGTTAGTGTTAGGGTTAAGGTTAGGGTGATGATTCATGTTAGGATTAGGGTTAGGCTTACAGAGAGGGTTAGGATAAGTGTTAGTGTTAGGGATGAATTAGGGTTAGAATTAGGTTTAGGGTCAGTGTTAGGTGTAGGGTTATGGTTAAGTTTAGTGTTAGGGTTATGTTTAGTTTTCAGTTAAGAGTGGTGTTAGGGTTTGGTTTATGTTGAGGGTTAGGAATATTGTTAGCATTAAGGTTATGGTTAAGTTTAGTGTTAGGTTTAGGTTTAGTTTTAGGAGTATGTATAGGGTTAGTTTAGTATTAGGATTTGGGTTATGGTTATGGTTATGGTTAGTGTTAGGGTATGGGTATGGTTAATGTTATGGTTAGTGTTAAGGTTAGGGTTAGGATTAGGTTTTAAATTAGGGTTAATATTAGGGTTAGGGTTAGAGTTGTTCTTCAGGTTAGGGTTCAGGGAAGATTTAGAGTTTGTGTTTGGGTTAGTTTTATGTTTAGCGTCAGGTTTAGGTTTAGTGTTAGGGTTATGGTTATGGTTATGGTTAGGGTTAGTGCTAGGTTTATGGTTATGTTTAGTGTAAGAGTTACGGTTAGGATTAGAGTTAGGGTTAGGGTTACTTTTAGGGTTAGGGTTAGTGTTAGGGTTGGTTTAATGTTAGGGTTAGGGTTAGGATTATGGTTAATTTTAGAATTACATTAAGGATTAGGGTTAGGGCAAATGGATGGCATTAGAGCAGATTATGCTAAGTGAAGTTAGCCAATCCCTAAAAAAAAACAAATGCTGAATGTCTTTTCTGATATTAGGGGGTGGTGAATCAGAATGGGATAGGGAGGAAGAGCATGAGAAGAAGACTACTACTAAATAGAGAAGAGAGGTGGGAGGGAAAAAGAGGGAGAAAGGGAGTTGCATGGAAAATGGAAGGAGAGCCTCATTGTTATACAGAATACATATATGATGTTGTGATGAGAAAAAGAAAGAAAAGTGTGTCACATTAGATTGGATAGAGTGAAAGGATGGGAGAGGAGGGGAGGAGTAGGGGGTATAGGAAGGGCAGCAGACTAGAATAGATATTATGTTTGATGTTTGTATATTCCATGTATGCATTATATGTCAAAATACATTCTGCTGTCATGTATGATTATAAAATACCAAAATAAATCTTATGGTAAAAAAAAAAAAGAAAACAGGAAAAGAATTAAGTTTAGATTTAGGGTTACAGTTAGTTGCAGGATTAAGGTTAGGGTTATGGTTAGTGTTAGGATTATGATTAGTGTTTTTGTTAGGGTTAGGTTTAGGGTTACAGTTAGGAATAGGGTTAGGGTTAGGATTAGTTGTAGTGTTAAAATTAGGTTTAGTGTTAAGGTTAGTGTTAGGTTTAGTGCTAGAATTTGGGTGAGGGTCAGGGTTATGTTTAGGTTTAGATTTAAGTTTAGGGTTAGGGTTAGTATTAGGGATAGGGTTAGGCTAAAGTTTTGGGTTAGGTTTTGTTGAAGGGTTAGGGTTAGGGTTAGTGTTAGGTTTATTTTTAGGGTTAGAGTTAGTGTTATAATTAGTGTTCATGTTAGGGTTAGGGTTAGTATTATGGTTAGGTTTAGGGTTAGGCTTAGGTTTAGTGTTGGATTTAGTGTTTTGGTTAGGTTTAGTATTAGTGTTAGGTTTAGGGATTCAGTTAGGGTTATTGTTTGTGTTAGGGTGAGTGTTTGGGTTAATATTTTTGTTAAGGTTAGGTTTAGGGTTATGGTTAGTGTTACAGTTAGGATTCAGGTTAGGGTTAGATTAGGGTTCGGGTTAATTTTAGAGTTAGGCTTAAGGTTAGGGTTAGTGTTAGGATTAGGGTGAGGTTTTGGGTTTTGTTAGAGTTAGGGTTAGTGTTAGGTTTAGGCTTAGGTTTCAGATTAATGTTAGGCTTAGGGTTATGGTTAGGGTTAATTTTAGGGTAAGGTTTTGGGTTATATTAGGGTTAGTGTTAGTTTATGTTTAGGGTTAGGGTTAATGTTTAAGGAATGGTTATTGTGAGGGTTAGAGTTAGTGTTAGGGTTGGGGTGGGATTAGGGTTATGGTTAGTGTTAGGGTTGGGGATAGGGTTAATATTAGTGTTAGGTTTAAGGCTCAAAATAATATTAGGGTTATTATTACGGTAAGGATTAGTGTTAGGGTTAGGTTTTAATTTATGGTTAGGTTTCAGGTTAGGTTTAGTGTTAGGGTTAGATTGAGGGTGAAGATTATGGTTAGAGTTTGGGAAAGGTTTCATTGTAGTTTAGGGAAAGGTTTTGGGTTAGTGTTAGAATTAGGGATAGAGTTAGCATTAGGGATAATTTTAGGATTAAGTTTAGGTTCAGGGTTAGTGTTCGGTTTAGGTTTACAGTTACAATTAGTGTCAGGTTTAGGGTTAAGTTTTGGGTTATGGTTAGGTTTAGTGTTAAGGTTAGGGTAAGAGTAAGTTTTATGGTTAGAGTTATGGTTAGTGTTATTGTTAGGGTTAGAATTAGGGTAAGGTTTAGTGTTAGGTTTAGAATTTTGTTAGGGTTAGAATTGGGTTAGGCTTAAGGTTAGTTTTAGGGTTAGGGTTAATGTTAGGTTTAGGGTTAGTGTTAGGGTTAGGGTTACTGTTAGTGTTAGGATTAGGTTTATGTTTAGGTTTACTTTTAGGGTTAGGGTAAGAGTTATGGTAAGGGTTAGGGTTAGGTTATTGTTATGGTTATGATTAGGGTTAAGGTTGGGGTTACGGTTAGGGTTAGTGTTAGTTTTAGTATTAGGATTTGGGTTAGGGTTATTGTTAGGGTTATGGTTAGGTTTTGGGTTAGGGTTAGAATTAGGCATTGGTTTGAGTTTATGGTTAGTGTTAGGGTTAGAGTTAGAATTAGGGTTAGGTTTAGGTTTAGGGTTAGGGTTAGTGTTTGAGTTAGGGTTAAGTTTAGGGTTAGGGTTAGTATTAGGGTTAGGGTTAGTCTTTATGTTAAGATAAGTGTTAGGGTTGGGGTTAGGGTTAGGTTTATGTTTAAGATTAGGTTAAGGGTAATGATTAGTGTTAGTGCAGATGTAGAGTTAGGGTTAGCATTAGGGGGAGTGTTAGGGTTAGGTTTTGTGTCAGGGTTAGCATTAATGTTAGTGTTAAAATTAGATTTAATATTAGAGTTAGGATTAGTGTTAGGGTTCAGTTTAAGTTTAGGGTTACTGTTAAGGTTAGGATTAGGTTTAGGTTTAGGGTTAGGTTTTGGTTAGGGTTAGAGTTTGTGTTAGGGTTAGTGTTAGGGTTGTGGTTAGGATTAGGATTAGTGTTAGGGTTAGTGTTAGTGTTAGGGTAAGTGTTAGCATCAGGGTTAGTTTTAGTATTAGTTTTAGAGTTATAATATGGGTTAGGATTAGGCTTAGCATTAGGGTTAGAGTAGGGTTAGGGTTAAAATTAGGGTTAGATTTAGGGTTAGGGTTAGGTTTGTGGTTAGGGTAAGGTATAGTGTTAGGTTTAGGGTCAGTGTTAGAGTTATGGTTAGGGTTAGTGTTAGACTTATGGTTATGTTTACAGTTAGTGTTACAGTTAGGGTTACAGTAAGGGTATGGGTTAAGGTTAGTATTAGGTTTTGGGTTAGGGTTAGTGTTAGGTTTAGGGTTAGTGTTAGGTTTAGGGTTAGTGTTAGGTTTTGGTTAGGGTTAGGTTTAGGTTTAAGGTTTGGGTTAGGGTTAGGATTACATTTAGTTTTAGAGTTAGTTTTGCAGTTAGGTTAGGGTTAAGGTTATTGTTTATGTTATGTTAAGGTTAGGTTTAACGTTAGATTTAGGGTTAGGTTTACAGGTAGTGTTATGGTTAGTGTTATGTTTTGTGTTAGCATTAGCCTTAGGGTTAGTGTTATCATTAGGGTTTGTGTTAGGTTTAGGGTTAGGTTTAGGTTTAGGGTTAGTGTTAGGGTTAGTGTTAGAATTAGGTTTAGTGTTTTAGTAAGGGTTAGAGTTATTTTTAGATTTAATATTAGTGTTAGGTATAGGGTTAGTGTTAGGTTTAGTGTTAAAGTAAGTGTCCAGTTTAGGTTTAGGTTTAGGATTAGGTTTATTGTCAGAGTCCAGCTTCAACAGGGGGTCTCAGAAGATGAACGGATGGTGAAGAGTTGGCAAAAGGGTGGTGGAGAAATAACACAGACACCAAAGTTAAGGTGCTGAATCCTCCTCTTTACTTGTCAATTTAATCATGTATACTTTTCATTTTAGCAGGCTCACAGTACTTTGTGGTTACAAAGCAGGAATCATTATTCAAAGAAACAAAGTATTACATAGCTACAATTAGAATAGTAGAATGTATCTTGGCTTATGCATAAGCAAGTGTTTTCCATTTCAGTTTGCATTTTGCTTTGAGCTGTTTCAATTTAGTTAACTTTTAACAATAAGTAGAAATGTCCCAAACTATTGGCCTATACCTTGACTATTCTTTCTTGAATTAATGACTGGACTGGTGCTATGGTTATGGCAGGTGGTTAACCTGCTACTAATTTTAATCAAATAAAAGTAAGAGTACAAACCATTGTACACAGGAACAGGAATAAGTTGCCAAGTACTAATCACTAATCTGTCTTCTTAACATTAATTCTAGTTCTCAAGATTTTAATTTAATTTCTCAAAAACTTCCTTGAAAGGAATACAGGGAGTTTTTCATTAAACATTAACAATTTATTCTCCACAGCTGAATCATTGCATTTAGAGCAAACAGATCAATTTTTTAGAAGTACTTTTATCAATTTGGAAATTAATAAAACTTTATACTTAATTGTCATATGAAAAGTAACAACTATACTTATTAAGGGAATACAAAAACAAACCAGCCCATTCCCAGAAATATAATGTGCTCCTCCAGGAGATGGATGCCTTGCAACATCCACCTTAGTAGGACCTTGCCATTGCCTGAGTCAGGGGAGGGGCACAGCAATTTATGATTAGTGTTAGGGTTAGGCCAGGATTAGGTTTTGTGTTAGGGTTAGAGTTAGGGTTAGGATTAGGGTTATGGTTAGAGTTACACAGGGTTAGGTTTAGGGATAGGGTAAGTGTTGGTGTTATTATTGGGGTTAGGTTGGGGTTAGGGTTTTACTTAGGGTTAGGGTTAGTGTTAGAGATAGGGTTATGGATAGGATTACAGTTAGGGTTAGTGTTAGGGTTTGTGTTAGGGTTAGAATTAGAGTTAGGGTTAGGCTTAGTGCTTGGAATAGAGTTAGGGTTAGTGTTAATGTTTGTGTTATGGTTAGGGTTAGTGTTAGGATTAAGTTTAGGGTTACAATTAGGTTTAGGGTTAGTGTTAGATTTAGGGTTATGTTTAGGGTTGGGGTTAGTGTTAGGGTTGGGTTAGTGTTATGGTTAGGGATAGGATTAGGTTAGCATTAGGTTTAGAGTTAAATATAGAATTAGTGTTAGGGTTAGGGTTTGTGTAGTGTTAAGGTTAGGGTTAGTTTTATTGTTAGGTTTACAGTTAGGATTAAGGTTAGGGTTTGGGTTAGGTTTATGGTTAGGATTAAGGTTAGTGTTTGGGTTAGGTTTAGGATTAGTATTAGGTTAAGGGTTAGGGTTAGGTTTATGGTTAGGTTTATGGTTAGGTTTATGGTTAGGATTAATATTAGTGTTCGGGTTAGGGTTAGGATTAGAATTAGGGTAAGTGTTAGGGTTAGTTTTAGGATTAGGTTTATGGTTACTGTTAGTTTTAATGTTATGGTTTGGACTAGGGTATGTGTTAGGGAAAGTGTTAGTGTCAGCATTAGGGTTATGGTTACTGTTAGAAATAGGGTTAGGAATAGGGTGAGGGACAGGTTTATTGGTGTTATTACTAGGGTTTTTGTTAGGTTTCATGTTAGGTGTAGGATTAGGGATAGGATTAGGTTTATTTTTGGGATTAGGGTAAGGGTTAGCATTACTGTTAGGGTTAGGTTGAGGATTAGTGTTAGGGTTAGGATTAGAATTAGGGTTTAGCCTTAATGTTAGGGTTAGGGTAATGGTTAGATTAAGGCTTAGTTTTAGGTTAGGGTTAGGGTTTGTTTTAACATTAGGCTTAGATTTAGGATTAAGGTTACAGTTAGGATTAGGGTTATGGTTTGGGTAGGGTAAAAGTTTGGTTAGATTTAGGGTTATGATTGGGGTTTGGTTTATTGTTAAGTTTAGGATTAGAGTTAGGGTTAGAATTAGTGTTAGGTTTAGGGTTAGGGATAGGTTTTGGGTTAGTGTTAGGGTTAATGTTAGGGTTAGTATTAAGGTTAGTTTTAAGGATAATGTTAGGTTTAAGGTTACGGTTGGGTTTCATGTTAGGGTTAGGTTTAGTATTAGGGTTGGTTACTTTTAGGATAAAGGTTATCATTAGGGTTAGTTTTTGGGTAAGACATAAGGTTAGGGTTAGGCTTTGAGTTTGATTTAGGGTTAGGATGTTAGATTTAAGGTTCGTGTTAGGGTTACAGTTAGGTTTAGGTTTAGAGTTAACTTTAGGGTTAGGATTAATGTTAGGGTTAGGGTTAGAGTTAAGGTTAGTGTTAAGATTAGCATTAGGGTTAGGGTTGGGTTAGGGTTAGGTTTAGGTTAGGTTTAGGATTAGTGTTATGGTTAGGTTTAGGGTTAGGCTTTGTGTTAGGATAAGTGTTAAGTTCATGTTTTGGGTTAGGGTTATGATAAGAATAAGGGTTACTGTTTCAGTTAGGGTTAGTGTCAGGGTTAAAATTAATGTTAGGGTTAGGTTTAGTGTTATGGTTAGGGTTAGGTTTAGGGTTAGTTTAGTAGTTGGATCATGTTAGGGTTAGTGTTAGTGTTATGGTTAGGGTTAATTTTAGGATTAGAATTAGGGTTAGAGTAAGTTTTAGAGTTAGATTTAGGGTTAGGGTTATGGTTCGGTTAGTGTTAGAGTTTGTGTTAGATTAGAGTTAGTGTTAGGGTTGTGGTTAGGATTAGGGTTAGTGTCAGGTTTAGTTTTAGAGTTAAAATTAGGGTTAGAGCTAATGTTAGATTTAGGTTTAGTGTTACAGTTAGGTTTTGGTTTAGGTTTAGTGATATGCTTATGGGTAAGATTAGGGTTAGAGTTAGTTTTAGGATTAAAATTAATGTTAGGGTTTTGTTTAGGGTTAGAGTTAGGGTTAAGCTTACAGTTATGTTAGGTTTATGTTTAGTGCTAAGGCTAGGGTTAGGGTTATCATTAGGTTTAGGTTAATGTTTAGAGTTAGCCCTTTTAACTCTTAACTCTAGGTTTAGGTTTACGGTTAGGTTTAGTGTTAAGGTTAGCGTTAGGTTTAGGGTTAGGGTTAGAGTTAAAGTGAGGGTTATGTTAATTGATTTCAAATTGATTGCCAAGTTTCCAGAGAACTCTGAGTTTACTGAAATTTCAGTAAATATTTTTTCACCCAAAGTTTATACTTGGTAAGAATGATTGGTATTGCAATTGCACTTCATCCCCCAAATTTCATTCTTCTAGGTGTAAGTGTTCATATGCAGGAATATTTTGAATTTTTATGTTTCACTTTATTTATTTATTTATTTTTGTAGTGATAGATGCATTTGGAACTCTAAATCAAACACAGTTTTTGCTAGCTGATTGAAACTTGACACACTTTATTAGATGTCAATGTGCTCTTTATGACTTGTTCCCTCTTGTAGTACCCCAAAGCAGAAGCTGGGAAAAAAACTCTTTGATTTGAAAGTGTTGATCAATCTTCCACAGAACTCCGAGTTTACTGAAATCTCAGGAAATATTTTTTTACCTGATCTTGTTGATACTTGGCAGGAATGATAGGTACTTCAGTTGCACTTGGACCCCCAAATTTCTTTCTTCCACATTGAAGTGTTCATTTGCAGGAACACTTTGAAATTTTAGGTTTCACCTTGTATTCTCCTATGGGGATAGACAGAGTTAAATTCTAAGTCAAACACGCTTTGTCCTTACTGCTTGAAACTTGACACACTGACCTAGCTTTCCGTGAAATCTCTTTGCTTTGTAGCCCATAGCAGAGGCACTTGTCAGTCAAGGAAAAAACACTTTCATTTGAAATTGTTTGCCAAGCTTCAAAAGAAATCAAAATTTACCGAAATCACAAATATTTTTTCACTGGATCTTGTTGACACTTAACAGGAATGATCAGTATTGAGGTCACACTTTGCCTGCCAAATTTCGTTCTTCTATGTTGAAGCATTCCTTCTGCAGAAACACTTTGAATTTTTAGGTTTCACTTCGTTTTCCCCTAGAGGGATAGATGAAGTTGGAACTCTAAATCAAACAGGGTTTGTGCTAGCTGCATGAAGCTTGACACATTCAATTAGATCTCAATGCACTTTTTATGCTTTGTTCCCTCTTGAAGTAGCCAGAAGCAGAGGCTGGAAAAAAAAAAAAAACTTTCATTGCAAAGTGTTTGCCAAGCATCTACAGAACTCCGAGTTTACTGAAATCTCAGCAAATTTTTTTTTTACCTGATGTTGTTGATATTTTGAAAGAATCATCAATATTCTAGCAACACTTGGCCCCCCAAATTTCATTCTTCTAGGTTGAAGCGTTCTTTTGCAGAAACACTTTGTAATTTTAAGTTTCACTTTGTTTTCCCCTATAGGGATAGATGCATTTGGATCTCTCAATCAAACATTGTTTTGGCCAGCTGCTTGAAACTTGACACAGTCTATCAGATCTCAATGTGCTCTCTATGCTTTGTTCCCACTTGAAGTAGCCCAAAGCAGAGGCACTTGTCAGTCAAGGAAAAAAAAAAACCCTTTCATTTGAAAATGTTTGCCAAGCTTCCACAGAACTTCAAGTTTACTAAAATATCAACTATTTTTCACCCAATCTTGTTGATACTTGGTAGAAATGATCAGTATTGCAGTCACACTTGGCCCTCCAAATTTCATTCTTCTTGTATGAAGCATTCATTTGCATGAACACTTTGAATTTTTAGATTTCAGTTTGTTTTCCTCTATAAATATACATCAGTTGGAACTCTAAAGTAAACACGGTTTGTGGTAACTGGTTGAAACTTGTCATGCTCAATTAGATCTCAATGCACTCTGTATGCTTTTTTGCCTCTTGAGATAGCCCTAAGCAGAGCCTGGGAATAAACACTTTCCTTTGAAAGCGTTTGCCAATTTTCCACAGAACTCCAAGTTTACTGAAATCTAAGGAAATAATATTCCACCCAAAGTTGTTGGTACTTTGAATGAATCTTTTGTACTCCAGCTGAACTTGGCCCTGCAAATTTTATTCTTCTAGGTTGAAGCGTTCCTTTGCAGGAACATTTTGAATTTTTAGGTTTCACTTTGTTTTCCCTTATAGGTATACATGCAGGTGGAACTCTAAACCAAACACGTTTGTGTTATCTGCTTGAAACTTGACACACTCAATTAAATCTCAATTAGCTCTCTATGCTTTGTTCCCTCTTGAAGTAGCCCAAAGCAAAGGCTGGGTAAAAACACTTTTTTAAAAAATAATTTGCCAAGCTTCCACAGAACTCCTAGTTTACTGAAATCTCAGCAAATGATTATTCACATGATCCTGTTGATACTTTGAAGGAATCATTGATATTCCAGCCACACATGGCCCCACAAATTTTATTCTTCTAGGTTGAAGCTTTTGTTTGCAGTAACACTTTGAATTATTAGGTTTCACTTCGTTTTCCCCTATAGGTATACATACAGCTGGAACTCTAAATCAAACAAGGTTTGTATTAGTTGCTTCAAATTTGACACAATTAGTTCTCAGTGGCCTATCTCTGCTTTGTTCCCTCTTGAAGTAGCCATAAGCAGAGGCACTTGCAGTCAAGGAAAAAATCATTTTCAATTGAACGTTTTTGCCAAGCTTCCACAGAAATCCGTGTTTACTGAAATCTCAGCAAATATCTTTTTCCCCAATCTTGTTGATTCTATGAAGGAATGATCAGTACTCCATTCACACTTGGTCCCCGAAAATTTGTACATCTACTTTGAGGCTTTCATTTGCAGGAACCCTTCTAATTTTTAGGTTTCAGTTCATTTTCCCCTGTAGGTATACATGCAGTTGGAACTCTAAATCAAACATGGTTTGTTCTAACTGCTTGAACCTTGACACACTCAATTAGTTCTCAGTGTGCTTGTCATTCTTTGTTCCCTCTTGAAATAGTATGAAGCAGAGGCTGGGATCAAACATTTTTATTTGAAAACGTTTGCCAATCTTCCACAGAACTCCGAGTTTACTGAAATCTCAGCAAATATTTTTCACTGGATCTTTTTGAAACTTGGCAGGAATGATTGGTAATGCAGTTGCACTTGAACCCCAAAATTTCTTTATTCTAGGTTGACGCATTTGTTTGCAAGAACACTTTGAAATTTTAGGTTTCACTTCGTTTTCCCCTATAGGGATATATGCAGATGAAACTCTAAATCAAACACGGTTTATGCTATCTGCTTGAAACTTCATACACTGAATTAGTTCTCAGTGTGATCTCTATGCTTTTTCCCTCTTGAATTAGCCCTAAGAAGAAGCACTTGTCAGTCAAAGAAAAAACACTTTCATTTGAAATTGTTTGCCAAGCTTCCAGAGAACTCCAAGTTGACTGAAATCTCAACTATTTTTTCACCCGTATTTGTTGATGCTTGGCAGGAATCATCAGTACTCCAGCCACACTTGGCCCTGCAAATTTTATTCTTCTAGGTTTAAGCAATCCTTTGCAGGAACACTTGAATTTTTAGGTTTCACTTCCTTTTCCCCTATAGGTGCACATGCAGTTGGAACTGTAAATCAAACACGGTTTGTGCTATCTGTAGGAAACTTTACATTCTCAATTGGTTCTCAGTGGGCTGTCTGCTTTTTTCCCTCTTGCAGTAATCCGAGGCAGAGGCTGGGGAAAACAAAACAAAACAAAATACTTTTATTTGAAAGCATTTGCAAAGCTTCCACAGAACTCCAAGTTTACAAAATCTCAAATAATTTTCACCAGATCATATTAATACTTGGTAGGAATGATCGGTATTGCAGTTGCACTTTGTCCCCCAAATTTCATTCTTCTAGGTTAAGCATTCATTTTTAGGAACACTTTGAATTTTTTGTTTTCCCCTATAGGGATAGATGCATTTGGAACTCTAAATCAAACACGGTTTGTGCTAGCTTCATGAAACTTGACACACTGAATTACTTCTCAGTGTGATCTCTATGCTTTGTTCCCTCTTGAAGTAGCTTGAAGCAGAGGCACTTGTCAGTCAAGGAAAAACATTTTCATTTGAAAGTATTTGCCAAGCATCCAGAGAACTCCAAGTTTAATTAAGTCTCAAATATTTTTTCACCTGATCTTGTTGATACATGGAAGGAATTCTTGGTACTCCAGTGGAACTTGCCCCTTCCCCAATTTTTTTCTTCTATGTTGAAGCATTTGTTTTGGGGAATATGTTGAATTTTTAGATTTCACTTCATTTTCCCCTATATGGATAGTTGCAGTTGGAACTCTACATCAAACACGGTTTGTGCTAGCTGCTTGGAAATTTACACATTCAGTTATTTCTAAGTGTTTTTTTCCCTCTTGATGTAGTCCTAAGCAGAGGCACTTGTCAGTCAAGGAAAAATCAATTTCATTTGAAAGCATTTGCCAAGCTTCCACAGAACTTGGAGTTGACTGAAATCTCACTATTTTTATTCCCCACTCTTGTTGATACTTTGCAGAAATTATCGGTATTGATTGAGTTTGCACTTGGCCCTCCAAATTTCATTCTTCTAGGTTGAAGCATTCGATTGCAGGAAAAGTTTGAATTTTTAGGTTTCAATTCATTTTCCCCTATAGGGAGAGATGCAGTTGGAACTCTAAATCAAACATGGTTTGTGCTAAGTGCTTGAAACTTGACACACTCAATTAGATCTCAAAGTGCTCTATATGCTTTGTTCCTTCTTGAAGTAGCCAAAAGCAGAGGCTGGGAAAAAACATTTTCATTTGAAAGCATTTCCAAGCTTCCAGAAAACTCCATGTAAACAGAAATCTCAAATATTTTTCACCCCATCTACTTGACACTTGGCAGGAATCATCAATACTCCAGCTTCACTTTCCCCCCCCCAAGTTTCATCATTCTACTTTGAAGCATTCATTTGCAGGAACACTTTTAATTTTTAGGTTTCACTTTGCTTTCCCCTATAGGTATACATGCAGTTGGAACTCTAAATCAAACACAGTTTGAACTGGCTGCTTGAAAAGTTGCAAACTGAATTAATTCTCAGTGTGATCTCTGTGCTTTTTTCTGTCTTGAAGTAGCCCTAAGCAGAGGCACTTGACAGTTAAGGAAAAATAGCTTTCTTTATTTTAATTTTTTTTTGAGAGAGAGAGAGATTTTTTAATATTTAATTTTTAGTTTTTGGCAGACACAACATCATTGTTTGTATGTGGTGCTGGAGTATCGAACCTGGGCCACATGCATGCCATGTGAGTGCACTACTGCTTGAGCCACATTCCCAGCCCAGGAAAAAAAATCACTTTCAATTGAAAGTTTTTGCTAAGCTTCCACAGAACTCGGAGTTTACTGAAATCTCAGCAAATATATATATATATATATATATATATATATATATATATATATATATATATATATATATATATATATATATTCCCGATCTTGTTGATTCCTTGTAGAAATGATTGGCACTCCAGTCAGACTTGCCCCCCATGTTTCCTTCTTCTACCTTGAGGCATTCGTTTGTAGGAATACTTTGGATTTTTAGGTTTCACTTCATATTCCCCTACAGGAATACAAGCATTTTGAACTTTGAATCAAACACGGTTTGTGCTAGCTGCTTAAAACTTGACACACTCAATTAGTTTTCAGTTCACTATCTATGCATTGTTCCCTTTTGAAGTGGCCCTAAACAGAGGCTGAGAAAAAACACTTTGATTTGAAAGTGTTTGCCACTCATCCACAGAACTCTGAGTTGACTGAAATCTCAGCAAATTTTTTCCCCAGATCTAGTTGATACTTTGCAGGAATCATCAGTACTCCAGCCACACTTAGCCCCTAAATTTCATTCTTCTAGGTGGAAGTGTTTGTTTATAGGAATACTTTGAATTTTAAAGTTTCACTTCATTTTCCCCTATAGATATACACTCAGATGGAACTCTAAATCAAACATGGTTTCTGCTAGCTGCTTGAAACTTGACACACTCAATTAGTTCTCATTGAAATCTCTATGCTTTGTTCCCTCTTGAAATAGCCCTAAGCAGAGTCACGTGTCATTCCTGGAAAAATAAATTTTATTTTACAGCTTTTGCCAAGCCTCCATAGAAATACAAGTTCACTGAAATCTCAGCCAATATTTTTTCACTCCAAATTGTTGATACTTCATAGGAATCATTGTTACTCCATTTGTACTTGGACCCCCAAATTTCATCTACTAGCTTGAAATGTTCATTTGAAAGAACACTTTGAAATTTTAGGTTTCTCTTCATTTTCCCCTATAGGGATAGATGAATTTGTAACTCTAAATCAAACATGGTTTGTGCTAGCTGCTTTAAATTTGAAACACTCAATTAGATCTCAATGTGCTCTTTATGCTTTTTTCTCCCTTGAAGTAGCCCAAAGCTGAGCCTGGGAAAAAAACAAACAAATAAACAAAAAAAAAATCACTTTCATTTGGAAGCATTTGCCAAGCTTCCACAGAGCTCTGAGTTTACTGAAATTTCTGCAAATATTTTTTCACTCGATCTTGTTGATACTGGGAAGGAATGATTGCTATTGCAGTTGCACTTTGCCCCCAAAATTTCATTCTTCTAGGTTGAAAGGTTTGTTTGCAGGAACATTTTGAATTTTGAAATTTCACTTTGTTTTCCCCCATACTAATAGAAGCAGTAGGAACCTAAATCAAACACACTTTGTGCTAGCTTCTTGAAGCTTGACACACTAAATTAGTCCTCAGTTCACTCTCTATTCTTTTTTCCCTTTTGACATAACCTGAATCAGAGGCTAGAAAAAATAACTTTCATTTGATAGCATTTAACAAGCTTAAACAGAACTCAAAGTTTACTGAAATCTCAGGAAATATTTTTTCACTTGATATTTTTGATAACTGGCAGAAATGATCAGTACTCCAATTGAACTTGGCCCCTCAAATTTCATTCTTCTAGGTTGAAGTGTTCATTTGCAAGTACATTGTGAATATTTAGGTTTCACTTCATTTTCCCCTATAGGGAGAGACACAGTTGGAACCCTAATTCAGATATGGTTTATGCTAGCTCCTTGAAAGTTGACACACTCAATTAGATATCATTTTGCTCTAAATGCTTTGTTCTGTCTTGAAGTAGCCCAAATTAGAGGCAAGGAAAAAACACATTCATTTGATAGCATTTGCAAAGTTTTCAAAGAGTTCTGAGTTTACTGAAATCTCAGCAAATATTTTTTTCACCTGACCTTGTTGGTTATTCACAGTAATAATTGGTATTCCAGTCAAACTTGTCCTCCCAAATTTTGTTCTTTTAGGTTGAAGCATTTTTTTGCAGAAATACTTTAAATTTTTAGGTTTAACTTTGTTCTACACTGCAGGGATAGATGCAGCTGGAATGCTAAATCAAACACGATTAGTGCTAGCTGTTTGAAACTTGACTCACTGAATTACTTCTCAGTGCATTCTCTATGCTTTTTTCACTATTGATGCAGCCCAAAGCAGAAGCTGGGGAAACAACAACAACAAAAAAAAACACTTTCATTTGAAAGCATTTACCAAGCTTCCACAGAACTCCAAGTTTACTGAAATCTCAGTAAATATTTTCTCACCTGATCTTATTGATACTTGGCAGGAATGATTTGTTTTGTGGTCACACTTGGACCTACAAGATTCGTTCTTCTAGGTTCAAGTGTTCATTTGCAGGAACAGTTTAATTTTAGATTTCACTTCTTTTCACCCTATAGGGATAGATGTAGTTTGAACCCTAAATCAAACATGGTTTGTACTAGCTGCTTGAAACTTGACTCACTAAATTAGTTCTCATTGCAATCTCTGTACTCTGTTCCCTCTTGAATTAACCTATAGCAGAGGCACTTGTTAGTCAAGGAAAAATCACTTTGATTTGAAAGCATTTGCAAAGGTTCCACAGAACTCTGAATTTACTGAGATCTCAGCAAATATTTTTTCAACCAATTGTGTTGATTCTTGGCAGGAATGTTTGATATTGCAGTCACACTTCTACCCACAAATTTCATTTTTCTAGGTTGAAGGGTTCATTTGTAGGAATAGTTTGAATTTTTAGGTTTCACTTCATTTTCCCCTGTATAGATAAATGCAGGTGGAACCCTAAATCAAACACACTTTGTGCTAGCTGCTTAAAGCTGGACACACTCAATGAGTTCTCAGTGCACTGTCTATGCTTTGTTCAATTTGAAGTAGCCCTAAGCAGAGGAAAGAAAAAAAAATACTTTCACTTTATAGCATTTGCCATGCTTCCAAAGAACTCCAAGTTTACTGAAAACTCAGCAAATTTTAGTTTCACCAGCTCTTGTTGATAACTGACAGAAATGATTTGTACTCCAGTCACACTTGGCCGCCCAAATTTTGTTCATTTAGGTTGAAGCATTCCTTTCCAGGAACACTTTGAATTTTTAGTTTTAACTTCATTTTCCACAATAGGGATAGATGCAGTTGGAACTCTAAATCAAACACTTTTTGTGGTAGCTGCTTGAAACTTGACACCCTCAGTTAGTTCTCAGTGTGCTCTCTATGCTTTTTTCCTTCTTAAATTAGCCCAAAGCAGAGGCTGGAAAAAATACTTTCAATTGAAAGCATTTGCCAAACTTCCACAGATCTTCAAGTTGACTGAAATCATATCAAATCTTTTTCACCTGATCTTGTTGATACTTGTCAGGAATGATCAGTACTCCACTACACTTGGCCCTCCAAATTTTGTTCTTTTAGGATGAAGATTTTGTTTTCAGGAACACTTTGAAATTATAGGTTTCACTTTGTTTTCCCCTATAGGGATAGATGTAAATGGAACTCTCAATCAAACATGGTTTGTGATAGCTGCTTGAATTTGACACACTCAATTAGTTTTCAGTTTGCTCTCTATGCTTGGTTCCCTGTTGAAGTAGTCCTATGCAGAGGCAAGGAAAAAACACTTTCAAATGAAAGTGTTTACCAAGCTTCCACAGAACGCTGAGTTGATTGAAATCTGAGCAAAATTTTTTCCACCTGATCTTGTTGATACTTCACAGGAATGATTGGTATTTCAGTTGCACTTGGCCCCCTAAATTTTGTTCTGGTTTAAGTGTTCATTTGCAGGAACACTTTGAATCATTAGGTTTCACTTTGTTTTCCCCTATAGGTATATACATGCAGTTTGAAATCTAAATCAAAGATGGTCTGTGGTATCTGAATAAAACATGACACTATCAGCAAGTTCTTAGTGCATTCTGAAGGCTTTGTTCCTTCTTGACGTAGCCAGAATAAAAGTCAATAAAAAAACAGTTTCATTCGAAAGTGTTTGCCAAGCTTCCACAGAACTCCATGTTTACTGGAAATCTCAGCAAACATTTTCTCATCACATCTTGTTGATACTTGGTAGGAATGATCACTATTCCTGTCTCAGCCCTCCTAATTTTGTTCCTCTAGTATGAAGTGCTCATTTGCAGGAACAATTTGAATTTTTAGGTTTTATTGTTTTCTCTATAAGGATGCATTCATTTGGAATTCTAAATCAAACATGGTTTGTGCTAGCTCCTTGAAACTTTACACACTCAATTAGTTCTCAGTATGCACTCTATGCTGTGTTTCCTCTTGACATAGCCCTAAGCAAAGGAAAGAAAAAGACACTTTAATTTGAAAGTGTTTGCCAAGCTTCTGCAGAACTCTGAGTTGACTGAAATCTCAGCAAATATATTTCTCCCGAACTAGTTGATACTTGGCAGGAATATCAGTAATGCACGTGCAATTGGCCCCCAAATTTTGTTCATCTAGTTTGAAGAATTCGATTCCAGGAACACATTGAATTTTTAGGTTTTATTTTGTTTTCCCCTGTAGGGATATATGCAGTTGCAAATCTAAATCAAACAGTTTTTCCCAGATGCATAAAACTTGCCACACTCAAATAGTTCTCAGTGAATGCTCAAGCTGCTTTTCCCTCTTGAAGAAGCCCTATGCAGAGGCAAGGAAAAAAAGAACCCTAAATCTAAACCTAATCCTATCCATAACCATAACTCTATCCCTTTCCCTAAACCTAACACTAACACTAACTCTATCTCTAACCCTAACACTAACACTAACCCTAACCCTAATCCTTACAATAACACTAAGCCTATCCATAACCCTAACCTTAACATGACTCTAACCCTAAAACTCACCATAACTATATACCTAGCACCCTAATTCTAACCCTAATCGTAATTATATTCATATCAATAACTCTAACACTAATTCTAACCCTAAACCTAATCCTAACTCTAATTCTAACCCAAATTAAAAAAAAAAAAAAAAAACTAATCCTAACCCTAACTCTAATATTAACCCTATCCCAATCCTAATGCTAATCCTTACCCTAACCCTAATCCTAACCCTAACCCTAAACATGGAACAAAACCTAACACTAACCCTAAAAATAACCCTAACACTTACCCTAACCCTAAACCTAACAATAAATCTAAACCTTACCTTAAACTTAATCCTAACCATAACCATAACACTAACTTTAACCCTAACCCTAACAGTAACACTAACCCTAACACAACACTAACGATAAGCCTTACCCTAACAATGTCCTTAAATCTAACCCTAACACTACTCCTAACCTTAATACTAATACTAACCACAACCCTAATACCGAGCCTAACCATAACCTTAACACTAACCCTAACACTAAACCACACCCTTTAGTAAACCCTTAACAGGACATAAACCCTAACTCTAACCCTAACCCTAACACAAATTCTAACTCTAAACCTAATCCTAACACAAACACTAATCTTAAACTTAAACCTAATCAAAACACTAACACTAAATTTACCACTAACATTGACACTAACCCTATGCCAAACACTAACTTAAACCCTAATCGAAATCCAAACACTAACATTAATCTTCAATCTAACCCTAACCATAACAACAAACCCAACCCTAAACCTAACCCTAAACCTAAATTAACAATAACCTTAACTCTAACCATAATCATAATATTAACATAAACCTAATTCTAAAACTAACCCTAACATTAACTCTAACCCAAACCCTAACACTAAACCTAACACTAACACTAAACTTAACACTAACCCTAAACCTAACATGAACTCCAATGCTAATGCTAACCCTAATTCTAACCTTAACACTAATCCTAATCCTATCAATATCCCTAAACCTAAATCTAAGGCTCAATACAAACCTAAATCTAACCCTAAACCTAGATCTAAATTTAACACTAAACCTAACCCTAACCCTAATCCTAAACCTAACACTAACACTAATACTAATTCTAAACTTAACCCTAACCCTAACACTAACCCTAACCCTAAAATAATACTAACCTTAACGGTAATCTTAACCCTAATCCTAACACTAACACTGAAGCTAACACTACCACTAAAACTAACACAAATACTAAAAAAAAAAAAAAAAAAAAAAAAAAAAAACTATCTCTAACCCTAACCCTAACCCTAACAGAAACCCTAACCCTAAACAAACCCTAACCCTAACACTAACCCTAACCCTAAAGCTGACCTTAACACTAAAACTTACCCTATCACTTACCCTAACCCTAACTAGAAACCTAATGTTAACCAAAACCTTAAAGCCAGCCCTAGCCCAAATTCTAACCCTAAACCAAAGACTACCACTAAACCTAACTCTAACCTAACCCTAAACCTAAGGTGAACACTAATCCTTACCCTATCCCTAACCCTAACACTAATCCTAAACCTAACCTTAACCAAACACAAAAACTAAACATAATCCTAGCCCTAACCATAACACTAACCCTAAACCTAACTCTAATGATAACCATAAGACTCACACTAACCTAACACTAACTCTAAACATAACCCTAAAAGAACAAAAAACCAAACCCTGAACCTAACCTAAAACTAACACTAACACTAACCGTAAATCTAACAATAAAAATAACCCTAACACTAACTCTAACAAAAACCCTAATCCTAAATTAACACTAAACATAACCGTAACAATAATCCTAAAACAGATCATAACCCTAAACCTAACCCTAACATAACCCTAACCCTAAAATTAACCCTAACCTTAATACTAAAACTAAATCTAACCCTAAGAATTAACCCCATACCTAACCCTAAACTTTACCCTAAACCTTAAACTAACCCAAACACTAACCCTAACGCTAAACCTAAAACTAATATTAAACCTAACACTAAACATAAACCTACACCAAATCCTAACCCTAAGAAAAACCCTAACACTAACCCTAACATTAATCATAACCCTAACCCTAACACTAAACCAAACCAAACTCTAACCCTAACTCTAAACCTTACTCTAAACCTGACCCAACCCAAACACTAACGATAACCTTCAACCTAACCCTAAATCTAACCCTAAAAATAAACCTAATCCTAATCATAAATCTAAGCCTAACACTAACCCTAAACCTTAACTTAACCCTAACCATAACCCTAAAACTTACATTAACCTAACTCTAACACTAACCCTAACACTATCCCTAAACCTAACCCAACCCTAACACTAGACTTAAACTTAACCCTAAACCTAACACTAAACATAATTGTAACCTTAAACTTTACACTAACCTAATCCTAATAATTTACCTAACACTAATCCTCAAACCTAATCTTAAAACTAATACTAACAGTAACCCTAACCTTAACCCTAACATGAATGCTAAACATAATCCTAACCCTAACACTAACCCTATGACAAAAACTAAATGTAACCATAAGAGTAATCCTAACCATAATCCTAAACCTAACCATATAACTAACACTAACACTAAACCTAACATTAACAAAAATAGTAACCGTAATGCTAAACCTACTCT
Source organism: Marmota monax (assembly GCF_021218885.2). Taxonomy (NCBI): domain Eukaryota; kingdom Metazoa; phylum Chordata; class Mammalia; order Rodentia; family Sciuridae; genus Marmota; species Marmota monax. Next base: position 963,987 of record NW_026692693.1, on the reverse strand, counting down.
AACCTCAACCCTACCCTAATACTAAACCTAACACTAATCCTAAACCTAAACTTAAAACTAACTCTAACTGTAACCCTAATCCTAATCCTAACACTAACCTTAACATGAACCCTACCCCTAAACATTATACTAACTCAAACCTATCTCTAACACTAACCTTAACCCTAACCATAAACCTAACACTAACCCTAACCCTAACACTAAGCCTAAAGCTAACCCTAACAATAACACTAAACCTAAACTTAACCCTAACCCCAAACTTCACTTTAACCCTAACACTGAAGCTATCTCTAACAGTAGCAGTAGCACAAACGTAACATTAACCTAATTATAACCCTATTCCAAACACTAATGCTAACCCTAACACTAACCCATACCCTAACACTAAATTTAACAATAATCCTAAATGTAAAACTAAATTTGACACTAAACAAACCCTAAACCTAACACAAACCCTAGCTCTAACCCTATCTGTAACCTAACCTTAACCCTAAGCCTTACCTTATAACTAACCCTAATGCTAAACCTAACCCTAAATCTAAAACTAACCCTAACCCTAAACAGGACCCTAAACGAATTCTAACCCTAACCCTAAAGCTAAGCCCAATTCTAAACTTAACCCTAACCATAAACCTAACCATAACTTTAATACAAATCTTAGCCCTAACCCTAACAATAACCATAACACTAACCCTAACACTAACCCTAACTTTAAAACTAACACTAGACCTAACAGTAACACTAACTCTAACAGTAACCTAACACTAACCCTAACACTTACCCTAACCATAAGCTGGCTTAACCCTAACCCTAACTCTAACCCTAAAATAACACTCACCCTAAACCTAATCTTAAATATAACACTAACGGTAACCCTATCCTAACCCTAACCCTAACCCTAACACAAACCCTAACTCTAATCCTAAAGTTAACACTAACTATAACCCTAAAGTTAACCCTAACCTAACGCTAAGCCTAACTATAAAACTAACACTAACCCTAACCTAACCCTAAGCCTAAACCTCAACCTAAAACTAACCCAACCCTAACCCTAACACAAACCCTTACCCTAACTTTAACTTAACCATAACCATTACCATATTCCTAAAACTTAGCCTAACCCTAACCCTATACCTAACTCTAACTATAACCCAAACAGTAATCTTAACACTAACCTTAAGCCTAACAGTAACACTAACCCTAACAATAACCATAACCCTAAACTAAACCCTAACACTAAACCCAAGTATAACCCTGACACGAACCCTAACCCTACACCTAACCCTAACCCGAACAAGAACCATACCCATAATCCTAACACACTAACCCTAAACCTAACTTTATCCCTAATATTAACCCTATTACTAAACATAAACCAAAAACCAAAACTAACCCTAAACATAATCCTAACACTAACCCTAACATCAACCCTAATGCTAACCATTACCACAACCCTAACCATAGACCTAACCCTAATTCTAACTCTAACCATAACACAAAGGCTAACCAAACAATAACTCTTAACTTAACCTAACCCTAATCCTAAACCATACCTAACACTAACCCTAACCCTAACCATAAAACTAACCCTAAAATTAACCTTAAAAGAAACCATAATCCTAACCATAATACCAACCCTAATCCCAAACCTAAACCTATCACTAACCATAACTGTAAATCTAAACCTAACACTAAACTTAAAGCTACAACTAACCCTTATCCTAAACCTAACACTAACCTAATCTTAAACGTAACTTAACTGTAATGCTAACCCTAACCCCAAACCTAACACAAACCCTAACCCGCAACCTAACCATAACAATAAACCTAACCCTAACACTAATTCTAACCCTAACATCTTTCCTAAACTTAACCTTTAGCCTAACACTAACCCTAAATCTAACCCTAAAACCAACCATAACTGCTAACCATTACCCCAACTTTAAAGGTATCCCTAAACCTAATTCTAACCCTAACTCTAAACCAAACCCTAATCAAATCATAAACCTTTCCCTACACTAACCCTAACCCTAACCTAAACCTAACAATAACCATAACCCTATGACTAATCCTAAACCCAACACTAAACCTAGCACTAAACCTATCTCTAAACCTATACCTAACACTAAACCTAATACTAACCCTAATCCTTAACCTAACCCTAAATCTGTCACTAATTATATCCTTAACCCTAACCATAAACCTAACCCTAACCATAACCATAAAGGAAACCTAACCCTAACAGTAACCATAACATAAACCCTAATCCTAACACAGATCATAACCTGAACCTTAACACTAACCCTAACACTAATTCTAAACCTAATCCTAAGTATAAAACTAAACTTAACAATAACCCAAACCTTATCCCTTACCCTAAAATTAACCCTAACTTGAATCCTAACCTAACCCTAAAGTTAAAACTAACACTTAACCTAACACTAAACCTACAACTGACACTTACAATATCACTAACCTCAATCCTTACCCTAACACTAACCCTAAGCTTAAACCTAAACTTAACACTAACCCTAACCCTAATCCTAATGCTAACACTAATTGAAACCTTAACCCTAAAGTTACCCCTAACCCTAAAAATAACACTAACACTAACTTTAACCTTAACTCTAAACCGTAACCTTAATCCTAACCATACACTAACACTAGCACAAAGGCTTACTATAATCTTAACCCTAACCCTGACACCATCCCTAACTCTAACACTAACCCAAAAATCTTAATCCTAACCCTAAATAAAACCCTAACCCCAAGCCTAAGCCTAATTCTAACACTAAACCTAAACCTACATCTAACACTAACCCTCACACTAAACCTAACCTTAAACCTAAACCTAAACTTAAAAAAACCCTAAGCCTAACCCTAACACTTACCCTAACACTAACCCTACCCCCAAACCTAACACTAATCATACTCTTAACCCTAAAACTAACCCTAACCCTAAAGCTAACACTAAACCTAAACCTAACCCTAATTTTAACCCAAACACTAAACCTAACCCTAAATCTAAAACTAACCTTAATCCTAATGTAACCTTAACCATAACCTAACAATACCCTAATCCTAAAATAATACTAATCCTAACCCTAAATAACACTTTAACCCAAACACCAACCCTAACCATAATACTAAGCATAACCCTAAATTTAACCCTAACCCTAACCCTAAAACTAAGCCTAACCATACCGTAATTTAAACCTAATACTAAACCTAACTCTAACCCTAATGCTAACCCTAACACAAACCATAATCCTCAACCTAACACTAACCCTATACCTCAACCTAACCCTAATACTAACAATAAAACTAACATTAAACTTAAATCTAACTCTAACAGTAACCCAGACACTAAAACCTAACACTAACCATAATGCTAACTATAACCCTATAACTATAACTATAACACTAACCTAAACCTAACCATAACTTTAACACTAATTCTAAAACTAACCCAAAAACTAAACCTAACCCTAAACCTAATCCTATCACTAACCCTACCATGAACTCTAACACTAAAAGTAACCCTAAACCTAATCCTATCACTAACCCTAACATGAACTCTAACACTAAACCTAACCCTAAACCTAACAGTAACCCTAAACTTAACCCTAAACCTAAAACTAAATATAATCCAAAACCTAACCCTAACATTAACCCTAACACTAAACCTAAATTTAACCCAAACCCTAATGATAATTTTTACCCTAACCCTAACCCTAACTTTAACAATAAACATAACCAAACCATACCCCTAACCCTAACGTAACCCTTACCCTATAACATACCAAACCATAACCGAAAACCTAAACTTAACTTTAACCCTAACACTAAATCTAAACCTAACCTTAACACTAACATTAAACCAAATAGTAACCCTATTACTAAACTTAAGCCTAACCTTAACAAAAATCTAACAGTAACACTAAACCTAATCCAAAACCTAACGCACATACTAACCCTAACCCTATCCCCAACCCTAACACTAACCCCAACCATACATGTAATCATAACACCAACACATACCACAATTATAATCTTAAACTAACCCTAATAATAACCATTACCCTAACCCTAAACCCAACACTAACCCTTACCATAATTCTAACTTTAAACTAACCCTAGTTGTAACCATCATCTTAACCCTAAACCCAACCCTAACCCTAACACAAACCCTACCTGAAACCTAAACATAACCCTAAACCTAATCCTAACCCTAACACTTAGCCTAACTCTAACCCTACCCCTTACACTAACACCCAACCTAACCCTAATTCTAACCCCAATACTTACCCGAAACCTAACCATAACCATAATCATAACTCTAACCCTTACCCTAACTCCAACACTAGCCCTAACACAACCTTAAAACTACTCCTAACCCTATCCATAACACTAACACTTATCCTAACCAAAACACTAAACCTAATGCTAAAACTAATCCTAACCCTAAAACTTACCATGGCCATAACATAAACCATATCCATAATCCTAACTCTAATACTATCCCTTACACTAACCCTAAATTTAACCCAAAACCTAACTGTAACCCTAAACCTTACCTTAACCCTAACATTAATTCTAACACAAACCCTAACCCAATCCATAACCCTAACCCTAACCTAACCTTAAACCTAACCCCGACTAAACCCTAACCCTAAGAGTAAGCCTAATACTAACCTTATTCCAAACCCTAACACTAACCCCAAACCCAACCCTAACCTTATCACAAACCCTAACATTAATACCAAACCTTACCTTAACTCTAACACTAACATTAACCCTAACCATATTCATAAACATAACACTAACCCTAACCCTAATCCTAAATCTAACACAAACCCTAACCCAAATTATAATCCTGACCTAACCTAAACATTACCCTTACCCTTACCCTTACCTATCCCTAATTCTAACCCTAATCCTAACAATAATCATAACCCTAACTCTAACACTAGCCTAAACTCCAACTCTAATCCTAACCTAACCCTAAAACGAACCCTAACCCTGAAACTAACACTAACCTTAATTCTAACACTAATCCTAACACTAACACTAAGCCTAAACCTAACCCTAACACTAACACTAACAATAAACCCAAACGGAACCTACACCTAAATATAAAAAACCATAACCCTAATCCGAAATCTAATCCTAAACCTAATTTTAAAACTAACCCTAAATCTACCCTAACCCTAAACCTTAACCTAACACTAAACCTAAACCTCACCTTAACCCTAACCCTAACTGCAACCCTAACTTTAACCCTAACCCTAACTATAAACCTAACACTCACCCTAATCATAACCCTAAGCATTACCTTAACCCAAAAACTAAACATAAACATAATACTTACACTAACCCTAACCCTCAGTGTAACCCTAACCATAACCCTAACTGAAACCCTAACCCTAACCCTAACCTTATACCTAACCATAACACAAAACCTAATCCTAACCATAACACCTTAACTTACCGTAAACCTAACCCTAACCCAACTCTAACCATAACCCTAAACCTAACATTAACCCAAACCCTAATCCTAACCCTAAACCTAACACTAACTCTTTTTTTACCATACCACTAACCATAACACTATCTGTAACCCAAAACCTAACCCAATCACTAAACCTAAACATAACCCTAAACCTAACACTTACCCTAATCATAACACAAACCCAAACGCTAATCCTAAAATGAACACTAACCCTAACACTAACCCTAAACCTAACGCTAATCTTATCACTAACCCTAACCATAACATTAAACCTAACACTAATCCTAAGCCTAATCTTAATCCTAAACCTAATCTTAATCCTAAACAAAACCCTAACCCTCGCCCTAACCCCATAAAAAACCCTAACCCAAGCCTAACACAAACCCTAACCCTAAAACTAACACTAACCTAAACAACCCAAACCCTATCCTGAACCCTAACACAAAACCTAAACCTAAACATTAACCTAACCCTAACCTGAAACATAAAACTAACTGTAGCCCTAATCTTAACACTAACTCTAAACCTAACTGTAACCCTAACACAAACATTGGCACTTATCCTAACCCTAAACCTCACTCTAACCCTAATGCTAAACATAAAACAAAACCTAATGCTAACCCTATCCCTAACACTAAAACGAACCCTAATCCTCACTGCAACTCTAAATCTAACCCTAACCCTAACCCTAATCTAACCCTAACCCTAGCCCTAACACCAACTGTAACACTCACCCTGTCCCTATCCTAATCCTAATCATAAACCTAAACCTAATCCTAATCCTAACAGTAAATGTACCCATTACCATAACCCTAACCATCACACTAACACAAAATCTAACCCTAACACCCAAACTTATCCTAACTTTAACTTTGAACCTTACCCTAACCCTAAACATAACACTAACCCTACCCCTAAGACTGACACTAAAACCATAACCCTATACCTAACTCTAACCCAAACCCTATCACTAACCCTAAACATAACCCTAACACTAAAAATTACCCTGACCCTATATCTATACCTAACCCTCACCCTAACCTTAAACCTAAACCTAACACTAACCCTAAGTATAACACTAAACCCTAACAATAAGACTAACCCAAACCCTAACATGAAACCTAACCCAAACCATAACCCTAACCCAACCCTAACACTAACCCTAACACTGAACCCAAACCTAACCCTAACACTAACTCTAACCTATCCTTAAACCTAACTCCAAACCTAACGCTAATTTTAACCATAACTGTAACCCTAACCATAACCCTAAAAATAACCCCAAATCATACCCTAACCCTAAACCTTACACTAATCCTACTGCTAACTCTAATACTATGCCTAATCTAAAACTAACTGTAACACGAACCCTAACCTTAACTGTAACCCAAACTCTAAACCGAACACCAAACAAACACTAACCCTAAACCTAGCCCTAACTCTAACCCTAACCATATCCAAACTCTAACGCTAAATGTAAACATTACTCTAAAAGAACCCTCAACATAAACCTAATGCAAACCCTAACCCTATACCAAAACTAACCCTAACACTAACACTAACACTAACCCTAACCTACACCCAAACCCTAACCCTAAACCTAACAACAACACTAAGCCTAGCCCTAACCCTAACCCTAATACTCATCCTACACCTATAAAAACCCTAACTCTAACCCTAATTTTAACACTAACCCTAACCCTAAGCCTAACAAAAACCCTAACTCTAACCCTAACCTGAATCTAACCCTAAAAATAAGCCTTATTCTAACATGAACCCTAAACTTAAATTAACACTAACCCTAAGCCTATTGCTTAATCTAACACTAACCCAAAACACAACCCTAACTCTTAACCTAACCATAATCCTAACCCTAATCATACACATAAAATTAACTCTAACCCTAACGGTAATTTTAACTTTATTACTAACCCTAACCCTAACACTAAATGTAACACTACACCTAAACCTAAACCTGTCGCGACCCCTTGCCCGCAAGGAAGACGCAACTCGAGAATCTTCTCTCAACAGTTTTATTCAGGTCCCTGGATATTTCTTCTTCTGCAACTCGAGAATCTTCTCTCAACAGTTTTATTCAGGTCCCTGGATATTTCTTCTTCTTCCTCTCGGGTGCCCCTCCCAGCCTTAATAAAGCATCCCAAGCCCCAATGCAAAGCTGCTGCGTGGAACTTTCTCACAGGGTGGTGAAAAATCATGTGCCAAATTTCCCAGATAAGAAATTGTTTGTCACAGACCACAGCGGAGCCAGCACCATCTTGTAATGGCGACCATAATCTGCAGAAACGGCAGAAGCGGCTCACCACAGTTCCCCCTTTTCTATTTTATTAAAACAATACAGGCGAGAGTAGAGGTCCTATCCCACTGTGCAGAAGTGGCTGCATAGTATGGCTCAGTCCCAAGGAGGGCCCTTCCCCAGATCTGAGGCCATATCAGCCGACGCCTTTTTTCGTGGGGCGGGGCGTGAACGCGTCTAACCCGCATGCAATAGGACATGCTCTCCTTGAGGTCCTCTTCAAGGATCACTCAAGTGCAGTGCCTTGCCTCGCATCCTGTATCATGACGATGGTGGACGAAGGGGGATAGCTGAGGCTGAACTGTGGCTGTTTATAACGACAAACAAGTTGACAGCACCCTGAAAGAAAGGCACGAACTTCAAGGCGATAGAAAAGCACTAGTGTGGAAACCCATCTGCGTGCAATGGCAGTAAGACCGGCAGAGTGCAAGGGCTTTCCAACACTAAGAGAATAACAAGGAAAGTCATGTCGATCCCAGTGCAATGTTATAATAACTTGGGGTGTAACGACCATGACAAAGGTTTACTGCTTAAGATGCGCAAGCCAGACTTGAGGCGAGTTGCCATTTTCTAAAGCTGCAAGAGCTTGTATGATCATAGCCTTTTCTTGTGCATGGCGAGTTTTAAGGCGACAGAGAAGCCACAAACAAAGTACAACACTGAAGCAACACATTGCACCAAAAATGCCTACCCCCACCCACTCTTTGAAGAAGGAAAAAGCAGAAGATATCCAATCGGTGAATTGACCCAAAGTCACTGGTTCGACACGGGTACTATTCAAAACAGCAATCTGAGTTAGTTGAGACTGGATCAAGTTTTCTGCTGCCATGGACCAGGTTCCAGATAGATACTCTCCGATGATGCGGGAGGCATTTCTGGAATCATTAAATCTGACAGAGGTTATACATAAATGTGCACGTTGGTCAACACAACCCAAAAGCACCAAGTCGGCCAATTCTTCTACCTGAGCTTGGAGTAAATCTATTCTTTGGTTGGCAGCTAAAATCCCTGACAAAATATGTTGATTAATTGAATTTTGGGACTCAAGTATGGTAGAAGTTTGTTGAACAACTTGATTAATGGTGGCAGCAGTTTGTACTTGACTGGCCATGGCCACTCCGGCCGTAACTGCTGCAGCAGCAGACACTGCCACAGCTGTCACTATAGCTGCCATAATTCCAAAATCCTTGCGGACTCTAAGTAGCTCAACAATGGGGAATTTATCTGGGTCCGCAGTGACTGGGATTGGGACAAAGGTTGGAATTTTCATAACCACTGCTACAGTCCAAGAACCATTCCAACACTCAGATAAGAGACAGGTAACACTAGAACAATCCAGCATCCCTGACGAGGTGTCATTAGTCAAAAGGAGCAAGAATGGGGATTGGACGCAGACCATCGCAGGGGGCAATGTGGCATTATATAGCAAAGAGTTGAACGAAACAGATGTAAGTCTATTACCCCGTTCACTCTCGCGAACAGTACCAGAAACATTAGCCAGCCAGCTTCTGACTCCCAGCAATTGAGCCAATGCAGAAATATCAGCTGAAGCCCCCTTCTCATTGAAAATCAGCCATTGAAACCAGGACCAACCTACTCCTGTAGAGGAGTTGGCACTATGGTTAAAGTTATAAACATACCTCTTAAGAGAGGGGGAAAAAGAGAAACCCTTAGCAACTTGAAGTCTCTCCCAAGAATGATCCTGACAAGGCGTAAATGTTGGGGGGAAACCAAGATTAGGGGTACAGTAAGGAGAGGCCTTAAAATGAGTGGCATTGTAAGTACTATTAGAAGAAGGAGGCACTGGGATTAGTACCTTGGAGATCATAGCCAAGGTAGTTATGTTAAAAGCAGAGCTATTTACAGGGGTCCCTGAACCTAATTGCTTCCCTGAAACTACTTGGCTCAGTACGGCATTAATAATACTCCCTGAGACCTGATTGGACCGCAATGGATCCTCCCAGTTATTCAAATTTTTGGTCTTAAGGCTGATGCAATTAGCGTTTCCAAGGCTGAAACAAAAAACTCCTGTGAGATTAACCTGAGATTGATTAAAAATGCTCTCCACGTCCCCTCTAGGAGAGGCACAGGGAGCAGACATCTCACATGAGGTAGAGAAAATAGTGGGGAGGACACTAGAACTACCATGAACCGGCATCGGCATTGGCCAAGCCCGTGCCACTGCCCACCACTGCATTGGTGTCGTCTGTGCCATCGGCACCAGCACCAGAACCAGAGCACGTAACAGAGTGAAGATCCTCATCACAGGGTTGCTGTGGTATCTCTTGTTGTTGGTCGGTTGATGTCAAGACTCTTCTTGTCAGACGTTCAGGGACCCACAACGGCTCCGTGCGATCCTGGGGAAAAACACATACAGATCCTCATGCCCATGTCAGCACGGGGTCGGGGCCGTTCCATTGGCCCGTAAGAACATCCTTCCACTTAACATAGCCAATCACAGAGGGCTGAGGGGACACATGTCTATCGGCCACAGAGTGACCATGAATATCCAAATTTAAAAAATTAATGGTAAAGAGAGCTAAGGACAGGCATTCTTTAGGAGTGTGTTCAGCTCCTATTCCCCCTTTTTGTTTTTGTAAAGTTTCCTTTAAGGTGCGATGAGCACGCTCAACAATGCCTTGTCCTTGAGGATTGTAAGGCAGACCATGAGTAAGCTGCACTCCCATGGTAGAACAAAAGGATGTAAATTTTCTGCCAGTATAAGCAGGTCCATTATCAGTCTTAAGGGATGCAGGAGCACCCCATGCTGCCCATGCTTCTAGGCAATGAGTAATAACATTACGTGCCTTCTCTCCCGACAAAGCAGAGGCATGAATAACTCCAGAGCACGTATCAACAGAAACATGTACATACTTGAGGTTACCAAAGTCAGGTATGTGCGTCACATCCATTTGCCAGACAACCAATGGCTTCAATCCCCGTGGGTTCACTCCATAAGTAGGGGGATGAAGAAATGTGACACAATGGGGACATTGTAATACTATCTGACGAGCATCCGCTCTTGAAATGGAAAAATGCTTGCACAGCGTTAAAGCATTAACATGGAAATTCTGGTGAAATAATTTAGCCCCCTCTAAGGAGGAAGCCAAGCATATCAACTGGTCTCTAGTGGCTGAGTCTGCACAGGCATTACCCTGTGATAACGGACCAGGAAGAGAGGTGTGAGCCCGTATGTGCATTGGATAAAAAGGAGCAGTGCGGCTACAGATAAGTTGTTGAAGCTGATTAAAGTAAGCAGATACATTATGGGCATTACTAATAGCTCCCACGGCCTCCAGGACTTTGAGTGCTTGTACCACATAAATGGAGTCCGAGATAAGATTAAAAGGAAAAGAACATTGTTTAAAAACCTCAATAACAATTTGCAGTTCAACCCATTGTGGATTACCAGGAGCAAATTGATGCTGAACAGGGGGAGAATCATTAATTACATAAGCTCCCATTCCAGACTTGGAACCATCAGTGAAAATATTAACAGCCCCCGGAATTGGGTTGGGTGAAGTTACCTTAGGGAAAATGATGGGATGTTCTTTAACAAAATAGAGTAATGGATGGGAAGGGTAATGATTATCAATATCCCCTTGAAACGAGCAACATAGAAAAGCCCAGTTGTCTAGAGTAGCACACAAAACATTAAGCTGAGCCTTAGTATAGGGTATAATAAGAGAAGAAGGTGATTGTCCGAAAAATTGAATGCTTTGGTGGATCCCTTTAAGTGCTAACGCTGCAACAGCATCAGGATAGTATTCTAAAGATTTTCCTGGGGATATATGTGGGTGGATCCATAGTAAAGGCCCATCTTGCCACAGTACTCCAGTAGGCTGCCGCATAGTGGCAAGCACACATAACTGGAAAGGTTTATCACTGCGGAGCCTGCATAGAGTAGCATGTTGTATAGCTTCTTCTACTGTTATAAGGGCTGCCCTGGCCTCTTTGGTGAGGCTACGAGGAGAAGCAAGATCTGGATCACCCTTAAGGGTACCATACAAAGGCTGGATCACACCATTAGGAATATGTAAATATCCCCTTATCCAATTAATATCTCCCAGCAGTTTTTGAAAATCATTCAGAGTTTGGAGATCCTGAGTTCTTATGGTGATTTTTTGTGGTTTCAATTTGTCATGCCCAATGATTGCACCCAAATACTCAATAGAATTCCCCGTTTGAACCTTTTCAGGTGCGATATGTAGCCCATATTGAGCTAACAGCTTTACTAAGTCTCTATAGGCCTCATTAACTATCTGCTCTAACTTAGCGGCCAATAACACATCATCCATATAATGAATGATCTTGATGGAGGAATACTTATGTCTGAGAGGTGCGAGTGCCTTCCCCACATACATCTGGCACATCGTGGGACTATTAGCCATTCCCTGCGGCAACACTACCCACTCAAACCTAAGATCTGGCTCCTCGTGGTTACACGAGGGAGGGGTGAAAGCAAAACGTTGTGAGTCTTTAGGATGCAAAGGAATAGAAAAGAAACAGTCTTTAATGTCAATAGCAATAATATGCCAGCCCTGAGGAATAGAGGAGAGCAGAGGCAGCCCTCTTTGAATGGGCCCCATAAGTTGCATTTGAGCATTAACTGCTCGTAAATCATGCAGTAGGCGCCACTTTCCTGATTTTTTCCTAATAACAAATATGGGAGTATTCCATGGAGAAGTGGAAGGTTGGATGTGACCCAAGTCCAGTTGTTCTTTGATTAAATTATGGGCTGCTTCCAGTTTAACCGAGGGAAGAGGCCACTGAGGCACCCAAACAGGCTCCTCGGTGAGCCATGTTATGGGTATTTGAGTCCCAGTGGCCCCTAGGAAAAACCCAGACCAAATCTGTTAAGCTTTTGATGACCTTGCACAGGATGCCTACACCCCTGTAGATGTTTTCCTAGTCCTAGACCTGGCCTATACCCCATATTTTGCATAATCTGTTGAGACGCCGGGGAATAGTCATTACTAAGAGTGAACCCCATGTCTTTCATCAGATCACGACCCCATAAAGAGATAGGTAAATCAAGTACATAAGGCTGAAAAGTGCCATTGTGTCCTTCTGGGTCCTTCCAAGATAGATGTCTACAGCTAATTTGAGGGGCTTGGGCATATCCCAAGCCTCTCAGTGATTGATCTGAGAGCTGCACCGGCCACCCCTTTGACCAGTCCTTTTGTGCAATTATACTACGATCTGCTCCAGTATCGAGCAATCCCAAAATTGATTTGCCTTCTATGGTTAAGTTTAAAGTAGGACGGTCATTCATATCTAAGGACAAATAAACAGAATTCCCTCCAGTAACTCCAATCTCATCACTTGTCCTTGAAAAGGAATCAGCAGAAAAGCGGGTATGCAGGCTGGGTAGAAGTAACAATTGGGCAATCCGATCTCCTGGGGAAATAGATACAATGCCCCTTGGAGCTTCCACCATAACTTTTATTGTCCCTACAGTATCAGGGCTAATAACTCCAGGAAAGACATGAAGACCTTGCAAAGTAGAAGATGCACGTCCAATTAGCAAACCTACAGTGCCAGGCGGTAAAGGCCCTTTGAACTCAGTTTCCACCAATTGGACTCCCATCTTAGGTGTTAATACGAGTCTGGAGGTGGAACAGAGGTCCAATCCCGCGGCACCTTTAGTGGCTCTCCGCGTCTCATGGGATGGCGTAGAGATGGCCATGTCTCGGGTTTGGGTGTGACATTCTCCATTGCCCCATATATTTGTGGGCCCTGAGGTCGGGGGCCCCTTCGGCCGTTTTTTGGCCCAGCTGAAATAGGCTGTCCATGGATGTCCCTCATTGATCTACACTCTTTTGCCCAATGCTTCCCTTTTTTACATTTTGGACACAGCCCTGGTTGACGAAAGCCATTGGAATGGCCACCGTGAGGGGGTCCAGTAAAATTATCTTTTTTAGGACACTCACGTCTGAAATGACCGGGCTGACCACAATGGAAGCATGTTCCGGCACCAGGATTGCCCCCTTTTGCCACCCGAAGGACAGCAGCTGCAAGACCTGCATTAGTTAGAGGTCCTCCAATCTCTCTACACACTTTCATCCATGCTTCTATGCCCTTATTTTTATAAGGAGTGATTGCCGCTTTACATTCCTTGGTGCATTGTTCAAAGACCAATTGCTTGATAAGGGGCATGGCTCTATCAGGATCCCCAAAAATCTTTCCAGCAGCATCCACCATCCTTGCTACAAAATCTGAAAAAGGTTCTGTAGGGCCTTGTAGAATCTTGGTCAAATTGCCAGACACCTCTCCTCTATTTGGAAGTGACTTCCATGCCCGAATACAAATATTGTTAATTTGATCATATGCCTCAAGAGGAAATCCTGTCTGTTGATTTGCAAATCTACCCTGTCCCAAGAGCATATCCTTGTCCCAATGGGGGCGTCCCGCTGCATGGTTTTGGGCGGCCTGCTCTATTGCGCCCTCTAGCACGAATGCTCTCCAGTCCAAATATTTACCCGGGGAAACGCAAGACCGAACAAGGCTAGCCCAATCAGAGGGAGTCATACAGTATCTAGACAGATTTTCCACCTGAGTCAGCATGAAGGCGGCATCCACCCATAAGTGCGTACAGACTCCGCCAGGGTGTTCACAATTTTAAAATCTAAGGGTTCATGGACTCTTCCCCTGTTGTCATCCTGAAAAACTGGATAAGCAAGACCCATCTCAGCGTGAACAGCCCTCCATGTTTGGGCATGGAAAGCTCTTCCCGAAACGCCCCCGCCATCCGGCGGTGGATCCGGGGGATCGCTTTTCTTGAGCCCTTGCTTATCTGTGTTCCCTTCTCCTACAGCTAAACTCCCTAGCTGACGAGACAGCCTCTCGAGCTCTTCCTCCTCATCCTCCTCCTCCTTTGACCCACTTTTGCATGGGGGTGTACGCAGCGTACTGAGATCTGGATACAACCGTTTCCTCCCCCGTCTCATGCTCTGCACACTCCCATCCTCCCGAGTCACTTCACTTTCTGCCATCTCCGATTTTTCCTCATGCAATCGCTCTAAAACCTCCTGTCCTTTAGTAAGTGCTTCCTGACATCTATCATCTGTAAGGCAACTACGGACCATTTTCCAAAGGGGTATCACCCCACCCTCTAATATGCCCTGCTCAGAAGCAAAGTCAAGATCTTTGCCTAATTTATCCCAACTAGGCACAGTAAGGCTGCCCGAAAATGCGAACCACGGTGCAGCGATATCTATCTTCTGTAAAAATCTCTGTAAAGTACTATGTTTCACTTCCAGTCCCTTGGAACGTAACAGGCCATCTAGGGCCAGGAGAAGTGGACTTGAAGATGCGGCACCCATGACACAACAACAAAGGAAGCACAAAAAAAAGAAAGCGAAAGTAGGAGCGAAAGTACACAGTGCAGCTGCAATAAAATATAAGGCTCTCTCTTTCATTACAGAGGAGCTGTCCCGCTTTGGTCGCGGATCCCACTTAGTAGGGACTAACCCCGCTTTGATCGCGGATCCCACTTATTGGGACTAACCCCGCTTTGGTCGCGGATCCCACTTACCTGGGACTAACCGGTGCACCACCCCTGACTGTTGAAAGTTCTGGTTCCCGGGTCTTGGCGCCACTTGTCGCGACCCCTTGCCCGCAAGGAAGACGCAACTTGAGAATCTTCTCTCAACAGTTTTATTCAGGTCCCTGGATATTTCTTCTTCTGCAACTCGAGAATCTTCTCTCAACAGTTTTATTCAGGTCCCTGGATATTTCTTCTTCTTCCTCTCGGGTGCCCCTCCCAGCCTTAATAAAGCATCCCAAGCCCCAATTCAAAGCTGCCGCGTGGAACTTTCTCACAGGGTGGTGAAAAATCATGTGCCAACTTTCCCAGATAAGAAATTGTTTGTCACAGACCACAGCGGAGCCAGCGCCATCTTGTAATGGCGACCATAATCTGCAGAAACGGCAGAAGCGGCTCACCACATAAACCTAAAATTAACTCTAACCCTAACACTAACACTAAGTCTAAACATAAACCTCACCATGACCTTAACCTTACCCTACGCTTAACACTAATCCTAACCCTATCACAAACCCTAATCCTAAACCTAAATATAACACTAACACTAACCCTAACCGTAACCCTTACACTAACCCTAACTCTAACCATGACTTTAAGGCTAACCCTAACCCTTTGCTAAATCTAGAATTAACCCTAACCCTACACTGAACCCTAACACCTAACACAAAAACTAACCTTAACCCTAACCCTAGTCGTAACCTTAACATTAACCAAACCCTAAACCTACAATAACACTAATTCTAGCCCTAACTCTATCCCTAAAATTAACCCTAAACATATCCCTAAGGTAACACTATCCCTAACTTTAACCCTAACACTGAAAGTAACACATACACTAAACCTAAACCTTACCCTAACTTTTAAACTAACCCTAACCCTAACAAAAACCCAAACCCTAGCCCTAACACTAACCCTAAATATAATAATAAAACTATCCTACCTGTAACCCTAAAATTAACTGTAAACCTAAACCTTAGCCTCATTCTAACATTTACCCAACCATAACCCTAACCGTATTCCTATCACTATCACTATAAGAAGCCCTAAACCTAATTATAATACTAACCCTAACCTTAAACCTAGCCATATCCCTAAACATATCACTAATCCTAATATTATCCCTAAACCTAACACTAACACTAACACTAAAGCTAACCCAAAACCTAATCCTATCCCTAAACCTAACCCTAACCCTCATGCTAAAATGAACCCTATACCTAACACTAAACCTAACATAACCCTAACCCTTACACTAACCATAAAACTCTCCATAACCCTAACCCTAAAACTAAAAGTAGTCTTAAACATAACCTAACACTAACTTAATCCTAACATTAGGCCTAATCCTAACACTAACCCTAAACCTATCCCTAACCCTAACACTGTCAGTAATCCTAACACTAAAAAAAATTAACCCTAAACCTAAACCTAACACTTGACCCTAACCCTAATGCTAATATGAACCCTAAACCTAATACTAACCCTAACATTAACCCTTAAGCTAACCCTAAATCTAACATTAACCCTAAAACTAACCCTAAACCAAACCCTAACCCTAACACTAACCCTAAACTTAACCCTAAACCTAACACTAACCACAACCCTAACACTTACACGAAATGTAAACCTAAACCTTACACTAAACAAAACCGTTACCATAACCCTAACAGAAACACTAACCTTAACCCTAATCCTAAACCTAATTCTACCCTACCACTATCCTAATATTAACTCTAATGCTAAAACTAACCATAACCCTAAAACTGAAATCACCCTATCACTAAACATAACCCTAACTCTAAACCTAAAACTAAACCTAACTCTAACCCTAACCCTAACGATTACCTAAGCCTAACATTAACCCTAAAGCTAACAATAACCTTTACCTTAACCAGAAACCTAACCCTAAATCTCATCCTAACCCTAACCCTAAATCTTACAGTAATCATAACCCTAACCCTAATATAAACCTAGCATTATCCCTAGCTTTATCCTAAACATGAACGCTAACCCTAATTTTAGGATAACCCTAACCCTAACCCTTTCTCTAACACTAAACCTAACCTTAATATAAACCCTCCCCTAACACTAGCCCTAACTGTAGCACTAACACTAACCTAACACTAATTATAATCCTAACCCTAACCTAGACTATAATCTTTAGAGTAACTGTAACCCTAACCATAGTCCTAAGACTAACCTTAACCTTAAAACTCACAATAAACCTAAACCTAAACCTAAACCTAGCCAAAACACTAAACCACACCATAACCCTAACACTAACCTTAATCCTATCTCTAAACCTTACCCAAACACTAATCCTAAACTTGACCCTAAACCTAAATGTTAAACAAACACTAAGGCTAACACTAACCCTAAACGTAACCCTAACACAAAGCCTAATCCTTAACCTAAAATGAACCCTAACACTCACCTTACCACTAACTATAACCCTAAGAATATCACTAATCCTAAACTAACCATAACACTAAACATAAACCTAACCATAACTCTAACAGTAAAACTAACACCAACCCTAACCCTAACCCTAACACTAATATGACATAACCCTAACCCTAACCCTTACCTAACCCTAACCATAACTCTAACCCTAACATTAATCCTAATCCTAACATTAACACTAACCCTGACCCTAACTTATTGATAACACTAAGCTTAAACCGAAACCTAAACCGAAAAATAAACATAACACAATTCCTAACATTAACACTAAACCTAAAATTAACCCTAACCCTAACAATAACAACAACCATAACCATAAGCCTAACACAAACAATAACCATAACCCCATACCTAATCCTAACACTAACCCTAGTTCTAATCCTCTCCCTATCCATAATCCTAATACTAACCCTAACCCTAATGCTAACCCTAGCACTATCCTAAACCTAACACTAACCATAACATAAACAGTAAACTTAAGGTAACCCTAACCTTCACCTGACCCTAATCCTAACCATAAATTTACACTAACACTAACCCTGACACTAACCCTAGTCCTAACCTTAACCGAAACACTAACACTAACTTTAAAAGTAACCCAAACTTTAATATAACAATAACACTAACCCTAAGCCTAACACAAACTCTAACCTGAACATTAAAACTTGTCCTACCATAACCCTAATCCTAATCTTAACCCTAAACCTAACCCTAAACCTACCCTAACACTAAACTTGACTCTAAAAAAAACCTAACCTAAACACTAACCTTAATCTTAATCCTAACCCAAACCATAACACTAAAACTAAACTTAACTCTAACCCTAACACTAACCTTAAACCTATCCCTAACCATTAATCTAATACTAACACTAAGCCTAATCCCCAAACTAACACGAACTCTGATTATAACCATAACACAAACCCTAAACCTAACACTAAACCTAACTTTAACACTAATCCTAACCCCCAAAATAACACTAACCCTTACCCTAACCCTAACCCTAAACCTAATCATAACCATAACATGAACCATAACACTAACACTAACCCTAACCCCAAACCTAACCCTAATTTTCATACTAACACAAACCCTAAACCTAACCCTTAATCTAACACTATCCCTAAACCTAACCCTTGGCAAAACCCTATTTTTAACCCTAACACTAACCCTAAACCTAACCTTAACACTAACTCTAAGCCAATCCTACAGTAACACTAACTCTAACCCTAACCCAAACTCTAACCCTAAGCCTCAACCTAAAACAAACCCTAACCCTAACACTAACACGAAACCTTATCCTAACTCTTAAACTAACCCTAACCCTAACCTGATTCCTATCCATGAATCTCACCCAAATTCTAAAACTAACCCAAAACCTAACCCTAACCCCAACCCTAACAATAACCTAATCATTACATAATACTAACCCTAAATCTAACCCTAATGCTAAACATAATTCTAACCCTAAACCTAAATCGAAACCTAACAATAACACTAACCCTAATGCTAACCCAAACCCTAACATTAACACTAACCCTGATAATAACCCTAGTTGTAACAATAAACCTAACCCTAACCCTTAAACCTAACACCAACCCAAACCCTAATTCTAACTCTAACCCCAATCCAATCATAACTCTAATACTAATCCCAACCCAAACCTTAACCCTAACCCTCTACCTACCACATACCATAACCCAAACTCTAACACTGACCATAACACTAACACTAATCCTAACACTAATCCTGACACTTAAACAAATATTAACCATAACCCGATCACTAACACTTATCCTCACCCTAACACTAAAAATAACCATTTACCTAACCCTAAGCAGTACCCTAACAGTACCTCTAACCCTTCCCTAATACTAAACCTAAACCTAAACCTAACCCCATCACTAAACCTAATCATAACCCTAACCCTCAACCTAACACTAACCCTAACTTTAACTCTAAACCTAACCCTTACCCTAACCCTAACAATAACACTAACCCTAATCCTAACCCTAACCCTAAACCTACTCTTAACCCTAATACTGAGTCTAACACTAATCCCTACCCTAACTCAAATCATAATCCTACCATAACCCTAAACGTAACCCTAACATAAATCCTATCCCTAACCCTAACCCCAGCACATACCCTAACCCTCACAAGAATTCTAACCCGATCCCTAACACTAAACCTAACCCTAACCATTAACCTTACCCTAAAACTAAACTTAACCCTAACCCTACACCTAACACTAACTGTATCAATAACCCTAACACTAAAACTAGCACAAACCCTAAACCTATCCCTAACCCTAATCCTAACCCTAATCCTATCCCTTACACTAAGCCTGTCCCTAACACTAACCTTAACACTAATTCTAACCACAAATCTAACCCTAAACCTAACACTTACCATAACACTGACCCTAACCATAAAACTTACTTTAACCGTAACCCTAACCCTAACTGTAACCCTAATACTAAACCTAACCTAACACAAACCCTAACTCTTAACTCTAACACAAAACCTAACCCTAAGCCTAAACCTAACAAACACACTAACCCTAACACTACTACTAACCCTAAAACTAAACCTAACCCTATAGAGAAGTGTAAAGCTCACCCTAAAAGTAACTCTGAACCTAAACCTAATATTTACCCCTAATTATAACACTAATTCTAACACTTACTATAACACTAAGTCTAAACCTAACCCTAACCCTAACACTAACACTAACCCTAAAATTATCCCTAACCCTATTGCTAACCCTAACCCTAACCATAACAATAAAACTAATTCTAACACTTTTCCTAACATTAACAGTAACCCTAAACCTAAAACTTATTCTGAACCTAACCCTCATCCTATGTGTAACCCTAAACCTAATACTAACCATAATCCTAACACAAATTCTAACACTAAAACTAACACTAACCCCTACCCAAAACCTAACCTTAATGCTAATTTTAACCATAACCCTATCCCTAACACTAACACTAACAATAATAATAACACTAAAACCAAACCCAAACACTAAACTAAACCCTATCTCTAATCCTAAACAAAACCTAAAATTAATCTTAACTTTAACCCTAATCCTAACCCTCACCCTAAACCTAAATTGAAATCTAACACAAACCCTAACCCTAACCCTATCACTAACCCTAATCCTATCCCTAAGCCTAAAACTAACTCTATCACTTAACCTAACTCTAACCCACACCCTAACACTAACACTAACACTAACCCTAAAACTACACATAATACTAACCCTAACCCTAACCCTACCACTAAACACTATTCCTACATTTAAACCTAACATGAACTCTAACCAAACCCTAACACTAAAACAAACCTTAAAACTAAGCCTTTCACTAATCCTAAACCAAAAACTAACCCTAACAAAAACCCTAAACCTAACACTAACCCTAATTCTAACCCTAACGCAAAAACCCTAACACTAAAAATAACCCTAACCTTAACCCTAATCTTACCTGTAAACCTAACCTAACAATTAACCTAACCCTAACCATAACCCTAACTCTAACACTAACTCTAAACCTAACTAACCCTAATCCTTAATGTAACACTAAAACTTACCCTAACCCAAACAGTAACAGTAACTTTAACCTTAAACATAACACTAACCCCAAGAGAAAGCCTAATTCTAATCACTACCCAAAACGTAAACTTAACCCTAAAATTTATCCTAAAACTTATCCTAACTATAATCCTAACCCTAGCCCAAACACTAACCATAAACCCTAAACCTAACCTAACCATACCTCTAACATTAAAACTAACACTAACTATACCCATAACCTGGAAAAAATCCTAAACCTAACCGTAAGCATAAATCTCTCTCGAATCCTAATCTTAACGCTAACCCTAACCTAATCCTAACCACAATACAAAACCTAACCCTAAACCTAAATCTAACATAAACCATAACCGTAACTGTAACCCCAACCCTAACCCTAACATTAACACTTATGTAAACCTAACCCTAACTCTAATACCAAACCTAATCCTTTAAAATAACCCAAACACTAACCCTAACACGAACCCTAATTATATCCCTAAACCTAACCATGACACAAACCCTAAACCTAACCCTAAATCTAACACTAACACTAACCCTAACACTAACACTAACACTAACCCTAAAACTAACACTAACCTAACACTAATCTTAACCCTAACTGTAGCAATAACCCTAAACATAAATCTAACTAGAACACTAAACCTAACCCTAACCCTAACTGTAAACCTAACCTGAACCCTAAACGAAACCATAACCATAACCCTAACATAACCCTAACACTAACCTTACCTAACCCTAACAATAACCCTAACTATAACACTAATCCTAACACTAACCCTAGCCCTAACCTTAAAATGAACCAAAACACTAACCATACCACTAAACCTAACCCTAAAACAAACCATAACTCTAAATCTCACAGTAAGTTTAACCTCAATCCTAACATTAACACTAACACTATCCCTAACAATAAACCTAACACTAACACTAACCCTAAACCTAAAAGAAACCCTAAGCTAAATCATAACCCTGTCTCTAACCTAACCCTAACAAACTCTCACACTTACCCAATCCTAATCCTAATCTTAACAGTAACCCTAACTCTAAACCTAACTTTCACCCTAAAAAACAACCCTAATTGTAGCACTAAATTTAACACAGAGCTTAACACTAACCGTAACACTAAAGGTAATGCTCAACATAACCCTAACCCTAACACTAACCCTAACCCTAACACAAACACTAACACTAACCTTAAACCTATGCCCAATTCTAAAACTAACCCTAACCCTAACCCTAACACTGACACTAACCCTAAATCTATCCGGAACCTTAACCCTAACATTAACTCCAAACCTATCACTAAACCTAACACTATCCTTAATACTAACCCTAACTCTAACCCATACACAAAAACCAAACCTAACATTTAACCTAACACTTACACTATCCCTAAGCCTCACTGTTACCCTAACCTTAACCCTAACACTAACACTAACCCTAAAACTACCTGTAAACTTAATATAACCCTAAAACTAAACCTAAACCTTATGCTTACCGTAACAATAAACTTAAACGTAACCCTAACCCTAAAACAAAAACTAAATTAAACCCAAACCCAAACACGATCCCTAACTCTAAAACTAACCATAACTATAAACCTATCCCTGACTCTAAACCTAACAGTAAACCTAAACATTACCATAACCCTAACACTATCCCTTACCCAAAACCTAACCATAACGATGACCCTTACCCTTTCTCTAACCATAGAAAAACAGTAACACTAACCCAAACACTAACCCTAAACCTATCCATAAACCTAACACTACACTTAATCCTAACCCTAACCCTAACATTAACACTAACAATAAACCCAACCCTAATCCTAATCCTTACCCTTACATGAACCATAAAGCTAACCCTAAAATTAACCCTAATCCTAACAATAACACTAAACCTAATACTAACACTAACCTTAACACTAAACCTAATCTAACCCTAACCAAAAACCTAACACTAACCCTAACCCTATCCAAAATTTGGAACCTAACTTTAACACTAACACTAACCACAATTCTAACCCTAAACCTAACCCTAACACTAAACCTAACCCTAACACTATCACTAATCCTAATACTAAACTTAACACTACCCCTAACCCTAACCATAACCATAACCATATCCCTAATTCTAACCCTAAAACTCACACTATCCCTAATGGTAAAACTCACCATAATCCAAACAATAACCATAAACCTAAACCTATCACTTATCCTAACCATAACCCTAACCCTCACCCTAACATTAACCCTCAAACTTAAACTTAACACTAATCCTAATCTAAAACTAACACTAACACTAACCCTAACGTAACACTAAACCTAACCCTATTCCTAACCTTATTCTAAAATTTAATCATAACCATAACCACAACCATAACCCGAACTGTAATCCTAACACTAAAACTAACCTTAACCCTAACACTTAACATAACACTAATACTTAACTTAACCCTTATCCTAACCATAACAATAACACTAATACTAATAAAAATTTTAACCATAACCCTAATCCAAACCATAATCCTAACCCTAACCCTAAAATTACCGTAACCCTAACCCTACCACTAACCCTAATTCAAAACCTAACCCTAACACTAAGTCTAACCCTAACCCTAAACCTAACTCTAACCCTAAGCCTAAACCTAATCCTAAACCTAACTCTAACCCTAAGCCCAACCTTAACCCTAAACCTAAATCTAACCCTAATTCTAACACTAACCCTAACACAAAACCTATCCCTAAACCTAACAGTAATACTAACACTAACCCTAACCCTAATCTTAGAGTAAGCAAAAACTTAACCAAAAACCTAATACTAAACCTAACCCTAACCCTAAGACTAACCCTAACTCTAAACCTAAGAGTTACACTAACACAAACCATTATACTAAACCTAAAACTAACTTCAATCCTAACCCAAACACTAATGCTAAACCTAACCCTAACCCTAACACTAAACCTCATGGTAAACCTAAACCTATGACTAACCCTAAAACTAACCTTAAAAGTAAACCTAATCCTAAACTTATCACTCACCCTAAAACTAATCCTTACCTAAACATAACCCTATACCTAACTGTAACCGTAATAATAACCCTAAACCTAAACCTAACCCAAAATCTAACACTAACCCTCACACTAAACGTATCACTAACACTAAACCAAACTCTAACAGTAAACCTATACTTAACTTTAACCCTAATGCAAACTCTAATGCTAAATCAAACCTTAACCCTAATACTACACTAACCCAAATTCTAAGCCTAATAATAATACTTACACTAACCCTAAACCTTACACTAACAAGAACCCTCACCCTCTACCTAAACTTAACCCAACCCTAACCTAAAAGTAACCGTAACTGTAACCATAACACTAAACCTAATCCTAAAACTAAGCCTAACCCTAACACTTGCCCTAACCCTAGAAATAAAACTTACCTAACACTAACAATAAACCTAACCCTTACTCTAACCCTCACACTAAACTTAATCCTAACACTAATACTAATTCTATACCTAACACAAACCCAAACCCTAACCGTAACCTAACCCTTAAACTAAACTTAACCAAAACCCCAACCTTAACCCTATCATTAACTCAAAAATTAAACAAAACACTAACTTTAACCTAACCCTAACCATAACCCTAACTCCAATGCTTACCCAAACCCAAAAGATAACCCTAATCCTAACATTAACCATAAACCTCACTCTAACCATCACACTAACCCTAACTTAAAGCCTAAATGTAAACCTAAACCTAACACAAATGGTAACCCTATCACAAACCATAACCCTAACCCAAACCCTAATTTAACCCTAACACTAACCCTAACCCAAATACTAATCCTAAACCTAACCCTAACCCTAACCCTAACATTAACCCTAACACTAACCCTAACACTAACCCTAACCATCACACTAACACTAACCTAACACTAACCCTAATCCTAATCCTTATAATAACCCAAACTAAAACCCTAAACATAACCGCAACACAGACCCTAACCCTAAGACTAATATTCAACCTAACCCAAACACTAACACGAACCCTAACCCTAACACTAATACTAACACTAATTGTAACTGTATTATTAACCCTAACCCTAAAACTTACCCTAACCGTAATTCTAACTTTAATCCTAACATTAAACCTAACCCTAACTATAACACAAACCCTAACCCTAATCCTAAATGTAATTCTAACTTCAGCCCCAACTCTAACACTAATCGTAACACAAACCTAATCCTAACTATAACCATAACAATAACTGAATTCTAAACCTAACCAAACGTTACACTAACCCAAACCCTTACCCTATTCCTATCATTAACCCTAACCCTATCCCTAACAATACACGAACAATACACAAAACCTAACCTTAACTTTAAAAAAAAACCTTAACCCTAAAACTTAACCCGAAACCTAACAATAATACTAACCCTAAAAATACCCCCAAACCTAATAATAAACCTAAACTTATCACAAACACTTAAAATAATCCTAAACCTAACCCAAAGGCAAACCCTAAAACTAATCCTAACCATAACACTAACTCTAACCCTAACCCTAACCCTTTCCTAACACTTATCCTAAGCCTCACCTTATTCCTAACAATAACCCTAACCCTAAACCTTCCCTAACACTAACTCTAAGCCTCACCTTATTCATAACAATAACCCTAACACTAACTGTAACCCTAAATCTTACACTATACCTAAACCTATCTCTAACACTAAACCAAAGACTAATCCTAAAACTAACCATACCCCATAACCTAAAACTAACCATAACCATAAACCTAAACCTCAACTTTAACACTAACACAAATTCTAACCCTAAAATAATCCATAATCTGAACCCTAACACTAACCCTAACACTAAACTTAACAGTAAATCTAACCCAAAAACTAACCTTAACCTAACACTAACCCTAAAACTAATCATAACCCTAACAAGAAACCAATCCTTAATGCTAACCCTAATCCTAAACCTAATCCTAACTCTAGCCCTAACCCTAAGCCTAATGTAACCCTAATTCTTACCCTAACTGTGACCCTAACACAAACCGTAACACAAAACATAACCTTAACCCTAACATAACTCTAACATTAAGTGTTTCCTAACTTTAAACCTAACCATAACACTAACACTAAACCTAACAATAACCCTAATCCTAATCTTAAAACTAACTCTAACACCAACTTTATCACTAACACTAACCCTAATCCTAAACCTAAGCCTAACAATAAACCTATTCCTAATGCTAAACATAATCCTAATACTAACACTAGCTATATCTCCAACCCTAAACTTAACACTAACATGAACATTAACCCTAATCCTAACCCTAAACCTAACACTAACACTAACCCTAAAACGTACTTTAACCATAACCCTAACCCTAAAACTAAGACTAAAACTAAACTTAATCTAACCCTTAACCTAACACTAAACCAATCCTTAACCCTAACCCTAACTTTAACATTAACCCTAACACTAACCTTAACCCTAACCCTAACCCTAATCATTACCCTAATACAAACCCTAACCTAGAACGTTACCTTAACTTTAATATATCCCTAACCCTAACTGTATCCTTACTTTAACCCTAACCCTAACACTAAACTATAAACGTAATACTAATCCTAACCCTAATCCTAACACTAACCCTAATCTCAACATTATACCTATCATAACCCTAACCCTAACCCTTACCCTAAAATTAACACTAACCCTATCCCTAACCTTAACCTTAACACTAACAGTAACCCAAAAACTAACCCTAAACCTAACACTATCCCCAACCTACCTGTAACCCTTAAACAATCCCTAACCTAACCCTACACCTCACTTTA
Source organism: Marmota monax (assembly GCF_021218885.2). NCBI lineage: Eukaryota > Metazoa > Chordata > Mammalia > Rodentia > Sciuridae > Marmota > Marmota monax. The sequence continues at coordinate 936,679 of NW_026692693.1, read as the reverse complement.
ACCCTCTTACTAACCATAACACAAAACCTAAATCTAACTTTAACCCTAACACAAAGCCCAACCATAAAACTTACCCTAACACATATTATAACTCTAACCATAATACTAACCCTAACACAAACAACCCTAATTTTAATCCTAACTCTAAAACTAAACCAAACATAACCCACACTCTAACTCTAACCCAAAAAACCCTAACCTTAACCCTAATTTTAATCCTAAAACTAACCCTAACTTAACCCTAAACCTAAACATAACACTAATTTTAACCCTAATCCTAACCCAAAAGTAACCCTAACTTACCCCAAACCCTAATCCTAACACTCACCCTAAGCCTAACACTAACACCAACCTTAGCATTAAACCTTTAACTAACTCTTACCTTAATCATAAACCTAAACATTACCTGATATTAAACATAAACCTAGCCCTAATCTTAACCATAATAATAGCACTAACCTAACCTTAACTCAAACCCTAACTCTAAAGTAAGCCTATTCTTAAGCCTAACAAAAACCATAATCCAAACCCTAACCCTAAACCTAACCTAACTTTAACCCTAAACCTTACATTACGCTAACCCATAATCCTATATTTAACCCTAACACTAAATCAAACCCAAATCTTAATACTAATCTTTACCCCAACCTTAAACCTATTCTAACCATAAACCTAACCCTAACCCTAAACCTAATAATAACCTAACCCTAACACTAACCCTAAACCTAACCCTAACCCTAAAACTAGCACTAAGCCTCACACTAATCCTAATGCTAACCATAAAAATATCCCTAAACCTAACCCTAACACAATCTCTAAACCTAATCCTAATACTATCAAAAATGATAACCCTAATGCTAACACTAATTCTAACACTAATCCTAAAATTAACCCTACATCTAACCCTAACCCTATAATTAAACCTGACCCTGATACTAAGCATAACCATAAACCTAAACCTAACCCTTACTTAAATATAACACTAACTTTAATCCTAACCATAACAATAACCCAAACCCTAACCCTAACCAGCATCCTAACCCTAACCCTCACCCTCACCCTAACCCTAATGTAACCCCAAATCTAATAATAACCCAATATCTAACACAAACCCTAACCAAAACCATACCCCTAAACTTAAAATAACCCTAAACCTAAAATTCACCTTACCCTAACATTTACCCTCACCTGAACCCTAACACTAACCTCCCTAATTTTAATGCTAAACCTATTACAAAACCTAATTCAAACACTAACACTAACCATAAAACTAAGTGTAACCCAAACCCAATCCCTAATGCTAACCCTAACCTTAACCCTCAACTTAACATTAAAACTTACACTAACCCTAAACCTAACCCTAAACATAACACAAACCCTAACTCAAAACCTAACCCTAACACTAACCTAGCCCTAATCCTAACACTACCCTAACCCTAAACCTAAATCTAACCCTAACCCTTAATGCAACACTAAGGTGCATTAACCCTAACGCTAAAGCTAACACTATATATAACGCAACCCAAACACTAACCCTAACCCTGTCCCTTATCCTAACCTTAACCCTAACACTAACACTTAACCTAATCCTAAACCTAACCCTAACCCTAACCCTAACCCAAACACTAACACTAAGCAAATACTTATACTAACACTATCCCTAACTCTAACTATAACCCTCACCCTAATTCAAAACCTTACACTAACCCCAACCCTATCCCTAACACGAACCCTAATTCTATTCCTAAGCTGAACACAACCCTAACACTAACCCTCTCCATAACACTAACCCTAAATATAACCCTAACACAAACCCTAAACTAAACAATATCCTTAACTTAACCCTAATCCTAGCATTAACCACAACCCTAATCCTAACTCTAAAGCTAACCCTCACCATGACAATAACCCTAAGCCTCACTCTAACCCTAATTCTAAACCTAAAACTAACCCTAACTCAAACCCTAAACCTAACCCTAACCCTAATCCTAACCGTCACCCTAACCCTTAGCCTAACCCTAATAATAACCCCAACCCTAACACTAACCTAAGACATTAAAGAACAAGGGCAAGTCTTGGCAGCTGCAGTACAACAGGCTTTAGATGCCAGGCCAAAAACATGTTACAATTGTGAACAAACAGGACATTTTACAAGGAATTTCCCCATAGGAGGAGGGTTTAACAAAACTAGGTATCAAATGTGTAGAATACTGGGTATTTGCCCATGATGCCATAGAGGGAGACATTGGGCTAATGAATGCCATTCTCAAACCATCATAGAGGGTACTCCATTATCAAAAAATGGACAAGAACCAGGTATTTACACGATATCATGGAAAAAGATATCAGGTTCCATTGGCAAAAAACACACAGGGGTGCCCAATGGTCCGGGGCCCATGACCACAAATGTGCAGGGCACTGGAGGAACCCAGCAACACCATGGAGGAACCCAGCACCACCATCAGGGTAGTGCCCAGGATACATTATCCATCAGATCTCTCATCAGAGAAACCAGAGGGAGCACAGGGTTGGACATCTGCCAGAGCAGTACAAACTGCAGAGATGGGAGTTCAAATTATTCCCACAGGAGTAAAAGGACCTCTTCAACAGGAACAGTAGGCTTATTGTTAGGACACAGTTCTTCTACTCTAAAAGGACTTATGGTAAGTCCTGGGGTAATTGATCCCAATTATGAAGGTGAAATAAAAATTATAGCCAGTTCTCCAAAGGGTATATCAGTAATTTCACCAGGAGATAGAATAGCACAGTTATTAATAAAACCTAGCCTACATGATAAATTTTCCAGTCATAATATAGAAAAGGGTTCCAGGGGATTAGGTTCCACAGGTGTAGATTGGGCTATGCTTTCTTTAAATTTAGATTCTCGGCCCATGCTAAAACTAAATATTCAAGGACATGAATTTAATGGACTACTGCATACAGGTGCAGAACTTAGCATCATTTCTCACCAAGAATGGCCAAAACATTGGCCATTACATTAAGCCACTCAAATGCTTTGAGGCTTAGGAGTGGCAACTAATCCCCATAGAAGTGCAATGGTATTAGATTGGAAGAATCCTGAAGGATGTGAAAGAAGTATACAGCCATATGTATTGGATCATCTTCCTGTAAATTTATGGGGATGAGATGTCCTAGATCAATTAGGACTAACATTAATAAATAACATCAATTCAAATGCATCCACTATTATGGCTAGACAAGGTTTAGGAAAGGAAAAAGTTTAGGAGGACAAGAACAAGTTATAGCAGCACCAATACAAATAGATCAAGGAACAGACAGACATGGATTGGGATTTCAGGAGGGGTCACTAAAACAATAAAAAATAGATGAAAATCAGAAAGGCCAGTATGGGTTCCTCAGTGGCCCCTGACTAGAGAAAAGATACAAGCAACCCATGACTGGTCAAACAACAGTTAGTGGAGGGACATATACAACCTTTCATATCTCCCCATAATACTCCCAATTTTGTCGTAAAAAAAAAATCTGGTAAATGGAGATTATTGTAAGATTTAAGAGCCATTAATAATGAGGTGGTTATTATGGGACCTGCTCAATCGGGGATTCCTCAATTGTCTGCTTTGCCAAAAACCTGGTATGTTTTAGTTATAGATATTAAAGATTTTTTTTTTAATTCCAATTCATCCTGAGGATAGTCTATGTTTTGCATAACTGTCCCTGCGTTGAATCATAAAGGTCCTGATCAGAGATATGAATGGAAAGTACTCCCTCAAGAGATGACTAACAGCCCAACTATGTGTCAAATTTTTGTTAACAAAGCAATCCAGCCACTTAGAAATTAAAATCCTGAACTACAAATATTTCACTCTATGGACGATGTATTATTCGCACACGAAGATAAAAAAACATTGCTAGAATATTATGCCACACTTACATACTTATTAAAAAATTATAATAAATAAATATATATAAAGTACAATTAATTTTTCTAATTAATTATTTAGGAATTCTATTATCCTCGACCATGGTCTGTCCACCAAAAATTCAAATATGAGTAGATCAACTGAAACCACTTAACAACTTTCAAGAGCTTTTAGGATACATAAACTGGATAAGGCCTTATCTAGGTATACCAACAGGAGAGTTTGCACTTTTATTTGATATCCTATAAGGTCCATGAGATCCAAATTCACCCCGCATGTTAACGTGTTGAGCGCCACAGCCGAAGTGGTCCCAGCAAACATCCAGCTAATTTGCTCACTGTGGCCCCAGCAAACTTTCAGATGATTGGCTCACTGCAGCCCCAGCAAACTTCCAGCTGATTTGCTCCTCTGTGGTCATGCTCATTGGGCTGTTTTCCAGCCCTTTCAGACCATAGAGCTGCTCATTGAGGGACTGTTTTGGAAAACTTGGGGGCCAACAGATGTGAGGCAAAGAACCTCACCCCTCCACTGGTACAAAAGCCTAAGAGTGCTGGTTGAGAGTCTGGCTGGTAGAGCTGGTGGTGGCAGTTGGGCTCTGAGGGAATTCCTGGAGAGCTCCGTGGTTGGGCGTATGTCTAAAAAATAAATTTTGTTCCTGCTTGACAAGTCACTCATGAATCATGCCAAGCCAGACTGCGGCATTTGGCGGCCCATACAGGGAATGAATGAGGGTAACTTATAAGGTAAACTGCTCGCCCCTGAGGGCAGGGTGAGAGGATGGGTAGCCATTTTATGATTGTTTTTTTTTGTTTGTTTTGTTTCAATTTTGTTTTAAGTTGTCTTCCCTGGAGATGGGTAAGATGGAAGAAAAACCGCTCACATCTGAGGAAAAACTATTTGCATCTGAGGAACAGATAGGGAGAAAGGACGGATGGACATTTCAGGAGGATAGAAAGGCTGATATAATAAATTTTTGTTCCATTTTTGTTTCTTTTTGTCTCAGTTTTGTTTTACATTATCTTAGTGAGGGGTATCTTTGTCACAGAAATATGGAATTAAAAATTAGTAAAAAACAAACCAAAAAAAATGTTAAGTAAATTGTTGAAGGAGGAACCCCAGTAATAGCAAGAATGATTAGGGCATACATTGAAGATTTTAAAAGGATAGTAAAGGAAAGCCTAGGAAATCTGCCAGTTCAATACATTATTGTTATTGACATTTGTACAATCTTGTTTACATTGTCAAGGTGAAGACATTTTTGATTAAGTAAAAGAGGAGGCCTCTCAAGATAGTCAGAAAGGGGAAGAAAGTTTAAAGCAGAAAAACCATCAGGGGAGAAGTTACAACAGGAGACTGCTACTAACACTTTTCTATCACCAGAGGACAAAAGTGTTGAACCAACAGCTCTACCTATAGAGACAACATAGGCTGGGAGGCCCCCAACCATTGTAGTTGATAGATGGGATCCTTAGACAGGACCTCAAAGATTAGTATGCCCCATATTTGAGCAGGCAGGAGGGCAGCAAATTCACCATGCTTTAGATTTCAAAACAGTGAAACATCTAAAAGAGGTTGTAACAACATATAGTCCTTAAGCACACTTCACTGTAAGCATGGTCATTCATCTAATTAAACAGAGAGGGGGAGATGTTGAGAGGACCATATGTAGTATTGGACAACCTAAGACATAGACAGTCCCTAAGCCACATACTTGTTTTTTAATTAAACCGAGAGGGTGAGATGTTGAGAGCTGCAGCCAAAGCAGCCCCAGCAAACTTCCAGCTGATTGGCTGGAATGATGCTCATTGGGCTTCAATGAGGCTCATTGGGCCAATCTGCCTCAAGAGTGGATCAGGTGCTTACCAGAAGAGCCGGTGGTGGCAGTTAGGCTCTCGGGGAATTCCTGGAGAGCTCGAGTGGTGCAGCATGCATTGAAAAAAAAAAAAGAAAAAAATACTCCATTCCTGTTTAACAAGTGGCTCGTGAATTCTTCCCAGCCAGACTGTGGCTTTAATTCTAACCCTAACCCTAAACGTAACATTAACACTTACCCTAAGCTTGACACTAACATTAAATATAACCCAACCCCAAAATTAATACTAACCCTAACCCTAAACCTAAACTTAAACCTAAACCTAACACAAACCTTAAACTTGACCCTAAAAGGAAACATAAATCTAACCCTAATTCTAATTTAACTCAAACCCTAACCCTAATCTTAAACCTAGCCATTACCCTAACCCTAACACTGACCCTAACCCTAACCCTAATACTAATCTTACCACTGTTTTCCTCTAACCATAACACTAAACCTAATCCTAACCCTAACTCTAAATTAACCAAAACTTAACTCTAACCCTAACCCTAAATGTAACCCTAACCCTAAACCTAAACCTAACCCTAACACTAAATATAACCCTAACCCTAAACCTAACCCTAACACTAACCCTAACCCTAACACTAACCCTATACTTAAAACTAACATGAATCCAAACCTCAATACTAACATGAACCATAAATTTAACCCTAAACCTAATTTAACCTAAACCCTAACCATGACCATAACACTAATCTTAATTCTAACCCTTACCCTTACCATAACCCTAACACTAACCCTAACACTAACACTAATCCTAACCCTAACCCTAACCTAAACCTAACCCTAAATCTAACTCTGACACTAATTGTAAACTTTATCATAAGCATAACGATAACCCTAACCATAACCCCAAGAAAAACTGTAACCCTAAAGCTAACAGTAACCTAAACCCTAACCCTAACCCTTACCTAATATAACCCTAATCCTAACCCTAAAAAAAACATAACCCAAACCATAACCATAACCCAAACCTAAACCTAACCCTACCTCTAACCATAACACTAATTAAAACCCAAATCTTAACACTAACACTTACCCCAACCCTAAATTTATATTAACCATAACTGAACCTTAACCCTAAACCAAACCCTAACCTTAACCCAAACTATACCCTAACCCTAACACTAACACAATCCCTAACACTAGTCCTAACCCTAACCATAACCTTTAAACTAACCCTAAGCCTCACTCGAACCCTAATACTAACCGTAAAACTATCCCTTACCCTAACCCTAACCCAAATCCTAAAAATAATTTTAAGAATATAACAAACGATAACCCTAACATTATCACTAACACTGACACTAACCCTAATGCTGAAACTAACCCTAAGACTAACTATAACCCTAATTTTAAACCTAACCATAATTATAACCATAAATTTAACACTAAACCTAACCCTTACATAAACATAACCCTAACCCTAACAATAACCCTATCCCTAACCCTAACCCAAATCCTATCCCTAACCCAGACCCTAACCCTATTCTTAATGTAACCCTAACACAAATCCTAACCCTAATTCTAACACAAACCCTAACCCAAACCATAACTTTAAACCTAACCTAACCTTAACAATAACCCTTACCTAACCCTAACCCTAACTATCACCCGAACAACAATACTAACCTGCTCCCTAACCCTAATGCTAAACCAAATATTAACCCTAATTAAAAACCTAAACTAACCCAAACCTAATTATTACCCAAATTCGAACACTCAGGCTAACCTTAACTCTAACCCTAATCTTAAAACTAACCTTAACACTAAACCTAACCCAAACACTAACTATAAACCTAACCCTAATGCTAACACAAACCCTAACCCTAACCTTAAACTTAAACCTAACACTGACTCTAAAACTAACCTTAACTTTAACACTAACATTAAGCCCCACCCAACCCTAAACCTAACCAGAAACATGAACCTAACCCCAACCATAACACAAACCCTAACCTACACCTAAACGTAAACCTAACACTAACACTAACAATAACCCTAACCTTAACCCTAAAACTAACACTAACTCTAATCCTAACACAAACCCTAAAACTTACCAAAAACTTAACACTAACCCTAATCATAAACATAATACTAACCCTTACAATAACCCTAACATTAAAAGAAACACAAATTATAACTGTAACCCTAACCCAAACTAAACCTTACACTAACCAAAAACCTAACCTTAAAACTAAACCTAACCCTAAACCTAACCCTAATTTTAAGTCTAACATTAACCCTAACCCTAAAACTAAATCTAACACTACCTCTATTCCTATAATAATCATAACAAAAACCCTAAGCCACACCTAACAGTAAACCTAAACCTAACACTCACACTAACCCTAACATGAAACCTATCCTTAACCATAAAGATAACCCTAACCCAAACATGAACCCTAACCTTAAACCTAACCCTAAACCTAACACTAACACTAATACTAACTCTAACCATAACCCTAAAATTAACACTAACACTACCCTAAAAATAACCATATATTTAAAGAAAAACCTAATACTAAACCTAACCCTAAAGTTAACCCTAACCCTAACACTAATACTAACACTAACACTAAACTTAGCCCTAAACCTAACACTAAACCTAAACCTAATCCTAACCCAAACCCTAAAACTAACCATAACACAAACTTTACTATAACAGTAATTTTAAGCCGACAACTAATCCTAATCCTAAACCTAAACCTAATCCTTGTCCTAACAATAACCCTAAACCTAATTCTAAACCTAATCCTAACACTTTAAATCTAACCTAACACTAACCCAACCTTAACCTAACAAAAACCCTAAAAGTAACCCTAACCCTAACCTAAACCTAAACCTAAACCTAACCCTAACACTAACCCTAAACCTAACCCTAAACCTATCTTGAACCCTAACACTAACCTAACCCTAACCCAAACCCTAATCCTAACCAGAACCAGAACCTTAAACATAATCCTAACCATAACCCTAAGACAAATCCTAACCCTAACCCTTATGCTAACCCTAACCCAAACCCTAAGCCTATTCTAAAACTAATTTTAACCGTAATCCTAACCCTAAACCTAAATCTTAACCAAGTCCTTACCCTAAACCTTAACTTAACCCTTACCTTAACCTTAACCATAACACTAACCCTAAACCTAACCCTAATCCTAAGCCTATCTTTAACCCTAATTTCAAACCTATTCCTAACTGTCACTAGCACTAATCCTAAACCTATACCTAAACCCAAACTCCACCCTGACCCTAACCTAACAATACCCTAACCATAATCTAACCCTGACCCTAAAATTAACCGTAACATTAACCTTAGCCCTAACATTAACACTCACCCCCAACCTAACCGTAACATAAACACTAAAAGTAACTCTTAAACAAAACTTAAACCTAACAGTAATATTAACTTGAACACTAATCCTAATTCTAAACCTAAATATAATCCTAATCCTAACAACAACTCTAAACCAAACTCTAACCCTAAGCCTAACACTTACTGTAACTCTAACCCTCACCCTAACCTAACACTATCGTTTAGCCTATCCGTAAACCTATACCTAATCATAACGCTAACCCAAACTCTAACCTACACTAACCCTAAATCTAAGTGTAACACTAACCAAAAAACTAACCATAAACTTAAGCATAACCCTAAATGTAACACTAACCCTAACCTATCCCTAATCCTAAAACTAACCCTAACACTAACCCTAACCCTAACCCTTACATTAATCCTAATAACTAACCATAACCCTTACACTAACCTATACCTAACTCTAACCATAACCCTAAAATTACTGTAACTCTAACCCTTACCCTAACACTAATTATAACCTTAAACCTAACGTTATGCTAACCCTAACCCTAACAATAAAACTAACACAAAACCTACAGCAAAACAAAACCCTAACCATAACTTAACACCTACCATACCCCTTATCTAACGGTAACTGTAACCTTAATACAAATACAAATCCTAACACTAATCCTAACCCTAATCTACCACTAATCCTAAACCCAAAACTAACCTTGTCACTAACACTAAACCTAACATAACTGTCACTGACTCTAACCCTAACCCTAACACTAACACTAACAGTAACACAAACTCTAACCCAAAGACTATATTTAACCTAGTCGTTACCATATAACTAACCCTAACCCTAACACTATGCCTCACTCTAACACTCTTCCTAAATATAACCTTAGCTATAACTCTAACCCTAACTCTAAACCTAACACTAACCCTAAACCTATGTATAACACTAACCCAAAAATAATCCCAAATCTTATCATAACCCTAAATGTCACATTAACCTTAACCCTAACCCTAACACTAAACCTATCATGTAACCCTAAAACTTATAGAAAATATAAACCTAAACCTTATCCTAACAAAAACCATAAATCTCTCCCTAACACTAATTTAACATTAACCATAACCTTAACCCTATCACTAATTCTAAAACTAATCCTAACCTGAACCTGAACCCTAAATCTCACCCTAACAACAAAGTTAACCTTAACCCTAACCCTAACCCTAACATAAACCAAACCCTAACCCTAATGTAACACTAATGTTTGCCCTAACTGTAACCCTACAAATAAGCTTAACCATATCCCTAACCCTAACACTATCCCTAATTTTACCCTAACACTAACACTAACACATACACTAAAACTAACACTAAAACTAAACCTCAAACTAACCCTTATCCTAACAAAAACCCTAACCCTAACCATAACCCTAACACTAACCTATCCTACCTATAACCCTAAAACTAAATCTAACCCTAATCCTAAGACTCATTCTAACTCTTATCCTAACCCTAAGCCTAATCCTAAACCTATCACTAACCCTACGAGAAACCCTAAACCTCACCCTTACAATAACACAAAACATATCCCTGACCCTAACATTAATATTAACACTAACCGTAAACCTAAACCTAACTCTAAAAGAAACACTAAATCTAACCCAAACCCTAAATATTACCCAGAAGTAAACATAACCATAATCCTAATGTTAACTTTACCCTAACACTAACCCTAAACCTAAACATAACACTAACCATAAATTAACGTCAGCCGTTACCCTAAACCTACCCCTTACCTTAACACTATCCCTAACCCTAACCCTAACACTGACTATAAAGCTAACCCAAAATCTAATCTTATCCCTAACACGAACCCTAACCCTACGCTAACATGAACCCTATAACTAACACTAAAGGAAACCCTAATCCTAACACTTTCATTAATCCTTAAACTCACGATAACACTAACGCTAAACATAAACCTAACACTAACACTAGGCCTAACACTAACACTTAGACTAAACATATCCCTAACCCCAACACTATTCCTAACCCTAACCCTAACACTAACACTAATTCTTAACCTAACTAAACCTAATGCTAACACAAACCCTAACCCTAACCCTAATACTAACCCTAACATTTACCCTTACTCTAACCCTAAACATAACCCTAACACTAACACTAACCCTAACTCTAACACTAACCCTAACCTTAACTCTAAATCTAAAACTAATTATAACCGTAACACTTACATGAATCATAAAACTAAACCTAGCATTAAACCTAAATGTAACCCTAACCATAACACTAACACTAACCCTAAATCTAAACATATCCTAAACCTGACACTAACCCTAAACCTAAACCTAACCCCAACCCTAACAAAAACCATAACCCTAAACCAGAACTAACCTTATTACTAACACTAAACCAAAAATTAACCCTAAGTCTAACACTAAATCTAATTTTAATCCCAAACACAACCCTAAACCTTACCCTTACACTAACACTTAACTAAGCCTAACATTAACCCTAAAGTTAACATAAACCTTACCATAAACCAAACCCTTACTATAACTCTCAATCTAACACTAACCCTAAAACTAACAGTAACCAGAACCCTAACTCTAACCCTAAATTAAATCTAACATTATCTTTAAACTTTACCCTAACATGAACCATAACCATAACCCTAACCTAACCCTAACCCTAACCCAAACCCGAACAAAAAACCCAACCCTAATATTAACCCTATTCTAACACTAATCTAACCATAACTCTGACATTAACCTAAACCTAATCCTAACCCTAATTCTAACCCCAAACCTAATCCTTACTGTAATCGTAACACTGACCCTAACTCTAACCCGAAACCTAAGTCTAAAACTTACCTTAAACCTAATGCTAAACCTAAACCTATCCCTAACACTAAAGCTAAACCTAACTCTAACCCTTACACAAACACTAATCCTAAATTTAAACCTAACCCTAAGTGGAACACTAACACTAAGCCTAAACCTAACCCAATACATAACTGTAACACAAAGCCTAATCCTAAAACTAACACCAAACCTGATACTAACTCTCCCACTAACCCCAACCCTAACCCTAACATTAACACTAAACCTATTGATAACCCTAACGCTAACCCTAAACTAACACTAACACTAAACCTAAACCTATACCTAACCCTAAAACTAACCCTAATTCTAACCCTAACACTAACACTAACCCTAACTCTAACCCTAAACCTAACTCTAATACTAACCCTAACCCTATAACTAACCATAAGCCTCAACCTAAACCTAAACCCTTACTGTATCCTTAACACTATCCATAACACTAACACGAACCCTAAAATTAACCCTAAATCTAACATTAATCTTAACCCGAAAATTAACCATAACCCTAACCCTAACACTTTTTCTAACCCAAATGCTAACTATAATGCAAACTCTTACCCTAACCCTAAAGATAACACTAAGCCTACATTTAACCCTAATCCAACTCTAACCCTAAACCTATATCTAACAATTACACTATTCCTAATCCTAATCCTAAACATAAACCTAACACTAACAATAAGCCTATCCCTAAATTTAACCCTAACCCTAACTCTAACCCTAACCCTAACACAAATCTGAATCCTAAAAAATAAAAGTAACCCTAAACATAAAACTAAATCTAACATTAACCCTAAACCTAACCATAACACGAACTTTAATACTAACCCTAACTCTAACACAGACCCTCAAGCCAAACCTAACCCTAACACAAACCCTAACCCTAACACTTACCATAAGACTAACCCTAAACCTAACCATAACCATAACAATAAATCGAATCCCAACCCTAATCCTAAGCCTAGCATAAACCTAACTCTAACCCAAACCATAATCCTGACACAAACCCTATCCAAACCCAAACTCTAAACCTAACACAATCCCTAATGTTAAACCTAACCCTAATCCTATCACTAACCCTAACCCCAACCCCAACCCTATAGCTAACCCAAACCCAAACTCTAACCTGAAACCACAAACTAACTCTAAAATTAACCCTAACCCTGACCCTAACACTAACCCTAAAGTATGTGTAAACCTAACCCTAAGCCCCACTCTAACCTTAATCCTAGCTATAACAATAAAACTTACCCTATACCTAAACCTAACACAATACCTAACCCTAACCATTATCCTAATACAAACCATATCCTTCACCCTAAAACTAATCCTAACATTAACCCTATCCCTAACTCTAATTCTAAAAATAACCCTAAACCTAAGTCTAACACAAACCAAAATCCTAACCCTAACCCTAACATTGAAACATATATTAAAACTAAGTGTAATCCTAAACCTAACCATAAAACTAACCCTAAACTTAATCCTAAATATAACACTAACCCTAACCTTAAACTTAACCCTAACACTAACTCTAAACCTATCCCTAACCCTAACACTATTCCTAATATTAACCCTAAACCTAACAGTAAGCCTAACCGTAAATATAACCCTAATGCTAACACTAACCCTAACCCTAACCATAATATAACATGAACCCTAATCCTAACTGTAACACTAACGATAACCCTAAACCTTACCTAATGCTAACAATAAACTTAAACCTAACCCTAACCTTAATGCTAACACTAACCCTAACCCTAACACTAACACTAATATTAACCCTAAATCTAACCCTAACCCTAACACTAACTGTAACCCCAACTCTAATCCTAACCCTAACACTAACCCAAACCCTAACTCTAAGTATAATCTAACCCTAAATGTAAACCTAATCCTAACCCTAACCATAACAATAACCATAATACTAACCAAAAAACTAACACTAAACTTAACCCTAATCCTAACTCAAAACCTAACACTCAACCTAACCCTAATTTTAACAGTAATATTAACTGTAATCATAGATCTAAAACTAACCCTAAACCTTATCTTAAAACTAATCAAACATGAACACTAACCCTAAACCTAACCCTAACACTAACTTTAACCATAAGGCTAATCCTAACCCTAACCCTAAAATAAACACTAAGCTTTTCCCTAAACCTAAACCTAAACCTAAAACGAATCATAAACCTAATCCTAACCCTAAGTAAATCTAACTCTAACCCTATCCCTAAAATGAAAACTTACCCCAAACCTAACCCTAACCCTAACACTAACCATAACCCTAAACATAACCCTAATCTAACCCTTAGCCTAAACCTAACCCTAACCCTAATCCTAATCATAACACTAACCCTAACCATAACATTAATCCTAAACCTAACATTACCTTAACAATAACCCTAACTCTAATATTAACACTCACCCTATCAATAACCCTAAGAGTAACAATAATTCTAATCATAACCCTCACCCTAAACATAAACCTTACCTTAACCCTAACTTAACCGTAACCCTTATCCTAACACTAAACCGTATCCTAACAATAACATTAACCCTAACCCTAAAAGTAACTCTAACGCTAACAGTAACCTTAACCTAACCTTAACCGTAACACAAACACTAACCCTATACTTACCCTAATCCTAAAACTAACCTAACACTAACCCTAAACCTAAAACCAACCTTTACTCTAACCATAACCCTAACTCTAATCCTAACCCAAAAACTAACTCTAACCCTAAAAATAACCCTAAACCTAACCCTAAAATAAACCTTACACTAACCCTAACCCTAAATCTAACACAAACTCTAACCCTAAACCTAACAGTAAGCCTAAACCATGCCCTAAACCTAACCCTAAATCTAACCCTAATAGTATGCCTAACCGTAACCCCAAACCTAACACTAACCATTATCCTAACCCTAAATCTCATCATAATCCTAACTATAACACTAATCCTAACCCTAACCCTTACATTAAAATTAATCCCAACTCTAAACCTGAAATTAACCATAATCTTAACCATAAATCTAACCAGAAACTTAATTATAAATGTAACTCAAACACTAATGCTAACCCTAATTTTAACCCTAAAACTTAACCTAACACTAACCCTAAACCTAAGCCTAACACTAACCCTAACACGTACTCTAATCCAAACCCTAAATCTCACTTAAATCTCACCCTAACCCTATCCTTAACATGAACCATAAACCCAAACCTAACCACAATCATAACAATAAAATTAACCCAAAGCCTAAACCTAATCCTCACGCTAACACTTACCCTAACCCTTCCCTTAACAATCACCCTAACCCTAAACGTAACCCGAAAACTCTTTAATTATAACCCTAAACCTAAAAAGAAACATTACCCTAATACAGACTCTAACCCTAACACTAACCCTAACATTAACACTATCCCTAACCCTAAGACTAACCCTAATCCTAACCACAACAGTAACTCTAATCCTAATTTTAAACCTAAGCAAAAAATAAACCAAAATCTTAACCATAACCTAACCCTTACCTCACCCTATCCTAAATCTAAATTTACACTAACCCCAACCCTAATGGAAACCTAAACCTAAACCAAATCCTAACACTAACCCCAACCCTAACCCTAACCTTTCTCTAACCCTAACCCAAACACTAACATTAACCCTAACCATAACACTAACTCTAACCCCAATCCTTACCCTAAACTAACATTAAACCTGACCTTAAAACTAACACTAACTCTAACCCTAAACTTAATCAAAACACTAATACTAACTCTAACACTGAACCTAACGCTAACCCTAACCTAACATCAACCCTAACCATAACCCTAAAAGGACCAATCACTTTAACCCTAACACTAATCCTAATTGCAACAAAAATACTTACCTAACATAATAATAACCCTAAGCCTAAAACTAATCCGAACACTAACCTTAAACCAAACCCTTACCCTAACACTAACTATAAACCTAACCCTAATACGAACACTAAACCTAACCCATACCCTAACCTAACACTAATCCAAAATATAACCCTAATACTAAACCTAACCAAAACACTAATACTAACCCTAACATTACCCCAAAATTAACCCTGACTCTATAACTAAACCTAGCCCTAAAAATAAATTTAAAACTAACATTAACCCTAGCCCTAAACCTAATCTTAATTCTAAATCTAATCTTAACCCTGACACTAATGAAATCCTTAACCCTAACCCTAATACAAACCCTTACTCTAACCGAACACTAACCCTTACCCTAACCCTAATGCCATGCCTAAACCTGACTCTAAAACTAAACATAACCCTAAACTAAATCCTAAGCCTAAAACTAATCCTCACACAAACATTAATCCTAACCATAAGTATAACACTAACCCTAACCCTAACCTGAAACTTAACCCTAACACTAATCCTAACCCTAACTCTAACCCTAATACTAACCCTAATTTTAACCATAATCATAATCTTAACCCTAAGCCTAACTCAACCCTAACCCTAACACAAATCCTAACACTATTCCTAACACTAACCCTAATGCTAACCCTAATCCTAACCTTAAAACTAATCTTAACCCTAACAGTAACCCTAACCATAACCCTAACCTAATTTTAACACTAACTTTAACATTAAACTTAATCCTAACTGTAACTGTAACTCTAAAATTAACCCTAAATCTAACCCTAGCACAAACCCTAACAGAAAACTAACACTAAAACTATCCCTAAACCCAAATCTCACCCTAACCCTAAACCAAGCACTAACACTAACTCTTTTCATACCTCAACCCTAGCCCTAAGCCTTTATCTAACCCTAACCCCAACCCAACCATAACACTAACCCTAACCATAACCATAACCATAACACCTACCCTAACCTACCACTAACCCCAACCCTAAAACTAATACTAACTCTAACTCTAAATCTAACCAAAAAAACTAATAGTAACTCTAACACTAACCATAATGCTAACCCTAACCCTAACACTAACCCTAACACTATCCCTAACCGTAACCCTTACCCTAACCTACCACTAACCCCAAACCTAAATCTAATACTAAATCTAACCCTAAATGCAACCAAAAAATTAATAGTAATTCTAACACTAACCCTAATGCTAACCCTAACCCTAATACTAACCCTAAACCTAATTGGACCTCTTATCATAATTCTATATCTAACCCTAACGGCAACAGTAACCCTAAACTAACATTAACCCTAATGCTAACCATGAAACTAGCCCTAAACCGAAACCTAACCAATACCCTAATACTAACCCTAACACTAACCCTAACACAAACCCTAACCCTAGCACTAACCCTATCCCTAAAACTAACCCAAATGCTAACACTAAACAAACCCTTACCCTAATCTAACACTAACCCTAACTCTAACCCTAAAACTAACCCTAACACTAAACCTAACCAAAACACTAATACTAATGCTAACAAAACCCTAAATTTAAACATAAGACTAACACTAATCTTAACCCTAACCCTAACAGGAACTCTTACCCTAATCATAACACTAACCCTTACCTTAACAGTAACCCTAACACTAAACCTAAACCTAACCCTAACACTAAATCTAAACCTGAAACTAAGGCTAACTATAACCTTAATCTATCACTAACCCTAACCCTAATTATAACCCTAATGATAATTCTATACCTAACCCTAAATTAATCCTAACACTAATTCTATATCTAACCCTAACATGTCCCTAACAGTAACCCTAAACATTCCCCTAACCTAACTGTAACACTAACCATAACACTAAAACTAACCCTAACACTAATCCCATTCATAAAATTAACCCTATTTTTAACCTAACCCTAACCCTAACCTAAACCTAACATTAACCCTAACACTTACACAAACCCTAAACCTTACAATAACCGTAAACCTATCACTTATCTTAACAAAAAGAGTAAACCTAAACCCATCCCTTATTCTAAAATGAACCCTAACCCCAATCGTAACCCTAACACTAATCCTAACACTAACCGTAACCTTATTTCTAACCCAATTCCTAACCTGAACACAACCCCTAATCCTAATGAAAAACCTAAACCTAATATAACCCTAACCCTAACATTTACATAATGCTAACACTAAACCAAACACTAACTCCAACCCCAACCATAACCCTATCATTTAATTTAACCATAATCCTAATGCTAAAACTAATATTAACCCTAATTGTAACTGTAACATTGACACTAACACTAACCCTAATACTACCCTTAACCCTAAAACTAACCCTACACCAAAATTTAAACCTAATTGCACCGTAACCCTAAACATAACCCTAACACAAACACTAACCCTAATTCTAAACCTAACCCTTATCTTAACCCTAACCCAAACCTTAATCCTAAACCTAACCCTGAACCTAACCTTATCCATAACCTTAACTCTAACCCAAACTATAAGCCTAACACTAGCCCTTACCCTAAGACCAATATTAACCCTAACCCTTATTCTAAAATTAACCCTAACCATAAACCTAAGAGTAAACCTAACCCTAACCCTCAACCTACCGTAAAACTTCCCCTAACCCTAACCCTAAATCTAACACTAATCTTAAATTAATCCTAACCCTAACACTATCCCTAACCCAAATCCTAACCCTATCACTAACACTAACCATAAAACTAACCTAAACCTAACACTAACTGTAAACATAACCCTTACACAAACCCTAAACTAACCCTAACCCTATTCATAAACCTAAACCTAACCCTAACCCTAACACTAACACTAACCCTTAAACTAAACCTAAACCTAACACTAAGAGTACCCTAACCCTAACCCTAACATTCATTTTAATCCTAACCCTAACTCTAACACTAACATTAACCCTAAATGAAACCTAAGCCTAACAGGAACCCTAACCCAAACTCTAACCCTAACCATAATCTTAACACTAACTCTAACACTTTCCTAAACCTAAACCTTACCCTAACACTAAACTTAACCGTAAACCTAATCCTAACCCTAACACTAACCCTAGACCTAATCTTAACACTAACCCTAACATTTTCCTAAACCTATCCCTTACCCTAACACTAAATCTAACCCTAAACCTAACCCTAAACCTAACACTAACCCTAAACCTAACCCTAACCCTATCACTAGCACTAACTCTAACACTAACTCTAAACCTCACAATAAACGTAACACTAACTCTAACACTTACCCTAAACCTAACCTTAACTTTAACCCTTAACCTAACTTTAACATTAACCCAAAGAGTAATCCTAACCCTAAACCTAACCCTAACTGTAGCACTAACCCAAAGCCTAACCATAAACCTACACCAAATCCTAACACTAATCCTAACCGTAACTCTAACACAAACCCTAAACCTAATCCTAACCATAACCTCAACACTAACCCTAACCATAACTCTAACAAAAACCTATACCTAATCCTAACCATAACCCAGACACTAACCCACACCCTAACCCTAAACCTAACACAAACCCCTAAACTAACGCTAACCATAACACAAATCCTAACCACACCCTAACCCTAACCCTAACCTTACTCTAACATCTGTATAAACTTAATGCTAACACTAACACTAACATTAATGCTAACACGAAAACTAACCCTAAACATAAACCTAACCCTAACCCTAACACTAACCTTAAACCTAATTCTAATTCTAAACTTAACCATAACCCTAATGATAACATTAATATCCCTAACACTAAGCCTAACACTAACCGAACCCTAACCCTAACACTACCCCTAAAGCCAACCCTAAACCTAACTCTAAAGCTAACCTTTACCCTAACCAGAACCCTAAACCTAATCCTAACCCTATCAAAAACACTAACACTAACACCAGCACTAACCCTAACAGTAACCCTACCCCTAACTCTAATACTAACCCTAACACTAAGCATTAACCTTATCTTAACTGGAATTCTATGCCTAAACCATTCCATAACCCTAACAGAAATTTTAACACTAACCCTAACACTAACCCTATCCCTAAACGTATCCCTGTCTCCAAACATAACCTTAAAACTAACACTAACTCTAACCCTAACCCTTACTCTAACCCTAACACTCAACTAATCCTAATCCTAAACCAAACAATATTCATAACCCTAAACCTAACACTAATCCTAAACCTAACTATAACCGTAACCCAAACACTAACACTATCCCTAACTGTAACTCTAAATCTAACACTAACTCAAACCCAAACCTAACCCTAAACCTAATCCTAACAGTAACCCTCACCATAACCCTAACAATATACCTAACCCTATCTTTAATCCTAACATTACCTCTAATCCTATCCATTACCCTAAGCCATACACTCACCCTAATTCTACTCTATTCCTAACACTAATCCTTATCTTTTCCCAAACCCTAACTCTTTTACTAGTCCTAAACCTTGGCCTCATTCTTGCTCTAGCCTTAACCAAAAACCTAACCCTTATTCTGTCCCTAACACTAACCCTAAATCTAAACCTGACACTAACCCTAAACTGGGCCCAACTCTTCCCCTACACTAAACCTATACAAAAACCTAACAGTAACACTAGCACTAGACCAAACCTAAACCTAAATAAAGTCATAAATCTAGCCCTAGCCCTAAACAAAAACCTTGAACTAGCCCTAACATTAACCCTTAACCTAACACAAAGACTAACCCTATGCCTAGACCTAATGCTATTTCTAATTCTCTCACTAATCCTAACCCAAACACTGATGCTTACCCTAACACAAATTCTAGCTCTAAACCTTATCCTACCCAAAATCTAACCCTAAGTCTTGACATATCCATAACTCTAACCCGAAAACTAGCCATAACCATAATACATAGCCCTAACACTAGCCATAAACAGAGCACAAACCTAGCCCTTATCCTAGTCATAAACCTAGCCCTAATTGTAACACTAACTGTAACAATAGACCTAACCCTAACCCTAACCCTTGACCTAGTCCTAAACTTAGCTCAAACTCTAACCCTTTCCCTAATGATAACACTAACCCTAACCCTAACCCTAGCCGAGATTCTAACCCTAACCCTCTCACTAGACTTAACCCTAGCTCAAACCCTAATACTTATCCTAAATTGACCGACACTAACCCTAGGCCTGACCCTAACCCTAGCCATATACTTAATCTTAACCCTAGCCCTAACCTTAGCTCTAATCCTATCCATTATTCTAAAGATAAGCCTAAACCTAGGCCTAACGCTAACCGTATAACTAACAATGACCATATCCATTACTCTAAACCTAACCTGGATCCTAAACCTAACCCTACCCATTACTCAAATCCTAAACCGAAACCTAATGATAATACAAGACTTAACCCTAAACCTTAACCTAAACCAAACCATACCCAGACCCTGAACCTAATAAAACACCCAGCTCTAAACCTGACTCTTACCCTTAAACTAACCCTTAAATTAGATCTAGCCATAACCTCACCATAAAACTACAAGTTACTTTGAACCTAGACCTGACATTAGCCCTAGCCCTAATCTTAGCCCTAGCCCTAACACTAAACCTGAATCTAACCCTGGCACTAAACCTAGCCTGGCATTAAACCTAGCCTTAATCATAAACTGAACCCTAAACCTAGCAGTAAATCAAATTCTAACCCAAACCCTAGCTCTAAAATAAGCTATAACCCCCTTTTTCTAAATTTATCTCTAACCCTAACACTAACACTAACCATAAACCTAGCCCTAAACCTAGGCGTAACCCTAACACTAATCCTAGCACTAATCCTAGCCCTAATTAAGCCCTAATTCTAAACCTACCCCTAACTCTAGCCCAAAGAATAACTCTAATCTCACCCCAGTCCTATTTTTTGTTCTAACCCTATCCATTACCCTAACCCTAACATTAGCCCTAAGCTTAAACACTAATGCAGGCCTTAGCCCTAAAGCTAGATCTAACCATAACAAGAAATCTAAGCCTAAACCTCATCCTACCACTAGCCCTAACACTATCGCTAAACCTAAAACTAGCCCTAACCCTAGCCCTACCTCTAAAGCAAAACTGAGCCATGGCCATAAACTAACCATAGCCTAATGGTGACACTAGATCTGACATTAGCTCTATCCCTAATTCTTACTCTAACCCTAACACAAAACCTAACCCTAATCTTAGCCCTAATTCGAGTCCTATCTCAAACCCTGAGCAGTAACACTGATCCTGACTCTGACCCTAACACTAACCCTATCTCTAATCATATCCCTAAACCTAAACCTAATCTAAACACTAGACTTGACCTAGACCTAATTCTATCTGTAATCATAACCCTAATTCTTACATTAGCTGTAGTCCTACACTAGCCCTAAACTAACCCAAAACCTAGTCCTAATCCAAGCCCTAACTTTGGTTTTAATCGTAGCCCTAAACCTATCCCTAGTCCTAACAATTTACCTAAACCTAACCCTAAACGTAAACCTTGTCCTAACCCAAAAACCTAAACTGAACCATAGCAATATTCCTAACCATAACACTAGCCCTCAACCTAGACATAATTTTATCCATTACCCTAACCATAACCCTAAGCAAATTCTAACCATAGGTGTAACCCTAAACATAGTCCTAATCTAACCATAACCCTAGTCCTAACTGTAGCTCTATTCCTATCCATTACTGGGACCATATCTTAAAACAAATTCTATCCCTAGGCCTAACTCTAACCCTATGCCTTATCCTAACCCAGTCCATTATACTAAACCTAACCTGAACCTGAAACCTAACTATATCCATTACCGTAACCCTAATGCTAATTTTAGCTCTAACCCTAAACCTTAATTAACTCATACCCTAATCCTGACTCTGACCCTAATAATACCCATAGCTATAAACCTGACCCTAACCCTCAATGTAACACATACAATAGACCTGGTCATAAACCTAAACCTAAAATTATCACTAATCATAATACAAGAAATGACATTAGCCATAGACATAATCCTAGCACTAACATTAACACAAACCCTACCCCTAATCCTAGCCCTAAGCCTAGACTTAATCCTAATTCTAAACTTAACCAGAGACCTAACTCTAATTTTATCCCATGTCCTAGCCCAAAATGTAGCTGTACCATCATACCTTACCCTAATTCTAACGCTAAATTTAACCATAGCTCTAACTCTAGGCCCAAAACTAACACTAACACTAGGGCTAAAACTAGCCCTAATTTACACCTAATCCTAAAAACCCTATCCCTAGCCCTAAGATTAACTCTAAATCTCACCCTAGCCCTATCCGAAATTCAAAACATTTCCCTTACCATAACCCCAAACCTAACCCTATCCCTAGCCACAACCCTAAATCAAACCATCATCCAAGCCCTAAGCCTGGTTGTAAACCAAAATCTTAAGCTCAAACCTCAACCTAACAGTAGCCCTAATCCTAATTCTAATTGGAAAACTAGCTCTAACCCTACCCTAGCCTAAAACAAATCTGAACCATAATCCTAACCCTAACCCTTAACCTAAACCAAAACTAACCTTACACATATTTGTAAACTTAGCCCTGATTTGAGCACTAACTCTAACCATAGAAATAACCCTGACCCTGACTGAAACCCTAATAGTACCCTAGCTTTAAACATTGCCCTAACGCTAACCATAGAACTAGCCCTAATCAGAAAACTAGTTCTGTCATTAGCCATAGCCCTAATGCTAATACAAATCCTAGCCTAAACCGAGCCCTGACTCTAAACCTAACCTTAACCCTACCTCTAACCATATCTTTACCCTAAGCCAAACCCTCTCCCTACTGCTACTCTAGTCCTAACATTAATCCTTAGCCTACCCCAAACCTTAACTCTATTACTAGTCCTAAACTAGCCCTCATTCTAGCTTTAACCTAATCCTAACCCTGACCCTTATTCTGATCCTAACTCTAACCCTAGTTCTAAACCTGACCCTAACCCTAAACTGAACCCTAACACTACCCTTACTGGTAAACTTATACTTACACCTAATAGTAACACTAGCTCTAGACCAAACCTTATCTTAAATAGAGTCATAAATCTAGTCTTAGCCCTAAAAAAACCCTAGCACTATCCCTAACAATAACCCTTAACCTAACATAAAAACTAAATATATCTCTAAACCAAATGCTAGTCCAGATTGTGGCCTTAGCCATAAAACTAATTCTTACCCAACAATGACCCTTAACCTAATAGAAACTATAGCTCTAAACCTTATCCTAAACCAAAACCTAACCCTAACATACACTTATCCAAAACCCTGACCTAACAATAGCCTAACAATATCCCTAGCTCTTACATTACCCATAGCCCTAAAGTTAGCCCTAAAAATCACACAAAAACTATCCCTCATCCTAGACATAAACCTACCCCTAATCATAACGCTAACCATAATCTTAGACCTAACCCTAATGCTAACCCTCACCATAGCCTTAAACCTAGCTCAAACTCCAAACCTTAGCCTAAAGATGACCCTAATGCTAAACCAAACCCTAGACATGACTCAAACCCTAAACCTCGCCCTAGCCCTAACCCTAGCTAAAATGCCTTCACTTACCCTAAACCTAAACCTAACATTAACCCTAGGCCTATCCCTAAACCTAACCTTAACACTAGCCCTAACTTTAGCTCTAACCCTAACCCTAATCAAAACCCTATACATAACCCTATCCATAACCCTAAACCTAACCCTAAGCCTTGCCCTAACCCTAACCCTAACACTAACAGTAACCCTAAACATAACTATAACCCTAAACCAAACACTAATGCTAACCCTAAGCCTAACACTAATACTAACACTAAACTTAACCCTATCCCTAAACCTAAACCTAAAATGAATGCTAACACTAACACAAACCCTAACTCTTTTCCTATCCTTAATTTAACCCTAACACTAACCATAACACAAACACTAATCCTAAACATAACACTAACAGTAACCCTAACTCTCACCCTTACCCTAACCCAAACCCTAATCTTAATCCTAACCTAACTCTAACCCTAATCCTAAGCTTATCATAACTCAAACTATAACACTAACCATAACACCAACACAAACCCTAACCCTAAACCTAACACTAAGTTTAACACTAACCCTAACACTAACCCTAAACCTAACACTAAAACTAACACTAATTGTAATCATAACACTAATCTGAACCCTAAAATTTATGATAACCAAATTCTAACTCTAACCCTAAAATTAATCTTAACCCTAATTCTAAAATTAACCCTAACCCTAACTGCAATTTTTAACCCCAACACTCTCCCTAATCCTAAACTAACACAAACCCTAAACCTAACCATAACCATAACCATAACCATAACTGAAACCTAACTCTAACCAAAACTAAAACTAACCCAAAACCTTATCTTATCCCTGAAACTAACCCTAATCCTAAACCTATTCCTAACACCAACCATACTCTAAACCTAAGCCTAATTATAAGAAATACCTTAACCCTTAAACTAATGATAATACTAACATTAAAACTCTCCCTAACCCTAACACTAAACCTAACCCTATACTTAACCCAAACACTAACAATTACCCTAATCATAATCCTAAACCTTAAAGAAATACAAACACTAAACCTCATCCTAAACCTAACACTAACTTTAACCCTAACCCTAACCCTATCCTAACACCTAAGCCTCACCTTACAATAACCCTAACCATAATTTTAACACTATCCCTAAACCTAACTCTAACACTAACCCAAACACTAATCCTAATCCTTACCATAACCCTAAATGTAACACTAATTCTAACCATAAATCTGACCCTAAAACAAACACTAACACTCACCCTAACCCTAACACGAACCCTAACACTAAACTTAACCCTAACATTAATCCCAAACCTAACCCTAAACCTAACACTATTTCTAAATGTTATCATAACCCTAATACTAAACCTATCCTTAAGCCTAAGCCTAATGCTAACCCTAACCTTAACACTAACACTAACACTAACCCTAAGCCTAAAGTGACCATAATCCTAACACTAACCGTAACCCTAACACAAACTCTAACCCAAAACATAACCACAAGCCTAACATAACACTAACCCTAACCGTTTCCTAAGTTTAACCCTAACCCTAATCCTAACACTAAACCTAACACTAAACCGAACACTAATCCTATCACTAACCCTAACCCCAATGCCTACACTTACCCTAAACTAACCCTAACATTAAACCTATGCCTAACTCTAATGCTAATCTTAAATCTAACCTTATAACTATCCTTAAACTTTGCTCTAACCCTATCCATTACCCTAAAGGTAAGCCTAACCAAAATGCTATCCCTAGGCCTAACAATAACCCTATCACTAACACTAAACCTATCCATTACTCTAAACCTAACCCTAACCATAAACCTAATTCTATACATTACCATATCCGTAATCCTAATCTAAAGCTAATTCAATCCTTAACCCTAAAACTTAAGCTAAACCAAACCCTACCCAGACCCTGACCCTATAAATACAGCTACCTTTAAACCTGACCCTTACCTAAACCTAACCAAAACAGTAGACCTAGCTGTAATCTAACCCTAAAACTAACATTAACCATAAATCTAGACCTGACATCAGCTGTATTCCTAATCCAAGCCCTAGCCCTAACACAAACCCTCATCCTAGCACTAAACATAGGCTTAATCCTAACCCTAGTTCTAAACCTAATTCTAACCCTCACCCTAGCCCTAAACTTAGCAATAAACCCATTCCTTCCCCTAACTCTAACCTTAACCCTAGGCCTAATCATAACACTAATCATTCCCTAAATCTAGCCCTAATTTATTCCTAACCCTAAATCTAACCCTATCCCTAGCACTAAGACTAATTCTAACTCTCACCCTAGCCCAATTTCTAGTTCAAACTCTATCCATTAATAATCCTAACACTACCTCTTACCTTAGCCGTAAACCTATCCATAGCCCTAAACTTAAACCTAACCATAACAGTAAACCTAAGCCTAAACCTCACCATACCACTAGTACCAACACTATCACATTTCCTAAAAGTAGCCCTAGCTTTAAAACAAACTGTAACAAAGCCATAATGCTAACCCTAACCAAACCATAATTGTAGACTTGATATTAGACCTATCTCTCATTCTTACCATAACCCTTACACAAACCCTAACCCTACACCTAGCCTTAACCCTAGCCCTAATTATACTCTATCAATAACTCTGATCAGTAACACTGATTTTGATTCTGATTGTAAATGAATCCTATCTCTAACCATCACCCTAAATCTATACCTAATCTACACACTAGATTTAGACATAATGCTAAAATTAACACTAGTCCTAATCATAACCCTAGTTCCAACATTAGCCCTATTCCTAAATAGCCGTAACCTAACTCAAAACATATACCAAACCAGAGCCCTAGCACTAGCATTAACCCTAGCCATAACATTTAACCTAAACCTAAACCTAAACTTAAACTTTTTCCTAACCCTAAATCTAACCCAAACCATAGCCCTAATCCTAACCATAATCCTAGCCCTAACCCTAGCTCTAACATTAACCATTAACTTAACCATAACCATAACCAAATTCTAACCCTAAACCTAACCCTAACCAAAGCTCTAACCTAACCATAACCCTAATCCTAACTGTAGGTGGAATCCAATCTATTACCCTAACCATAACACTAACCGAATTCTATCCCTAGGCCTAAACCTAACCTATCGCTAACCCTAAACCTGTCAATTACTCTAATTCTAAAGTTAAGCCTAAACTTAACTGTATCCATTACACTAATCTTAACACTAACCCTAATTCTAAATTGAGCCCTAAGCCTAATCCTTAACCTAATCCAAAACCTAACCCTGACTCTGACCCTAATAATACCTCTAGCTGTAAACCTGACCCTAACCTTCAACCTAACACTTACAATAGTCCTGGCCATAATCCTTAGCCTAAAACTTTTCCTAACCATACCCTAGAACTGACATTAGCCCTATCCCTAATCCTAGCCCTAACCCTAACACAAAAACTAGCCCTAATCCTATCCCTGAGCCTAGCCTTAATCCTAACCCTAACATTAACCCTAGCCCTTAACCTAATTTTATTCTTTGCTGTACACCTAAATGTACCTATAACTTCATACCTTACCCTAACCATAATGCTAACCCTAACACTAGCTCTAAACCTAGGCCTAAACCTAAATTAACCATAGCTCTAATCTAGTCCTAATTTAGCCCTAACCCTAAACCTAACATTATCCCTAGCCCTGAGACTAACTCTAACTCTTGCCCTATACCTAATCTAGTTGTAAACTTATCTGTTACCATAACCCAAACCCTATACCTATCCCTAGCCTCAACCCTAGCCTTAACCTTCACCCTATACCTAAAACTGGATCTAACCCTAACGTTTAGTTTAAAGCTCACTCTAACACTTGCCCTAACCCAAATGCTAATTGGAAAACTATCCCTAACAATACCCTGGTCCTAAAGGAAAATCAAGCCATAACACTAACCCTAACACTTAACCTAAAACAAACAATAACCCTACACCTTGCCCTAAAGGTAGTTTTAATTTGAGTCCTAACTCTAACCCTAAAAGTAACCCTGACCCTTACTTGGACCCTAAGAATAACGCTATCTCTAAACATTGTCCTAACGCTAACCCTAGAATTAGCCCTAATCAGAATCCTTGTTCTTTCAAGATGTAGCTCTAATACTAATACAAATCCTAGCTCTATTTTGAGCTCTAAACCTAGGTTTAATCCTAAACCTAATCCTAACCCTAACACTAACCCTAACTCTACTTCTAACCCTATCGCTTACCCTAAGCCAAACCCTCACCCTAATGCTACCCTAGTCCTAACCATAATCCTTAACCAACTTTAAACCTTATCTCTATTACTAGTCCTAAATTTAGCCCTCATTCTAGCTCTAACCCTAAATCTAACCATGACCCTTATTCTGACCCTAACACTAACACAAGGTCTAAACCTGACACCCTAAAATGAACTCTAACCCTACCGCTACCAGTAAACCTATACCTAAACCTAATAGTAACACTAGCACTAGACAAAACCTAATCCTAAAGAGAGTCATAAATCTAGCCTTAGCCATAAGCATAAACCTAGCACGAGCCCTAACAAAAACCTTTAAGTTAACATAAAGACTAACTCTATCCCTAGACCCAACATTACTCATAATTCTGACCATCACCTTAAACCTAACCCTAACCCAAACAATGACCATTACTCTAAAACAAATCCTAGATCTAAATCTTATACTAAACCAAAACCTAACTAGAACACTAGACTTATCCATAAACCTAACCCTAAAAAAGCCATAATCATATCCCTAACTCTTAAATTACCCATAGCCCTAATTCTAGCTAAAACTCTAACCTTAATCTAATCATAACCCTAACCCTAACCATAAAATTAGCCCTCACTCTAACCCCAACCCTCACACTAGCCTAATCCTATCTCAAATGCTGACACTTACCCCAAAATTAACGCTGACATGAATCCTAGGCCTAACCCTAACCCTAGTCCTAATTCTAACCTTAATTTTAACCTAACCTTAGCTTTAAGCCTATCCATTACCCTAAAAATAAGCCTAAGCCAAATGCTAACCCTAGGCCTAACGCTAACACTATTGCCCTAGCCCTAAAACACTATTGTTAACACTAAAACTATTAATTTCTCTAAACCTAACCTGAAACGTAAACCTAATGCTGTCAATTACCCCAACCCAGACCCTAACCCCATCCCTAATGCTAATTCAAGCCTTTACCCTGAATCTTAACCTAAACCAAACCCTACTCTAACCCTGACTCTAATAATACACCTGGCTTTAAACCTGACCCTTAACATAAACCTAAACCTTACACTACACTTAGCCACAACATAACCCTAAACTCACCATAACCATAAACTCAGACCTGACCTTAGCCCCAGTCCTAGTCCTAGCCCTAACCCTGACACAAACTCTAGTTCTCATCTTAGCCTATACCTATCCTTAATCCAAACCCAAACACTAACTCTAGCCCTATCTCTAATTTTAACCCTTGCCCTAGACCTGAACTTAGGTATAACCCCATTCTTTCCCCTAAACCTATCACTAACTTGAACCCTAACACTAACCATATATCTATCCCTAACCATAGGCCTAACCCTAACACTAACCCTAGCCCCAATCTTAGCCCTAATTTAGCCCTAACCCTAACTCTTCCCCTAACCTTGGCCTAAGACTAAATCTAACTCTCATCAGCCCTATTTCTAGTTCTAACCCTATCCATTACAATAGACATAACACAAGCCCTATCCTTAGCCCTAACCCTAGCCCTATACCCTACCCTAGATCTAAACATAACTCTACATTTGACCCTAACCCTAAGCCTAATCCTCAAACTACCACTAGACCTAACACTATCACTAATCCTACAACTAGCCATAACCATAGTCTTATCCCTTAAACAAAACTGAGCCATTGTCCTAACCCTAAATATTAACCTAAACCAAACCCTAACCCTAAGCCTCGCCATAATCTTCTAGTTCTAATTCATTTCTTAGTCCTAAAATTAACCCTGACCCTGACTTATATTCCAACACTAAACTTAATACTAAATATCACACTAACCCTAAGCGTAACTCTAACAGTAGATCTATATGAAATACTAACTCTAATCAAGACCTTAGACCTTATATTAGCCATAGCCCTAACCCTAGACCTAAATCTAACAGAAAAAAACGCCCTAATCTGAGCCCTAACCCTAGAAGTAAACCTTAACCTAAACCTAACCTTAGCCCTAAACTTAACTCTAAACATAGCCCTAACCCTAGCTCTAACTCTATCACTTACCCTAAGCCAAACCCTATCCATAATGCTAACCTTAGTCCTAATCCTAATCCAAACCCTAAAACTATTAATAGTCCTAAATCTAGGCCTCATTCCAGCTCTAAAACTAACTCAAATCCTTACTCTAACACAAACTCTCACTCTAAATATAACCCTAACCCTGAACCAAACCCGAAAACTAGCCCTATGAGTAAACTTATACCTAACCTAACCCTAACACTAGCCCAAGACCTAATCCTAATCCTAAATATAGCCATAACTCTAGACCTAGACCAAAAGAACACCTGAGCCCTAGCCCTAACATAATCCTTAACCTAAAGCAAACACTAACGCTATCCCTAGACCTAACCGTAGTACTAATTTTGCCTTTCATCTTAAACCTAGCTCTAACATGAACACTGACCCTAGTACTAACACTAAACCTAGCTATAAAACTGAACCTAACCCCAAACCTAAACCTAACATTATATATAGCCATAACTCTAACCCTAAAACTAGCTCTAATCAGAACCCTAGACCTTACATTACACATAGCCTTAAACATGGGCCTAAACCTGCAACAAAACCTAGCCCTAATCTGAGGCCTAAACCTACCCTAAGCATAACCATAATCCTAAATGTAGCCCCAAACCCTAACCCTTGGATTACACATAACCCTAGCTCAAAGACTAACCCTTAGCCTAAACAAAAACCTAGCCCTGTTCCTAAACCTAAATCTAATTTTAGACTTAATCATAACCTTAACCCTAGTATTAACACTAGCTCTAATCCTAACATTACCCTAACCATACCCCTAACCCTTATAATAACCCTAGCCTTAAACTTAACCTTTTCCCTAACCCTAATCATAAACATAAAATTAGACCTAACCCTAAACCCAACCTTGCCATAAACTTAACCCTAAACCTTACCATAAATCAAAACTCAACCAATTCCTAAACCTAAATTTAACCATAATCTAAACTTAAACCTAAACCAAATCTTGCATCTAATCCAATACATTACTCTAAAACTAACCCTACCCTAATGAAAACCCTTGCCCTAACCACAACCCTAACCCTTACCCTAACCATAACCCTAACCCAGACCTGACACCAAACCTAATACTCACCCTACCTCTAACCGTAGCTTACTCCTTAACCCTTACCCTAACACTAAAACTAGCCATAGCCCTAACCATAATGCTAACTCTAGCCTTAACCCTAACACTAAACTTAGCCCTTATCCTAGCCATAATTTAGACCTATTGCTAACCATAGAATTAAGAATAACTATAATTCTCACACAAGACCTATCCCTACTTCTAACCCTATCCATCATGGTAATCATAACCCAAGCTCTAATGCTAGTCATAACCCTTCATTATCCTTAGCCCTAGTACTAACACTAGATTGAAACCTATATCTGAAATTAACCCTAACCCTTTGCCTCAGCCTAAACTTGAAAATAGCTCTAACTCTAATGCTAATCCTAACATTAGCCCTGACCCTAGCCCTATACCTAAAACAATAAAGAGCCATATCCCTAATACTAACCCTTACACTAGACTAAAATCTAACCCTACCCCAGCCCTAACCCTATCCCTAATTTGAAATCTAACCCTAACCCTAAACATAACCATGGTCCTGAATTATATCCAAACACTAAACCTAACTCAAAATATCACCCTAACCTTCAAACTAATCCTAACACTAGACATAGCCCTAAACCTAATCCTAAAACTAACCCTAATTATAACCCTAGTTATTACAATAACCATAACCAAAATACTAGTCCTAACCCTAATATAAAACTAGCCCTAATTCAAGCCCTAGTATGGGTCTTAACCCTAAACCTAAACTTAACCCTGGTCCTAACACTAGCTCTAACCGTAACATTTAACCTAAGACAAAACCTCACCCTAATGCTAACCATTAAGGCTAGAGTTAGCGTTATGGTTAGGACTAAGCCATTAGAATTAGAGCTAGGGTTATTATGTGCATTAATCCTTATCCTAACCAAAACCCTAAGTCTATAATTAGTTCTAACCCTAGCCTTCATTCTAGATTTAACCATAACCCAAATCCTAACCCTTTCCCTTACCATTATTCTGACTCTAACACTAATCTTAGGTCTAAATCTAAACCAAACCCTTAACTGAAACCTAACACTAGCCCTACAGGTAACCTTATACCTAACCATAACCCTAATACTATACCTAGACCTAAACCTAATCCTAAATCTAGCCATAACTATAGCTCTATACCTAAAGACAAACTAGACCTAGCCTTAACAATAACCCTTAAACTAACCCAAACTCTAACCATACTTCCAGACCTAACCATAGTCTTAATTCTGGCTTTAACCCTAAGCATTACCCTACCCGAACACTGTCCTGACATTAAAACTAACCCTCTAAACTTCACCCTAACCTTAAAACTAACCCTAAAACTACACCTAGCCCTACCAGTAACCATAAAACTAGTCCTAATCATTTAATTTACACTTAAATTAGCCAAAGCCTTAACCTATCACAAAAGCTAGCCCTAATCCAAGCCCTACCTTAGCTATAACACTAAAGATAACCCGAACAATAACCCTAGCCCTAACTATAACCCTAAGCCTAACCCTAGACCTAATCCTAACCATAACTCCAGCCATAACCCTATTCATTACCCTAAGATAACTATAATCTTAGGGTAATGAATAATTAGAGCTAGGGTTATTAGTACTAACTAATAGCTATTAGGTTATTACTACTAGTAACTATGCTAACCCTAGGCAGAACCCTAATCCTAGCACTAGCCTTAACTGTCTCCATTAACTTACACCTAACCTGAATACTAAACCTAACTGTGTCATTACCCGATCCCAAAACATAAGACTAATTTGAGCCCTAAACCTAACCCTTAACCTAACCCAAACCCTAAACTTTATCCTGACTCTAATAATACCCATAGTTCTAAACTTGACCCTAACAAGAAACCTAAACTTTACAATAGACCTAGCCATAAACCTAACCCTAAAACTATCCCTAACTCTACCCTAGACCTGATATTAGCCCTAGCTCTAATCCTAGCCCTAACTCTAATACAAAAGTTAGCCCAAACCCTAGCCATGAACCTCAACTTAATCATAACCCTAAACCTAACATTAGCCCTGACCTTAACCCTAAATCTCACCCTAGTCCTAAAACTAGCTATATATCCTATCCCTTTCTCTAAACCTAACCGTAACCCTAAACCTAACTCTATCCCTAGCACTAACACTAGGCCTAACCCTAACACTAACCCTAGCCTTAATCCAAGCTCTA
The DNA here is from genome assembly GCF_021218885.2 of Marmota monax. NCBI lineage: Eukaryota > Metazoa > Chordata > Mammalia > Rodentia > Sciuridae > Marmota > Marmota monax. The sequence goes on along the minus strand of NW_026692693.1, from coordinate 902,536 downwards.
ATTTAGCCCTATTCCTAACCCTAACCCTAGCCCTAAGACTAACTCTAACTCCCACACTAGCCCTATACCTAGTTCTACCCCTATTGCTTACCATCACCTTACAGCTAGGCCTAAACGTAGCCCTTCCCTAGCCCTATTCTTAGCCCTATCTCAAAACCTAGATCTAAACCTAACTCTAAATTTAACCCTGACCTTATGACTAAATCTAAACATAACTCTACTCTTATCCCTAATCCTTAACCTAATCCTAAATCTCACACTTACACTAGCCCTAACCCTAAGAATAATCTTAATTCTATCCCTAAACCTACCCCTAGCCCTAAAACAAAATAGCCCTAACCTTAACTCTTATTCTAAACCAAACCCTAACCCTACACATAGCCCTAACACTATCACTAATTTTAGTCTAACCCTAACCCGAAAAATAATCCTAACCCTGACTCTGACCCTAACACTAACCCTGGCTCTAAACATCATCATCACCATAAACATAACCATAACACTAGACCTAGACATAATTCTAACTCTATAACTAGCTGTAATCATAAACCTACTTCATACATTAGTGGTCTTCTTAACCCTAGCCCTAAAGTAACCCAAAACCTAGCTTTAATCTGAGTCCTAAACCTAGCTTTAACCCTGAAATTAAACCTAACAGTAACCCAAACACTAGCTTTAAACCTATAAATAACCCTAGCCCTAAATTTAGGGTTATTACCCAAACGATACCCCTAACCCTTCTGAAAACCCTAGGCCTAAGCCTAACCCTATATATTACACTAAACCAAACCTAAACTGTAAACCTAACCCTGTCATTACCCTAACCTTAAATCTAACAGTAATTCGAGTCCTGCACCTAAACACTAACTTAACCCTAACCCTAATCCTGACCCTGATTCTAAAATTAACCCTAGATTTAAAACTTACCCTAACCAAAAATCTAACCATTACACTAGACCAAGCCATAAAACTAACACTAAATCTATCCCTAACTGTAACCCCAGACCTGACATTAGCCATAGCCCTAATACTATCCTTAAACATAAAACAAATCCTAGTCTTCATCATAGCCCTAAACATAACCTTAATCATAACCCTAAATGTAACCCTAGTTCTAACCCAAATACTAACCTTCATTGGCCTAAACCTAGCTATAACCACATCCTTAGAATAAACTAAACCCTAATTCTAACCCTAACCTTAATGGTAACCATTGCCTTATTCTTAGCCCTAGCAATAACCCTAGATCAAAACCTAACACTAAATCTAACCTTAAATTGATGAATAAGCCTAATTCTAAACCCAGCCCCAACACTAGCCTTAACATAACCCTAGCCATAATTTAGCCCTATCCCTAAACCTAACCCTAACCCTAGCCCTAAGACTAACTCTAACTGTCACACTAGCCCTATCACTCCTTCTAACACTGTCCCTACCATAGCACTACCCAAAGCCCTAACCCTAGTATTAACACTTGCCCTATCCTTATTCCTAGCACTAACCTTAGGCAAAATGTAACTCTAAATCTAGCCCTAACCGGAAGCCTAAGCCTACCCTTAACACTAGCCCAAACCATAATACTAATCCTTAAATGAGCCCTAACAATAGCCCTAGCCCTAAAACAAAATTGAGCCATAGCTCAACAATAACACTAACCATTAACCTAAACCAAACCCTCACCTTACACATAGACCTAACCCTAGCCCTAATTTGAGTTGGAAGCCGAACCCTAAAACTAACCCTGAACCTGACACTGAGCCTAACACTGCCAGGTCTAAACATTATCCTAACGCTAAACCTAACCCTAACACTAAACCTAGCAATAAAACCCATAAAACTAGCCCTAATTTTAAACCTAGTACTTGCATTGGCTGTAATCCTAAACCCAGCCCTAACATAACCAAAATCCTAGCCCTAATCTAAGCCCTAACCCTAGTATTAAACCTAACCTTACCCTAACACTAGCCCTAATTGTAACCATTACTCTAACCTTAAACTGATCTCTAACTCTATCCATTACCATAACCATAACCATAACCATAATGATAAACCTAGGCATAAACCTAACCATATCCCAAATCCTGACACTTCCGTTACCCTAAACTTAACCTGAATCCTAAACCTAACACTATCATTACCCTAACCCTAAAATTAAATCAAGTCCAAACTTGAAACCTTAATGTATCCCACAACCTAACCTAGACCTTGACCCTAATAATACCCCTAGATCTAAACTTGACTATAACCCAACAGCAAACCCTTAGCCTAGACGTAGCCATAAACCTAATCCTAAAACTATGTTTTACCATAATTCTAGACCTCAAATTAGCTCTAGCCACAATCCTAGCCCTAACCCTGAAAACACACATAGCCCTAATCCTAGCCCTAAACCTAGCCTTAATCATAACCATAACTCTATCCCTATACCTAACCCTAATTGTAACCCTCATGCTACCTCTAAACCTAGCTATAATGTCATCCCTTACCCTAAATTTCATGTTAACCCTAACCCTTATCCTAGGCTTAAGCTAAACACAAAATCTAGCCCTAATCCTAGCCCTAATTTAGCTCTATCTCTAACCCTATCCAAACCCAGGCCTAAGACTAACTCAAACTCTTGACCTAGCCCTATCCCTAGTTCTATCCCTATATGCTCCCATAAACCTAACATTAGCCCTAGAACTTTCCCTAAATATAGTCTCATCCCTTACCCTAACTCAAAATCTAACCTTAAGCCTAACACTAATACTAGCTCTAATCCTAAAGCTAATCATAAATCTAGCCCTAACCCTAATCCTGCCAGTGAACCAAAACTGAACAATAGCCCTAACCCTAAACCTTAACTTAAACCAAACACTAACACTACACCTAGACCTAAACCTAACCCTAATTCGAGTCCTAAGCCTCTCTTTAAAACTAATCCTGACCCTGACTCATATCCTAACACTCACTCTAGCTCTAAACACCGCCCTAAACTCAAACGGAACACTAACATTAAAAAAGGCCCTAATTGGAGTCTTAACACTAACCATAAAACTAACCCTGACCCTGACTTCTATCCTAACAAGAACCGTAGCTATAAATATTACCCTAACCTAAAACCCAAACCTATCCCTCAACCTACCCCTAACCCTAACCCTAAAACTAACCCTAATGGTAACCCTAGTTCTTACATTAGTTATTGCCCTAATCCTAGCCATAACCCTAACACAAAAACTAGTCTTAAACCAACCCTTAAACCTAGCTTTAACTCTAACTCTAACCCTAACCATAACCATAACCCTGGATTTAAATCAATCCCTTACCATAAGTCAAACCCTAAAACTAAGAGTAAACCTACCCCTATCCCTAGTGCTTAGATTAACCAAAACACTAACCTTATTAATAGTCCTAACCCTAGCCTTCATTTTAGTTCTAACCCTGACTCTTATTCTAAACCTAACACTAAACCTAGGGCTAACCCTAACTCCAACCCTAACCCAAAATTTATCATAATCCTTTCCCTACACCTAACTCTGAACCTAACTCTCATCCTGGCCCTAATCATAGCTCAGAACCTAACCCTTACACTAAACATAACACTAAACCTAATCCTAGTTCTAACCTCACCTTAACCTTAACACAATACATAATCTTAACCATAAACCTAGCCTTAAACTTAACTCTAACTGGATCCATTACCCTAAAAATAACCCTTACCATAATGCTAACTCTAGTCTTAACCCTAAACCTATTGCTTTCTCCAAACCTATCAATTACCCTAAACCTACCCTGAACCCTAAACCTAAGCCAATCATTATGCTAAAACACTAATGCTAATTTGAGCCCTAATCTGACCTGAAAACTAAACTCTAACAGTCACCGTGACCTTAATAATTCCCCTATATATAAAACTGACTCTTACCCTACCTAATCCTTACACTAGACCTAGCCGTAAACCTAAACCTAAAACTATTCCTAAACTTAACCCTAGAGCTGATATTAACCCTAGCCTTAATCCTAGCCCTAAGCCTAACACAAACCATACCCCTTATCCTAGCCATAAACATAGCCTTAATTTTATCCCTAACCCAAACCCAGGCCTAAACCTAACATTAATACTAGCCCTAATCTTAGCCCTAATTTAGCCCTATCCCTAACCCTAACCCTAACTGTAGCCCAAAGATTAACTCTAACTCTCACATTTACCCTAACCCTAGTTCTAACTCTATCCCTTACTAGAACCCTTATCCTAGTCCTAACCCTTGGTGTAACACTAGCCCTATTCATACCCCTGGCCATAACCCTAGATCTAACCATAACCATAAATCTAACCCTAAACCTAAACATAACACTAGCCTTAACACTAATGATAATCCTAAAACTAGCTCTAACCCTAGCTCTAGCCTTAAAACAAAACCGAGTCATAGCCATAACCTTACACCTTAACCTAAACCTAACCCAAACCTTACACCTAACCCTAACCATATCCCTAATTATAGTCCTAACCCTAACCTAAATCTAATCCTGACCCTTAATCTGACCCTAAAACTAACCCTGGCTCTAAACATCATCATCACTGTAAACCTCAATTTAACACTAGACCCAGCCCTAACTCTAAACCTATAATTAGCACTAATCATAACCCTACTACATTAGCCGAAGCCTTAACCCTGGCCCTCAACTAACCCAAAACCTAGCCTTAATCCAAGTCCTGAATCTATCTTAACACTAAACTTAAACCTAACCCTAACCCAAAACTAGTGCAAATCCTATACATAACCCTAGTACTAATCTTAGGTCTAAACCTATCCATTATCCTAACAATAACCCTAATCCTTAAGCTAACCGTAGGTCTAACCCTATCCCTATCCATTACAATAAACCAAACTTAAACCTTAAAACTAACCCTGTCATTACCCTAAACCTAAACCCTAACCTAACCCAAACACTAACCCTGACCCTGACCCTAAAAATAACCCTAGATATAAACCTGAATCTTACCCTAAACCTAATCCTTACACTGGAATCTAACACTAAATCTAGCCCTAACTATAACCCTCAACCTGACATTAGTCCTAGCCCTAACACTATCCCTAAACCTAACACAAACACTAAACCTCATTATAGCCATAAACCTAGCCTTAATCATAACCCTAATCCTGACTAAGCCTTAAACCTAATACTAACCCTTGTGCCAGCTGTAATTCCAGCCAAAACCACATCCCTTAACCTAAACATAACCCTAAACCTAACCCTCACCCTTGTCGTCACAATATCCCTATCCTTAGCCATAGCTTTAACACTAGATCGAAACCTAACTTTAAATCCAAACCTAACTTGAAGCCTAAGCATAAAACTAGCCCTAACCCTGATACTAATTCTAAAACTAGTCCTAACCCTAGCCCTAACACTAAATCTAGCCATAATTTAGCACTATCCCTAAACCTAACCCTAACCCTATGCCTAAGAATAACTCTAAATCTTACATTGGCCCTATCACTTGTTCTAATCCTCTCCCTTCCCATAAACCTTACCCTATCCAAAATCCTAGTCCTAAGCCTTGCCCTATCCTTATCCCTAGCACTAACATTAGATAAAAACCTAACTCTAAATTTCACCCTAAACTGAAGGCTAAGCCTAAATCTAAGACTAGCCCTAACCCTAACACTAATCCTAAAATTTCACTAACCCTAACCTTAGCCCCCAAATCAAACTGAGCCAAAGCTCTAACCCTAAAACTTGACGTTATCCAAGTACCAACCCTACACCTAGCCCTAATCCTGGCCCTATTTCGAGTTTTCAGCCAAACCCTAAAACTAACCCTGACTCTTACTCTGACAATAACACTAACCTGAGGTCTAAAAATCACCCTAAACCTAAACCTAAACCTAACAGTAAATGTAGCCCTAAAACACTAAAATTAGCCATAATCATAACCCTAGTACATACATTAGCTGTGACCCCAAACCTGTTCTAATGTAACCCAAAAAGTAGCACTAATCATAACCATAACCCTAGCCCTACACTGATTTCTAACTCTATCCATTAACATAACCATAACCCTAAAACTAATGCTAATTCAAGCCCTACATTTCAATCTAACCTGTCCCAAACCCTAACCAAGACTTTGACCCTAAAAATAACCCTAGCTTTAAACTTGATGCTAACTCCAAACCTAACCCTTACACACCCATAAACCTAACCCTAAAACTATATTTAATCATAGTTCTGGACCTGAAATTAGCCCTAGCACTAATCCTAGCCCCAATCCCCCCAAAAAAAAAAATCACCCTAGCCCTAATCCTAGCCCTAAACCTAGCATTAATCATAACCCTATCCCTAACCACAGCACTAACCCTAACCTAACCTCACCCTACCTCTAAACCTATCTATAAATCCATCCCTTATGCCAAACTTTTCCCTAACTCTAAACCTAAACTCTTCACTGTAACACTAAACTCTAACCCAAACCCTAACCCTAGCCCTAAAGGTATTCCTAAGAGTGGGCTTAAACTAAACACAAAACCTAGCCCTAATACTAGCCCTAATTTAGCTCCATCTCTAAACTTAAACCTAGCCTTATAACTAAAACTAACTCTATCCCTATTTCTATCTCTAGCTCTAACTCTATCCCTTACCATAACCCCAAACATAGTGATAATCCTTGCAGTATCATTATTTCTAGCACCAAACCTAGATCTAACCCTAATTCCAAATTTAACAGTAAGCCTAAGACCAAGCATAACACTAACACTAGCCCTAACCTTAACTATAGGACTAAAACAAAACTGAGTATGAGCCTAACCTTAAAACTTAACTTAAACAAAATCCTAACACTACTACTAGACCTAACCCTAGCCCTAATTGGAGTCCTAACCCTGACCTTAAAACCAACTCTGACCCTGACTCATATCCTAACACTCACCCTAGCTTTAAACACCACCCTCACCATAAACTAAACCCTAACAGTAACCCTAGCCATAATTCGAGTCGTAACTCTAACCCTAAAACTAAGCCAGACCCTGACTCCTATCCTAACAAAAACCCTAGCTATAAATATCACCCTAACCTTAAACCTAACCCTAACACTAAACCTAACCCATACCCTAACAATAAAACTAACCCTAATGAAAACCCTAGTTCTTACATTAGCCATTGCCCTAACACTATCCCTAACCCTAACACAAAACCTATTCCTAATCTGAGCCTTAAACCTATCTTTAACACGAACTCTAACAATAGCCATAGCCATAACCCTAGCTCTAGACAATTCCCTTACCAAAGCAAAACCCTAAACCTAAGGGAAATGCTAGACCTATCCCTAATTTTTAGGCTAACCAAAACACTGACCCTATTAATATACCTTACCCTTGCGCTCATTCTAGATCTAAACATATCCCAAACCCTAACACTAACCTTGACCCTTTTACTGACCCTACAACTATTCCTAGGTCTATTCCTAACCCCAACCCTAACCCAAAATCTACTGTAAACCAATCCATAGACCTAATCCTGAAAGTAACTCTCAGCCTAGCCAAACTATAGCTCAGAACCTAACACTTACACTATACATAACCTTAACCAAACGTAGTTCTAACTCTCATCCTAACCCCAAATCAAGAGCTAATCCTAACCATAACCCTAGCCCTAACCTTAAGTCTAACTATATCATTACCCTAAACATAAACCTTACCCTAATGCTAACCCAGGACTAACCCTAAACATATCACTATCCCAAAACTTATCAATTACCCTAAACCTACCCTGATCCCTAGACCTTTTCCAATCATTACCCTAACCCTAAACCTAAGGCTAATTTGAGCTCTAACCCTAAACTCATACCTAAACCAAACCCTAACACTGACACTAACCCTAATAATTCCCCTAGCTCTAAACCTCACTCTTACCTTATAATTTACCCTCACACTAGACCTAGCCATAAAACTAACCCTAAAAACTATCCCTAAGGATAACCCTAGACCTGATGTTAGCCCTAGCCATGATACTAGCCCTAACCCTACCACAAACCTTAGCCCTTATCCTAGCCCTAAACATAGCATTAATTATAACCCTAACCATAATCATAGGCCTCAGTCCAACATTAACCCGAGCCCTAATCTTAGATCTAATTTAGCCCTATCCCTAACATTAACCCAAACCCTAGTCCAAAGACTAACTCTAAGTCTCACTTTAGGACTAAACCTACATCTAACTCTATAATTTACTGCAACCCTAATCCTAGACCAAAACATAAATCTAAAACTAGCCCTATTCATAGCCCTAGCAGCAACCCTAGATCTAACCCTAACTCTAAATCTAAACATATCCCTTAGCCTAAATCCAAACCTAACACTATCCATAACCATTAGGCTCATCCTGAAAGTAGCACTAACCTAGCCCTAAAACAAAACCAAGCCAAAACAAAACAAAACTAAACCCTTAGTATAAACTAAGCCCGGACCCTACACTTATCCATAAATCTAGCCCTAATTTGAGTTTTAAGCCAAGCCCTAAAACTAATGCTGACCCTGACTCTGACCTTAACTCTAACCTAGCTCTAAATATCACCCTACCCCTATATCTATATCTAACAATAGACCTAGCCCTAACCCTAACCCTAAAATTAGCCTAATCCAAAACCTGGAACTTACATAAGCCATTATCCTAAACATAGTCTTAACTTTACACAAAACCTAGCATAGTTCTGAGCACTATCCCTAGATTTATCCATAACCCTAACCCTATCACTAATCATAACTATAACCCTAGCAGTAACCCTAGATTTAACCCTAACTATAACCCTAAGCCTAACCATATCAATAATCATAACATTGTCCCTAGCTGTACCCCTATCTCTAACCCTATCCATTACACTAATGATAACCCTAACTCTAATGCTAAACCTGGGCCTAGCTCTAAACCTCACTCTTACCTTATAACTTACCCTCACACTAGACCTAGCTTAAACCTAACTGTATTTGTAATCCTAACCCTATCCATTACACTAAACCTAACCTGAAACCTAAACCTAACACTATCTTTACTCTAACCCTAACTCTAATGTGAATTTGAGTCCTAATATTAAGCATTAACCTATCCAAAGCACAAATTATGACCCTGAAGCTCATAGTACCCTCAGCTCTTAACCTGACCCTAACTCTAAACCTAACCCTTACACTAGACGTAGCCATCAACTAACCCTAAAACTATTTTTAACTATAGCAGTAGACTTGAAATTAGCTTGTAATCCTAGCACTAAACCTAGGCTTAATCCTAACCCGAACCATAACTTGAGCCCTAAACATAATTCTATTCATTGCTCTATCCCTAAAATTGCCTATTACCTCATCTTGTACCTAAAAACTCACCATAATCCTAAACCTAAACCTAACCCTCACCCTAAACCTAGGCCTAGTGGTAATCCTAGCTTTTACTTAATCCTATCCCAACCCTAAACCTAGCCATAAGACTAACTCTAACTTTTGCCCTATCCCTAGCCCTAGTACTATCCTTAGGCTTAATCCTAAACATATATGTAAGCCTAAGTATAAATCTAACCTAACTATAAATATAATTGTAACAATAAGCCTAAACCAAACCCTGACTACCCCTAACCTTAATGCTAATCCAAAAACTTGCCCTATTCCTAGCCCTAACCATAAATGAAAACCTAGCCAAAGGCCTAATCATAACCCTTATCCTAAATCAAATCCTAACCCTACAACTAGCCCTGAAACTAACTCTAAAACTAAACCTGTCCATGACACTGACCCTAACACTAATCCTAGCTCTAAAAATCACCCTAACATTAAATTATTCCTAACACTAATTCTACCCTTAACCTAAACCTAAACTAGCCTTAATCCTAACCCTACTTCATACATTAGTCATTGTCTTAACTGTAGCCCTAACCCTAGCACAAAATCTACCCATAATCCGAGACCTACCCCTAGCTTTAACACTAATACTTGTCCTAACCCTAACCTAACTTTATCCCTAAGCCTAACTAACCCTATTCCTTAAACTAAGCCAAACTCTAACACAAATGCTAAACCTAGTTCTAATCCTAATCCTTAGCCTAACTTAAACTCTAACAATAATATTAGTCTTAACCCTAGCCCTCATTCAACCTCTAAAAATAACTGTGACCCTCATCTGACCCTAACACTAACCCTAAATTTAAACCTGACCCTAATCCTAAACCAAATCCTAACACTAGCTTTACTGGTGAACCTATACCTATACTTCAGCCTAACATTAGACCTAGATCTAAAGCTAATGCTAAATATAGCTACAACTCTATGTCTAGACCTAAATGGAAACCTAGCACTAGCTCTAACAATAACCCTTAACCTAAACCAAACATTATCCTACCGCTAGACCTAAACCTAGTGCTAATTCTGGCTCTATCCCTAACCCTAACCCTATCCCCAAAACTGACCCTGATTCTAACACTGAATCTAGCTTTAAACTTGACACTAACCAAAAAAGTAGACCTAATACTAGAAGTAGCCATAATCCTAAACCTAAAAATAGCCCTAAACATAACGCTAGTTCATACATTACACATTGTCCTAAACCTAACACAAAACCTAACACAATACCTAGCCCTCATCCTAGGCCTAAACTTAGTTCTAAGCATAACCCTCAGCCTAACCCTAACCCTAAACCTAGTACTAACATAAGACTCACCTTAGATTTAAGCTTAATTCAAAGCCCAACCTTTACACTAAACATAACCTATGCTCTATCCTAAAATCTAACCCTAAACTTAACCCCAATCCTAAAGTCAAAAGTAGCCTGAAGTTTAGCTCTAACCATCTTCATTACCCTAATCCTTACCCTAACCCTAATTAAGAGTTTATCCCTAACAGTAAACATAACTCTAACCATAAATGTAAACCTAGACCTAAACATAAACCTAACCCTCAACCTAGCCCTCATCCTAGCTCGAACATTTACCCTTACCCTAACATATTCATAACCCTATCCCTAAACCAAACGCTTACCCTAACCATAAATCTTACCCTAAATCACACCCTAGCCCTATTCCTAAACCTAGCCCTAATCCTAGAATTAATCCAAACAATAACCTAGTCCTAACCCTAGCTATAAACCTATCCATTACACTAAACATAACCCTAACCTGATTGCTAAACCTAACCCATTCATTTCCCTAAAACTTAACTGAAACCTAAACTAAACCTTATCCATTATGCTAACCCTAAACCTAAACCTAATGATAATTTGAGCCCTAAACCTAAAACTGTAGCTAAACCAAATGCTAACCCAGACCCTGACTCTTACCCTAATAATAACCCAACCCTAAAGCTGACCTTTAACCTAAACCTAACTCTTACACTACACCTAGCCATAACCTAACCCTAAAACTATTCTTAACATTAACCGTAGACCTGATATTAATCCTAGACCTGGTACTAGTCATAAACCTAATAAAAACCCTAGCCCTTAACCTAGCCCTAAACCTAGCCTTAATCCTAACTGAACCATAACCCTAGGCCTAATTCTAATTCTAACCCTGACCCTAGACCTAAAGCTAGCTATACCCACACCCATTCCACTAAACTTAACCTTAACACTAATGCTAACCCTAACTCTAGCCCAACCCCTTGGTCTAACTCCAACACTAACCATAGACTTAATATTATCCCTAATTTAGTCCAAACACTATCACTAACTCTATCCCTAATCCTAGCCCTAATTTAACCCTAACCCTAACCCTAGGACTACTACTAAGACTAACTCTAATTCTAACCCTAGCCATATTCCTAGTTTTAATCATATTCATTACCATACCCTAACCCTTGCCCTAGCCATAGCCCTAGCCCTAGCCCTAACCCTAGATCTAATGCTAACTCTAAATCTAACCCTAACTCTAAGCCTAAACCTCAACCTAACACTAGCCCTAACTCTGATGCTAATCCATAATCTAGCCGTAAACGTAGCCCTACCCCTAATAAAAACCAACCTATATTCCTAACCCTTAATGTAAACCAAAGCCTAGTCATACACCTAGTACAGACTTTAGCCATATTTAGAGTTCTAACCCTAACCCTAAAACTAACCCTGACTCTTACAGTGACCCTATCAATAACCCTTGCTCTAAACATCACCATAACCCTAAACTTAACCGTAATATTAGACCTAGCTCTAACCCTAACCCTAACCCTAAAACTAGCACTAATTGTAACACTCATTCATACATTAGACATAGCCCTAATCCTATCCCTAATCAAACCCCAAGCCAAGCCCTAATCTGAGCCTTAACCCTAGCTTTAACCCTAACCCTAACCTTAACCCAGAACCAGCTCTAAACCTTACCGTAATACAAGCCAGAATTCTAACCATTACACTATCCCTATCACTAGCTCTAACCATATCCATTACCCTAAACATAACCATAACTCTAATTGTAACCCTAGGCCTAACCCTATACTATCCCTAACCCTAACCTATTACATTAACCTAAAACTAACCTGAACCCTAAACCTAACCCTATCATTACCCCAACTATAAACCTAATGCTAAATTGAGCCCTAACCCTAAATCTTAACCTAACCAAAACCCTAACTCTGACCCTTCCCATGATAATATACCTAGCTCTAACCTTGACCCTACCCCAAACCTTACCTTTATACTAGATTTAGCCATAAACCTAAACCTCTCCATAGCCCTAATCCTAGCTGAAACACTAAGCCTTACATTAAACCTAATCCTAAGATTAGCCCAAATCCATACACTAACCCTATGTCTAACCCTGAATCTAACATTATCCATTACACTCAATCTAACCCTAACTGTAATGAAATCTCTAGCCATAATCTGAACCTAAACAGAACCCTAACCATAAACATATCCCTAAACCTAAATGTAAACCTAAACCTCACCCTAGCCATTACTCTAGCTCAAAAATTAACCCTTACACTAACCTAACCATAACACTAGCCCTAAACCTAACACATACCATAAACCAAACCTAGTTTTATCCCTAAGCCTAACTATAATTTTAGACTTAATCCAAACCATATACTATCCCTAACCCTAGCTCTAAATCTATCCATTATATTAAATATAACCCTAACCTAATGCTAGACTTAACCCTTTGCTAAACCTAACACATCCATTACCCTAAACCTTAACTGAAACCTAAGTCTAACCCTATCCCTTACCCTAACTCTAAACCTAAACCTAACACTAATTAAAACCCTAACCCTAAACTTTGACATAAACAAAATTCTAACTCTGACAATGGCCCTAATAATAACCGTAACTCTAAATCTGACCCTTACACTAAACATATCTCTGACACTAGACCTATCCATAACCTAAGCCTAAAACTATCCATAATCATAACCCTAGACTTGACATAAGCCCTAGCCCTAATTCTAGCCTGGAACCTAAAAGAAACCTAGCCCTAAATCAAGCCTTAATCCTAACCTAAACAATAACCCTTGCCCTAATCGTAATTCTAAACCTCACCCTAGTCCTAAAGTGATATATAACCCCACCAATTCACACAAACATAATACTAACCCCAATGATAATCCTAAACCTTGCCCTAACACTAGGAATAAACCTAACACTAACCCTAGCCCTAATCCTAGCCATAATTTAGCTTTAACCCTAACCTTATCCCTAAACCTAGTCCTAAATCTAAATCTAAATATTGTCCTACCTGTTTCCCTAGTTCTAACCCTATCCCTCACTGTAACATTAACCCTAGCCCTAATCCTAACCCTAAATCTAACCCTAACTCTAAATCTAACCCTAACCCTAAGACTAAACCTCACCTTAACACTAGCCCTAACCCTAACACTAATTCAAAATCTAGCCCTAAACTTAGCCCTAGCCCCCCCCCAAAAAAAAAAGAATATCCAAGCAATAGCTCTAAATCTAACCCTAACCCAAAGAAGTCAAGATAAAGTGAAACCTTAAAACACAAACTGTTCCTAACAATGAACCTTGAACTGAGAATGCCCAACCTGGGAAACATGGTAATGCTAGGTAAAAGATGAATTCTGACTAGTATCAAAGAAATTTGAACAAAAATAACTCTAACCCAAATATTAGTTTTACCCCTAGCCCTAACTCTAATCCTAAAACTAAACCTTTCCTGTTTATAGAGCTTAATCATAAAAGTCAAAAACTTGGGGTGCCCAGTAGGACAAGGTAACAGATGAATCCTGCTCAGTATCAAAAATTCTGACCAATAATTGGGGAAGGTGTTTCAGTACATGGCTATTTCCCATTTTTTTTTTCCTAAAGAGCTCTTGGATAAATTGTTTTTTCATGCTTCAGCTTAAGGTACTCTCAGAAGGAACAAACCAGAGCATGCCCAAAGTGAAGTGATTGAGTGTGTGAAGTTTCATGCAGCTACCACCAACCCTGTTTGATTTCCAGCTCCATTTCTGTTCACACCTATAGGCCATAATGTAGTGAAAACTGAAAATTCAAACTGTACCTGACACAGAAGCATTGAACCGTTAGGCCCAAACTTGGGAAGCCTACTAAGGTTGGTCAAAGATGAATCCTGTACAGTATCAAAGTAATCTGACCAAAAAAATTTGAAGCTCTTTCAGTACATGTGTATTTTGCTTGCTCCTAAAGCACTCAGAGATAAAGTTGTTTCTTTCTACTTTGGCTTAGGGATAATTCAAAGGAAACAAATCAGAGAATGCTCACTTAGAACTGATTGTGTGAAGTTTCAAGCAGCTAGCACAAACCCTGTTTGATTTCCAGCTTAATTTCCATTCACCCCTATAGGCTAAAAAGAAGAAAATATGAAAATTAATTCTGTTCCTGAGAGAAAACCCTTTTATGTAGGAGGTCCAAACATTTGGGGTATAGTAAAAATAGGAAAAAAGGTGAATCCTGCCCAGTATCAGAAATTTTTAAAAACTAACTAACTCTAACACCAGGTCTAATCCTAAAACTAACTCTAACAACTAAGTCTAATTCTAAAACTAATCTGTTTAGAGAATCTTTGATCATAGAAGTTTCAAAATTGGGGAGTCTAGTGGGGCATGCTTACAGATGAATCATGGGCAGATTCAAAGAAATCTGACAAATAATTGGGGAAGATATTTCAAAACATGCATATTTCCCTGTTTTCTCCTAAAGTGTTCTCAGATAAATTTGTATTACATGCATCAGCTTATTACTACTTTCATAAGGATAAAACCAGAGTGCCCACAGAGAACTGATTGAGTGTGTGAAGTTTCAAGCAGTTAACTCCAATCTTGTTTGATTTCCAGCTCCATGTCCATTTACCCATGTAGGTCTAAATGAAGTGATTCCATAAAATACAAACTGTTCTTGTCAGCAAACAATTGAACCAAGAAGGCTGAAACCTGGGGAAAATATATCCTGCTCAGTATCAAAGAAATTTGAACAAGACAAACCCTAACCCTAACACGAGATCTAACTCTAACCTAACCTGTATAGAGGACCTATAATCATAGAAGTATCAAGATTGAGGAGCATAGTGGGAAAGCAAACAGATGAATCCTGCCCAGTATCAAAGAAATCTGACTAAATGTTTGGGGGGGGGGAGTTCAGTACATGCATATTTTCCTGTTGTCTCCTAAAATGCTCTCACATAGTGTTGTTTTTGCATACTTAATCTTTGGGATACTTTCACAAGGATAAAACCAGAGCGTCCTCAGAGAGAACTAATTGAGTGTGTGAAGTTTCAAGCAGGTAGCAAAAATCCTGTTTGATTTCCAGCTCAATTTTCATTTACCAATATAGTTAAAAATGAAGTGAAACCTTAAAATAAAAACTGAAATACTGACAGCAAACCAGTGAACATAGAAGTCCCAAACCTGGGGAACATAGGAAGATGAGGTAAAAGATGAATCCTGCCTAGTATCAAAGAAATTTGAACAAAAATAATGCAAACCTAACACTAGATCTATCCTTAATCCTAACCCTACAGCTCACCCTAGCCTCTTTTAGAGAAGCTTTAATCATAGAAGTCCCAAAAAAAGGGAGCCTAGTGGGGAAAGCTAAAAGATGAATCCTGCATATTATCAAAGATATCTGAGCAAATAATTGGGGGCAGTGTTTCAGTAAATGCATATTTCCTTGATTTCTCCAAAGTCTTCTGAGATAAAGTTGTTTTTCATGTTTCAGCTGAGGGCAGCATTAACAAGGAATAAAGAGGAGAGTGCCCTCAGAGAACTGGTTCAGTGTGTGCAGTTTCAAGCAGCTAGCACCAACCCTGTTTGATTTTGTGTTCCATTTCTTTTTAAAAAAAAATAGTTCAAAATAAAGTGAAACCTTAAAATACAAACTGTTCCTAACAGCGAACCATTGAACCGACAAGGCCCAAACCTTTGGAGCATAGTATGGCTAAGTAAAAGATGAATCCTTCCCAGGATCATAGAAATTTTAAGAAAACTAGGCCCACATGAGTGCTCTCAGTGCAGATGGAAGGCTCACTGCACAGTTTCTCTTGGTGCACACAGCAATCTCAGCCACACTGGTCCTCTCTGCAACGACAGAAGGCAGCACATAACACAGAGTCTTTGCTTGTGGGTCATCAAAACTAGCTCTGGACACAGTTGTGACAAGGTCACTCCAGAACCACCTACCTCACCAAACACCAAACATGGGTAATAGATTGAATCCATCTTGCAAAATTTACTCGCCATCTATCAGTGGGGTGTGGCTATCAGTTTGGTTCTGCAGCTTATCAGGTACCCAGTTTCCAACTCCCCTAACTCCAGCTGTGACAACTCAAGATTTTTCTCACAAGTTTTGGGCGGTGAAGCTATCAATGTGGAACAGCAACTGTACACGCACCTGCTTTTCAGAGACTAAGAGTAGGGATGCTCCAGGTAGAAGCTCAAGCCCTCTAACCCTGGCTACCTACACCACCCTGAGCACAGAGACTCAAACTAGGAATAGATATCTCCACCTACTGCAAGAAAAGAAAACAGAGTTTGGAGAGACTTTTTTTTCTTTCTTACTTTTATTTTCTTGCTCTTCTCATCCATTCTCCTCTACCCTTCCCTCTCTGGTCCTCACAACCTCAACGTATGTGAAACCAAGAACTTTTAATTAAAGTGGACTTTAAGAACTTAATCATAGAATTATATAATATAGAGGAATTGCATAGGCCCCACCTCACCACCTCTTTATTTGCTCTTATTTTCTTTCTTTCTCTCTTTCTTTCCTTGTTATTTTTTTTTCTTTTTTCTTTCTTCCTCTATCCCACTTTCAGCCTCCTAAATTTTTCCTATTCATTCATAGGGTAATTTTGTGAATACAGATAAGGAGTTTGAATTTATACCTTTTTCCATAAATTCCCCCTGTCTATTCATTAGAGTTCTCCTCCAAAGTTGCTAAGTTAAATAAATAACATACCCTCATTCCTTTTCCCCTTAACATAGCATCCTACCCCTGACCCTCAGTTCTCTATAGACCATGAGAAATGGTATGCCTTATATGAAGCTAATGACTATATTCTAAATAATAAATGAAGCCAACATCTGTAGACACAGAGTCTAAATATAAATGTATGTATAATGGTTAGGCTTAGGCTTAAGGTTAGGGTTATATTTAGAGTTAGATTTTGATCTATGGTTAGGGCTAGGGCTAAGCATGGGGCAAGGGTAAGGACTAAAGTTTGGGTTAGGTTTAGTATTATGGTGAGGGATAGGGTTAGAACCAGTGATAGGGCTAATATGAGAGTTAGAGTAGTCTTAGGGCTAGGATTAGGGTTAGGGTTAGGGATAGGGCTAAATTAGGGCTAGTGTTTGTGTTAGGTTTAGGCCTTGGGTTAGGGTTAGAGTTAGGATTATGTTTAGGGTAAGGTATTGGGTTATAGCTAGGTTGAGGGCTAGGGCAATGATTAGTATTATGGTTAGGGCTAGGGTTATTTTAATGGCTCAGTTTTGTTTTATGGCTAGGGTTAAAGTTAGATTTAGATTTAGGGTTAGAGTTAGGCTTAGGGTTAGGGTTTGATTTAGAGTTAAAATTAGATCTAGGTTTGAGCTAGAGCTAATGATAGGGCTAGAGTTAGGGCTGTGGTTAGTAATGGGAGTAAATTAGAACTAAGATTAGGGCTAGTGTTAGTTTTTGTGTTAGGCCTAAAGTTAGGTTCAGGGTTAAGGTTAAGTCAAGGTTTAGGGAAAGGATGGGGCTGGGTTTATGTTAGGTTTAGGGCTAGCATTATTTCAATGGCTAATGCCAAGTCTAAGCTTATGGTTGGGGATAGTTTTAGGATTAGGGTTATGGATAGGTCTAGTGTAAGGTTTAGTGTTAAAATCATTTAGAGATACGAGTTTCATTAGAGTAAGGGTCAGTGTTAGAGTTTGTTTGAGGTTAGTGTTTAGGGTTAGGGCTTGAATAAGCACTAGAGTGTGGGTTAGAGTAATGATAGAGTAAACATTAGGTTTAGGCTAAATGATAGGGTTAGGGTTAGTGAAAGGATTAAGGATGGGCTTAGGGTTTGCATTAGGGTAAGAGTTATGGTTAGTATAGTGGATAGGATTAGAGTTCAGGGCTAGTTTTATGGTTAGGACTAGGTTTTGAATTAAGGTTAGGGATAGAATTAAAACTAGGGTTAGGCTTAGGTTTATGTTTAGCATAAGGGTAAGCTTTTGATCTAGGGTTAGTGCTAGGGTGAGGGTTAGGTTTAGGGTTACTTCTAGGGATAAGATTATAGTACTCACATTTTTAGGGTTAGTATTAGTGCTAATTACATCATTAGGGGTAGGGTTAGTGTTAGGGTAATGTATACAATTAGATGTAGATTTAGGGCTCTGTTCAATGTTAGATTGAGGTTTAAGCTTAGAGATAGGGCTATGGTTATGTTTAGGTTTATAATAAGGGTTACAGTTTTGGGTCTATGGCAAGTGTGAGGGTTAAGGATAGGTCTAGGGTTAGTTTTCCAGTTAGATTTAAGTTTAGCATTAACCCTAGGATTATTTATAATGTTAGGTTTAGTTTAGAGTGAGTTTAGAGATAGGTTTATTTACTTTCCTTATATCAAAGAAGACATTTGGCATTTGTTTTTTAGGGATTGGCTAGCTTCACTTAGCATAATCTACTCTAATGCCATCCATTTCCCTGTAAATTCTATGATTTTGTCATTTTTTAATGCAGAGTAATACTCCATTGTGTATAAATGCCACATTTATTTTATCCATTCATCTATTGAAGGGCATCTAGGTTGGTTCCACAGTCTTGCTATTGTGAACTGTGCTGCTATGAACATCGATGTAGCAGTGTCCCTGTAGCATGCTCTTTTTAGGTCTTTATGGAATGGACCAAGAAGGGGAATAGCTGGGTCAAATGGTGGCTCCATTCCCAGCTTTCCAAGAAATCTCCATACTGCTTTCCAAATTGGCTGCACCAATCTGCAGTCCCACCAGCAATGTACAAGTGTACCCTTTTCCCCACATCCTCGCCAGCACTTGTTGTTGTTTGACTTCCTAATGGCTGCCAATCTTACTGGAGTGAGATGGTATCTTAGGGTGGTTTTGATTTGCATTTCTCTGACAGCTAGAGATGTTGAGCATTTTTTCATGTACTTGTTGATTGACTGTATGTCCTCCTCTGAGAAGTGTCTGTTCAGGTCCTTGGCCCATTTGTTGATTGGGTTGTTTGTTCTCTTATTGTCTAATTTTTTGAGTTCTTTGTATACTCTGGATATTAGGGCTCTATCTGAAGTGTGAGGAGTAAAGATTTGTTCCCAGGATGTAGGCTCCCTATTTACCTCTCTTATTGTTTCTTTTGCTGAGAAAAAACTTTTTAGTTTGAGTAAGTCCCATTTGTTGATTCTAGTTATTAACTTTTGTGCTATGGGTGTCCTATTGAGGAATTTGGAGCCCGACCCCACCGAATGTAGATAATAGCCAACTTTTTCTTCTATCAGACGGCGCGTCTCTGATTTGATATCAAGCTCCTTTGTCTTCTTTGATATAGGAAAGTAACTAAGAACAGAGTAGGGATGAAGAACAGGAGAAAAAGATTAACATTTAACAGGGATGAGAGGTGGGAGGGAAACGGAGAGAGAAGGGAAATTGCACGGTAATGGAAAGAGACCCTCAGGGTTATACAGTGGAGGGGGTAGAGAGAGAGGAGGGGAGGGGAGGGGAGAGGTGGGGAGGGGGGAGGGGAGGATGGGAAAGGCAGCGGAGCACAACAGACACTAGTATGGCAATTTGTAAATCAATGGATGTGTAACTGATGTGAATCTGCAATCTGTGTATGGGGTGAAGGTGGGAGTTCATAACCCACTTGAATCAAAGTGTGGAATATGATATGTAAAGAAATTTGCAATGTTTTGAACAACCCACAATAAAAAATTTAAAAAAAAAAGTGTAAACCATTACTTCAAAAAAAAAAAAAAAAAGAATTGTATTGTTCATGGTAATAAACAAATTGTCCTCAATAATGGAATAAAATATTAAAAATCTCTTTAAAAAAAAGAGATAGGTTTAGGACTAGGGTTAATGTTAGGATTAGGGGTAGGGTTAGGGTTAGATTGAGGGATAGATATAGGTTTATGTTTAGAGTAATGTTTAGCCTTTGAGCTAGGATTAGGTCTAAGGCGAGGGTTATCTAAGGGTTAGGACTAGGGTTAGGGTTAGGGTTATGCTTAAGGCTTGATTAAGGCATAAGATTAGCTCTAGGTTTTGTGTTATGTTTAGGCCTAGGGTTAGGGCTATGGATAATGTAAGAGCTAGGGTTATGTTGAGAGCTACCTGTAGGATTAGGATTATGGCTAGGTCTAGTATTAGGTTTAAATTTTGGGGTAGGTTCAGATTTAGAGATAGGTTTACTCTAAAGTCAGGGTCAGTGTATGGGTCAAAGTTAATGTTAGGGTTACAGCCAGAAATCAGACTATGTTTATGTCTAGGGTTAGGGTTAGTATTTGAGTTATGTTGAGGATTATTGTTAGGGCTATGTCTAGGTTTATGTTTAGGTCTAGGGAAAGAATTAAGGCTACATTTAAGATTCGGTTTAGGTTTAGGGCTAATCTTAGGGTTTGGTCTAGGGTTAGGATAAGTTTTAGACCTAGGGCTAGTGTTAGGGTCACAATAATGTTCATGGTTAGTGTTAGGGTTTGGGATAAGTTTAGAGCTAGAATGAGGGCTAGGGTTTGGACTATTAATCGGATTAGGGTTTTACTTAGCCTAAGGATTAAAGATAGGTCTAGGGTTACCATTAGGGTTAGAGTTTTTCTTAGGTTAAGGAATAGCCTTAGAGATATGGTTAATGCTAGAGTTAGGGTTATGGTTAGGTTTAAATATAGCTTTAGAAATCAGACTAGGGCTAGTTTGTTTGTTAGGGTTAAGGCTAAATTTGTACATTTGTTAATGTAAGAGCCACGGTTACAATTAGGGTTAGTTTTAGGGTTATGGTTGGGGTAGGTCTAGTGTTAGGTTTAGGTTTAAGGTTAGGGTAATATTGAGAGCTAGGGTTATTTTTAGGATATGAGTCAGCATCAGGGTTAGTTTTAGGATTAGGGTTAGGACTCAAACCAGGGCTAGGATTACTGTTAGTGTTTGGTTTAATGTGAGGGCAGTGTTTAGAGCTAGGGTGACTGTTAGGATAACAGGGTCAGGGTTAGATTTAAGGTTAGGGTTATGAGTTGAATTAGAACTAGAGTTACTGTTAGGGTTTGGTTTAAGTTTAGGGTGGTCTTTAGAGCTAGAGTCAGTGTTAGGATATGAGTCAGGGTCAGGGTAAATTTTAAGGTTAGGGTAAGGACTCAAATTAAATGTAGGGTTATGTCTAGTTTTAGTGTTAGGGTTTGGTTTAAGTTAAAGTTTAGGGTTAGGGGTGTTGCTCAGTGTTCTTTTAGTCCTATATTTAGGGTTGGGGTAGTTACAAGGTTAGCATTAGGGTTAGGGCTAATGTTAATTTTAGTCTTAGGCTTTGGTTTAGGGTCAGATTTGGATTTAGCGTTAGATCTAGGATTAGGGCTAGGTCTAACTATAGGGCAAGTGTTAGGGTTAGTGTTATGGTTACAGTAACTGATAGGGTTAGAACTAGGACTAGGGCTAGGCCTAGGGTGAGATTTAGAGTTAGTCTTAGGCCTAGGGTTTTGGATAATTTTAGTGATGGGGCTAAGTTATGGCTAAGATTAAGGCTAAGTTTAGTGTTCAGCTTAGGCCTAGTGTTATAATTAATTTTAAGGTAAGGTATGGTGTTATAGCTAGGTTTAGAGGTAGGGTGGGGGTTAGAATTAGGTTTAGGGCTAGGGTTAGGATTAGGGTTATGATTAAGTCTAAATTAAGGGCTAGAATGAGGGTGAGGTTTTGTTGTAGGGTTAGGTCTAGAATGAGGTCTAGTGTTAGAGTTTGGGGTAGATTTAGGTTTAGGTTTGTGTCTATGTCTAGTTGTGTTAGGATTGGCTAAGGGTCAGGTTTAGAGCTAGGTGTACTTTTAGGGTCAGGATCAGTATTCAGGTTTATTTTAGGTTAAGGTTTAAGGATAGGGCTCAAATGAGCATTAGGGTTAGGAATCGTGTTAGAGTAATTGACTGGTTAGGTTTAGGTTTCAGGGTAGGTTTTTGGCAATGGAGGACTTTAGGGTTAGCAAAAGGGTTAGGGTTATTCCTAGGGTTAGCATTAGGATTAGGGTTATCATAAGGATAATATATAGGATTAGATCTATATTTAAGTCTAGGGTTAGGTTAGGATTAGTGCTAGAGTTAGGTTAGGTTTTGTGTTAGGGCTAGTAAACCTAGCTTATGGTTAGGGTTAGAGTTATACTTAGGGTAAAGTTTAGGTTTTCAGCTGGGGTTAGGTCTAGGATGAGTTTTAGGTTTAGTGTTATGGTCAGGGTTAGGTTTAGAGTTAGGGCTAGGATTTTAATTTGGGTTAGGATTAGGTTTAAGGTAATAGATTGAGTTAGATGAAAGGTTAGCTTTATGGTTAATGTTAGGTTTAGATTCAAGTTTAGTTTTAGGGCTAGGTTTACTGTTGGTTTTAGGATAAGAGTAAGGGTTTGAGTTAGGTTAAAGGCTATGGCAAGGTTTAGGTTTAGGGTTAGGTCTAGGGTTAGTTTTATGATTTGGGATAGTGTTTTCTTTAGGGTTAAGGGTAGAATTATCATAAGGTTTAAAGTTAGAGTTTGGGTAATGACTAGGATTAGAGCTAGTGTTAGGTCTAGGGTTAAGGTTAGGATTAGGGCTACGGTTAGGGTTATGGTTAGGGATAGTGCTACGGTTATATTTAGGCTAAGGGTTAGAGTTGAAGTAGGGTTGGAAGTGTTAGAGTTATGGTTAGGACTATGGTTAGGTTTAGGGTTAGGGTTATGCTTAGGGTAGGTTTAGGCCTTGATTATGGTTAGGGTTATTTACTTTTTGTGTTAGGTTTAGGCCTAGGGTTAGTGCTATGTGTTATGTAATATCTAGAATTCTGATTAGAGCTATTTCTAGAATTAGGGTTATGGCTAGATCTAGTGTTAGGTTTAGGATTTGTGTTAGGGTCAGGTTTAGAGGTAGGTTTATTGTTAATATTTGGGCAAGTGTTTAGGTTAAAGTTAGGGTTAGAGTGAAAGCCAGAATAGTACTAGGGTTAGGTCTAGTGGTAGGGTTAGTTTTTGGTTTAGGTAAAGGGTTATTGTTAGGGCTAGCACTAAGTTTTTGTTTAGATCAAGGGCTAGAGTAATAGCTAGATTTAGGATTAGGTTTAGGTCTGGGGCTAGTCTTAGGTTTAGGTTTAGGTATACGTTTACAGGTTGGGCTAGTTTCAAGTTTCAGTTTTGGTTTAGGCTCAGGATTAGACCTATAATTAGTTTAGGGTCAGGTTAGTGTGAAGTTTCGGGTTAGGGTTAGATCTAGAATGAGGGCTAGTGTTAGGACTAGTAATAGGGTTATTGTTTGGGTTTTTGCTAAGTATTAGGATTAGGACTAGAGTTAGCATTATACATAGGTTTGGCTTAGGGTAATGGATAGTATTAGAGCTAGGGTTAGGGCTAGGATTAGGGTTAGGTTTAGCACTAGTTTTAGGGTTAGGGTTAGGGTTAAATCTAGTGTTAGGGCTCGGGTTAGGGATATTTTGTGTTGGAGTTCGTTCTACAGTTTGGCTAAGGCCAATGTAAGAACTATGATTATGATTAAGTTTAGTTTTAGGGTTAAGGTTTTGGCTAGGTCTAGTGTTAGCATTAGTTTTTGGGTGAGGGTGATATTTAGAGCTAGGGTTTGTGTTTCAATATGAGTCAGGGTGGGCATCAGTTTTAGGCCTAGGACTCAAATTAGAGCTTTGGTTATGGATTAGGGTTTGGTTTAGGTTAAGTTTTAGGGTTAGAACAAATGCTCAGTTTTGTTTTAGGGCTAGTTCTTGGATTAGGGCTGGTTTTAGGATTAGCAATAGTGTTAGAGCTAGTTGTAGAATGAGGTTTAGGATTAAGATTAGGGTTAGATTTAGAGTTATGGTTAGATCTAGGGTTAGGGATATGGCCAGAGTTAGGGCCCAGGTTAGGGATATTTTGAGGGTTATGGAAATGAATAGGGTTATAAATAGAAATAGGGCTATGGTGTGAGTTAGAGTTAGTCTTAGTGCTAGGTTTAGTTGTAGGGATAAGTTTAGGGTTCAAATAGGGATAGGGTTTGCACTATGATTAGTGTAAGGGTTAGGCCTATGATAGGGCTATGGTTAGGTTTAGTTTTAGGGGAAGGGATGGGATTATATAGCTAGGTTCAGTGCTAGGGTGAGGGTTACAATCAGGTATAGGGTTCAGGTTTGTGTAAGGATTAAGTCTAGATATAGGCTAGGATGAGGGCTGAGTTTATGTTAAGTTTAGGGCTAGGATTAGGGCTAGGGATAATGTCAGGTCTAGGGTTAAGATTAGGGATACTGTGAGGGATAGGTTTATGGCTAGGTCTAGTGTAAGGGTTAGGATTAGTGTAGGGATCATGTGTAGAGCTAGGTTTTTACTAGGGTTAGAGTGTGGGTTAGGGATTGGTTTGGGTTAACGTTTAAGGTTAGGGCTCAAATTAGCATCAGGGTTATAGTTAGGTTAGAGTAAAGGATAGAGTTAGGTTTACAGTTCAGGTTAGCTTTAGAATAATGTATAGAGTTAGTGTCAGGGATAGGTAAGGGTTAGGTCTTGGGTTAGAGTTTGTTTTAGTCTTATGTTTAGAGTAATTAATTGGTTTAGTGCTAGTGTTAGAGCTTAGATTAAGACAAAGTTAGAGCTAGGATTTAGGCTATGGTTACACTTAGGTTTAGGGAGATGATTAGGGTTAAGTTTAGAGTTAGTGCTATGTTTAGAATAACTGTTAGAGTTTGAGCTAGGTTTAGGGCTAGTGCAAGCATTGGGTTTAAGTTTTGTTATACGATAAAGGTCAAGGTTATGTTTAGGTCTAGGTTTAGGGCTTGTATTAGGGCTAGGTTTTGTGTGAGGTTTATGGCTAGTGTTAGGGCTATGGGTAATGTAAGAGCTACGGTTATGGTTATGGCTAGTTTTGGGGGGTTAGGGTTATAGATAGGTCTAGCGTAATGTTTAATTTTGGGGTTAGGAAAACGTTTAGAGCTAGGGTTTGAGTTAGGGTAAGCATCAGTGTTTGGGTTAGTATTGGATTTATGGTTAGGGCCAGAATTAGAACTAGTGTTAGGTCTAGGGCTAGGGTAAGCCTTTGCATTAGGTTAATGGTTATTTGAAGGCTAGGGCTAGGTTTTTGTTTAGGACTAGGGCTAGAGTTATGGCTATATTTACAATTAAGTTTAGGTCTGGTGCTAATGTTATGGTGAGTTTTAGGTATAGGTTTAGTGGTAGGGCTACTGTTAGGGTTCGGTTAGTGTAAAGGTCAGTCTTTGACCTAGGGTTAGTGTTAGGGTCAGAATAAGGGTAAGGTTTAGGCTTAAGCTTCAGGTTAGGGTTAGAGATAGAATGAGGGCTAGGATTAGGACTAGTAATAGAGTTTGGGTTAAGCTAAGGATTTGCGTTAGAACTAGCATAGAATTAGGGGAGAGTTTGGCTTAGGGCAAGGAATAGGTTTAGAGCTAGGGTTTGGGTTAATGTTAGAGTTAGGCTCAGGATTAGGGTTAAAGCTAGGATTCAGGCTCAGATCAGTGCTAGGTTTTGTGTTAGAGTTAGGGATGTGGCTAATGTAAGAACTAGCTTTATGATTAGGGACAGTTTTAGGGTTGGATTAGGGCTAGGTCCAGTGTTTGGGTTATGTTTAGGGTTAGGGTGATGTTTAGAGGTTGGGTTAGTTTTAGGCTCAGAGTCAGGGTCAGAATTATTTGTAGGGATAGGTTTATGATTAGGTGTAGCATTAGGATTTGGTTTAGGTTGAGGGGTAGGATTAGGTTTATAGCTCAGTTTTGTTTGTGGGATATGGCTAGGGTTAGGGCTAGTTATCACATTAGAATCAGGGTTAGTACTAGTGTTAGGGTGAGTTTTATGTTTAGACTTATGGTTAGATATAGAGTTAGGGTTAGTTCTAGGTTTAGTACTATGGCTAGGGTTAAGACTAAAGTTAGGCCTAGTGTTAGGATTAGGCAATAGATAAGTTTGGTACTAGACATAGGTCTAGGGATAGTGTAAGTGTTAGTCTTAGGGCTAGGGTTAAAGTTAGGGTTACAGTTAGCAATAAATTAGGGCTAAAATTAGAGCTATCATTAGTGATAGGCTTAGGCCTAGGGTTAGTTCTTGGTTTAATTTTAGTGGTGGTGTTAGGTTTGGTTTTAGGGGAAAAGATGTGGTTTACCTATGTTCAGAACTACAGCGAGGGTTGGAATTAGGGTTTGGGCTAGGGTTAGGTTTTGGGTTATGATTAATGCTAGTTTTAGGGCTAGGATGAGGGCTCAGGCTTGTGTTAGGTTTAAGGCAATAATTAGGTAGAGTGATAATGTTGGGTCTAGGGTTATAGTTAGGGATATTGTTAGGGTTAGTTTTATGGCTAGGTCTAATTTAAGGGTTATGTTTAGGATAGGGGTCAGGTTTAGAGCTAAGTGTGTTATTAGAGTCAGTGTCTTGCTCAGAGTTTGGTTTAGGTTTTGGCTTAGTTTTAGGGTTTGATTTAGCATTAGGGTTAGGGTTAGGGTTAGATTTAGACAGTAATTTATAGAGTTAGGATTAGTGTTCAGGTTAGGTTTAGGTAAGGATAAGGTTAGTGTTAGCAATAGGCTTAGGGTTAGGCATAAATAAATAGGGTTAGATTTAGGTGTAGGACTTGGGTTAGTGTTAGGTTAAGAGTAACTGTTAGGGTTTGAGCTAGGATTAGATCTATGTCAAGGATTAGGTTTATGGTTAGTTGTAGGCTTAGTTTTACAGTAAGGATTAGTGTAGGTTGAGGGTTAGGACTAGGGTTAAGATTAGAGTTAGGATTAGAGTAGGTTTAGAGTTAGGGCTAGTGTTATCATGAGGATTATATTTAGGGTTAGGGTAATGGGTGGGGTGAGAAACCTTAACCTAACCCTAAAACTTACCCAAACCCGAACACTAACACTAAACCTAACCATTACACTAAACCTAATACTGAACCTAAACCTAACCATAACTCTCACCCTAACACTAACCCTTATCCTAACACTATAACTATAACTAACCCTAAACCTAACCATAATGCTAATCCTAACACTAAACCTAAACCTAATCCTAAGGGTAAACCTAACACTAACCCTATCTCTAAACCCAACCCTAAACGTAACACTAACCCTAATACTAACCCTAACTATAATTCTAAAAGTAAAACTATCCCTACCCTAACACTATTGCTAACACTCACCTAACCCTAACACTAACACTATCCCTAAATCTAAACCTAACCCTAATCCTAACACGAACTCTAAACCTAACCCTAACAATAACCGTAACCCTAACCCTAACAGTATCCCTAAGCCTAACACCAATCCAAAATCTAATCCTAACCCTAACACTAATCCTAACAAAAACCTTAACACTAATACAAACCCTAAACAAACCCTAACCCTAACAATAACAATAACCCTAACACTAACCATAATGCAAACCTAACACTAACATTAACCCTGACCCTAACTTTAATCCAACCTCTAAACCTAAACTAACACTTTCTGTACCCCTAAACCTGAATAAAAACCTAAACCTAACACTAACCCTAACCCTATCTGTAACCCAAACACTAACACTAAACCTAACCCTAATACTAAACTTAACACTAAACCTACCATTAAGAGTAACCCTAATCCTATCTGTAAACCTAACACTAACACTAACCCTAACACTAACACAAACACTAACCCTAAACCTAACACTAAACCTAACCATAACCCTAACCTTAACACTAACCCTAACAAAAATCCTAATTTTAACCCTAATCCTAACTTTAACCTTAACCCTAATACTAACCCTAACCCTAACACAAACCCTAACACTAACCCTATCACTAACCCTAAATCTAAATTTAACAAAAAGCCTAACCCTAACACTAAAACTAAACCTAACCCTAATCCTAACAGTAAACCTAACCCTAAACCTTACCTAACTCTGAACCTTACCACCCTAACCTGAAAAATAAACCTAAACAAAAACCTAACAATAAAAATAATGCTAACACCAAACCTAACTTTAATTTTAAGCCTAACACTAAGACTAAAACTAACCATAACAATAAATCTAAAACTAACTCAAACCCTATGCCTAACACTAATGCTAACCCTAACCCTAAACCTAACCCTAATTCTAACACTAACACTAACCCTATTCTTAATTTTAACACTAAATATAACACTAACCCTAAACCTAATCCTAATTTTAACTCTAACCCTAAAACTAAACTAATGCTAATCCGTAACCTAACCCTAACCTTACTCTATCCCAAACACTAACCCTAACTCTAACCTTAACCGTAACGATAAACATAAAAGAAAACCTAAACCTAACCATAACCCTAAATGTAATACTAACCTTAAAGCTATCACTTTTCCTAAAACTAACCCTTCCTAATCCTAATGCTAATTTTAACTCTAAACTTAAACCTAAAGCAAACCCTAAGTCTTACCCTAACCTTAACCCTAACACAAACAATAGCCCTAAACCTAACACTAAATCTAACTCTTAAACTTAACCTAAAACTAACCCTAAACCTAATACTAAACCTAACAGTAAACCTAACCCTAAACATAACCCTAACCATAACACTAACCCTAAGCCTAACTCTTCACCTTGCACTAACCCTAACCCTAACCCTATTACTAACTCTAATACTAATCCTAATGGTAATCCTATACCTATCTGTAACCCTACAAAAAACCTAACACTAACCCTAACAAAAAACCTAGCCCTAACTCTAACCCTAACCCTTTCCCTAACACTAAACCGAACCCTAACTCTAACCCTAATACTAACCATAACCCTAATGCTAATCATACCCTTAACCCCATCCTCAACCTAACCATAATACTAACCTAATTTTTACCCTAACCCTAACCCTAACACTAACTCTAAAACTAACCTTAACCCTAAATCTAATGATAACCATAACACTAACCCTACCCAAAACTTAAACCTAAATCTAACCCTAACACAGACCTTAACTCAAACCCTAACCCAATCCTACCCCAAAACCTAACTCTAACTTGAATCCTAACTGTAACTGTTACCCTAAATCTAAACTTAACCCTCACCCTATAAAAAAACCCTAACACTTAACCTAAAAATAACCCTAACCCCAACCCTTACACTTACCCTAACACTAATTCTAAGCCTAACCGTAACTTTAACCCTAACCCTAAGACAAACCCTAACCCTAAGCCTAATGCTAAACCTAACACAAAAATCTATCCCTAACACTAACACTAAGTCTTAACCATTATACTAACCATTATACTAATACAAACCTTAACCCAAACCATAACTCTAATCCTAACCCAGCCCGAACAGTAACCCTTTTAATCGTAACCATAATAGTAATACTAATCCTAATACTAACCCTAACCTGAACACTTACCCTATCTCTAACCCTAACCCTAACCCTAAACCTAACACTAACTCTAACCCTAACCCTAACACTACACTTAACCTTAACACTAACCCTAACCCTAAACATACCACTAACACTGATGCTATCTCTAACCCTAAATTTATCTAACCATTAAGTTATATGTAATTCTAACCTTAAGCTTTACAAAAATCCTAACCCTAACCCTATTCCAAATCCTAACTTTAAAACTATCCCTAGCAGATTATATGTTACTGAATGATTAATGGGTTACAGAAGACATAAAGGAGGAAATCAAAAAATTCTTAGAGATAAATGAAAACACAAGACTCAACATATTGAATTCTATGGGACACAATGAAAGCAGTTTTAAGAGGAAAATTTATTGCTTGTAGTTCATTCCGCAAAAAAAGAAAAAAACAAACAAACAAACAAATGATCTCATATATTGTCTAATATAACTACCTTATATTAGACAATATAATTTCTCCATTGCCTGATAAAAGCAGCCAATGGAGAAAGGATAGAATCTTCAACAAATGGTGCTGAGAGAACTGGAAAGCCATATGCCACAAAATGAAATTGAATCCCTGTCTCTTACCAGGTCCAAAAGTTAACTCAAAATGGATTAAGGAGCTAGGAATCAAACCAGAAACTCTGCATCTAATAGAAGAAAAAATTGGCTCTAATCTCCACCTCGTGGGGGTGGGCTCCAAATTACTTAATAGAACACCTGTAGCTCAAGAGTTAAAATCAAGAATCAACAAATGGGACGTACTCAAACTAAAAAGTTTTTTCTCAGCAAGAAAAACAATGAGAGGTAAATAGGGAGCCTACATCCTGGGAACAAATTTTTACCCCTCAAACTTCAGACAGAGCCCTAATCCCCAGAGTATACAAAGAAGTAAAATAATTAAACAACAAAAAACAAAAAACACAGTCAACAAATGAGCCAAGGATTTGAACAGACACTTCTCAGAGGAGGATATACACTCAATCAGCAAATGCATGAAAAAAATGCTCACAATCTCTAGCAATCAGAGAAATGCAAATTAAAACCACTGTAAGGTACCATCTCACTGCAGTAAGAAAGGCAGCAATTATGAAGTCAAACAAAAAAAGTGCTGGTGAGGATGTGGAGAAAAGGGTATACATGTGCATTGCTGGTGGGAATGCAAACTGGTGCGACCAATTTGGAAATCATTATGGAGATTCCTTGGAAAGCTGGGAATGGAACCACCATTTGACCCAGCAATTCCCCTTCTCAGACTATTCCCAAAAAACCTAAAGAGAGCATACTACATTGATACAGCATCATCAATGTTAACAGCAGCACAATTCACAAAGGCTAGACTGTGGAACCAAGCTAGATACCCTTCAATAGATGAAGGGATTAAAAAAAATGTGGCACATATACACAGTGGAATATTACTCAGCAATAAAAAAGAAACAAAAAAATCATGGCATTTGCAGGGAAATGGATGGCATTAGAACAGATTACGCCAAGTGAAGTCACCCAATCCCTTAAAAACAAATGCCAAATGTTCACTTTGATATAAAAGGGGCAACTCAAAACATAGAAGGGAGGAAGAGCATGAGAAGAAGATTACCATCAAATAGGGATGAGAGGTGGAAGGGAATGGGAGAGAGAGGGGGAATTGCACAGAAGAGGGAAGGAGGCTCACATTGTTATACAAAAGTGCATATAAGAGGATGTGAGGTGAAAGGTAGGGAGAAATAAGAGAGTGAGAGAAATTAGTTATGGTACATGGGGTACAGGGAGGGGAGGAGAGGGGAGGGGAGGGGAGGGGAAGAAGGATAGGAAGGGGATAGGAGGGGCAGCAGAATACAACAGACACTTGTTTGGCAGTATGTATAAAAGTGGCTGTATAATCAACGTGATCCTCCAATCTGCACACGGGGAAAAATAAGAAGTCATACCCTATTTAAAACAAATGTATGATATAGGATATGTTAATATCAATGTAATGTTTTGAGGAACCAATAAATTTCTGATGTTTAAAAAAAAAAAAAAAAACTATTCCTAAAACTAACCCTAACCCTATCCATAATACTAACACTAAAGTTAACACTAACCGTAACAAAACCCCTAACCCTAACCCTAAAACTAACACTAACCCTAAACCAACCATAAACCTATCAATAATCCTAACCCTAACCCTAAATCTAAACCTAATACTAACCCTAATCCTAAACCTAACCATAAACCTAAACCTATTCCTAAACCTAAAATTATTTCTAACCCTATCCCTAACACTAAACCGTACACTAATGCTAAAACTAAGCCTAACCCTGACACTAACCCTAAAACAAACCATAAAACAAACTCTAATCATTATTGTAAACCTAACCCTAACACTAACCATAAACCTAATACAAACAGTAACAATAAACCTAACCTCAACCAAAACACTATCACTAACACCAACACTAATGCTAATCCTAACACTAAAACTAACACTATATCTAACTGTGACCCTTACCCAAACACTAAAACTTACCCTAACCTAAACACTAATCCTAACCTTAATCTAACCATAACAATAACCCTAACCATAACCTTAACCCTAACACTAACATAAACCTAACACTAAACCTAACACTAAGCCTAACCCTAACCATAACGCTAACCTTAACACTAACCCTTAACGTAACCCCAATGCAAACACTATCCCTAAACCTAACCCTAATTATAACATTAACCTAAACGCTAACCCTAAAATAAAATCTCAACTTATTCCTAATTAAACTATTGCTAACACTAACCATAAACCTAACACTAATACTAACACTAAACCTAAACCTAATGCTAACCTTAGTACTAATCTAAACTTAACACTAACCCTAACACTAACCGTAAAACAAACTCTAGCCCTAACACAAACCCTAACCCAACCCTACAACTAACCCTAAAACTAACCCTACCACTAACCCCAGTGCAAACCCAAACAATAAAATGATCCTTAACACTAACCCTAATCCTCATGTAAGCCTATTGTAGCACTAAACCTAAACCTAAAACACTCCTTAACCCTAACCCTAACACTAATGCTAAAACTAACCCTAACCCTAATAATAAGCCTAACCAAAACCCTAACCCTAATCCTAACCATAACCTTAACCCTAACACTAACCCTAATACTAAACCTAACACAAAACCTATCAGTAACTCTAAACCTAACACTAACACTAACCATAACCCTACCATAACATTAACCCTAAAAGTAACCCTAACATAACACTAACTCTAACTCTTAAACCAAACCTAAACCTAATTCTAACCCTAACCATAACACTAACCCTAATCCTAATCCTAAACCTAACCCTAACATGAACCCCAAGTCTAACGCTAACCCTAACACTAAGCCTAAATTTAACCCTAACATAAACACTAACCATAGCACTGACCCTATCACTAACCCTTGTGCAAAAGCAAAAACTAAAAGGATCCTTAATCCTAACCCTAATCCTCATGTAAGCCTATTGAACACTAATACTAAACCTAACACATTCCCTAACCCTAACGCTAACACTAATGCTAAAACTCACCCTAACCCTAATAATAAGCCTAACCCAAGCCCTAATCATAATATTAACTGTAACCCTAACCCTAACACTAACCCTAAAACTAAACCTAAAACAAAACCTAATACTAACCCTAAACCTAACCCTAATATTAACCCTAAAGGTAACCCCAACATAACACTAACTATATCTCATAAATCAAACCTAATCCTAATTCTAACCCTAATCATAACACTAATCCTAATGCTAAACCTAAGCCTAACCCTAACACGAATCCCAAGTCTAACCCAAACCCTAACACTAAGACTAAATTTAACCCTAACACTAACACTAACCATAACACTAACCTTATCCCTAACCCTAACACTAACACTAACACTAACTCTAAACCTTATCGTAATCCTAACACTAAAACTTATCCTAATTCTTACCATAAATAAAACCCTATTCCAATTCATAATCCTAACACTAACCCTAACCCTAACCCTAACAAAATTTTACCCATATACTTAACCCTTAATAAATCCCTAATCCTATTCCTAATCCTAAACCTAACTCTTACCCTAACCCAAACTCTTACCCTAACTCTAACCCTAACTCTAAACTAACCCTAACCCTAACACTAAATTTAACACTAACCCTAAACCTAACCCTTACCTTAACACTAACCATATATTTAACACTAAATCTAAACTTATCTCTAACCCTAACACTATAATTAAACATAAACCTGACCCTAACACAAACACTAACACAAACATAACCCCAACTATAAACATAAACCTTATACTCACCATAACCCTAACACTAACACTAACCATAGCACTAATCTAACCCTAATCCTAACAATTTCCTTAACCCTAACACTAACCCTATACTTAATCTTAATCCTAATACTAAATCTAACCCTAGCCCTAACCCTAATTCTAACACTAACCTTAGCCCTAAACCTAATGCTAACACAAAATTTAACAATAACATTAATCCTAACCCTCTCCTAATCCAAACTGTAACACTAACACTAACAATAACTCTACCCTTAAACCTAACTCAAACCCTAAACCTAACCTAACTAAACCTAACCCTAATTCTAACCCTTAACTTAACCCTAACAGGAACCTGAAACTTAACCCTAACCCTAACTTAAAACTAAATCTGACCCTAAAACTAACCCTAACCCTAACCCTAAAAGTAACCCTAAACCTAAATATAACTCTAACTCTAACACTAACCCTATCCAAACTGTATCCCTAACTCTAACACAAACTCAAAGTCTAAACCAAACCCTAATACTAACACTAACCCTAACCCTAACCCTATCACTAACAATAATTGTAACACTAACCCTAAGCCTACAATAAGCCTAAATCCAAACCTAATCATATCACTAATTCTAACCCTATACATAAGCTTCAAACTAACACTAACCCTACTCTAAACATAAGCCCAAACATTACACTAGCCCTAACTCTAACCCTAACCCTAACCCTAACAACAGCACTAACCCTAACTCTACCCGTAACCCTAACACTAACATTAACATTAACACTAAACCTAATTATAATCCTAACACCAAACCTAACCCTAATTCAAACCTTAAATATAACCCTAATCTTCACTGTAACCCTAACCCTGACAGTAACCATGAACCTAAACCTAAACATAACCCTAACCCTAACAGAAACACTAACTCTAAACCTATCTCTAACACTAATAGTATAGTTAACCTTAATCCTAACCCTAACACAAAACTAACCCTAATACTAATCCTAAAACTAACACTCACACTAACCCAAAACTTAACACAAAATCTAATTATAACACAGAAAATAACCCTAACTCTTATCCTAACTCTTACCTTAACCCTAACACTAAACCTAAACTTAACATTAACCCTAACCCTAAAACTAACCTTAAACTTAACTCTAACCTTAACCCAAAACTAAAACCTAATTTTAAACCTAATCCTAACAATAACCCTAACACAAAACTTAACTCTATCATTAACCCTAACCCTATTCTAATCCTAAATGTTACCCTAATTCTAACAATAACTCTAAACCTAATCCTAACTGTAACCCTGAATTTAACCCTAACCTTAACCCTAACCCTTACCCTTAAACTAACCTTAACCCTAAACCTAACCTATCAATAATCTTACCCCAAACCCGAACACTAATCTTAATCATAACACTAATCATAACACTCACCCTAAATGTAACCCTAACCCTAAAACTAACTTTAAACCTATCCCTAAGCCTGACAATATGATAAACCCTAACCCTAAACCTAACGCAAACACAAACACTAAACCTATCCCTAACCCTATCACTAATTCTAACCCTACCCCTGAACCTTACACTCAACATAACCCTTACCCTAACACGAACATTGTTTCTAACCATAACACTAACCCTAACCATAATCTTAACCCTAACACAAACCTTAAAGAAACCCTAACCCTAACCTACAGCTAAAACTAACCTTAACACTTACCCTAAACCTAACCCTCAACCCAACCCTAAAGTTAACCCTAACCCTAACCCTAATACTAACAATAATGTAAACCATAACCCTAATTCTAACATGAACCCTAAGTCTAACCCTAACCCTAATATCAACCTAACACTAACCCTAACCCTAACCCTAAACCTAACACTAACACCAACTGTAACACTAACACAAACTTAAAGTTAACCCTAAGAATAAACTTAACCCCAATCCTAATCCTATCACTAATTCTAATCCTAAATAACCTCAAACCTTACACTAACCCAAACTCTAACCCTTAGCCTAACCATATACTTAACCCTAACCTTAACACTAAACCTTACTCTAAAACTAACCCTAACCCCAACCCTAACCCATAGCCTAAAAATATTCTTAACTCTAACACTAACCGTAAACCTCACCTTAACCCTAACTCTAATGCCAATCCAACTGTAACCCTAACTCTAACCCTAACACATGCCCTAACCCTAACTCTCAACCTAACACAATCCCTAACCCTAACCCTAACACTAAAACTAAAACTAACACACTAACCCTAATCCTAATCCTAACTCTTAAAATAACCCTAACCCTATCCAGATCCCTTACCCTGATCCTCACCCTAATTCTAACACTAACCCTTAACTTAACCCTAACCACTAGCCTAACAATAAACTTCACCCTTACTTAATACTAACCCTAAACCTAACCGTCACCCTATCACTTACCCTAAATGCAACCCTTACCCTCAACCTACCACAAAACTTAACTTTAACACTAACTGTAAACCTAGCAATAACACTAACACTAACACCCTTACCCTAACCCTAATGCTAACTCTACCATTACCTTTAACCCTAACACTAATCCTAACCCTAAATGTAACCCTAACTCAAACTGTAATCTAACCATAACCCTAAAAATAAACCTAACACAAATCCTATCACTAACCATAACCACAACACATATCTTAACCCAAACCCTAACCCTTATGCAATCACTAACAGTAACCCTAACCCTAACCTTAACACTTACCCTAAAAGAAAACCTATCCCTAACCCTAAACATCATACTAACTCTAACACTAAACCTAACCCTAACCCTAACACAAATCCTAACCTTATCCCTAAATCTAACCTAATCCTAAACCTAAGCCTAAACCTTATACTAATTATCACTAACCCTAATCATAACACTAATTCTAACCATAAATCTAACCCTACACTAATACTTACACTAACACTAAACTTAACCATACACTTACACTAACCCTATCCCTAACCATAACCATAACCCTAATTCTAAACCTAACCCTAACTCTAATCTTAACTCTTAAACCTAACACAAATTGTAACCCTAAGCCTAAACCTAACAAAAACCCTAACCCAAACCCTACCACTAACCCTGAAAGTAACCCTAAACCTATACTTAACTCTAAAACTGACCCTAAACCTGACCCTAAACCTAACCTTAATATTTACTCTAATCCTAATTCTAACCCTAATTTTGACACTTACCTAACATTACCCATAAACTGAACCCAAATCTGAACACTAACCCTGACCCTAACACTAACACTAACCCTAAAACTATCCCTAACCCTATTGCTAACCATAAACCTAACCCTAACAATAAAACTGATCCTAACACTAACCCTAACATTAACACTAACTCTAAAATGAAACCTAATCCTAAGCTTAACCCTCATCCTATGTGTGACAATAATCCTAACAACAACCATAAACCTATAACAAACTTTATCATGAAACCTAACACTAACCCCTACCCAAAACGTAACCTCTATGCTAATCCTAACTGTAACCCTATTCCTAACCCTAACACTAACAATAATGCTAATCCTAACACATATCCTAACTCTAATCATAAGCATATCTCTAACCCTAAAACTAACCCTAAAAATAACTCTAACCCTAACACTAACCTTAACCTTAAACCTAACTTTAAATCTAACAAAAACCCTAACACTAACACTAACACTAATCCCAACCCTAACTCTTACCCTAACCTTAACCTAACCTTAAACATAACTCTAAAACTAACATTTACCCTAACCCTAACACTAACACTAACTCTAACCCTAACCCTAACCCTAACCCTTACCCTAAATCTAACACTAAAATATCCTAACCCTAACCCAAACATAACCCTAACCTAACCGTAATGCTAGACTTAACCCTAACCAGAATACTAACCATAACTGAAACTGTAACCCTATCCAAAATCCTAACACAAACCATAATTCTAAATGTAAACTTAATCCTAACACTAACTCAAATCAAATATAAACCCTAACACGCAAGTCACCCTGTCTAATCATAAACATAAACCAAACTCTAACCTTAACACTAAACTGAACCCTAACATTAAACCTAAAACTAACATTAAACCTAACCCTAACCTTTACCAAAAATGTAAACATCACCCTAATGCAAACACTTATTCTAATCTAAACCAAAACCTAACACATATCTTAAAACTAAACCTAATCATAACCATAACCCTAACACAAACACTAAGCCTAACCCTAAACCTAAAAGTAACCTATGCCTAAACCTAACTATTCTCTAACCCTAACCCTACCTCTTACACTAACCCTAACTCTAACCTTAACACTAACTCTAACACTAACCCTAATGCTTACCCTAACACTAATCCTAACTCTAACTCTAATGCTAACCAGAACACTAAGCATAAAACTAACCCTAACCCTAAAACTAAACCTAAACCTAAACTGAACCCGATCCTTAAACCTAACAATAACCATAATCCTAACAATAACCACAACCCTTACTCCAATCCTAACCCTAACTCTAACACTAAACCTAACCCAAACACTAACCCTAACTTGAAACCTAACCATAAGAATAAACCTAACACTAACCCTAATACTAACTCAAACCCAAACCTAAATGTAACTCTAAGCCTAATCTTAACTGTAAGCCTAAAGCTAACACTAACACTATATGTAACACAAACACTAACTCTAAGCATAAAATGAACCCTAGCCATAACCCAAACCCTAACACTAACCCTAAACCTAACACTAAACCTATCAATAATCCAAACCATAAAAGTAACCCAAACACTAACCCTAACACTAAATCTAACACTAACCATCACACTAACCCTAACCCTAACCCTAACTGTAACAGTAACCCTAACCCTAAAATAAAACCTAAGAGAAACCATAAACATAAATGTAACCTAAGCCTAATCCTAACTCTTAACTAACCCTAACACTAAACTTAACCATATCACTAACACTAACACTAACCCTAAACATAACCCTAAATCTAAACCTAACCCTGAACCTAACACAAACATATCCCTATATATAAACTTAATTTTATTCATAACCCTAAGCCTAACCCTAAAACTAATCATAACACAACCTTGAAAACTAACCCTAAACATAATTCAAACCCTAACCCTAACCCTTACACAAATCTTTACACAAACCCTAAACATAATCATAATCTTAAATCTAAACTGAATCCTGTACGTAAACCTAACCCTAACACTAAACCTAACCCTAACCTTAACACAACCCCTTAACCTAACCCTAAACCTAGCACAAACGCCAAACCTAAACCTAATACTAATCTTAACACTAGCCCTAATCTAAATCTTACTAACCCTAACACTTTAAATTAACCATAACCTTAGCCCTAACCTTTACACTTACACGAACTAACACTAACTATAACTCTTAAACTAATCCTAATTTTAACACTAACATTTACCCTTACACTAACCCTAAGGCTAAATTGGTCTTTCTGATTTTCAAGTCATTTTTACTGTCTCAGTTATCCCTTCTGAAACTCCAATCCATATCTGTCTGTTCCTTGATCTATTTGTATTGGTGCTGATATACCTTCTTCTTGTTTTTCTAATCTTTTTTTCTTTCCTTTCCTAAAACTTGTCTAGCCATAATAGTGGGTGCATTTTGATTGATGTTATTTGTTAATGTCAAACCTAATTGATCTAGGACATCTCATCCCCATAAATTTATAGGAAGATGATCCAATACATATGGCTGTATAGTTTCTTCAAATCCTTCAAGATCCTTCCAATTTAATACCATTTCACTTCCATGGGAATTAGTCACCACTCCAAGGCCTGGAAGCATTTGAGTGGCTTGTTGTAATGGCCAATGTTTTGGCCATTCTTGATGAGATATGATGCTAAGGTCTGCACCTGTATCCAGTAGTCCATTAAATTCATGTCCTTGAATATTTAGTTTTAGCATGGGTCGAGAATCTAAATTTAAAGAAAGCATAGCTCAATCTACACCTGTGGAGACTAATCCCTTGGAACCTCTTTCTACAGTATGACTTGAAAATTTATCATGTAGGCTGGGTATTATTAGTAACTCTGCTATTCTATTTACATGTGAAATTACTGACATACCCTTTGGAGAACTGGCTATAATTTTTATTTCACCTTCATAATCAGGATCAATCACCCCAGGAATTATCATAAGTCCTTTTAGAGTATAAGAGCTGCGTCCCAATAATAAGCCTACTGTTCCTTTGAGAACAGGTCATTTTACCCTTGTGGGAATGACTTGAACTCCCATCTCTGGATTAGAATTGTTCTTTCAGGGGTGCAGATGTCCAACCCTACTCTCCCTCTGATTTGTCTGATGAGAGATCTAGTGGACAAAGTGTCCTGGGCACTACACTGGTGGGGTGGCTGGGTTCTTCCAGTTCTCCATATATTTGTGGTCTTGGGCCCTGGAGCATTGGGCCCCCCGGTCCATTTATTGGCAATGGAGCCCAATGCCTTTCTCCATGATATTGTGGATAGACACCTTGTCCTTGTTCATTTTTTGATAATGGAGTACCCTCTATGGTGGTTTGAGAATGACATTCATTAGCCCAATGTCTCCCTCTACAGCATCATGGGCAAATAACCTGTATCCTACTCCTTTGATACCTAGTTTTGTTAAACCCTTCTCCTATGGGGCAATTCCTTATAAAATGTCCTGTTTGTTCACATTTGTAGCATGTTTTTGGCCTGGCATCTAAAACGTGTGGCTCTCAACGATGACACTTAGCCAATTGATGGCTCCTTTGAAAAATTGTTCCACTGGTGACACCATCAACAAATATACTCCAGCATTAACACAATTCACTGCACCAACAGATAGTTCACAATGTATACAAGTGATACATATTACAGGCAAGTTCTGCAAGCCATTCAAAGTAGAGGAATCTATAAATATATCCATTTTCTTCCAAAGTAAATCGACTCCTTGATTGAGCATTACTTGTTGAGTTATTATTAACTGATGCATCAGTTTATACAGTTTACTGTGATAGCTATCGAAGAAGCTGTAGTTTGGTTTTAACTTTGTCTTCACCAGCACTGGGATGAAGACAGGACTTCTGGCAATGATGGCTAAAAATAATATGTAACATTCCAACAGGTAATAAGAAAACAATTTTCTGAACAACTTACATTATCCTGAACAGAATTATTAAATATAATGAAAAGGAAAGGTGAAAGTAAACAAACAGATCTGTTAACCTCTTTATTTGTACACATATTAAAAAAAATCCTCAACATCTGTTTACCCAATTTAAATTAAACCATTTAAATAATGTGAATAATAAAAATAGTTAGGTCCATTTTTTCAAGAGTGCTCCTCATGTATGATCTATGATACACACATACAGACATACAACACAAAACACAAGTGTGCACACATAACATACAACACATAAGACAATAGTAAAGGCCTTGTAGCTTTACACAGGTGAAATCTCCATTGCAGTGTTTAAAAACTCCACAGTCAAAAAATAAAACTGATCAGAAAAACATTAAACTAGGTATTATGATCTCAAATAATAAAATAAAACTTTATGATGTGGGAAAATTCAATAATAAAATAGATATTGAAAAAATAATCCTGGTTAATCACTGTTGCAGATGTAAGAATAGCCAAGCTGGAGCTCTGAATATCAGCTGTTATGGATTTGAGTCATATCATCTTTGTTTTTGTCTGTAGAAATTGCTTTGGTTAGTCTCTCTGGAATCCAAATTGGCTGCTGTTCTCCCTGTGGAAACACACAAAAGGACCCTGACTCCAGACAATCAATGGGTCAGGACCATTCCTTTGTTTGTTAGAATATCCTTTCAAAGTACCTTAGGCTTATGTACATTTTTTGGACACATATGACTTTCCACACCACTAAGCCCTGATGAAACCAAATTTTAAAAGTTTAGAGTAAAAAGTGTTATTTTAAGTTTATCTTTGGGGGATACATACCCCTTTCCAATTCACTATTTTTGCTTTAATAAGTACATTTTAATAGTTTGATGAGTTCTTTCAACTATGCCTTGTCCCTGTGGATTGTATGGGATTCCTGTTTTCTGAGTAATGCCAAATGATTAGCAAAATTGTTTAAAAGAGTTAGAAGTATAACCAGGACCATTATCTGTTTTTAACTGTTTTGGAACGCCCACAGTGGCAAAATTTTGTAAGCAATGAACTATAATATCTTTAGTTTTTTCTCTGGCATGAAAGGAGCCCATCCAAATCTGGAAGAAGTATCAAGTGTAACAAGCACATGTTTTAATTTTCGAAATTCTGGCAAGTGTGTGTTGTCAATCTACCAAATATAGTTAGGTATCAGTCCTCTAGGATTGACTCCAATATTAACTGGTGGTAAAAAGGTCACACAATTTTGACATTGTTTTATTATCTGTCTGGCTTGTTGCTTAGTTATTTTAAAATGCTTTTCTAAATTATTAGCATTGACATGTAACATTTTATGAAAATTTATAGCTTCTTCTATTGTGGAGAAAATATGTATGTCATGTGTAGTTTTACCTGCTAAATCACTGCCCAAACTAAGGGCTCCAGGCAATCCTGTATGTGCCCTGATATGTCCTATAAAGAATAGATCTTTTCTGTCCCAGATTAAACTTTGTATAGTTGAAAAGAAAGAGAAAACAGTAGAGGAAGGAGAAATCCTACCAGCATCTTCAAGGGATACTATAGCATTAACTACATACTGACTATTGGAAAATAAATTAAATAC
Source organism: Marmota monax (assembly GCF_021218885.2). Classification (NCBI taxonomy): domain Eukaryota; kingdom Metazoa; phylum Chordata; class Mammalia; order Rodentia; family Sciuridae; genus Marmota; species Marmota monax. The sequence goes on along the minus strand of NW_026692693.1, from coordinate 859,534 downwards.
AGAAACTTTAAACACCACAAAAGTTTGTAATAGTGCATTAAGCTCTACCTTTTGAGCTGATTGTATGGGTACTAAACATGAAAAAATTGATCAGGGGTAACTACAGCTGGTTTACCATTATTTGACCCATCAGTGAATATATTTGGAGCATTAATGATAGGTGTTTTTCTTGTCATTTTTCAAAAAACTACAGGATGTGAGGACCAAAAAGACAACAAAGGATTAGATGGTAAGTGATTATCAAATGTAACATTAGATATACACATGATTATTGCCCAAGTACTTAACTCATTAGCTTACTCATCAATTTGATCCATAGTATATGGAATAATAATTTTATTGGGAGAAATTCCAAATATTCCTTTTGCTGCTTTTTTACCTTTAAGTATTAATTGTCCTACAGCCTCAGAATACCTAGTAAGAATAGTGTTAGGAGAATAAGTTAAATGTATCCACAGTAATGGACCTTCTTGCCAAAATACTCCTGTAGGAATATTTTTTTTGTTGTACAATAAATAATAAATGCAAACTTATATCAATTCTATCCAAACGCATATTTTCCATATCTTTTTCAATAATTTTTAATGCTTTTCTTGCTTCAGATATTAACATGTGGGGTGAATTTGGATATGTTGGACCTTTTAAGATATCAAATAAAGGTCCCAACACTCCTGTTGGTATGCCAGATAAGGCCTTATCCATTTTTTTTTAATCCAAGTTAATGACTTTTGAAAGTCATTAAGTGATTTGAGTTGATCTACTCATATTTGAATTTTTGGTGTATGGATCATGATTGAAGATAATAGAACTCCTAAATCATTATTTGGAAAATTTAATTGTACTTTATCTATTGCTATCTCTAGATTATAATTTTTTAATATGTTTGTAAGTGTGGCACAACATTTTAGCAATGTGTTTTTATCTTTATGTGCTAATATTACATCATCCATATAGTGAAATATTTGTAGTTCAGGATTTTGATTTTTAAGTGGCTGGATTGCTTTGTTAACATAAATTTGACACATAGTTGGGCTGTTAGCCATCCCTTGAGGGAGTATTTTCCATTCACATCTCTGATCAGCACCTTCATTATTCAGTGCAGAGATAATAAATGCAAAACCTTGATTATCCTCAGGATGAATTGGAATTGAAAAAAAAAAAAACAATCTTTAATATCTATAGCTAAAATATACCAGGTTTTTGGCAAAGCAGACAACTGAGGAACCCCTGATTGATCAGGTCCCATATTAACCATCTCATTATTAATGGCTCTTAATTCTTGCAATAATTTCCATTTACCAGATTTCTTTTTGATGACAAAAATGGGAGTATTATGGGGAGATATGGAAAGTTGTATATGTCCCTTCACTAATTGTTGTTGACCAGGTCATGTGCTACTTGTATCTTTTTTGTAGTCAGGGTCCACTGAGGAACCCATACTGGTCTTTCTGATTTCCAAGTAACTTTTATTGCCTCAGTGACCCCTTCTGAAAACCCAATCCATGTTTATTTTTCCTTGATGTATTTGAATTGATGCGGCTATACCTTCTTGTTTTCCTTATCTTTTTTCTTTCCTGAAACCTTGTCTTTCCCTAATAGTGGGTGCATTTGGATTGATGTTATTTGTTAATTTCAAATCTAATTGATCTAGGACATCTCATCCCCATAAATTTATAGGAAGATGATCCAATACATATGGCTGTATAGTTCCTTCACATCCTTCAGGATTCTTCCAATCTAATACCATTGCACTTCTATGGGGATTAGATGCCACTCCTAGGCCTCGAAGCATTTGAGTGGCTTGTTGTAATGGCCAATGTTTCGGCCATTCTTGATTAGATATGATGCTAAGGTCTGCACCTCTATCAAGTTGCCCATTAAGTTTATGTCCTTGAATATTTAGTTTTAGCATTGGGCAAGAATCTAAGTTTAAACACAGCATAGCTCAATCTACACTTGTGGAATCTAATCCCCTGGAACCTCTTTCTACAGTACTACTGGAAAATTTATCATGCTGGCAGGGTATTATTAATAAATGTGCTATTCTATCTCCTGGTGAAATTACTGATATACCTCTTGGAGAACTAGGTATAATTTTTATTTCACCTTCATAATCGGGATCAATTACCCCAGGAATTATCATAAGTCCTTTTAGTGTAGAAAAAGTGCATTCCAATAATAAGCCTACTGTTCCTTTTGGAAGAAGTCCTTTTATTTCTGTGGGAATGATTTGAACTCCTATCTTTGGAGTTAGTACTGCTCTGGCAGAGGTGCAGATGTCCAACCCTGTGCTCCCTCTGGTTTATTTGATGAGAGATTCAATGGATAATGTGTCCTGGGCACTACTCTGATGGTGTTGCTGGGTTCCTCCATTGCCCCATATATTTCTGCTTTGGGGCCCTGGAGCATTGGTCCCCCCAGTTCGTTTTTTGGCAGTTGAGCCTGATGCCTTTCTCCATGATGTCATGGGTAAACACCTGGTCTTTTTCCGTTTTTTGATAATGGAGTACCCTCTATGGTGGTTTGAGAATGGCATTCATTACTCCAATGTTTCCCTGTATGGCATTGTGGGCAAATACCCGGTATTCTAATTCTTTGATATCTAGTTTTGTTAAACCCTTCTCCTATGGGGCAATTCCTTTTTAAATGTCCTGTTTGTTCACAATTATATCATGTTTTTGTCCTGGCATCTAATGCCTGTTGTACTGCAGCTGCCAAGTCTTGCCCTTGTTTATTAATGTCTCTACATAATTTAATATATGTGTTTAAATCTTCATGTTTCCATGGTCTAATGACCTCTCTGCAGCAATGATTTGCTTGCTCATAAGCCAGTTGTTTTATTAATGACATTGCTTATTCTGTATCCTCAAAAAATCTGGCAGCTGTTTGAATTTCAGCTTAAGGTTCATTATCTCTCTGTATTACCTTAGATAATTGATCTTGTAAATCTCCATGTCCTTGTAAAGTCTTCTGTGTCCTGAGTCTGCAGCAATTTGTACATATATAGCAGGATCATATTCAGTTTTTTGCCATTGACCCTCATAAGGTCATTTTCCTAACAACATATATAGATTTCTTTGAGGGTAACTGGCTGTTGCATTTTGCCTAGCTGTCTCCGTGCAATATTCCTCATTGGCCACCTTCCATAACAAATATTGTCCTCCATTTGATACAGATTTACACATGGTAGCCCAATCTGCTGGCATCATGTTCAAGTTGGTAATTGATTCGACCATGCTTACAGTGAATGGTGCTTGGGGACCATAGGTTGTTACAGCCTCCTTTAACTGCTTCACTGTTTCAAAATCTAGAACATGGTGAATTTGTTGCCCTCCTGCCTGCTCAAGTACAGGGCATGCTAATCTTTGAGGTCCTGTCTCAGGATCCCATCTATCAACTACATGTGTTTAGGGCCACTCAACTGTCTCTATAGGTAGAGCTGTTGGTTGAATTATGCCCTCTGGTGATAGAATGGTGTAAGTTGCAGCCTCCTGTTGCAGCTGTTTCCCTAATAGTCACTTTTCCTTTAAATTTTCTTCCTCTGTCTTACCAGCTTGAGAGACCTTCTCTTCTGCTTGATCTAAAATGTCTTTCTTCATGACCTCATCTTCTAACAGTTTACTTAACACTCTTTCAGTTTGTTTTTTACTAATTTCTAATCTACTATAAAGATAACACAACCCAATAAGATAACACAAAACAAAACCAAAACAGAATGAAACAAAAATGGAACAAAATATCATTGAATCAATTTTCTCTTCTTCAGAGCTGAACAACTTCAAACCTTGAGCCAACCATTTTTCCCAGTTTGCCTGAGAAAGTTCCAGGGATAGGCAGCTTGAAACAAAAACAAAATAAATCAAAACAAGAACACAATATTTTCTGAAATGGTCTCCTATTCTCTCACCTTCATTAAGGGGCGAGCAATTTCACTTATGTCCCAGCTTCAGGCATTCCCTGCACAGGCCGACAAATGCTGCAGTCTGGCTGGGCACAAAATCACAAGCCACACAAGTGGAACAAACTTTATTTCCAAAACTCCTGAGAATGCCACGCACCTGGCCTTCTCCCAGGACACACTCCACCAACAGGAAATCCCTCCTCCAGAATTCCCTCCTACCACATTTCCCCAACAAATGGGACCTCTCCAGGAGTCCTGCAAGAGCACTGAAGTAGCAGGCCAAGGTGGACAGTAGGGGTCTAATCTCCAATTGAATACACATCTTAACATAATCATTATCATCTCAATGGCTTGCTGGCATCACCTTTCAACCAAAAGTGCCATGCATCATTCCTACTTGACTATGGCTCTCAGCATAAATCTAAACAATATCCTAACCCTAATAACCCTAAACCTAAGCCTAACCCTAACCCTAACACTAACAATAACTCTAAACCTGTAGGGTTAGTACTGGTTTAGAGTCATGGTTAGTGTCTATTCCTAACCCTAAAGTAAAAATTAACCCTAACTCTAACCCTAAACCTAACTTTGATCCCAACCACAACCCTAACCCTAACCTTTACACTAACCTTTACCTAATTCTAACATTAACCCTAAAGCTAACAATAAACATTACCTTAACCTGAATCCTCTCTAACACTCATTTTAACCCTAACCCTAAAACTCACATTAACCCTAACCCCAACCATAACTTAAATCTAACATTATATCTATCATTAACCCTAACATGACTCATAACCCTAACCCTTACCTAATCCTAAACCTTACCCTATCCCTAACAAAAAACAAAACCCTAATATTAACCCTATTCTAACATTAGCCTTATTCGTAACTCTAAAACTAATCCTAACCCTAATCCTAAACCCAACCCTAATCCTTACCATAACCATAACACTAAGCCTAACCCTAACACAAACACTAAATTTAAAACTTACCCTAAAACTAATGCTAAACATAAATCTAACCCTAACACTAACCCTAAACTTAACTCTAACCCATACCCCAACACTAATCTTAAACTTAACCCTAAGCCTATCTGTAACACTAACACTAAGCCAACACTAACCATAAGCATAATTCTAACACAAAGCCTAATCTTAAACCTAACATGAACCCTAACCCTAACACTAACACTAACACTAACACTAACCCTAACACTAAACCTAAACCTAAACATAACCCTAATAGTAGGCCTCAAAATAACTCAAAACCTAACCTTAATTCTAGCCCTAACCTAACCCTAAACTTGACCCTTAACTAACCCTAACCCTAACACTAATCCTAAACCTAACATTAATACTAACCTTAACCCTAACCCTATCACTAACCCTAAGCCTAAACCTAACACTAAACCTAACACTATGCTTAACACTATCCCTAACACTAACACAAATGCTAAACCTAACCCTAACATTATCCCTAACGCTAAAATTAACCCTAACACTAACCTTAAACCTAACTCTTTTTCTAACCCTAATACTAACTGTAACACTAACCTTTACACTAATCCTAAAGTGAACATGAAGCTACTTTTAACCCTAATCGAAACTCTAAACCTCATTCTATCCCTAACACTAACACAATTCCTAGTCATAAATCTAAACATAAACCTAACACTAACCCTAATCCTAAATTTAAGCCTAACTGTAAAACTAACCCTAATCCTAACTCTAACATAAATCCAAATTCTAAAAGTAAAAGTAAACCTAAACCTAAAACTAAACCTAAAATTCACCCTAACCTTACCCTACCAAGAACCTTAACCCTAAACCTAACTCTAACACAAACCCAAGTCAACCCTAACCCTAACACAAACCCTAACCCTAAACCTAACCCTATGACTAACCTTAAAACTAACTATAACCATAACAATAAACCTAATCCTAACCCTAATCTAAACCTAACATAAACATAAGCCTAACCCAATCCATACTCCTAACACAAAAACTAAACCAAACATAACTCTAACCCTAACATTAACCCTAATTCTAAACCTAACCCTAATCCTTACACTAACCCTAACCCCAAACCCAATCTTATCACTAACCCCAACCCAAACTCTAACCTGAAACCAAACACTAACTGTAAATTTAATCCTAAACCTAAACCTAACACTAAAACTCACCTATGCGTAGCCCTAAATAGAAACCTAAACCTAAGCCTAAGCCTCACTCTGACCCTAATCCTAACCATAACCATAAATCTTACCTTATACCTAACACATTCCCTATCCCTAACACTTACCCTAACACAAATCAAATCGTTCACCATAACACTAATCCTAACACTAACCCTATTCCTAAACCTAACCCATATATTAAAACTAAACTTAACCTTAAACCTAATCATAAAACTAACATTAAAATTAACCCTAAATATAATACTAACCCTAACATTAACCCTAACCCTAATACTAACTCTAAACTTATCCCTAAACCTAACACTATTCCTAGCCCTAAACCTAAGCCTAATCCTAATCTAACAGTAGCCTAAACATAAATCTAACCCTAATGCTCTAAATAACCCTAAACCTAATCCTAACACAAACCCTAATCCTAATTCTAAAACTAAAAATAATCCTAACACTAACACTAATGATAACCCTAAACCTAAACCTAACCCAAATGCTAACACTAATCCTAACCTTAACACTAACCCTAAACATAAAACTAAACCTAACACTAATGCTAACCCTATCCTAAAACAAAAACTAACCCTAAACCTAATTCGAAGTAAACCTAAACCTAACCCTCACTCTAACACTAAATGTAACCTAAAATCTAACCATAACCCTAACACTAACACAAACCTAAACTCTAATCCTAAGATAACACTAACCCTAAACCTAATCCTAACCTTAATCCTAATCATAACCCAACCCTAATTATAACACTAACCCTTAAACTAACAGTAAACTTAACTGTAATCCTAACTCAAAACCAAACACTCAACATAACCCTAATTCTAACAATAATACTAACTTTAATTCTAACCATAAAAGTAACCCTAAACCTTACCTTAACACTAATCAAACATGAACACTAACCCTTAACCTAACCCTAACACTAACTTTAACCATAAAACTAAACCTAACACAAAACCTAAAACTAACACTAAGCCTTTCCTTAAACCTAAACCTAAATTAACACTAACCCTAATCCTAAACCTAACACAAATAATAAACCTAAATCTAATCCTAAATAAACATAACTCTAACCCTCTCCCTAACAAGAAATGTAACACAACCCTAAAACTAAAACTAACACTAACCCTAACCATAACCCTAACCGTAACCCTAACCTAAACCTAAGCCTAAACCTAAACAAAACCCAAATCCTAATCATAAAAATAACACTTACGATAACACTAACCCTAAACCTTTCACAAACCTTAACCCTAACCCAACCCTAAAGTTAACACTAACCCTAACAATAACCCTAACAGTAAAAATAACTGTAATCATAACCCTCACCCTAACCCTAAACCTTACCTTAACCCAAACCTATCCCTAAACCTAACCCTAACACTAACCCTAACACAAACAATAACACTAACCTAACCCTAACTGTAACACAAACCCTAAATCTAAACTTACCCTAACCCTAAATTAACCTAACACTAACCCTAATCCTAAAACCAACCCTTACTCTAACCATAAGCCTAACCCTAAACCTAACACAAAAACTAACTCTAACCCTAAAACTAACCCTAACCTAACCCTAAACCTAAACTTTACAATAACCCTAACCCTAATTCTAACACAAAATCTAACCCTAAACCTAACAGAAACCCTAAACCTTGCCCTAAACCTAATCCTAACCCTAAACCTAAACCTAAACCTAAACCTAACCCTAATACTACCCCTAATCTTACCCTAACCCTAAACAGAAACCTAACATTAACCATTATCCTAACCCTAAATCTAACCATATCCTTATTATAATACTAATCCTAACCCTAAACCCAACCCTTACAATAAAACTAAACCCAACTCTAAACCTGAAACTAACCATAATCTTAACCGGAAATCCAACCCTAAACTTAATTATAACACTTAACCACACACTAACACTAACCCTTATTGTAAGCCTAAAACTAAATCTAAGTCTAACCCTATACCTAAACCTAACACTAAGCCTAACACTAACCCTAAGCCAAACCCTAACCTAAGTCAAACACTAACTTTATCCTTAACATGAAACCTAAACCCAAACATTGCCCCAACATTAACACTAACGTTAACCCTAAGCCTAACACTAACCCTAACACAAACTTAACCCTAATTCTAACACTAACTTCAATCCTAACCCTAATATTTACCTTAACCCTAAACCTAACAATCACCCTAACACTAAACCTAACACAAACACTAGCACTAATTATAACTCTAAAATTAAAACGTTAACCTAAACCTGACTCTAACCCTAACACTAACATTATTCCTAACCCTAACACTAACCCTAATCCTAATCACAACCATAACCCTAATTCTAACTTTAAAACTAACCGTAATATAAACCAAAATCTTAACCATATCCCTAACCATAACCTCACCATATGCTACCTTTAATTCGCACAAACCCCAAGCCTACTGCAAACCTAACCATAACCCAAACCCTAATAGTAACCCTAAACCTAACCTAAATCTTTCTCTAACTCTAACCTTAACCTTACCACTAACACTAATGCAAACCCTTACTCTATCCTAACACTAAACTCTACACTAAAACTAACACTAACTCTAACCCAAAACCTAATCAAAACACTAATACTCACTTTAACAATGACCCTAACGCTAACCCTAACCCTAAAACTAACCCTAACCCTAACCCTAACAGGACCTCTCACCTTAACCCTAACAATAACCTTAACTGCAACAGTATTTTTTACCTAACATTAACCCTAACCATAAACCTAACCCTAACACTAATCCTAACACTAACTTTAACCCAAACCCTTACCCTAACACTAAATCTAACCCTAACCCTAACATTAACACTAAAACTAACCCTTACCCTAATCTAACACTAACCCTAACCATAACCCTAACACTACACCTAAACAAAACACTATTACTAACCCTAACATTAACCCTAAATTTAACCCTAACTCTAAACTTAACCTTAACCCTAAACCTAAAGCTAAACTTAACCCTAACCCTAAACATAATCTTAATACTAAATCTAATCTTAACTATAACACTAATGATAACCTTAACCCTAATCCTAACAAAAACCCTAATCATAACCAAACAATAACCATAACACTAACCCTAAACCTAACCCTAATGCCATCCCTTAATCTAAGTGTAAAACTAACCCTAACCCTAAAGCTAATCCTTTCACAAACACTAACCCTAAACATAACCCTAACACTACACCTAAACAAAACACTATTACTAACCCTAACATTAACCCTAAATTTAACCCTAACTCTAAACTTAACCTTAACCCTAAACCTAAAGCTAAATTTAACCCTAACCCTAAACATAATCTTAATACTAAATCTGATCTTAACTATAACACTAATGATAACCTTAACCCTAATCCTAACAAAAACCCTAATCATAACCAAACAATAACCATAACACTAACCCTAAACCTAACCCTAATGCCATCCCTTAATATAAGTGTAAAACTAACCCTAACCCTAAAGCTAATCCTTTCACAAACACTAACCCTAAACCTAACCCTAACAATAATCCTAACCCTAACTCCAACCTAACCCTAACCCTAACTCTAACCCTAATACTAACCCTAATTTTAACCATAATCATAATCTTAACTGTAACCCTAAGCCTTACCAAACCCTAACTCTAACACAAACCCTAACAATAAACCAAAAATTAACCCTAATGCTAAATTTAACCCAAAGCCTAACACTAACCTTAACCCTAACCCTAACCTTAATGCTAACATAATTCTAAACCTAGCTTAAGCTTAACCTGAATTCTAACTGTATCCATAACTCTAAACATAACCGCAACCCTAGCACAAACACTAACAAAAAACTAACACTAAAACTAACACTAAACCTAAACCTCACCCAAACCCTAACCCTAACACTCACACTAACTCTTTCATAACCTAACCCTAGCTCTAAACCTTTACCTAAACCTAACCCTAACCCTAACCCTAACATTAACCCTAATCCTAAACCTTATTCTAACCTAACACAATCTCCAACCCTAAAACTAATACTAACCCTAACCCTAAATCTAACCCAAACACTAATAGTAACTCTAACAATAACCCTAATGCTAATCCTAACCCTAACACTAACCCTAACCCTAACCTTAACTGGACCTCTTAACCTATTCTACAACTAACCCTAACCAAAACAGTAACACTAACACTAACCTAACACTAACAATAACCCTTATCCTGAAACTAACCCTAAACCTAAACCTAACCAAATCCCTAATAAAAACCCTAACACTAACCCTAACGCAAACCCTAATAATAAGACTAACCCTATTCCTAAACCTAACCCTAGCACTAACACTAAACCAACGCTTACCCTGATTTAATATTAACCATAACTCTAACCCTAATATTATCCATAACACTAAACCTAACCAAAACACTAATACTAATCCTAACAAACACCTAAATTTAACAATAACCCTAACGCTTACCCTAACCCTAACAGGAACTCTCACCCTAAACCTAAACCTAAACCTAAACTTAAACCTAATCCTAACACTAACACTAACCCTAATCCACCAACAACCCTAACCCCAATCATAACCATAAGGCTAATTCTAAAACTAACCTAAAACTAAACCTAACACTATCCCTAAATTTAACCCTAATATGTCCCTAACCCTAACCTTAAACATTCACCTAACATAACCCTAACAAAAACCCTAACATTAAAAGTAACCCTAATACTAATCCTATTCCTAAAATTAACCCCATTTTAACCTAACCCTAACCCTAACCCTATTGTAAACCTAACACAAACCCTAACACTAAGACTAACCCTAAGCCTAACAATAACCCTAAACCTATCTCTAAAATTAACCCCCCAAATAATGCTAACCCCAACCCTTATTCTAACACAAACCCTAACCCCAACACTAACCCTAACACTAATCCTAAGACAAACCTTAACCTTATTTCTAAACAAATTTCTAACCAGAACACAAACCCTATTCCAAACAAAAAATCCTAAACCTAATCTAACCCTACCCCTAACACTTATGTAACATTAACACTAACCCTAACACCAACCCTAACACTATCACTAAACCTAACCATAACCCTAAAGATAATTCTAACTTTAACCCAAATTGTAACACTAACACTGACCCTAACACTAACCCTAATACTACCCTTAACCCTAAACCTAACCATACAATCACCCTACCCCTAAATATAAACCTAATTCTACCATAATTCTAAACATAACATAACACAAACCCTAACCCTAATCCTAATCATAAATCTTACCCTTACCCTTACCCTAACCAAAACCATAAACCTAACCCTAACCCTATCCCTATCCTTAACCCTAACCCAATCTATAAGCCTAACACTAACCTTAACCCTTAACCTAAAACTAACCCTAACTGTAAACCTAATACTAAACCTAACCCTAACCCTAAACCTAATTGTAACACTACCCGTAACCGTAACAATATCTCCAACCCTAACCCTAATTCTAAAACTAACCCTAACATTAACCATAACCCTAACACTATCCCTAAGCAAACCCTAATTCTAACACTAACACTAACACTAATACTAACACTAACCTAACCCTAACACTAACCCTAACCATAACCCTTACACGAACCCTAAGCTAACCCTAACACTATCCCTAAATTAATCCTAACCCTAATCCTAACCCTATCAGTAAACCTAAAACTAAAAATAAACCTAACACTAACACTACCCTAACTCTATCCCTAACATTCATTTTAACACAACCCTAACCCTAACATGCACCCTAACCCTAAACCTACTACAGAACCTAACCCTAACAGGAACCCTAACCCTAATCCTCATCTTAATCTTATCCCAAACACTTTCCTAAAACTAACCCTTAACCTAACACTAAATCTAACACTAAACCTAAGTCTAAACCTAACAAACCCTAAACCTAACATTAACCCTATAATTAGCACTAACCCTAACACTAACACTAACAGTAAACCTCACCATAAACGTAACCTTAACCCTAACACTTACTCTAAACCTAACCCTAACACTAACCCTAAACCTAACTCTAACACTAACCCAAAGAGTATTCCTAACCAACCTATCCCTAACTGCAACACTAACCCTAAACCTAACCATAAACCTACACCTAAAACTAACACTAACATTAACCCTAACTCTAACACAAATCCTAAACCTAATACTAACCATAACCCTAACATTAAATCACACCCTAACACGAACCCTAACACAAAAACTAAATCTAATGCTAACCCTAAAACAAACTCTAACCAAACCATAACCCTAACTCTAAACTTACCCTAACACCTCCCTAAACTCAATCCTAAACCTAACACTAAAACTAACCCTACAATAACCCTAACCCTAACACTAACACAAAACCTAAACTCAACCCTAATTCTATAACTAAACCTAACCCTAAACCTAAACATAACACTAACTCTAACCCTAACCCTAACCCTAATTCTAACTCTAAACCTAACCATAACCCTAATGATAACCTTAACCCTAATCTTAACACAAACCCTAACCTTAACCGAACAGTAACCCTAACACTAATCATAACACTACTCCTAAAGCCAATCCTAAACCTAACTCTAAATCTAAACCTAACCCTAACCTGAAATCTAAGCATAAACCTAACCCTATCACAAACACTAACCCTAAATATAGCACTAATCCTAATACTAACACTACCCCTAAGTCTAATACTAACCCTTACCTTAAGCATTACCCTAATCTTAACTGTTTTCCTATGCCTAACCCCAACCATAACCCTAACACAAATCCTAACAATAAACCTAACACGAACCCTAACAGTAACCCTATCCTAAACCTATCCCTGTCTCTAACCTTACTTTAAACCTAACACTAACCCTAACCTTAACCCTTACTCTAATGCTAACACTCAACTAATCCTAACCCTAAACCTAACAATAATCATAACCCTAAATCTAACACTAATTCTAAACCTAACTATAACCCTAACCCAAACACTAATGATATCCCTAACCATAACCCTAAACCTAACACTAACAGTAACCCTAACCATATCCTCAAACCTATCTGTAACCCTATCACTAATCCTAGCATTATCTCTAATCCTATCTATTACCCTAAGCCAGACAGTCAAGCTAATGCTTCTCTAGTCCTAACACTAAACCTTATCATCTCCCAAACCGTAACTCTTTTACTAGGCCTAACTCTCGGCCTCATTCTTGCTCTAGCCTTATCCAAAACCTAACCCTTATTCTTTCCCTAACATTAATCCTAAATCTAAACCTGACACTAACCCTAAACTGGACCATAACTCTTCGGCTACCAGTAAAACTATAAAAAACCTAGCAGTAACAGTAGCACTAGACCAAATCTAATCCTAAATAGAGTCATAAATCTAGCCCTAGTGCTAAACAAAAACCTTGAACTAGCCCTAACAATAACCCTTAACCTAACACAAAGACTAACCCTATGCCTAGACCCAAAGCTATTCCTAATACTGGCCCTAATCCTAATCCAAACACTGACGCTTACCCTAACTCAAATTCTAGCTCTAAACCTACACAAAATCTAACCCTAACACTAGACTTATCCATAACTCTAACCCGAAAACTAGCCATAACAGTAACCCATAGCCCTAACGCTATCCATAAACAGCACACAAACCTAGCCCTTATCCTAGCCCTAATCCTAGCCCTAATTGTAACTCTAACTGTAACACTAGACCTAACCCTAACCCTAGCCCTCAACCTAGTCCTAAACCTAGCTCAAACTCTAACCCTTTCCCTAATCATAACACTAACTCTAACCCTAACCCTAGCCATTATTCTAACCATAAACCTCTTCCCAGACCTAACCCTAGCTCAAACCCTAATACTTACCCTAAAAATTGAATCCTGACACTAACCCTAGGCCTGACCCTAACTGTAGCAATAAACTTAACCTTAACCCTAGCCCTAACCTTAGCTCTAACCCTATACATTACCCTGAAATTAAGCCTAAACCAAATGCCAATCCTAGGCCTAACACTAATCTTATTGCTAATAATAACCATATCTATTACTCTAAACCTAATATGGATCCTAAACTTAACCCTATCCATTACCCGAATCCTAAACCAAACCCTAATGCAAATACAAGCCTTAACCCTAAACCTTAATTTAAACCAAACCACACTTGGAACCTGACCCTAATAAAACATCTAGCTCTAATCCTGACCTTTACCCTAAGTCTAACCCTTATACTAGACCTAGACATAACCTCACCATAAAACTACCACTTACTTTGAACCTAGACCTGACATTAGCCCTGGCCCTTATCTTAGCCCTAGCCCTAACACATACCCTCAGCCTGGCACTAAACCTAGCTTTATTCCTTATATGAACACTAACCCTAGTCCGAAATCAAATTCTAACACAAACCCTGGCTCTAAAACCAACTATAACCACATTCTTCTAAATCTTATTCTAACCCTAACACTAACACTAACCATAAACCTAACCGTAACCCTAGGCCTAACCCTAACACTAATCCTAGCGCTAATATTAGCCCTAATTAAACCCTAACCCTAAACCTACCACTAACTCTAGCACAAAGAATAACTCTAATCGCACCCCAGTCCTGTTTCTTGTTCTAACCCTATCCATTACCCTAACGATGACACTAGCATTTAACTTACACTAACACAGGCTCTAGCCCTAAACCTAGATCTAACCATAACAACAAATCTAAGCCTAAACCTCATCCTACCTCTGGCCCTAAAACTATTGCTAATCCTAAAACGAGCCCTAACCCTAGCCATACCTCTAAAGCAAAACTGAGCCACACCCCTAACTTAACCCTAGCCAAACAGTAATGCTAGATCTGACATTAGCCCTAACCTTAATTCTTACCCTAACCCTAACACAAAAACCTAACCCCACACCTAGCCTTACTCCTAGCCCTAAATCAAGTCCTGTCCCTCACCCTGATCAGTAACACTAATCCTGACTCTAACACTAACACAAACCCTTTCTCTAATCATCTCCCTAAACTTAAACTTATTCTAAACACTAGACTTGACCTAGACATAATTCTAACTCTAATCATAACCAAAGTTCTTACATTAGCTGTAGTCCTACACTAGGCCTAAAATAACACAATACCCAGTCCTAATCCAAGTCCTAACTCTTGTTTTAATTTTATCCCTAACCCTATGCCTAGCCCTAACACTTAACCTAAACCTCAACCTAAACCTATACCTTGTCCTAACCCCAAACCTAAATTGAACCATAGCCTTATTCTTTAACCATAATACTAGCACTCAACCTAGATATAATTTTATCCATTACCCTAACCATAACTCTAAGCATATTCTAACCCTAGATTTAACCATAATCATAGCCCTAACCTAACCATAACCCTAGTCCTAACTGTAGCTCTAATCCTATCCATTATCTAAACCATATCTTTAATCAAATTGTATCCCTAGGCCTATCTCTAACCTTTTGCCTTACCCTACCCTATCCGTTATTCTAAACCTAACCTGAACCTGAAATTTAACCATATCCATTACCCTAAACCTAATGCTAATTTTAGCCCTAACCCTAAACCTTAATTAACCCATACCCTAATCCTGACTCTGACCCTAATAATTCCCAGCGGTAAACCTGACCCTAACCCTCAATGTAACACGTACAATAGACCTGGTCATAAAACTAAACCTAAAATTATCCCGAAACATAACCCTAGAACTGACATTAGCCATAGACCTAATCCTAGCCCTAACACTAACACAAACCCTACCCCTAATCCTAGCTCTAACACTAGCCTTAATCCTAATCCTAACCTTAACCAAAGCCCTAACCTTAATTAAATCCCATGCCTTAGCCCAAAATGTAGCTGTAACATCATACTTTACCCTAACCCTAATACTAACCCTAACCCTAGCCCTAACGTTAGGTCAAAACCTAACACTAACACTAGGGCTAATCCTAGCCCTAATTTAAAACTAACCCTAAACCTAATCATATCCCTAGCCCTAAGACTAACTCTAACTATTCCCCTAGCCCTGTCCAGTGTTCAGAAATTTCCCCTTACCATAACCCAAAACCTAGCCTTATCCCTAGCCCCAACCCTAACTCTAATCATCATCCAAGCCCTAAACCTGGTTGTAAACCCTGAACTTAATCCCAAACCTCACCCTAACAGTAGCCCTAAACCTAAAGCTAATTGGAAAACTAGTTCTAATCCTACCCTTACCCTAAAACAAAACTGAACCATAATCCTAACCCTAAACTTCAACCTAAACCAAACAATAACCTTAAACCTATCCCTAAACTTAGCCTTAATTTGAGCACTAACTCTAACCATAGAAATAACCAGTAACTTATACTTACACCTAACACTAACACTAGCACTAGACCATACCTAATCTAAATAGAGTCATAAATTTAGCCTTAGCCCTAAAAAACCCTAGCACTAGCCCTAAAAATAACCCTTAACCTAACGTAAAGACTAAATTTATAACTAGACCAAATGCTAGTCCTGATTGTGGACTTAACCATAAAACTAATCCTAATTCAACAATGATCCTTAAGCTAAAAGAAATCCTAGCTCTAACCTTATCCTAAACCAAAACTTCACCGTAAGCCTCACCATAACCTTCCAGCTCTAATTCATGTACTAGTCTTAAAATTAACCCTGACACTGAATTATATTTTACTACTAACCTTAATTCTAAATGTCACACTAAACCGAAGAATAATGCTAACACTAGATCTAGAAAAAAATACTAACTCTAATCATAACCTTAGTTTTACATTAGCCATAGCCCTAACCCTAGCCCAAAACCTAACAGAAAAACTAGACATAATCTCAGCCCTAACCCTAGAAGTAAACCTAAACCTAAACCTAACCTTAGCCCTAAACCAAGCTCTTACTCTATCACTTACCCTAAGCCAAAAATTATAAATAATGCTAACCTTTGTCCTAATCCTAATGCATAGACTAATCCAAACACTAACCCTATTACTAGTCCTAACTCTAGCCCTCATTCTAGCTCTAACCCTAACTCAAATCCTTACCCTAACACCAACTCTCAGTCTAATTGTGACCTGAACAAAACCCTAAACATAGGTTTTTTTTTTCCTATGAGTAAACTTATACATAAACCTAACCCTAACACTAGCCATAGACCTAAGCCTAATCCTAAATATAGCCATAACTCTAGACCTAGACCTGTAAAACCCCTGAGCCCTAGGCCTAACATAATCCTTAACCAAAAGCAAACACTAACTCTATTCCTAGATATAACTCTAGTGCTAATTCTGCCTTTTACCTTAAACCTAACTCTAACATGGACAATGACCCTAACACTAACACTAAAACTAGCTCTAAACATGACCCTAACCCTTACACTGGACCAAGCCATAAACCTAACACTAATCTATCCCTAACTGTAACCCTAGACCTGAAATTAGCCATAGCCCTAATACTATCCCTACAGCAAATACTAGTCCTCATAGTAGCCCTAAACATAGCCTTAATCATAACCCTAAACCCAACCCTAGATCTAACTCTAATACAAAACTTCACGTTGCCCTATAACTAGCCATAACCACATACTTAGTATAAACTAAACCCTAACACTAACCCTAACCATAATGGTAACCCTTGCCTTATTCTTAGCCCTAGCAATAACCCTAGATCGAAACCTAACTCTAAATCTAACCCTAACTCGATGCCTAAGCCTAATTCAAAAACTAGCCCTAACTCCAGCCCTAATGTAACCCTAGCTGTAATTTAGCCCTATCCTTAAACCTAACCCTAGCCCTAAGACTAACTCTAACTCTCACACTAGTCCTATCACTCCTTCTAACCCTGTCCCTTACCATTACACTAACCCTATCCCTAACCCTACTACTAACCCTTGCCATATTCTTATTCCTAGCACTAACCTTAGGCAAAATTTAACTTTAAATCTAGCACTAAACCAAAGCCTAAGTCTACCCTTAACACTAGCCCAAACCATAATACTAATCCTTAAATGAGCCCTAACAATAGTCCTAGCCCTAAAACAAAATTGAGTCATAGCTCTAACACTAACCATTAACCTAAACCAAACTTTAATCTTAAAACTAGACCCAACCAAAACCCTAATTTGAGTTGGAAGCCAAACCCTAAAACTAACCCTGAATCTGACACTGACCCTAACACTTCCAGCTCTAAACATCACCCTAAACCTAAACCTAACCATAACACTAAACCTAGCACTAAACCCCTAAAACCAGCCCTAATTGTAAACCTAGTACATACATTAGCTCTGATCCTAAGCCTAGCCCTAACGTAACCCAAATCCTAGCCCTAATCTAAGCCCTAACCCTAGTATTAAAACTAACCTAACACTAACACCAGCCCTAATTGTAACCATAAATCTAACCTTAAACTGATCTCTAACTCTATCCATTACCACAACCATAACCATAATGATAACCCTAGGCATAAACCTAACTCTATCCTGAATCCTAACAATTACTTTACCCTAAACCTAACCTGAATCCTAAACCTAAGTCTATCATTACCCTAATCCTAAAACTAATTCAAGCACAAACTTGAAACCTTAACCTATCCCAAACCCTAACATAGACCTTGACCCTAATAGTACCCCTAGCTCTAAATTTGACCATGACCCAACACATAACCCTTAGCCTACACGTAGCCATAAACCTAATCCTAAAACTATCTAACCATAATTCTGGACCTGAAATTAGCTCTAGCCATAATCCTAGCCCTTACCCTAAAAACACACCTAGCCCTCATCCTAGCACTAAACCTAGACTTAATCAAACCCTTAAATATAGCCCTATACCTAGCCCTAATTATAACCCTCACCCTACACCTAAACCTATCTATAATATAATCCCTTACTATAAATTTAAACCTAAACCTAACCCTAACCATAGGCTTAAGCTAAACAAAAAACCTAGCTCTAATGTTAGCCCTAATTTAGCTCTATCCCTAACCCTATCCAACACCTAGCCCTAAGACTAAATCTAACTCTTGCCCTAGCCCTATCTCTAGTTCTATATCTATATACTACCATAAACCTAACACTGGCCCTGGCAGTTTCCCTATAGTTAGTCCCAGCCCTGACCCTAACTCTAAATCTAACCTTAAGCCTAACACTAACACTAGCCTTAATCCTAATGCTAATCATAAATCTATCCCTAACCCTAATCCTAGCAGTGAACCAAAACTGAACAATAGCCCTAACCCTAAACCTTAACTTAAACAAAACACTAACACTACACCTCAAAATAAAGCTAGCCCTTATTTGAGTCCTAAGCCTCTCCTTAAATGTAATACTGACCCTGACTCACATCCTAAAACTGACCCTAGCTCTAAACACCACCCGAAACTCAAACTGAACACTAACATTAACAATGGCCCTAATTGGAGTCATAACAATAACCATAAAACTAACCCTGGCCCTGACTCCTATCCTAACAAGAAACATAGCTATAAATATTACCCTAACCTAAAACCTAACCCTATCACTCAACCTACACCTAACCCAAACCCTAACCCTAAAACTAACCCTAATGGTAACTCTGGTTCTTATATTAGCTATTGATCTAATCCTAGCCCTAACCCTAACACAAAAACTAGTCTTAAACCAAGCCCTAAACCTGGCTTTAACTCTAATGCTAACCATAACCATAGCCCTAATACTAGATCTAAATCAATCCCTTACCCTAAGTGAAACCCTAAACCTAAGAGTAACCGTAGACCTATCCCTAGTCCTAAGACTAACCAAAATCTTACCCTATTAATAATCCTAACCCTAGCCTTCATTTTAGTTCTAACACTACCCTAGCCATAATTTAGCCCTATCCCTAACTCTAATCCTAACCCTAGGCCTAAGAATACCTCTAACCCTCACACTGGCCCTACCACTTGTTCTAATCCTATCCCTTCCCATAAACCTAAACCTATACGAAATCCTAGTCCTAACCCTTGCCCTATCCTTATCCCTAGCACTAAAAATCTAACTTAAAATTTAACCCTAAACCAAAACCTAACCTAAATCTAAGATTAGCCCTATCCATAACACTAATCCTAAAAATTTCATTAACCCTAACCTTAGCCCTAAAACCAAACCAAGCCAAAGCTCTAACCCTAAACCTTAACTTAAACCAAGCCCTAACCCTACACCTAGCCCTAACCCCAGCACTAATTCGAATTTTAAGCCAAACCCTAAAACTAACCCTGACCCTTACTCTGACAATAACAATAACCCGAGGTCTAAACATCACTCTAAACCTAAACCTAAACCTAACAGTAAACCTAGCCCTAAAACACGAAATTAGCCATAATCATAACCCTAGTATTTACATTAGCCATAACCCTAACCCTGTACTAACTTAACCCAAAACCTAGCAATAATCATAAAAATAACCATAGCCCTAAACTGATTTCTAACTCTATCCATTACCATAAGCATAACCCTAACCATAATGCTAATTCATGCCCTACCTTTCAAGTTTAACCTGTCCCAAACCCTAACCCAGAACTTGACCCTAATAATACCCCTAGCTCTAAACCTGATGTTAACCCTAAACCTAACTTTTACACTATACATAACCATAATCCTAACCCTAAAACTATATTTAACCATAACTCTGGACCTGAAATTAGCCCCTAGCACTAATCCTAGCCGTAACCCTAAGAAAAACACTAGTCCTCATCCTAGCCATAAATCTAGCCTTAATCATAACCCTAACACTAAACACAGCACTAACCCTAATACTAACCCTCACCCTACCTCCAAACCTAACGATAAAGCCATCCCTTACCCCAAAATTTGCCCTAACTCTAATCCTAAACTCTAAAATGTAACTCTAATTTTAAGCCTAATTCTAACCATAACCCCAATGCTAACCCTAACCCTAACCCTGGGCTTAAACTAAACACTAAATCTAGTCTTAATACTAGCCATATTTTAGCAATATCTCTAACCCTATACCTTACCTTAGCCCTAAGACTAACTTTCTCCATTTCCGTATCCCTAGATCTAACCCTATCCCTTAACATAACCCTAACCCTAGGCATAACCCTCACAGTATCCTTATTTCTAGCCCTAACCCTAGATCTAACCCTAATTCCAAATTTAACCAAACCCTAAGTTCAAGCCTAACATTTACCCTAGACTAACCCTAACTCTAGGACTAAAATGAAACTGAGTATGAGTCCTAACCCTAAAACTTAACTTAAACCTAATCCTAACACTACAACTAGACCTAATCCTAGCCCTAATTCGAGTCCTAACTCTGACCTTAAAACCAACTCTGACCCTGACTCATATCCTAACACTCACCCTAGCTCTAAACACCGCCCACACCATAAACTGAACCCTCACATTAACCCTAGCCATAATTTGAGATGTAACTCTAACCCTAAAACTAAGCCTGACCCTGACTCCTATCCTAACACCAACCCTAGTTATAAATACCACCCTAACCTTAAACTTAACCCTAACACTAAACCTAACCCATACCCTAACAATAAAACTAATCTTAATGGTAAACCTTGTTCTTACATTAGACATTGCCATAACACTAGCCCTAACCCTAACACAAGATTGAGGCTTAATCTGAGCCTTAAACTTAGCTTTAACCCTAACTCTAACAATAACAATAGAAATAACTCTAGCTCTAAACAAATCCCTTACCAAAGCAAAAACATAAACCTAAGGGTAACACTAGACCAATCCCTAATCCTTAGGCTAACCAAAACACTGACATTATTAATATCCCTTACCTTTGTCCTCATTCTAGATCTAACCTTATCCAAAGACCTAACACTAACCCTTACCCTTTTACTAACCCTATCACTAATCCTAGGTCTATTCCTTACTCTTACCATAAACCAAAATCTTCCATAATCATATTCCTAGACCTAATCCTGAACCTACCTCTCAGCATAGCCCACACTGTTGCTCAGTACCTAACTCTTACACAATACATAACCCTAATCTAACCCTAGTTCTAATTCTCATCATAACCCTAAATCAAGACCTAATCCTAACAATAACTCTATCCCTAACCTTAAGTCTAACAATACCATTACCCTAAAAATAAACCTTACCCTAATTCTAACCTTAGGCCTAACCAAAAACATATAACTATCCAAAAACTTATCAATTACCCTAAACCTAACCTGAACCATAGACCTAATCCAATCATTACCCTAACCCAAAACCTAATGCTAATTTAAGACCTTACCCTAAACTCAAACCTAAACCTAAACCTAACACTGACACTGACCCTAGCTCCAAACCTCACTCTTGCCTTAGAGCTAACCCTTTACACTAGACCTAGCCATAAACCTAACCCTAAAACTATCCCTAAGCATAACCCTATACCTGATATTAGCCTTCACCATGATAATAGCCCTAACACAATCGCTAGCCCTTATCCTAGCCCTAAACATAGCATTAATTATAACACTAACAATAACTCTAGGCCTAAATATAACACTAACCCTAGCCCTAATCTTAGACCTAATTTAGCCCTACCCCTAACCTTAAACCTAACCCTAGCTCAAAGACTAACTCTAACTCTCACCTTAGTCCAAATGCTAGTTCTAACTTTATAATTTACTGTAACCCTAATCCTAGCCCAAACCATAGGTCTAGAACTAGTCCTAGCAGTAATCGTACTTCTAAACCTAACTCTAAATCTAACCCTAACTCTTAGCCTAAACCTAAACCTAATGCTAGTCATAACTCTAAGGCTAATCCTAAAACTAGCACTAACCCTAGCCCTAAAAAAAAACCAAGCCATAGATCTAACCCTAACCCTTAATATAAACTAAGCCCTAATCCTACACTAAGCCATAACTCTAGCCCTAATTCGAGTTTTAAGCCAAAACCTAAAACTAACCCTGACCCTGACTCCAACATTAACACTAACCCTAGCTCTAAACATCACCCTAACCCTCTACCTAAACCTAACAATAGACCTTGCCCTAACCCTAACCCTAAAAGTAGCCTAATCACAACCCTGGTACTTGCATTTGCTGTTACACTAAACCTAACCTTAACTTTACTGAAACCCTAGCCTTATTCCAAGCACTATCCCTAGATTTACCCCTAACCCTAACCCTATCTGTAATCATAATTATAACCCCAGGCATAAACTTAGATTGAACCCTAACATTAACCCTAAGCCTAACAATATCAATAACATAACATTGTCACTAGCTGTACCCCTATCTCTAATCCTATCCATTACCCTAAGCATAACCCTAACCATAATGCTAAACCTGGGCATAAACCTAACTGTATCCCTAATCCTAACCCTATCCATTACCCTAAACCTAACCTGAAACCTAAAGCTAATACTATCTTTACTCTAATCCTAAATCTAATGCAAATTCGAGCCTAACATTAAACATTAACCTATTCAAAACACTAATCTTGTACCTGACCCTAATAGTACCCTTAACTCTAAACCAGACCCTAACCCTAAACCTAACCCTTACACTAGATGTAGCCATAAACCTAACCCTAAAACTATTTTTAATCATAACACTAGACTTGAAATTAGTCCTAGCAGTAATCCTAGCACTAAACCTAGGCTTAATGCTAACCTGATCCATAAGGTGAGCCTTAACACTAATTCTTTTCTTCGCTGTAGCCCTAAATCTACCTATAACCTCCTCCTGTACCTAATAACTAACACAATCCTAAACCTAACCCTAACCATTGCCCTATACCTAGGTCTAACACAAAGCCTAGTGCTAATCCTAGCTTTTATTTAATCCTATTCTAACCCTAAACCTAGACATAAGACTAACTATAACTCTTGCCCAGCCCTAGATCTAGTTCTATCCTTAGCCTTAATCCTAACCATATATCTAAGCCTAAGTCTAAATCTAACCTAACTGAAATATAACTGTAAAAATAAGCCTAAACCAAACCATAACACTACCCCTAACCTTAATGCTAATCTTAAACCTTGCCCTATCCCTACCCCTAACCATAAACCAAAACCAAGCCATAGCTCTAATCGTAACCCTTATCATAAATCAAACCCTAACCCTACAACTAGCCCTGAAACTGACTCTAAAACTAACCCTGACCCTGACACTTACCCTAACACTTATCCTAGCTCTAAAAATCAACCCAAACTTAAATAAAACTTAACATTATTTCTAGCCTTAACCTAACACTAAAACTAGCCTTAACCATAACCCTAGTTCATACATTAGTCATTGTCCTAAAAGTAGTCCTAAGCCTAACACAAATTCTACCCCTAATCCAAAACCTAACCCTAGCTTTAACCCTAATACTAGTCCTAACCCTAACCCTAACACTAGCCCTAAGCCTAACTCTAACCCTATTCCTTACAGTAAGCCAAACCCTAACCTAAATGCTAACCCTAGTTCTAATCCTAATCCTTAGCCTAACTTAAATTCTAACCATAACACTAGTCTTTACCCTAGCCCTCATTCTTTCTCTAAACATAATTGTGATGCTCATGTGACCATAACAATAAAGCTAGATCTAAACCTGACCCTAACCCTAAACCAAATCCTAACACTAACCTTACTGATAAACCTATTCCTATACTTAAGCCTAACACTAGATCTAGAGCCAAAGCTATTCTTATATAGAGCTATAATTCTTGCCCTAGACCTAAACAAAAACCTAGCACTAGCCCTAACAATAACCCTTAACCTAATCTGAGCATTACCCTACCCTAGACCTAAACCTAGTGCTAATTCTAGCTCTAACCCTAACCCTAATCCTATCCCCAAAACTGACCCTAATTCTAACGCTGAATCTAGCTTTAAACCTGAAACTAACCCAAAACCTACACCTAACACCAGACCTAGCCATAAACCTAACCCTAAATCTAGCCTAAACAGAACCCTAGTTCATACATTACACATTGTCCTAGACCTAACACAAAACCTGGCCCTAATCCTAAGCCTAAACTTAGCTCTAAGTATAACTCTCAGCCTAACCTAGCCTTAAACCTAGTCCTAACGTAAGCCTCTACTTAGATTTAACCCTAGCTCAAAGCCAAACCTTTACAATAAACATAACCTTAGCTCTGTCCTAAACACTAACCCTAAATTTAACCTTAATCCTAACATTAAAAGTAGCCTAAAGTTTAGCTCTAACCATATCCATTACCCTAATCCTTACCCTACCCCTAATTAAAACTCTATCTCAAACACTAAACCTAATTCTAACCATAAATACAAACCTAGACCTAAATATAAACCTAACCATCACCCTAGCCACCACCCTAGCTCAAACACTAACCCTTACCCTAAACTAACCATAACCATAGTGCTAAACCTAATATTTACCCTAACCCTAAAACTTACCCTAAATCACACCCTAGCCCTATCCCTAAACCTAGCCCTAATCCTAGACTTAATCCAGACCATAACCTAGCCCTAACCCTAGCTATAAACCTATCCATTAAACTAAACATAACCCTAACCTGATCGCTAAACCAAACCCATCATTACCCTAAACCTTAACTGAAACCTAAACTAAACCTTATCCATTATGCTAACCCTAAGCCTAACTCTAATGCTAATTTGAGCCCTAATCCTAAACCTTTAGCTAAACCAAATGCTAACCCTGACCCTGACTCTGAACAAAATAATAACCCTTGCACTAAAACTGACCTTTAACGTAAACCTAACTTTTACAGTAGACCTAGCCATAATCTAACCCTAAAACTATCCTTAACATTAACTCTAGACCTGAAATTAGCCCTACCTGGTCCTAGCCATAACCCTAACAGAAACCCTAGCCGTTAACCTAGCCCTAAACCTAGCCTTAATCCTAAACTGAACCATAACCATAGGTCTAATCCTAATTTTAAACTCCACCCTAGAACTATAGCTACCTATAACACCACCCATTCCGCTAAACTTAACCTTAACACCAATGCTAACCCTATCTCTAGCCAAACCCCTTGGTCTAACCCCAACACTAACACTAGCCTTAATACTAGCCCTAATATAGCCCTAATACTATCACTAATCCTATCCCTAATCCCAGCCCTAATTTAGCCCTAAACCTATCCCTAACCCTAGTCCTAATCCTAGACCAAATTTAGCCCTAACCCTCACCATAAACTTAAGACTCCTACTAAGACAACTCTAATTCTCACCCTAGATGTATCCCTATTTCTAATCATATTCATTACCATAAACCCAACCCTTGCCCTAGACCTAGCCATAGCCCTAGCTCTAGCCCTAATCCTATATCTAACCCTAATTCTAAATCTACCTTAACTCTAAGCTTAAACCTCAACCTAACACTAGTCCTAACCCTTATGCTAATCCATAATCTAGCTGTCACTGTAGCTCTAGCCCTAATGAAAACCAACCTATATTCCTAAACCAAACCCTAACCATACACCTAGTATGAACTTTAGCCATAATTTGAATTCTAAACTTAACCCTAAAACTAACTCTGACTCTGTCAGTGATCCTACAAATAACTCTTGCTCTAATCATCACCCTAACCCTAAACCTAACTGAAGCACTAGACCTAGCCCTAACCCTAACCCTAACCCTAAAACTAGCACTAAAATTGTAACACTAGTTCATACATTAGACATATCCCTAATAGTAGCCTTAACCAAGCCCCAAACCAAGCCCTAATCTGAGCTTTAATCCTAGCTTTAACTTTAAACCTAACCATAACCAGGAACCTAGCCCTAAACCTTACCCTAACATGAGCCAGAATTCTAAATATTACCATATCTCCATCAGTAGCTCTAGCCCTATCCATTACCCTAACCATAACCATAAACCATAAGCATAGTGGTAATCCTAGGCCTAAACCTATACATATCCCTAACCCTAACCTATTTCATTAACCTAAACCTAACCTGAACCCTAAATCTAATCCTATCATTACCCTAACCCTAACCCTAATGCTAAATCAAGCCCTAAAGCTAAAACTTAACAAAAACCCTAAATCTGACCCTTCCCATGATAATATACTTTGCTCTATCCTCGATCCTAACCCTAATCCTTACCTTTATACTAGGCCTAGCCATAAACCTAACGATAAATCTAACCCTAATCATAACCCTAGACCTGACATTTAACTAGCCGTAATTATAGCCCTAACCATAACACAATCAAAACCCATAACCCTAGACTTTGTATTAGATCCATAGTATATGGAGTAATAATTTTATTTGGAGAAATTCCAAACACTCCCTTTCCTGCGTTTATTCCTTTGAGTTAATTGTCCTACAGCATCAGGATACCTAGTAAGAATAGTGTTAGGAGAATAAGATAAATGTATCCATAATAGTGGACATTCTTTCCAAAATACTCCTGTAGGAATATTTTTTTGGTAGTACAATAAATAATAAAGGCAAACTTATATCAATTCTATCCAAATGTATATTTTCCATATCTGTTTCAATGATTTTTAATGCCTTTCTTGCTTCAGACATTAACATTCGGGGTGAATTTGGATCTGATGGACCTTTTAGGGTATCAAATAAAGGTCCCAACTCTCCTGTGGGTATACTTAGATAAGGCCATATCCAATTTATGTCTCCTAATAACTTTTGAAAGTCATTAAGTGATTGGAGTTGATCTACTCGTATTTGAATTTTTGGTGGATGGACCATGGTTGAGGATAATAGAACTCCTAAATAATTAATTGGAAAATTCAATTGTACTTTATCTATTGCTATCTCTAGATTATAATTTGTTTAATAAGTTTTAAGTGTGGCATAACATTCTAGCAATGTGTTTTTAACTTTGTATGCTAATAATACATCATCCATAGAGTGAAATATTTGTAGTTCGGGATTTTGATTTCTAAGTGGCTGGATTACTTTATTAAAATAAATTTGACACATAGTTGTGCTGTTAGCCATCCTTTGAGGGAGTAATTTCTATTTATATCTCTGATCAGAACCTTCATGATTCAGTGCAGGGATAGTAAATGCAAAACGTGGACTATCCTCAGGATGAATTGGAATTGAAAAAAAAAAATCTTTAATATCTATAACAAAACATACCAGGTGTTTGGCAACACAGACAATTGAGGAATCCCTGATTGAGCAGGTCCCATAATAACCATCTCATTATTAAAGGCTCTTAAATCTTTCAATAATCTCCATTTACCAGATTTCTTTTGATGACAAAAATGCGAGTATTATGGCGAGATACAGAAGGTTGTATATGTCCTTCTGCTAGTTGTTGTTTGACCAGGTCATGGGCTGCTTCTATCTTTTTCTTTAGTCAGGGTCCACTGAGGAACCCATACTGATCTTTCTGATTTCCAAGTAATTTTTATTTTCTCAGTGACTCCTTCTGAAAACCCAGTCCATGTCTATTCATTCGTTGGTCTATTTGTATTGGTGCTGCTATACCTTGTTTTTGTTCTCCTAACCTTTTTTCTTTCCTAAAACCTTGTCTAGCCCTAATAGTGGGTGTATTTTGAATGTGGTTATTTGTCAATGTCAGTCCTAATTGACCTAGACTATCTCGTCCCCATAAATTTCCAGGAAGATGATGCAATAAATATGGCTGTATAGTTCCTTCACATCCTTCAGCATCCTTCCAATCTAATACCATTGCACTTCTTTGGGGATTAGTTGCCACTCATGGGCCACAATGTGTTTGAGTGGCTTGTTGTAATGGTCAGTGTTTTGGCCATTCCTGAAGAGAGATGAAGCTAAGGTCAGCACCTGTATCCAGTAGTCCATTAAATTCATGTCCTTGAATATTTAGTTTTAGAATAGGGCGAGAATTTAAATTTAAAGAACACATAGCCCAATCTACACCTGTGGAGCCTAATCCCCTGGAACCTCTTTCTACAGTACGACTGGAAAATTTATCATGTACATTTCATATTATTAGTAACTGTGCTATTCTATCTCCTGGTGAAATTTACTGATATACCCTTTGGAGGACTGGCTATAATTTTTATTTCTCCTTCATAATCGGGATGAATTACCCCAGGACTTATCATAAGTCCTTTTAGAGTAGAAGAACTGCATCCCAATAATAAGCCTACTGTTCCTTTGGGAAGAGGTCCTTTTACCCCTGTGGGAATGATTGAATTCCCATCTCTGGAGTTAGTACTATTCTGGCAGAGGTGCACCTGTCCAATCCTGCACTTCCTCTAGTTTGTCTAGTGAGGGATTTAATGGACAAAGTGTCCTGGACACTACACTGATGGGGTTGCTGTGTTCCTCCAGTGCTCCATATATTTGTGGTCTTGGGCCCCAGAGCATTGGGACCCCCTGTTCATTTTTTTGGCAATGGAGCCTAATGCCTTTCTCCACAATATCTCAGATAAACACCTGGTCCTTGTTTGTTTTTTGATAATGAAGTACTCTCTATGGTGGTTTGAGAATGACATTTATTAACCCAATATCTCCCTCTATGGCATCATGGGCAAATACCTGGTATTCTACTCCTTTTGTACCTAGTTTTGTTAAACCCTCCTCCTTTGGGGCAATTCCTTTTAAAATGTCCTGTTTTTTCTCAATTGTAGCATGTTTTTGGCCTGGCATCTGAAACCTGTTGTACTGCAGCTGCCACGACTCACTCTTGTTCATTAATGTCTCTACATAATTTAATATGTGTGTTTAAATCTTCATGTTTCCATGCTCTAATGACTTCTCTGCAACAATGATTTGCTTTCTCATAAGCGAGTTGTTTTATTAATGGCATTGCTTGTTCTGTATTCCCAAAAACTCTGGTAGCTGTTTGAATGAGCCTATCTACAAATTAAGTGTAAGGTTCATTAGCTCCTTGTTTTACCTTAGATAATTGACCTTGTAAACCTCCATGTCCTTGTAAAGTCTTCCATGCTCTAACTGCATCAACAGCAATTTGTAAGTATATGCCGGGATCATATGAAATTTGTTGCTGCTGATCCTCATAAGGAGCCTTTCCTAACAACATATCTAGATTTCTCTGAGGATAACCAGCTGCTGCATTTCACCTAGCTGTATCCAGGCAAAATTCCTCATTGGCAACCTTCCATAACAGGTATTGTTCTTCATTTAGCACAGCTTTACACATGTTAGCCCAATATGCTGGCTTCATATTCAATTTGTTAATGGATTCAACCATGCTTACAGTGAAGGGTGATTGAGGACCATAGGTTGTTAGAGCCTCTTTTAGCTGCTTCACTGTTTTAAAATTTAAAGCATGGTGAATTTGCTGCCCTCCTGCCTGCTCAAATACAGGGCATGTTAATATTTGAGATCTTGTCTCAGGATCCCATCTATCAACTGTGAGGGTTGGGGGCCTCCCAGCATATGGAGATGGTGCTATTGGTTGGACACTTATGTCCTCTGGTGATAGAAAGGTGTTAGTAGCAGTTTCCTGTAGAGGTGGCACTGTTGGTTGGACACTTACACCCTCTGGTGATAGAAAGCTGTTAGTAGCAGTCTCCTGTTGTAACTTTTCCCCTGATGGCTTTTTCTGCTCTAAACTTTCTTCCTCTTTCTGACTAGTTTGAGAGACCTTCTTTTTTACTTATTTTTTTTTCTCTGTCTGACTAGCTCGAGAGACCTTCTCTTTTACTTGAATAATTCTACTATAACTATAATACAACCCAACAAGATAATGCCAAACAAAACTGAAACAGAATGAAACAAAAATGGAACAACAAAAAATCATTATAGCCTTTCTATCCTCCTGAAATGTCCATCCTTCCTTTCTCCCTAACTGTTCCTCAGATGAGAGTGTTTTTTCTTCCATCTTACACATCTATAAGGACAGGCAACTTAAAATAAAATGAATCAAAACAAAAGAAGTATCCTAAAATGGCTATGCATCCTCTCGCCCTGCCCTCAGGGGAGAGCAGTTTACATTATCACTTAACCTCAGTCATTCCCCTTGTGGGCCACCAAATGCCGCAGTCTGGCTGGGTACAATTTAGGAGCCACTTGTCAAAAGAAATCAACTTTATTTTTAGAACACACACACACACCCGACCACACAGCTCTTCAGGAAATTCCTCAGAGCCCTACTGCCACCACCGGCTTCCCACAAGCCTCTCAACCTCCCCCACTCCTCCTGCTCTTGAGGCTGATTGGCTGGGTCATATGGGTGGAGCCAAAAATAAGTTCCCCAATGAGCAGCTCCATGGTCTGTAAGGGTGGGGAAACAGCCCAATGAGCATCACCACAGAGGAGCCAATCAGTTGTCAGCTAGAATTTTGCTGGGGCCGCTGTGAGCCAATTATCAGCTGGCAGCTGGAAGTTTTCTGGCAGCTGGAAGTGTGCTGGTGCCCCTTCAGCTGTGGCTCTCAACACCCAAACCCTAACCCTTTTACCAGTCCTTACTCTAATCTTCATTCTAGCTCTAAACCTAACGCAAACCAAAACCCTAACCCTCATACTTATTCTTACCCTAACACTAACCATAGGTCTAAACCTGATCTGAAACCAAAACTTAACCCTAATCCTATAATTAAACCCAAACTGCTAACTTATACTTAAACCTAAACCTAACACTAGCTCTAGACCTAAATCTAATCCTAAATTTAGCAATATCTCTAGCCCTACACCTGAACAACAACCTAGCCCTAGCCCTAACAGTAACCCTTAACCTAACCCAAATACTATCCTTACACCTAGACCTAACCCTAGTCCTAATTCTGGCACTAACCCCAACAATAACTCTAACCTAACACTGGCCCTGACCCTAACATAATCCTAGCTCCAAAGCTCACCCTAACCCCAAAACCTAATCCTAACACTAGACCTAGCCATAAACTTAACCCTAAAAGTAGCCCTAATCATAACCCTGGCTCTTACTTTACCCATGGCCTTAACACTAGGCCTAAACTAACACAAAATCTATCCCTAATCCTATGCCTTGAACATAGCCCTAAGAGCAACCCTAAACCTAACCCTATCTCTAACCATGATTTTAAGCATCACTTAAGACCTAAACCTTGCTCAAAGACTAAACTTTACCATTAATATAAACCAAGCCCTATCCCAAACCCTAGCATAACAGTAGCCCTAAACATAACCTTAACCATGGCCCTAACCACAGCTCTAATTATATCCACTACCCTATCACTAGCAGTAACACTAACAATAATTGTAAAACTACCCTTAACTTTATCCTTAGCCATATAATATAATGAGCCATAGCATTAACCCTAACTCTTAATCTAAACCAAATTAAAATTAGGATTAGGACTAAGGTTAGGGTTTGGGTTAGGATTATGACTAGGTTTAGGCTAGACTGAGGGTTTGTCTTGGGGCTACACCTAGGATTAGGGCTAGGGCTCATGTCAAATCTAGGTTTATGGTTAGTATTAGTTTTAGTGTTAGATTATGGCTATATCTATTGTAAGATTTAGGTGTAGGGTAAAGGTCAATTTAGAGCTAGCAGGATTATTAGGGTCAAGGTTTGGGTAGGGTTTGGTTTAGGTTAAGATTTAGGGTTAATGGGTTGGGTGTCGGGTAATAGATAGAATTATATTTATGTTTTCAATTAGGTTTAGAGTAACGGATAGGTTTAGTGTTAATGACAGGGTTATTGTTAAGCCTAGGGTTAGCATTTGTGTTAGGCATTTCTGTAGGCTAATCAATAGGGTTATAGCTAAGTTTAATGCTAGGGTTAATGTTAGGATTAGGGTTAGGGTTAGACCTATGGTTAATTTTAGGGTTAGTGTTAGGGTAAGTGTAGGCATTTGAGGTAGGGGTAGGGCTAGGGTGAGGGTTAGGTTTTGAGTCAAGGCTAGTGTTAGGTTTAGGGTTAGGGTTATCTTTAGGCTAAGGATTAGAAGTTGAGCTAGGGTTAAGGCTAGGGAGAGGGTTAGCATAAATGTTACGTCTAAGGTTATGGCTAGAGTTTTGATTAGGCCTAGGTTTAGGGCTAGGATAAGGTCTAGGTTTTGTGAAATATTTAGGGTTACCATTAGGGCTTGGGTAATGTAAGAGTGAGGGATAGGTTTTTTTTTTTTTTTTTTTTTTTATTGGTTGTTCAAAACATTATAAAGCTCTTGACATATCATATTTCATACATTAGATTCAAGTTGGTTATGAACTCCCAATTTCACCCCAAATACAGATTGCAGATAACATCGGTTACACATCCACATTTTTTATGGCTAGTTTTGGGGTAAGGGTAATGAATAAGTCTAATGTTAGGGTTAGGTTTTGGTTTAGAATAAGGTTTAGAGCTAGGGTTTCTATTAGATTAAGGGTCATTGTGGGGTTTGGGTTAGTTTTAGGTTTAGAGTCACAATTAGGACTAGAGTTTGGTCTAGTGAGCTGTTTAGTCTTTACGTTAGGTTAAGGGTTATTCTTAGGGCTAGTTCAAGGTTTTCTTTAGGGCTAGGGCTAGATTTATCACTCTATATAAAATTAGGTTTCTCTAGTGCCACTCTTACTGTTAGGTTTAGGTATAGGTTTACTGGTAGAGAGAGTGTTATGGTTCAGTTTAGGATTAGGGTCAGGATTAGATCTAGGGTTAGTGTTAGGGTCAGGTCTAGGGTTAGGATTAGAACTAGAATGAGGGCTACATTTAAGACTAGTAATAGAGTTAGGGTTTGGGGAAGGCTATAAATTATGTTTAGGACTAGGCTAGCATTAGGATGAGGATTTGGCTAGGGTAAGGGATAGGGTTAGAGTTAGGGCTAGGGTTAGGGTATGGGTTAGGGTTAGTGTTAAGAGTTAGGATTAGGGTTAGTGTTAGGTTTGGGGTTATAGTTAGGTTAAGAGTTAATGTTATAGTTAATGTTAGATGCAGGGTTAGTATTAGGCGAGTGTTAGGGTTAGGGTTAGGGTCAGGGTTAGGATTAGTGTTAGGGTTAGTGTTGGGGTAGGACAGCTTTAGTTTTAGGGTTAGGTTAGGATTTATGTTAGAATTAGGGTTAGGGTTATGGTTAGGGTTAGTGTTAGAGTCAGGGTAAGGTTTAATGTTAGGGTTAGTGTTAGGGTTACGGTTAAAAAATATTATTAATCTTAAGGTTAGGGTTAGGATTAGTGTTAGGATTGTGATTAGGTTTAGGGTTACAGTTAGTGGTAGGGTTTGTGTTAGTGTTAGGTTTCGGGTTAGGGTTAGGTTTACAATTAAGATTAGAGTTATATTTAGGGTTATAGTTAGGGTTAGTGTTAGGTTTAGAGTTAATGTTTGTGATAAGTTTATGTTTAGGGTTAAGATTCAAGTTAGGGTTAGGGTTAATTTTAGAATTAGGGTTAGGGTTATGTTTAGATTTAGTGTTTGTGTTAGTGTTAGTTTTAGGGTTAGGGTTTCTGTTATGGTTAGGTTTTGGGTTAGTGTTAGTGTTAGATTTAGCTTAGGATTAGGGTTAGGGTTCATGTTACAATTAGAGCTATTGTTAGGAGTAATGTTAGTGGTACAATTTTAGTAAAAATTAGTTTTAGGGTTAGTGTTAGGTTTAGACTTAGGGTTACGGTTAGTGTTAGTTGTACAGTTATGGTTGGGTTTAGGATTTGTGTTAGGTTTAGAGTTAAATTTAGTGTTAGTGTTAGTGTTAGGTTTAGTGTTATGGTTTAGGCAAGAATTAGGGTTAGTGTTTGTGTTAGGGTTAGAGTTAGAGTTAGTATTAGGGTTATTATTACAATGTGCATTAGTATTAGGGTTATGATTATGGTTAGGAAAGTGTTCGTGTTAAGGTTAGGTTTGGGGTTAGTTTTAGGGTAAAGTGTAGGTTTATGGTTAAATTTAGGGTTAGTGTTATGGTTAGGGTTAGGGTTTGGTTTAGGATTCGTGTTTGAGTTACACTTAGGTTTATGGTTAATGTTTGGGTTAGGGTTAGATTTAGTGTTAAGGTTTGGGCTAGGTTTATGGTGAGGTTTAGTGTTAGTGTTAGGGTTAGGTTTAGGTTTAGTGTTAGGGTAAGTTTTAAGGATACGGTTAGTTTTCAGGTTAGTGTTTGGGTTAGGATTAGTGTTAGGATTAGCTTTAGTGTTAGGGTTAGCTTTAGGGTTACTGTAAGGATTAGGTTTATGATCAGGGTTGAGAATTGGGTTAGTATTAGTGTTAGGGTTAAGGTTAGGATTAGCATTAGTGTTTGGGTTAGGTTAATTGTCAGGTTTAAGGTTAGTGTTAGGTTTAGTGTTATGGTTAGCATTAGGTTTAGGTTTAGGATAAGGTGAGTGTTAGGGTTAGGGTAACTGTTAAAGTTAGGGTTAATGTTAGGGTTAGGATTAAGGACAAAGTTAGGTATATTGTTCAGTTAGGTTTTATGTTATCCTTAGGGTTAGGGTTACAGTTAAGATTAGGATTAGGTTAAGGGTTAGGTTAATGATTAGGGTTAGGCTTAAGGTTATTTTTTTGTTAGGGTTAAAATTAGTGTTAATGTTATGGTTAGAGTTAAGGTTAGGGTTATTGTAATGGAATGGGTTAGGGGTTGTGTTAGGGTTAGAGTTAGGGTTAGAGTTAGGGTTACGATTAAGATTACCATTAGGGTTAAGGATAGGGTTAGGGTTAGTATTAGGGTTAAGGTTAGTGTTAGGAGTAGTTTA
The DNA here is from genome assembly GCF_021218885.2 of Marmota monax. NCBI lineage: Eukaryota > Metazoa > Chordata > Mammalia > Rodentia > Sciuridae > Marmota > Marmota monax. The sequence goes on along the minus strand of NW_026692693.1, from coordinate 823,874 downwards.
AAATTTAGGGTTAGGGTTATTGTTAGTGTTGGTGTTAGGTTAGGATTGGTGTTAAGTTTATTTTTAGGGTTAGAGTTAGTGTTAGGTTTAGTGTTACGGTTAGCGTTAGGGTTAGCTTCAGGGTTAGTGTTATCTTTAGCGTAGGAATAGAGTTACGTTTAGGTTCAGTGTTAGCATAGGGTTAGTTTTAGTGTTTGAGTTATGGTTAGGGTTAGGTTTAGTATTATGGTTAGTGTTAGGTTTATAGTTATAGTACGGTTAGGGTTAGTGTTCAGGTTAGGGTTATAGTTACAGCAAGCTGTAGGGTTGATGTTAGTGTTAGGGTTAGGATTAGGGTTAGGTTTAGTGCTAGGGTTAGGATTAGGCTTAGGGTTATGTTTAGGTTTACTGTCAGAAATAGGGTTATGCTTAGGTTTAGGGTTAGTGTTAGGTTTAATGTTAGGGTTTGTGTTATGGTGAGGGTTTGGGTTAGTGTTAGGTTTATAGTAAAGTTTAGGATTACAGTTATGATTAGGGTTAGTATTAGTGTTAGGATTAGGGTTAGTGTTAGAGTTCGGATTAGAGTTTGTGATAGGGTTTGGTTTAGGGTGAGGGTTTAGCTTAGAGTTAGGGTTAGTTTTAGAGTTAGGGTTAGGGTTGGGTTTAGTGTTACTATTAGGGTTACTGTTATGGTTAGGTTAGTGTTTGTGATTGGGTTAGGTTTAAGGTTATTATTAGGGATTTGATTAAGATCAGAGTTAAATGTAGGGTTAGGATTAGGGTTATGGTTAGTGTTAGGATTAGTGTTAGGTTTAAGGTTAGGGATACAATTAGTTATAAGGTTAGGGATGGGGTTTTGGTTTGTGTTAGGGTTAGTGTTAGGGTTAGTGTTAGTGTTAGGTTTAGGGTTACTGTTAGGTAATGATTAGTGTTAAATTTAGGTTAGAGTTAGGGTTAGGGTATGATAAGAGTTTGTGTTAGTGTTAGCATTAGGGTTAGGGTTTGTGTTAGGCTTAGGGTTATGGTGTGGGTTAGTGTTAGGGTTAATTTTAGTGTTAGGTTTAGGCTTCATGTTAGAGTTTTGATTAGGATTAGATTTAAATTTATTTGTACATTTATGGTTAGTATTAGGGTTAGTGTTACAGTTAGAATTAGGATTAGTTTTCGGATTAGTGTTTGGGTTACTGTTAGAGTTACGATTAAGGTTTGTGGGAGTAGTTTGGTTTAGGGTTAGTGTTAGTGGTAGGGTTAGGTTTAAGGTTATTGTAAGAGTTAGGGTTAGTGTTAGTGTTAGTGTAAGAGAGAGTGTAGGGTTAGTGATAGGTTTAGGGTTAAGGATATGGTTAGGGTTGTGATAGTGTTACAGTTAAAATTTGAATTTGTTTTAGGTTTCATTTTAGGCTTAGGGTTAGGTTTAGGTTTAGTGTTAATTTTAGGTGTATGGTTAGTGTTAGGGTTCGGGTTCGGGAAGGGTTAGTTTTAGAATTCGGGTTAGGATTAATTTTAGTGTTAGGATTGTGTTTGTGTGAGGGATATGGTTTGTGTTAGGGTAAGGTTTAGCATTAGGGTTTGTGTAAGGTTTAGGGATAGGATAAGGCTTAGGGTTAGGGTTAGTCTTAGGGGTAGAATGAGGATTAGTGTTAGGTGTAGGTTTATGTTTAGGGTTAGTTTTAAGGTTACTTGTAGGTTAGGATTACTGTTAGGGTTTGGGATAGGATTAGTGTTAGGGTTAGAGTTTATGTTATGGTAAGGGTTAGGGTGAGGTTTAAGTGTAGGATTAGGTTTTGGGTTAGGTCCAGTTAGTGTTAAGATTAGGGTTAGGGATAGTTTTAGGGTTAGCCATAGGTTTAATGTTACTTTTAGGTTAAGGGTTAGAATTAGTGTTAGAGTTAGTATTACGATTAGGGTTAGTCTTATGGGTAGGTTTAGTGTTAGGATTAGGGTTAGGTTTATTGTTAAGGTTAGTTTTGGGGTTAGATTTAGGGTTTGTTTTAGGGTTAGAGTTAAGGTTAGTGTTAAGGTTAGTGTTAGGGTGAGAATTATGCTTTCTGTTAGGGTAAGAGTTAGCTTCAGTTTGTGTGTTAGGGTTACAGTATAAATTAGGTTTTTGTTTATGATTAGAAGGACGGTTAGATTGAGGCATAGGGTTAGGTTTAAGGTGATGTTTAGGATTCAGGTTAGAGTGAGACATAAGATTTAGGGTGAGGGTTAGGGGTAGGGTTAGGTTTAGGTTTGAGTTTAAAGTTAATGTTAGTGTTAGTGTTAGGGGTAGGAAATGTGCAAGGGTTAGGGAAGGTTTAGGGTTAGAGTCAGGTTTAGGGTTAGTGTTATGGTTAGGGTTAGTCTTATGGTTAAGGATAGTGTTAGAGATAGGGTTAGGTTTATGGTTAAGGATAGTTTTGGGGTTAGGGTTATGGTTAGAGTTATGGTTAAAGTTAGTTTTGAATTAGGGTTAGGGTTTTGGTTAGGGTTAGTGTTAAGCTTAGTGTTCGGGTAAGAATTATGGATTGTGTTAGGGTAAGGGTATGTTTTAGGTTTTGTGTTAAGTTAGTGTTAAAATTAAGGTTATTTTATGATTAGAATGAGGGTGAGAGTGAGGCATAAGGTTAGGGTTAGGGTTAGTTTTAGGGTTATGAGTAGTTTAGGTATAGTGGTAGCATTAGGGTTAGGGTAAGTTTTAGGGTTAGGGTTAAAGTAAGGGTTTAACATAGGGATAGTGTTTGGTTTAGGGTTAGGCTCAGGGTTAGGGTTAGTGATAAGGTTAATGTTGGGTTAGTGTTATGTTTAGGGTTAGGTTTAGGTTTAGTGTAAAATTTAGGATTATGATTAGTTTCAGGGTTAGGGATAGGGTTAGATTTAGTATTACCTTACAGTGTCAGTGTTAGGGTTAGTGTTAGGGAGAGTAATATGATTAGGGTTAGGGTTAAGGTGAGGGTTAGGGTTAGTGTTACATCTAGGGTTAAGGTTATGTTTCATTTTAGGGTTAGGGTTAGGGTTATATTTAGGGTTAGTTCTATGATTAGGGTTAGGGTTTGTTTGGGTTCAGTTTTAGATTTAGAGTTAGGGTTAGGATTAGTGTTAGTGTTAGGATTAGTGTTCCTGTGAGGGATAAGGTTTGTATTAGGCTATGGTTTAGGATTATGGTTAGGTTTAGGGTTAAAGTGAGACTTAAGGTTAGGTTTAGTGTTAGTTTTACAGTTACTTGTAGGTTAGGGTTAGTGTTAGGGTAAGGGTAAGGATTACTGTTGGGGTTAGGGTTAAACTTTGTGTTAAGGTAAGGGTTAGGGTGAGGTTTATGGGTAGGGTTAGGTTTACAATTTGGTTCAGTGTTAGTGTTAGTGCTAGGGATAAAAATAGTGTTATGGTTAAGGATAGGATTAAGGTTACTTTTAAGTTTAGGGTTAGATTTAAGGTTAAGTTTAGTGTTACGGTTATGGTTTGGGTTATTGTTAGGTTTAGTGTTAAGATTAGAGTTATGTCTATGGTTAAGGTTAGTTTGATATTAGGGTTAGTGTTAGGGTTCTGGTTATTGTAGGGTTAGTTTTAGAATTGGGGCTAGGGTTTGGCTAAAGTTAGTGTTAAGGTTAGTGTTATGGTAAGAATTATGGTCTGTGCTAGGGTAAGGGTTAGCTTTAATTTTTGTGTTAGTGTTATAGTTAAAATTAGGGTTTTGGTTATGATTAGAAAGAGGGTTAGAGTAAGGCAAATTTAGAATTAGGGTTAGTTTTAAAGTTACCGTTAGTTTAGATATAGTGTTAGGGTAAGGGTTATGGTTAGTGTTAGTGTTAGGGTTAAAGTAAAAGTCAGGGATAGGGTTAGTTTTAGGTGTAGAGTTAAGCTTAGGGTTAGGGTTAGTGATAGGGTTATTGTTGGGGTTGGGGTTAGTGTTAGGATTACGGTTAAGTTTAGTGTAAGCATTTGTTTTAGGTTTAGGATTAGGTTTAGTGTTCAGTTAGGGTTAATGTTATGGTTATTTATAAGTTTAGGGTTGGGGTTATGGTCAGTGTTATGGTTAAAATTAGTTTTAGAGTTAGTGTTAGGGTTAGAGTTATGGTTAGGTTTAGGTAAGTGTTAGGGCTAGGTTAAGGGTTAAGGTTAGTGTAAGGATTAGTGTTAGGGATAGGATTAGATTTAGTGTTAGGTTTAGGGTTAGAGTTAGGGTTAGTGTTAGGTTTAGGGTTATGGTTAGAGTTAGTGTTATGGTTAGTATTAGTGTTACTCTTTTTTTAAATTTTTTATTGTTGGCTGTTCAAAACATTACATAGTTCTTGATATATCATATTTCACAAATTGATTCAAGTGGGTTATGAGCTCCCATTTTTACCCCATATACAGATTGCAGAATCACATCAGTTACACATCCATTGATTTACATATTGCTATACTAGTGTCTGTTGTATTCTGCTGCCTTTTCTATCCTCTACTATCCCCCCTCCCCTCCCCTCCCATACCCTCCTCTCCCCTCCCCTCTTCTCTCTCTGCTCCCTCTACTGACATTCGTTTGTCCCCCTTATATTATTTTCCCCTTTCCCTCACTTCCTCTTGTATGTACTTTTGTATAACTCTGAGGGTCTCCTTCCATTTCCATGCATTTTCCCTTCTCTCTCCCTTTCCCTCCCACCTATCATCCCTGTTTAATGTTAATCTTCTTCTCATGCTCTTCGACCTTACTCTGTTCTTAGTTACTCTCCTTATATCAAAGAAGACATTTGGCATTTGGTTTTTAGGGATTGGCTGGTTTCACTTAGCATAATCTGCTCTAATGCCATCCATTTCCCTGTAAATTCTATGATTTTGTCATTTTTTAATGCAGAGTAATACTCCATTGTGTACAAATGCCACATTTTTTTTTTTATCCATTCATCCATTGAAGGGCATCTAGGTTGGTTCCACAGTCTAGCTATTGTGAATTGTGCTGCTATGAACATCGATGTAGCAGTGTCCCTGTAGCATGCTCGTTTTAGGTCTTTAGGGAATAGACCGAGAAGGGGAATAGCTGGGTCAAATGGTGGCTCCATTCCCAGCTTTCCAAGAAATCTTCATACTGCTTTCCAAATTGGCTGCACCAATCTGCAGTCCCACCAGCAATGTACAAGTGTACCATTTTACCCACATCCTCGCCAGCACTTGTTGTTGTTTGACTTAATAATGGCTGCCAATCTAACTGGAGTGAGATGGTATGTTAGGGTGGTTTTGATTTGCATTTCTCTGACTGCTAGAGATGTTGAGCATTTTTTCATGTACTTGTTGATTGACTGTATGTCCTCCTCTGAGAAGTGTCTGTTCAGGTCCTTGGCCCATTTGTTGATTGGGTTGTTTGTTCTCTTATTGTCTAAATTTTTGAGTTCTTTGTATACTCTGGATATTAGGGCTCTATCTGAAGTGTGAGGAGTAAAGATTTGTTCCCAGGATGTAGGCTCTCTATTTACCTCTCTTATTGTATCTTTTGCTGAGAAAAAACTTTTTAGTTTGAGTAAGTCCCATTTGTTGATTCTAGTTATTAACTTTTGTGCTATGGGTGTCCTATTGAGGAATTTGGAGCCCGACCCCACAGTATGTAGATCGTAGCCAACTTTTTCTTCTATCAGACGGCATGTCTCTGATTTGATATCAAGCGCCTTGATACATTTTGAATTAACTTTTGTGCATGGCGAGAGAAAGGGATTCAGTTTCATTTTGTTGCATATGGATTTCCAGTTTTCCCAGCACCATTTGTTGAAGATGCTATCCTTCCTCCATTGCATGCTTTTAGCCCCTTTATCAAATGTAAGGTAGCTGTAGTTTTGTGGATTGGTTTCTGTGTCCTCTATTCTGTACCATTGGTCCACCCGCCTGTTTTGGTACCAGTACCATGCTGTTTTTGTTACTATTGCTCTGTACTATAGTTTGAAGTCTGGTATCACTATACGGCCTGATTCACACTTCCTGCTTAGCATTGTTTTTGCTAATCTGGGTCTTTTGTTTTTCCATATGAATTTTATCATTGCTTTCTCTATTTCTACAAGAAATGCCGTTGGATTTTGATTGGCATTGCATTAAACCTATAGAGAACTTTTGGTAATATTGCCATTTTGATGATGTTAGTTCTTCCTATACATGAACAGGGTATATTTTTCCATCTTATAAGATCTTCTTATATTTCTCTCTTTAGGGTTCTGTAGTTTTCATTGTATAAGTCTTTCACCTCTTTTGTTAGGTTGATTCCCAAGTATTTTATTTTTTTTGAAGATACTGTGAATGGAGTGGTTGTCCTCATTTCCATTTCAGAGGATTTGTTGCTGATATACAGGAATGCCTTTGATTTATGTGTGTTGATTTTATATCCTGCCACTTTGCTGAATTCATTTATTAGCTCTAATAGTTTCTTTGTACACCCTTTTGGGTCTGCTAGTTATAGAATCATGTCACCTGCAAATAGTGATAATTTAAGTTCTTTTCATATTTTTATGCCTTTAATTTCTTTTGTCTGTCTAATTGCTCTGGCCAGTGTTTTGAGAACTATGTTGAACAGATGTGGTGAGAGAGGGCATCCCTGTCTTGTTCCAGAATTTAGAGGGAATGCCTTCATTTTTTCTCCATTCAGAATGATGCTAGCCTGAGGCTTAGCATAGATTGCTTTTACAATATAGAGGTATGTTCCTGTTATCCCTAGTTTTTCTAGAGTTTTGAACATAAAGGATGCTGTACTTTGTCAAATGCTTTTTCCACATCTATTGAGATGATCATATGATTCCTATTTTTAAGTCTATTGATGTGGTGAATAACATTTATTGATTTCCGTATATTGAACCAGCCTTGCATCCCAGGGATGAATCCTACTTGATCATGGTGCACAATTTTTTTGATAAGTTTTGATAAGTTTTTGTATCTGAGTGGCCAGAATTTTATTTTACTCTTATGGTTAGGGTTATGTTACATTTAGGTTTAGTGTTAGTTATAGTTGTAGGGCTAATGTTAGTTAAAAGTTTGGGTTAGTGTTAGGTTATTTTTAGGGTTATGTTTTGTGTTAAGGATTGTGTTAGGGTTATGGTTTGCATTAGGATTAGGGATACGTCAGGTTTAGGATTATGGTTACTGTTAGGTTTACTGTAAAGTTTTGATTAAGGATAGGGTTAGGTATAGGGTTATGTTTAGTGTTATGGTTATTGTTAATTTTAGAGTTAATGTTAGGGTTAGGGATAGTGTTAGTGTTATAGTTAAGATTAGGGTTAGGGCTAGTGTTAGCTTTAAGGTGATGATTTGTTTTAGGGTTACTTTTAGAATTATTTTTAGGGTTATGGTTACAGTTAGGATTAGTGATAGTGTTAGGATTAGGGTTAGGTTAGGGATAGGCAGGGTTAAGGTTAATGTAAGGGTTTTGGTAAGGGTTAGAATTAGTGCTAATGTTAGGGTTAGGTTTAGGTTATGTTAGGGTTAGGGTTAGGGATTTTGTTAGGGTTAAGGTTAGGGTAAGTGTTAGCTTTAGGTTAATGGTTAGGGTTACAGTTTTGTCTGTGTTAGTGTTAAGGTTAATGTTATACTTAGGTTTGCAGTTAGTGTTAGGATTAAGATTAGGTTTAGGGATAGCTTTAGGTTTAGTTTAATTTTAGAGATTCTTTTTAGGTTTAGGATTAGGGTTAAGGTTATAGTTAGGATAAGTATTAGTGTTAGGGTTAGTTTAGGGTTAAGTTTAGGGTTTCTCTTAGTGTTAGGGTTAGGGTTATGGTAGGGTAAGTGTTAGGATTAGGTTTAGGGTTTGTGTTAGGGTAAGGGTTATGGTTTGGTAAGGGAAAAATTTAGGTTTAGATTTAGGGTTATAGTTAGAGTGTTAGTATTAGGGTTAGGTTTAGTGTTAGGATTAGGGTTTAGGTTAGTGTAAGGTTTAGCATTAGGGTTTGTGTCGGGGTTATGTTTAGGGTTATAGTTAGGGTTATGATAAAGGTTAGGATTAAGATAAGAGTTAGGTTGAGGTTTAGTGGTAGGGTTAGAGATAGTGTTAAGGTTAGGGTTAGGGTTAGGATTAGGGTTAGGGTGTGGGTTAAATTAGAATTAGTGTTACAATTATGGTTTCTGTTAGAGTAAGGTTACAGTTTGTGTTAGTTTTAGGTTTAGGTTTAGGTTTATATTTAGGGTTAGGTTTAGGGATAAAAGTAAAGCTACAGTTAGAGTTAGTGTTAGGGTTAGTGTTCACGGTCATGGTAGTGTTTGGGTTAGGGTTACTGTTAGGGTTTTTGTTAGGGTTAGTATTAGCTTTAGAGTTTGTGTTAGGGATAGGGTTAGTGTTAGTGATAGAATTAGGGTTAGAGTTAGTGTTGTGTTAGGGTTAGGGTTAGTACTTGTGTTTGGTTAAGGTTTAGAGTTTGGTTAAGGGTTAGTTTTAGGGTTAGGGTTATGTTTAAGTGTTAGGATAATGTTTAGTGTTAGAGTTTGGTTTAGGGTTAGGGTTAGGGTGAGGTTTAGGGTTAGTGTTAGGGTTATAGTTAGATTTAGGTTTAGGGTTAGTGTTGGGGTTAGTCTTACACTAAGGGCATTTTAAAGTTAGGATTTGGTTTAGGTTTTGTGTTAGTGTTAGGGTTAGGATTAGTGTTTTGGTGAAGGTTACTGTTTGGGTTAGGTTTGGGATAGGGTTATGGTAAGGGTTCATATTAAGTTCAGGATTAGTGTTAGTGTTAGCTTTAGGTTTAGAGTGTGGGTTAGAGTTAAGGTTAGGCTTAGTACCAGTGTTAGGTTAGTGTTATGGTTAGGGTTAGGTGTAGTGTTAGGGTATAGGTTAGGATTAGGATTTGTTTTAGTGTTAGGGTTAGTGTTATGGTTAAGGTTATGTTAGTGTTAGTTATAGGGTTATGGTTCATGATAGGGTAAAGTATAAAGTGAAAGTTAGGTTTAGGTTTAGATTTACGATTAGGGTTAGTATTAATTTTAGACTTAGGGTAAGGGTTACCTTAGTGTTTGGGTTAGGGTTATAGATAGGTTTAGGAATAGAGTTAGGGTTGGGTTAGTGTAGTTTTAGGTTTTGTGTTAGGATTAGGGTGACTGTTAGAGTTAAGATTTTGGTTAGGATAAGGATTAGGGTTATTGTTAGGGTAAGGGTTAGGATTAGGGTTATATTTAAGTAATGGTTAGGTTTAGGGTTAGGGTTAAAGTTAGAATTAGGTTTATGTTTAGAGTTAGGTTTAAGGTTAACCTTATGTTTAGGTTTAGGATTAGGTTTAGTGCTAGGGTTAGGGTTAGGTTTAGATTGAGGGTTAGGCTTAAGGATAGGTTTGGTTTAGGTTTATGTTAGAATTAAAGTTACTCTTAAGTTTAGTGTTAGTGTAAGTGTTAGCGTTAAGGTTAGTGTTAGGTTTAAGGTTAGGTTGCGGGTTAGGGTTGGTGATAAAATTTGGGTAGGTGTAAAAGTTAGTGTTAAGGTTTGGGTTAGGGTTAGTGTTAGGGTTAGTGTTAGGTTTAGGTTTAGTGTTAGGGTTAGTGTTAGGTAAGGGTTAGAATAGGTTTAGGTTAGGGTTAGGTTGATAGTTTAAATCATGGTTTGTGTTAGGGTTAGTGTTAAGTTAGTGTTAGGGTTAGAGTTAGGGTTAGTGTTAGGATTACGATTAGGTTTATTGTTAGGTTTTTGGTAAGGGTTAGGATTAGTTTTAGGGTTAGAGTTAGTGATAATTTTAGGTTTAGGGTTAGGTTTCCTCTTTGGTTAGTCTTAAACTTAGGATTACAGCTAGAGTTAGAGATATGTTAGGGACAGGGTTAGGCTTAGTTTTAAAATTAGTGTTTGGTTTAGTATTAGAGTTAGGTTTATGCTTAGTTTAAGGTTACTTTAAGTTAGGCTTATGTTTAGGGTGAGGTTTAGGGTAAGTTTTAGTATTAGAATTATTTTTTTGGGTTAGAGTTAGGATTAGGGTTAGGGTTAGGGTTAGTTTAGGTTTAGGGTTAGGTTTAGTGTTAGGGTTAAAGTAAAGGTTAGGGTTAGGTTTCGTGTTAGGGTTAGGGTTAAGGTTAGTTTTAGAGTCAGGGTTACAGCAAAGTTTAGTGTTAGGTTTGTTTTCTTGGTTATTTTGGAGTAAAAGTTAGGGTTAGTGTTTGGTTTAGGGTTAGGGTTTGTGTTAGTGTTAGTGTTAAGGTTAGTGTTAGGGTAAAGATTTGGTTTAGTGTTAGGGTAAGAGTTTGGTTTTGTGTGTCAGTTAGTGTTATGGTTAGTGTTAATTTTAGTGTTAGGCTTAGGTTTATGTTTAGTGTTAGTGCTAGGGTTAGGGTTATTTTTGTATAAGGGTTCAGATTAAGATTAGGGTTATTTTTAGGGTTAGGGTTATTGTTAGGGTTAGGGTTTGAATTATGTTTATGGCTACTTTTACAGTTAGGTGTAGGTTTAAGTTTAGTGTTAGGGTTAGTGTTAGGGTTCAGTTTATGGTTTTTGTTAAGGTTAGGTTTGTGTTAGGGTTAGGGTTAATTTAAGTATTGTGTTTAGGGTTAAGTTTAAGGTTACTTTTAGGGTTAGGGTACAGGTTATGGTTAGGTTTAGTGTTAGTGTTAGTGTCAGGGTTAGTGTTAGGATAAGTGTTAGGGTTAAGGTTAGGGTTAGTGTTATTGTTAGGTTTAGGGTTAGGGTTAGGTTTAGGTTTGGGGTTAATGTTATTGTTAGGGTTTGTGTTAGGGTTAGTGTTAGTATTAGGTTTAGGATTAGGTTTAATATTATTTTTAGGTCAGCGTTCAAGTAAGGATTAGTGTTGGGTTAGGGTTCATTTTATGGTTAGTGTTGGTGTTAGGGTGGTAGGTTTATTGTTATTGTGAGGTTAGGGTTAGAGTTAGGCTTAGTGTTAATGATAGGCTTAGAGTTAGGGTTATGGTTAGCATTAAGATTAGGGTTAGGGTTAAAGTTAGGGTTAGGGTTAAAATTAGATTTAGGTTTAGGGTTAGGGTGAGGACTACGATTAGTTTAGATTTAGTGTTATGGTAAGTGTTAGGGGGTTTAGGGTGAGGATTAGGATTAGTTTACATTTAGTGTTAGGTTAAGTGTTAGGTTTAATTTTAGGTTTAAGTTTAGTTTTAGGGTTAGGGTTAGGATTAGGATTCATTTTAGCATTAGGTGTCGGTTTAGGGTTACTGTTAGAGTTCGAGTTATGGTTTGCCCTATAGTTATGGTCAGGGTTATGGATTGTGTTAGGTTTAGGGTTAGAGTTATGATTATGGTTTGGCTTATGTTTAAGATTAGGATTAGTTAGGGTTTGGATTAGCATGAAGGTAAGTGTTAGGGTTAGTGAAAGCTTTAGGGTTAAGGTAGGGTAAGGCTTTGTGATAGGGTTAGGGTTGGGGTTATGTTTACTGTTAGTGTTAGCGTTAGTGTCACTGTTCCTGTTAGAAATAGGATTTGGTTTACGGTTAGGCCAATGGTTAGAATAAGGTTTAGGTTAGGCTTAGAGTTTTGGTGTGGGTTCCAGTAAATGTTAGGGTTAGTATTATGCTTAGGTTTATGACTACAGTTATTTTTTAGGTTTAGAAATCGGGTTATAGTTAGGGTTTGTGTTAGTGTTAGGTTTAGTTTTAGGTTTAGTGTTAGGGTTGTGTTTATGATTAGGTATAGGTTTAGTGTTAGGCATAGTTTTAGGGTTATGGTTAGTGTTTGGATAAGGATTAGGGTTAGGTTTTATGGTTCAGGTTAGTGTTAGGTTTTGGGTTAGGGTTGGGGTTAGGTTTAGGTTTAGTGTTAGTGTTACAGTTTTGTTTCAGTTGAGGGTTAGGGGTAGTTTTAGTTTGAGGGTTAACTTTAGAATTATGATTAGGATTAGGGTTAGAGTAAAGTTTAGATTTAGGTTTAGGGTTAGATTCAGGGTTAGTTTTAGGGTTAGAAGGAATTTAGGGTTAGTTTTAAAATAAGGGTTTTATTTAAGGTTAGGTTTAGGGTTAGTGTTAGGGTTCTGATTAGGTTTCATTTCAGGGTTAGTGTTATGGTTAGGGTTAGTGAGAGGATTATGGGAAAGTGTTAGCTTTAGGTTTATGGTTATGGTTAAGTTAGGGTTAGTTTTAGTGCTAGGATTAGGGTTACACTTAGGTTTAATGTTAGTGTTAGGATTAGGGTTAATTTTAGGGTTAAATTTTGGTTTATGGTTAGGTTTAGAGATATTGTTATGGTTAGGTTTTATTTTCGGATTAGGGTTAGTGTTAAAGATAGAATTAGTATTACTGTTAGGGTTAGTTTTAGGGTTAAGTTTAGGGTTTCTTTTAGGGTTAGGGTTAGAATTATGGTAGGGTATGTTTTAGATTTAGGTTTAGGGTTCGTGTTAGGGTTTTTTTAGGGTAAGATAAAATTTAGGTTTAGGTATAGGGTTACAGTTAAAGTCAGTGTTAATGTTAGTATTATGGTTAGGTTTAGTGGTAGGACAAGGGTTTAGGTTAGTGTAAGGTTTAGCATTAGGGTTTGTTTAGGGGTTATGGTTAGGGTTATAGTTAGGGTTATGATAAAGGTTAATTCTAGGGCTAGTTAGTTTGAGGTTTAGGGTTAGATTATGCTTTCAGTTAGGTTTAAGATTAAGGTTAAAGATAGTGTTAGGGTTAGGGTTAGTGTTAGGATTAGGATTAGGGTTAGGATTAGGGTTAGGTTTGGGTCAAATTAGGATTAGGTTTAGGGTTACAGTTCGTGTTAGGGTAAGAGTTATGATTTGTGTTAGTTTTCAGTTTAGTTTTAGGGTTAGGGTTAGGGTTAGGGATATATTTAGGCTTACTGTGAAAGTTGTGTTACGGTTAGGGTTTGGGGTCAAGTTAGTGTTAGGGTTAGTGTTATGGTTAGGGTTAGTGTTATGGTTAGAGTTAGGGTTTAGGTTAGATTTAGTATATGGGTTAAGGTTAGAGTTAGATTTTGGGTTATTGTTAGGGTTAGGGTTAGGGGTCGTGTTAGTGTTAGGTTTAGGGTTATGGTTAGGGTAAGTGTTACGGTTAGAGTTAGGGTTAAGGTAAGGTTTAGTGTTTAGGTTAAGATGAGAGTAAGATTAAGGATTGGTGTTATGGTTAGGTTTAGTGTTAGTTTTAGGTTTTGATTTAGATTTAGGGTGAGGCTTAGCGTTAGTATCATGGTTAGATTTCAATGTAGGATAAGGCTGAGGGTTGGGTTAGGGATAAGGTTAGGATTAGTATATGGTTATTATTTGGTTTAGGTTTTGTGTTAGAGTTAGGGTTAGGGTTAATGTTACATTGAGGTTTAGTGTTAGAGTTACGTTTGGGCTAACGGTAGGGTTAGGGTTCGTGTTTTGGTTAGATTTATGGTTATTTTTAAGTTTAGGGTGAGGTTTAGTGTTAGGGTTAGTTTAGTGTTAGTGTTATGGTGAGGTTAGAGTTACTGTTAGGTTAAGGGTTAGGGTTAGGGTGAGATAGGGTAAGGTTTAGTGTTAGTGACAGGGTTACAGTTAGGGTAAGACTTAGTATTAGGGTTAGGTTTAGGGTTGGGTTTAGGGTTAGTCTTATGTTTAGGATTAGAATTAGGGTTAGGATTAAGGATAATGTTAGAGTTAAGTTTAGGGTTAGTATTAGTTTTTGGGTTAAGTTTAGGTTTAGGTTTATTGTTAGGGTTAGGGATAGTTTTAGGGTTAGTATTATGTATAGGGTTAGTGTTAAATTAGGTTTAGGGTATGGTTAGTGTTAGGGTTGTGGTTAGGGTTTGGGTTAGTGTTAGGGATAAAGTTAGGGTTAGTGTTAGGGTTATGATAAGGGTTAGGTTTAGGGTTATTTTTGGGGATAGAGTTGAGTTAGGGTTAGGTTTAAATTTAGGATTAGTGCTATGGTTAGGGATAGGGTTAGAATTTGAGTTAGTTTTATTTTTAGCTTTAGAGTTTGTGTTAGGGTAAGGGTTAGTGTTAGGATTAGTGTTAGAATTAGGGTTAGGGTTAGATTTGTGTTAGGGTTAGGCTTTGGTTTATGGTGAGGTTTAGGGTAAGTTTTATGGTTAGGGTTAGATTTATGGATAGAGTTAATGTCAGTGTTAGTGTTAGGGTTAGTGTTAGTGTTACGTTTAGGTTTAGGATTATGGTTAGGTTTAGTGTTATGTTAGGGCTAGGTTTAGGGTTAAGACTAGTGTTTGGGTAAGGGTTAGAGTTAGGTTTAGTGTTACGATTACATACAATGTTAATGTTAGTTTTAGGGTTAGGGTGAAATTTAGGGTTAGTGTTAGGGTTTGGTTAGCTTTAGGTTCAGAGTTAGGGTTGGGGTTATGGTTATGGTAAGGGTTATATTAAAGTTAGCATTTTGTTTAGGTTTTGTGATAGAGTAAATTTATGGTTAGTGTTACGGTAAAGGTTATTGTTATGGTTAGGTTTGGATTAGGGTTAGGTTTAGTGTTTTTTGTAACTTTATGATTGGGTTTTATGTTTGCTTTAGGTTAGAGTTAGGGTTAGGGTTAATGTTAGAGTTAGGTTAGTTTTATAGTTAGGGTTAGGGTTAGTGTTAGGATAAAGGTTAGGTTTAGGATTTGGTTTAGTGTTATGGTTAGTTTTATGGTTAGTGTTAGGTTAGCTGTTAGGTTTAGGGTTATGGTTCATGTTAGGGTAAGATTTAGGGTGAAAGTTAGGTTTAGGTTTAGATTTACGGTTGGGTTAGTGTTATGGTTAGGTTAAGGTAAGGGTTAGATTTAGTGTTTGGGTTAGGGTTATAGTTAAGTTTAGTAGTAGAGTTAGAGTTGGGTTAACTTAGTGTTATATTTAGTGTTAGGGTTATGGTGAGGGTTAGAATTTGGGTTTAAGTTGGGATAATAATTAGGAGTATAGTTAGGTTTAGGGGTAGTTATTATTATGTTTAGGAAAGTGTTAGGTTTAGGGTTAGGGTTACAGTTAGGATTAGGTTAGGAATAGGGTTAGGGTTAAAGTTAGTCTTAAGTTTAGGTTTAGATTTAGGGTTAGTGTTAAGGTTAGGGTTATGGCTAGAATAAGGGTTAGGCTTAGGTTTATGCTTAGTTTAGGGTTATGGTTAGAATTATGTTTAGTCTTAAGTTTAGGGTTAGTGTTAGGGTTAGCATTAAGGTTAGTGTTAGGTTTAAGGATAGGTTTACAGTAGTGTTCGTGATAGGATTAGTGTAGAGGTAAGTGTTAATATTAAGTTTTGGGTTAGGGTTAGTGTTAGGGTTAATGTTAAGGTTACGTTTACGGTTAGGTAAGGGTTATGGTTAGATTTAGGTTAAGTTTAGTGTTATGGTTTAAATTACGTTTTCTGTTAGGGTTAGGGTTATGTTAGTTTTAGGGTTAGAGTTAGGGTTAGTGTTAGTGTTACGTTTAGGTATAGTGTTAGGTTTTTGTTAAGGTTTAGTGTTAGTTTTAGGGTTAGAGTTAGTGATAATATTGGGTTTAGGAATAGGGTTATTTTTTGGTTAGTCTTAAGTTTAGGATCAGGCTAGGATTATTGATATATTAGGAATAGGGAAAAATTCACATTTGTGTTAAGGTTAAAGGTAGTTTTATGCTTAGTTTAAGGTTACTTTAGGTTAGGGTTACGTTTAGGGTGTGGTTTGGGGTTAGTTTTAGTGTTAGAATTATGGTTAGGATTAGAGTTAGGATTCGTGTTGGGGTTAGGGTTAGTGGAGGTTTAGGATTAGGGTTAGGTTTAGTGTTAGGGTTAAAGTAAAAATTAGCGTTAGGGTTAGTGTATAATCAGGGTTAGGGTTAGGATTTGTGTTAGGGTTAGGGTTATAGTAAAGTTTAGTGTTATTTTTGTGGTCTGGGTTAGTTTAGGGTAAGGATTAGGGTTAGTGTTAGGTTTAGGGTTAGGGTTTGTGTTAGTGTTAGTGTTAAGGTTAGGGTTAGGGTACCAATTATGATTAGGGTTAGGTGTAGGGTTAGGGGTAGTGTTAGTGTTAGGTGTAGGGTTAGTTTCAGGGTTAGGTTTAGGATTAGTGTTATGGTTAGGGTTAAGTTTAGGGTTAGGTTTAGTGTTAGGTTAGGGGTAGGGTTAAGGTTAAGTTAAGGTTTGCTTTATGTTTAGAGTTAGGTTTTGTGTTACGGTGAGGGTTAGGATTAGGTTTAGAGTTAAATTTAATGTTAGTGTTTGGTTTTGGTTTAGGGTTAGGTTAAGATTAGATTTAGGGTTTGGGTTTGAATTAGTGTTAGTGTTAAATTTGGGTTAAGGTTAGGGTTAGTTGTACTCTTAGTGTTTTGTTTTGTTTTAGGATTATGGTTAGGGTTATGTTTAGGGTTACAGTTATGGTTAGGATTAGAGTTAGGGTTAGGGTTAGATTAGATTAGGTTAGGGTTTGGGTTAGGGTTAAGATTAGTGTTACTGTTAGGGTTAGTGTTGAGTTAGTGAAAGGGTTTGAGTTATTGTTCTTGTTAGGTTTAAGCTTAGGTTAGTGTTACATTTAGGTTTGGGGTTTGGTTAGGGTTAGGGTTTGTGTTAGTGTTGAGGTTTATGTTAAGGATTAGCATTAGTGTTTGGGCTGGGTTATACTTAGGTTTGGGTTAGTGTTAGGTTTAGGGATAGAATTGGTGTTTGGTATAGGGTTAGGTCTAGTGTGAGTGATAGGTTTAGAGTAAGAATTAGGGTTATTGTTAGGAGTAGGACTAGGGTTAGTGTTAGCCTTAGGGTTAAATTAGATTTAGTGTTAGTGTTAGGGTTAAATTTAGGGTTAGGATTCTTTTAGGATTAGGAATAGTGTTAGTTGTAGGGTTAGTGTTAGGTTTAGGGATAGTCTTTTGGTTAGGGTTAGGCTTAGTTGTGTGGTTATATTTATTGTTCATATTAGGGTTACTTTTATGGTTAGTGTTAGTGTTAGGTTTAGGATTAGGTTTAGGATTATGTTAGGGTTAGAGTTATTCTTAGGGTTAGTGTTAGAGAGAGTGTTAGGATTTGTGTTTCAGTTATGTTTAGGATAAAGTTAGGGATTGTGTTAGTATTAGGGTTATGTTAGGTATATGCTTTCATTTAAAATTATGGTAAGGGTTATGGGTACAGTTAGTTTTAGTGTCAGGGTTAGGTTTACTGTTTGTGTTAGGGATTGGATTACTGTTAAATATTAGGTTTATGTTTAGGGTTAGGGTTAGGTTTAGTGTTATATTTAGTTTTAAGGTTTGTGTCAGGTTTGTGTTTATTGTTAAGTTTGGGATTATGATTATGATTAGCTTTAGGGTTAGGGTTAGTGTTAGGTTTAGGGTAAATGTTAGAGTTAATGTTATGGTTAGGGCTTGTGTTAGATTTTGGTTTAGGTATAGGCTTAGTGTTAGTGTTGGGTTGGAGTTATGGTTAGTGTTAGGTTTAGCATTAGGGTTAGGGTTAAAGTTGGTGTTAGGGTTAGTGTTAGAGTTAGGATTATGGTTATGGATAGGGTTAGTGTTAGAATTAGGGTTAGTGTTATGTTTAGAATTAGGGTTAGTGATAGGGTTAGTGTTAGTGTTTGCATTTGGATTTGGTTTAAGGTTAATGGTAGGGTTAGCATTCAGGTTACGTTTAGTGTTATTTTTAGGGTTATTTTTAGGACTTATTTTTAATATCAGTCTTAGGGCTTTTTTAGGGTTAAGTTCAGTGTTAGTATTAGGGCTTGAATTAGCATTAAGGTTAAGGTTACAGTTAGGGTAATGATATTTTTAGGGTTGGGGTTCAGGTTAGGTTTAGGGTAATGGATATGTTAGATTTAATGATAGGGCTAGGGTCAAGCTGAAGATTAGCATTAGGGTTTTGGTTAGGGTTTGGGTAATGGATAGGGTTAGAGCTAGGGTTAGGGCTAGGTTTATTGTTAGTGTCAGGGCTAGGTGTAGGGTTAAGTTTAGGTTTAGTGCAAGGATTAAATTTAGAGTTAGGTTTAGGGTAAGTTTTAGGGTTAGATTTAGGGTTTGAGTGAGGGTTAAAGATAGGGTTGGGTCTTGGATTAGGGCTATGTTTTGGATAACATTATGGCTCTTCTTAACTATACAGTCATATAAGAACTAAGGTTACAATTAGGGCTAGTTTCAGGATTATGTTTAGGACTGAGTCTAGTTTTAGGATTAGGTTTAGGATTAGGGTGATATTTTTTAACTAGGGTTACTGTTAGGGTCTGAGTCATGGTCACAATTCATTTTATGGTTACAGATAGGGCTCAAATTAGTGGTAGGCTTAGGGCTGGATGTAGGGTTAGATTTTGGTTTAGGTTAAGGGTTAGAGTTATTCCTATGTCTCAGTTTTGTTTTAGGACTAACGTTAAAGTTAAGTGTAGTTTTATGATTAGCATTAGTGTTATTGCTACTGATAGGGTGAGTTTAGGCTTAGGAGTAGATTTAAAGTTATGGTTAATTCTAGGGTTACAGCAATGGGTAGTGTTAGAGCTAAGATTAGGCCTGGTGTTTTGGTTATGGTAAAGGATGGTTTAAAACTAGGAATAGGGCTATGGCAAGAGTATAAATTTGTGTTTGGGCTAGAGTTTGGTTTAGGGTTAGGGCTAAATTAGGGCTAGGAATAGGTCTATTCTTAGTGTTAGGCTTAGGCCTAGGATTAGGGCTATGTTTATTGTTAGGTTTAGGGTTAGGTTTAAGAAAAGAACTGCCTGTTTGATTTCCACCTCCATTTCCATTAACCGATAGGTGACAAAATGAAGTGAAACCTTAAAATACAATGTGTTCATGATAATGAACCATTGAATTGAGAAGAGCATACCTTGGGAGCACACTAAGGATAGATAAAAATGACACCTGCTGAGTATCAAAGAAATTTGAACAAAACTATCTCTCACCCTACCATTACCTCTAATCCTAGTCCTAGCTGTAACTCTAAACCTAACATTAACCCTAACGTGATTAGAGAACCATTGATCCTAGAATTCCTGCCCTTGGGAAGCATTGTGTGGCAAACTAAGTGATGAATCCTACTCAACATCAAACAAATCTGACCAAATAATTATGGGAGGTATTTCAGTACATGTACATTTTCCTGTTTCTCCTATAGGGCTCTCAGATTAAGTTGTTTTTGCATGCTTAAGCATAGGCTTACTTTTAAAAGGAACATTCCAGTGTCCCTATAGAGACCTGATAGAGTGTGTGAAGTTTAAAGCAGCTAGCAAAAACCGTGTTTGATTTTCAACTTCATTAACTTACTTTCCCATATAGGTCAAAATTAAGTGAAATCTTAAAATACAAAATGTTCCTGACAGTGAAACTGTGAATGGAGAAGGCCTAAACCTAGATAACAGAGTAAATCTAGCTAAAAGATAAATATTTCCAAGTATCAAAAATTTTTGAATAAATCTAAGTCTAACCCTAACACTAGATCTAACCATAGCTTTTCCCCTAACCTTATCTTTTTTTATGAAAACTTTGAATGTAGAATTCCCAAACTTGAGCAGCCTAGTGGGGGAAGCTGAAGTATGAATGCTGCACAGTATCAAAGATATCTGTCCAAAAAGTTTATGGAGTATATCAGTACATGCATATTTCCCTGTTATCTCCTAAAGGACTATAGAATATAGTTGTTTTTACATGCTACATTTAGGCATACTGTCACAATAACAAACCACAAATTGCTCACAGGGAATTGATGGAGTGTGAGTTTTCAAGGAGCTAGCACAAATGCTTTGATTTCCATCTCCATTTCCATTTACCTGTATAAGACAAAATGAACTGAAAGTTTAAAATACAAACTATTCTTTAAAGTGAACCATTAAACCTAGGAGGCCCAAACATGTGGAATATTGTAAGGATAGGAGAAAAATGAATCCTGCTAAGTATCAAAGAAATTTGAACAAAACTAACTCTAACTCTAAAAGTAGATCTAACACTAGTCCTACAACTATTCTTAAAACAAATACTAACTGGTTTAAAAAACTGTTAATCCTAGAAGTCCTAAACCTGGGGAGCCTAGTGGGCCAAGCTATCAGATGAATCCTATGCAGTATCAAAGAAATATGACCAAATATTTGAGGTGCTATTTCAGTTCATGCATATTTCTCTGTTTTCTGCTAAGGGCTCTCAGATAAAATTGTTTTTTGCCATCTTCATCTTAGGTCTATTTTCACAAAAAACAAACCAGAGAGTTCCCACAGAGAACTGATTCAGTGTTTGAAGTTTCAAGCAGCTACACCAACTCGGTTTGATTTCAACCTCCATTTTCATTTACCTATATAGGTCAATATGAAGTGAAACCTTAAAACACAAAGTGCCCCTGTTAGCAAACCATTGAAATGAGAAGGCCCAAACCTGAGGAGCATATTAAGGCTAGGTAAAAGATGACTCCTTCCAATAATCAAAAAAATTGTACAAAACTTACTATCACTCTAACATCTAAACTTAGCCCTAACCCTAAACCTAACACTAACCCTAATCTGATTAGAGAATCATTGATCCTGGAAGTCCCAAAGTTGGAGAGATTTGTGGGGAAAGCTAAATAATAAGTCCTACTCAGTATCAAAAAATTCTGACAAAATAATTATGGGAGGAATTTCAGTGCATGTATTTTTTTCTGCATTTTCCTAAAGGGCTCTTAGATAAAGTTGATTTGCATGCTTCAGCTTAGGACTACACTCATAAGGAATATACCAGAGTGTCCACACAAATAATTGATTGTGTGTGTGCAGTTTCAAGCAACTAGCATAAATTTGTTTTATTTCCAGGTCTATTTACATTTACTCATATACATCAAAATGAAGTAAAATGAAAATATTATCTGTTCCAGACAACAAAACATTGAACCAAAAGGCCTAATCCTGGGAAACAGAGTAAGGTTACTTAAAGAAGAATCCTGGATTGTATCAAAGAAATTTGAATAAAGTAACTCTAACCCTAACACTACCTCTAAACTGAGCCCTAATCCTAATCCTAAACATTAGCCCTATCCCTAAACCTAAATTTAAGCCCAATTTTAACTATAGCCATTGGCAAAACCCTACCTCTAACTCTATCAATTACCATAACTGTAACCCTAACCCTAATGCTAAATGTAGCCCTAACACTAACATTTACACTAGACCTGCTCTAACCATAACCCTTGCCCTAGCCCCAAATCTAGCTCCAACCATAACACTTATCCTAAACCTATCCTAAACCTAACTGTAACCCTAACCCTAACCCTAACACTATCCCTAATCCTAACCGTAAATGTAGCCCTAACCCTAGCTATAATCCTATCTTTTACCTAAATTTAAGTGTAATCCAAATGCTAACAATATGACTAAATCTAAATGTATAAATTTCTCAAAGGCTATTCAAAACCCTAAAGATGACATGAACCCTAACACTATCCATATCCATTACTATAAACCTAATGCTAACTTGAGACTTAACCTTAAACCTTAACCAAAACCAATCCCTAATTCTGACCCTGATCATAATAGTACACATAGCTCTAAACCTGACCATTACCATAAACCTAACCCTTACAGTAGACCTATTTATATCCAAAACATACAACAAACCTCAAATGCAATGCTAGACCTGACATTAGCCTTAGCCTTTATCCTAGCCCTAGCCCTAACCCAAACCCTCATCTGAGCCATAAACCTAGCCTTAAATCTAACCTTCAGCCTAACCCTAACCCAAGACCTAATCCTAACTATAACCTTATACCTAAACTTAACTCTAAATGTATCCATTACCCTAAACATAGCACTTATCCTAATGCTAACCCTAGGATTAACCCTAACCCTATCACTATCCCCAAAACTATTAATTACCCTAAAACTAACCTGATCCCTAAACCTAACCCTATATTTACCCTAACCCTAACCCTAACTCTATTTCAAGCCATAACCCTAAACTCAAACCTAAAAAAAAGCCCTAACACTGACCCTGGCCTTAATAATTATCCTAGCTCTAAACCTGACTCTTACCCTATAGGCACACCTTAAAATAGACCTAATGATAAGCATTTCCCTTAAACTCTTTCTAACTGTAACCCTAGACCTGACATTAGTCCTAGCCATAATTTTAGCCCTTACCCTAACACAAACCCTAGCCCTTATCCTAGCACTAAACATAGCCTTAATTACAATCCTAACCCAAACTCTAGACCTAACCCTGACACTAACCTAGCTCTAATCTTAGCCCTAATTTAGCCATATCTCTAACCCTAGTCCTAAGACTAACTCTAAATCTCACATTAGACCTTTCACTTATTCTAACCCTAACACTTACCGTAACCCTAACCCTAGCCCTAACCCTTGAACTATCCTTTGCCCTAGCACTAACCTTAGACAAAACCTGTCAATTGAGCCCTAACCCAAAGACTAAGTCAAACCCTAACACTAGCCCAAACCATAAGAGTAATTCTAAAACTAGCCCTAATCCTAACCTTAGCCCTAAAAAGAACCTAGCTACCAATATAACCCTAACCCTTTACCTAAAACAAACCCTAACCTTAAACCTAGTCCTAAACCTAGCCCTTATATGAGTTGTAAGCCGAACCCTTATATGAATCTTGAGCCTGACACTGACCCTAATACTACTAGCTCTAAACATCACCCTAACCCTAAACCTAACCCTAACACTAACTGTAGCTCTAAAACCCTAAAACTACCTCTAAAAATCATGCTAATACTTATATTAGCCCTAATACTAACCCTATCCCTAACTTAACACAAAACCTAGCCCTAATCCTAGCTTTAACCCTAGCCCTATTTGTAACCATAAACTTAGCCGTAAACTGATCTCTAACACTATCCATTACCATAACCCAAACATATCCCTAATCCTATACATAACCCTAGCCCTAACCTTAGTTCTAAACTTATCCATTATCCAAAAAATAACCCTAACCCTTAAGCTAAACCTAGGTCTAACCCTAACCCTATCCATTACACTAAACCAAACCCAAACCCTTATACTAACCCTGTCATTACCCTAAACTTAAACCCTAACTTAACCCAAACCGTAACTCTGAACCTGACCCTAAATATAACCCTAGATATAAACCTGAATCTTACCCTAAACCTAATATTTACACTGGACCAATCCAGGAATCTAACACTAAATCTAGGCTTAACTATAACCCTCGACCTAACATTAGCCCTAGCCCTAATACTATCCCTAACTCTAACACAAACCCTAAACCTCATTCTAACCATGAACCTACACTTAATCATAACCCTAACCCTAATTAAGCTCTAACCCCAATATTAACCTTTGCCCCACCCTAATCTTAGCCAAAACCACATCCCTTACCCTAAACATAACCCTAACTCTAACCCTAATTGTTGTCGTCACAATTGTCCTATCCTTAGCTCCAGCTTTAGCACTAGATCGAAACCTAACTTTAAATCTAAACCTAACTCGATGTCTAAGCCTAAAACTAGCACTAAACCTGATGCTAATTCTAAAACTAGTCCTAACCCTAACCCTAATAGTAACCCTAGCTGTAATTTAGTCCTATCCCTAACCCTAACCCTAACCCTAGGCCTAAGAATAACTCTAAATCTCACACTAGCCCTATCGCTATTTCTAATCCTATCCCTTTCCGTAAACCTAACCCTATTCCAAATCCTAGTCCTAACCCTTGCCCTATCCTTATCCATAGCACTAACCTTAGATAAAAACCTAACTTTAAATTTCACCCTAAACTGAAGCCTAAGCCTAAATCTAAGACTAGCCCTAACCCTAACACTAATCATAAAAATTTCACTAATCCTAACCTTATCCCTAAACCAAACAGAGCCAAAACTCTAAACCTAAAACTTAACCTAAACCAAGCCCTAACCCTACACCTAGCACTTTTCCCAGCCCTAATTTGAGTTTTAATCCAAACCCTAAACATAACCCTGACCCTTACTCTAATAATAACACTAACTCGAGGTCTAAACATCACCCTAAACCTAAACCTAAACCTAACAGTAAACCTAGGCCTAAAAAACTAAAATTAGCTATAATCATAACCCTAGTACTTACATTAGCCTTAACCATAACCCTGTACTAACATAACCCAAAACCTAGCCCTAATCATAACCCTAAACCTAGCCCTAAACTGATTTCTAACTCTATCCATTACCATAACCATAAACCTAACCCTAATGCTAATTCATGCCCTACCTTTCAACCTTAACCTATTCCAAACCCTAACCCAGAATTTGACCCTAAATATACCCCTAGCTCTAAATCTGACACTAACCCTAAACATAACCCTTACACTAGACATACCCATAATCTTAACCCTAAAATTATATTTAACCATAATTCTGGAAATGAAATTAGCCCTAGCATTAACCCTAGCCATAACCATAAAAAAAATAAAAAATAAAATTAAATAAATAAATAAAAAACAACAACAACAAAAAACAAACAAACAAAAAAACTAGCCCTCATCATAGACATAAACCTCACATTAATCATAACCCTAAACCTAACCACAGGACTATCCCTAATTCTAACCCTCACCCTACCTCTAAACCTAACTATAAGGCCATTCTTTACCCCAAACTTTGCCCTAACTCTAAACCTAAACTCAAACCCTAACCCTAACCCTAAACCTAACCCTAACCCTAATCCTAACACTGGGCTTAAACTAAACACTTAATCTAGCCCTAATATTAGCCCTAATTTCGCCCTATCTCTAACCCTAAATCTAACCTTAGCCCTAAGACTAACTCTCTCCCTATCACTATCTCTAGTTCTAACCCTTTCCCTTAACATAACCTGAAACCTAGCCATATCCCTTGAAGTATCCTTATTTCTATCCCTAATTCTAGATCTAACCCTAATTCCAAAATTAACTCAAACACTAAGGCTAAGCCTAACACTAACACTAGCCCTAACCCTAACCCTAGGACTCAAACAAAACCGAGCATAAGCCCTAACCCTAAACCTTAAATTAAACCAAACCGTAACACTACAATTAGACCTAACCCTAGCACTAATTCGAGTCCTAATCCTAAATTTAAAACCAACCCTGACCCCGATTCATATTTTAACACTCATCTTAGCTCTAAACACCGCCTTCACCTTAAACTTAACCCTAACAGTAACCCTAGCCCTAATTCAATTTCTAACTGTCACCCTAAAACTAAGCCTTACCTTGGTTCCTATCCTAACATGAACCCTAGCTAAAAATATCACCCTAACCTTAAACCTAACCCTAACACTAAACATAATCCATACTCTACCACTAAAACTAACCATAATGGTAGCCCTAGTTTTTACATTAGCCATTGCCCTAACATTAATCCTAAACCTAACACAAGATTTAGGCCTAATCTGAGCCCTAAACCTAGATTTAACCCTAACTCTAACTATAACCATAGCCCTAACCCTAGCTCTAAACCAATACTTTACCCTAAGCAAAATTCTAAACCTTTCATTAATCCTTAGGCTAACCCAAACACTAACACTAGTAATAGCCCTTACCCATGCCCTCATTCTTGATCTAACCCTATCCAAAACCCTAAAACTAACCCTGACACTTTTACTGAACTACCACTAATCCTAGGTATAATCCTAACTCTAACCCTAACTCAAAACCTACCATAATCCTATTCCTAGACCTAATCCTGAAACTAACTCTCAGCCTAGCCCTAACCATAACTCAGAACCTAACCCTTACACTAAACATAACCTTAACTAAATCCTAGTTCTCTCACCCTAACCCTAAATCAAGACCTAATCCTAACCATAACCCTAGCCCAAATCTTATGTCTAACTGTATCATTACGCTAAATATAAACCTTACCCTAATGGTAAAGCTAGGTCTAACCCTAAACACATCACTATCCCAAAATTTATCAATTTCCCTTAACTTACCCTGAACCCTAGACCTAATCACATCATTACCCTAACCCTAACCCTAATGCTAATTTAAGCCCTAAACCTAAACTCAAACCTAAACCAAACCCTAACACTGACACTGACCCTAATAATTCCCCTAGCTCTAAACCTCACTCTTACCCTATAACTAACCTTTACACTAGACCTAGCCATAAAACTAACCCTGAAACTATCACTAAGCATAACCCTAGACCTGATATTAGCCTTTGCCATGATACTAGCCCTAACCCTAACACAAACCCTAGTCCTTATCCTAGCCCTAAACATAGCATTAATTATAACCCTAACCATAACCCTACGCCAAACTCTAACACTAACACTATCCCTAGCCTGAATCTTAGACCGAATTTAGCCCTACCCCTAACCTTAACCCTAACTCTAGCTCAAAGACTAACTCTAACTCTCACGTTAGTCCTAACACTAGTTCTAACTTTATACTTTACTGTAACCATAATCCTAGCCCAAACCAAAGATCTAGAACTAGCTCTATTCATAGCCCTAGCAGTAATTGTAGTTCTAAACCTAACTCTAAATCTAACCCTAAATCTTAGCCTAAACCTAAATCTAATGCTAGTCATAACCCTAAGGCTAATCCTAAAAGTAACACTAACCCTAGCCCCAAAACAAAACCAAGCCATAGACCTAACCCTAACCCTTAATATATACTAAGCCCTAACCCTACACTTAGCCATAACTCTAGCCCTAATTCAATTTTTAAACCAAACCCTAAAACTAACCCTGACCCTGACTCTGACCTTAACACTAATCCTAGCTCTAAACATCACCCTAACCCTATACCTAAACCTAACAATAGACCTAGCCCTAACCCTAACCCTAAAATTAGACCTAATTGCATCCCTGGTACTTACATTAGTCATTACCATAAACCTAGCATTAACTTAACCCATAATCTAGCCTTATTTCAAGCATTATCCCTAGATTTACCCCTAACCCTAACCCTATCACTAATCATAACTATAATCATAGCCATAACCCTAGATTTAACCCTAACTCTAACCCTAAGCCTAACCATATCAATAATCATAAACAGTAACCCTAGCTGTACCCCTATATCTAACCCAATCCATTACCATAACCCTAATGCTAAACCTGGGCCTAAACCTAACCATATCACTAATCCTAACCCTATCCATTAACCTAAACCTAAACTGAAATATAAACCTAACACTATCCTTACCCTAATCCTAAATCTAATGCTAATTCGAACCCTAATATTAAACTTTAACCTATCCAAAACACTAATCACGACCCTTAATCTAATAGTACCCTTAGCTCTAAAACTCACCCTAACTGTAAACCTGACCCTTACACTAGACGTAGCCATAAACATAACCCTAAAACTATTGTAACTGTAACACTAGACCTGAAATTAGCCCTTGTGGTAAGTAGCCTAGTGCTAATCCTAGCCTTTATTTAATCATATCCTAACCCTAAAACTAGTCATAAGACTAACTCTAACTCTTGCCCAGGCCTATACTTAGTTCTATACTTAGACTTAATCCTTATCCTAGATCTAAGCCTAAATCTAAATCTAAATCTAAATCTAAATTTAACTGTAAAAATAAGCATAAAAGAGACCCTAACACTACCCCTAACCATAATGCTAATCCTAAAACGTGCCCTAGCCCTAGCCCTAGCCATGAACCAAAAACAAGCTATAGCCCTAATCCTAACCCTTAACTTAAATCAAACCCTAACCCTAAAACTAACTGTAAAACTAAACCTGATCGTGACACTGACCCTAACACTAATTCTATCTCTAAACATCACCCTAAAATTAAGTTAACCCTAACACTATGTCTAGCCTTAACCTAACCCTAAATATTGCAGTAATCATTACCCTAGTTGTTACATTAGTCGTTGTCCTAATCGTAGCCCTAACCCTAATACAAATTATACCCCTAATACTAGGCGTGAAACTATCTTTAACCCTAAAGTAGGCCTAACCCTAACCATAATACTAGCCCTAATACTAACCCTAACCCTATTTCTTACACTAATCAAACCCTAACCCAAATCCTAATCATTAGCCTAACTTAAACTCTAACCGTAATAATAGTCTTAAGCCTAGCCCTCATTCTACCTTTAAACCTAACCCTGACCCTAATATGACTCTACAAGTAACCCTAGGTCTAAACATGACCCTAAACCTAAACCAAACCCTAATACTAGCCCTACTGATAACCCTATACCTATAGCTAGGCCTAACACTAGACCTAGAACCAAAGCTAATTATAAATATAGCTATAACTCTAGCCATACACCTACACAAAAACCTAGTACTAGCCCTAACAATAATCCTTAACCTAAACCAAACGCTTACCCTACACCTAAAACTAAACCTAGTCCTAATTCTGAATCTAACCCTAACCCTAACCCTATCCCCAATACTGACCCTGATTCTAACATTGAACCTAGCTTTAAACATGAAACTAGCCCAAAACCTAGAACTAACACTGGACCTAGTCATAACCCTAACCCTAAAACTAGCCCTAAACATAACCCTAGCTCTTACATTACCCTTAGTCCTAACCCTACCCCTAAACCTAACACAAAACCTAGGCCTAATCCTAGGCCTAAACTTACCTCTAAGCATAACCCTCAGCCTAACCCTATCCTTAAACCTAGCCCTAACCTAAGCCACGCCTTAGACCTAACCCTAGCTCAAAGCCTAACCTTTACACCAAACATAACCCTAGTTCTATCCTAAACCCTAACCCTAACTCTAGTCTTAATCCTAACATTAAACCTAGCCTGAACTTTAGCTATAACCAAAACCATTACACTAACACTAACCCTAACCCTAATTAAAGCCCTATCTCTAACACTAAAACTAACTCTAACCATAAATGTAAACCTAGACCTAAACGTAAACCTAACTCTCACCTTAGCCCTAACTCTAGCTCAAACACTAAACCCTACTCTAACCTAACCATAATCCAAGCCCTAAACCTAACACTTACCCTACCCCTAAAACTTACCCCAAATCACAGCCTAGTCCTATTCCTAAACCTAACCCTAATCCTAGACTCAATTCAAACCATAACCTAACCCTAACCCTAGCTCTAAACCTATCCATTACACTAAAATATAACAGTAACCATAATGGTAACCCTAACCCGATTGCTAAACCTAATTCATCCATTACCCTAAACCTTAATTGAAACCTAAACTAAACCCTATTCATTACCCTAATCCTAAGCCTAACCCTAATGCTAATTTCAAGCCTTAACCCTAAACCTCTAGCTAAACCTAATGCTAACCCTGACCCCGACCATGATGCTAACAATAACCCTAGCCCTAAAGCTCACCTTTAACCTAAACCTACCTCTTACACTAGACCTAGCCATCATCTAACACTAAAACTTTTTTTAATGTTAACCCTACACCTGATATTAGCCCTAGACTTGGTCCTAGCCATAACCCTAACAGAAACCCAGCCCTTAAACTAGTCCTAAACCTAGCCTTAATCCTAAAGTGAAACATAACCCTAGGCCTAATCCTAATTCTAAACCTCACCCTATATCTAAAGCTAGATATAACCCCACCCATTCCCCTAAACTTAACCTTAACACTAATGCTAACCATAACTCTAGCCCAACCCTTAGTCTAAGTCAAACACTAACCCTATCCTTAATACTAGCCCTAATGTAGCCCTAGCCCTAACACTAAATCTAGCCCTAATCTTAAGCCCTAATTTAGGTCTAATCCTAAGCCTAACTCTAGCCTAATCCAATCCCTAATTTTGCCCTAAATCTAACATTAACCCTAGCCCTAATCCTAACCCCAATTTAGTCAAAATCGTAGCCCTAAATCTAACCCTAATCCTAAAATGAATACTATGATTAACTCTAATTCTCACCTTAGCCATATCCCTAGTTCTAACCATATTCATTACCATAACACTAACCCTCACCTTAACCCTAGCCCTAGCCCTAACCCTAACCCTAGATTTAACCTAACTCAAAATCTAACCCTAACACTAAGTTTGAACTTCAACCTAACACTATCCCTGAACCTGATGTTGAACCATAATCTAGCTGTAACCGTAGCCCTAGCCCTAAAACAAAACCAATCTATATCCCTAACCCTTAACCTAAACCAAACCCTTACCATACAATTAGTACTAACTTTAGCCCTAATTTGAGTTGTAACCCTAACCCTAAAACTAACTCTGACTCTGACACTAACCCTAACAATAACGCTTGTTCTAAACATCACCATAACCCTAAACCTAACCATAATACTACACCTAGCACTAACCCTAACCCTAAAATTAGCACTAATTGCAACACTAGTTCATACATTACCATAGCCCTAATACTAGCGATAACCAAACCACAAACCAAGCCCTAATCCTTGCCTTAACTCTAGCTTTAAACCTAACCCTAAACCTAACCATAACCCAGAGCATAGCCCTAAACTTTACTTAACCCTAGCCAGAATTCTAACCATAACACTAGCCCTATAACTAGCTCTAATCATAACCATTACCATAACCATAATGATAACTGTAATGGTAACCCTGAGCCTAACCCTAATCTTATCCCTAAGCCTAACCTATTTCATAACCTAAACCTAACCTGAACCCTAAAGCTAACTCTATCATTACCCTAACTCTAACCCTAATGTTAATTCAAGCCTTAATCCTAAACCTTAACCCAACACAAACCCTAACTCTGCCCTTTCCCATGATAATATACCTAGCTCTAACCCTGACCCTACACCTAAACCTAACCCTTATACTAGACCTAGACATAAACCTAACCCTAAAACTATCCCTAGCCATAATCCTAGACCTGACATTTGCCCTGGCAAAAATACTAGCCCTAAACTTAACACAAAATACTCATAACCCTAATCCTAACCATAACCCTAATCCTATCCATAAACCTAGAACTAAATTTATTTCTAACATTATCAATTACCCTAAACATAACCGTAATTATAATGCTAACTCTAGGCCTAAATCTAACGCTATCCCTAACCATAACCCTATCCATTATGTTAAATCTAACCTGAGCCCTAAACCAAACCCTATCATTACCCTAACACCAAACCTAATGCTAATTCAAGCCCTAAACCTAAATCCTAACCTAAACAAAACCCTAACCTGACAGTGACCCTAATAATACCCCTAGCTCTAAATCTTATCTCTACCTGAAACCTAACACTTACACTAAACGTAGCCATAAACCTAACCCTAAAACTATCTCTAACTGTAAACCTAGACCTGCAATTGCCCTAACACTAATCCTAGCCCTAACCCTAAAACAAACCCTATCCCTCATCCTAGCCCTAAACCTATCTTAATCATAACTCTATTGAACCCCTAGCCCTAACCCTAATTCTAACCTTCACCCTAGCCCTATCCTTAGCTCTTACCCCATAGTTTACATGAAATGAAACCCTAAACCTAAAACTAACCCTAGGCATAAACATAATGATAAACCTAGCACTATTCCTAGCCCTAATTAAGCCCTATACCTAACCAAACACTAAGCTTAGCTGTAAGACTAACTCTCACTCTCACCCTCGCCCCATTCCTAATTCTAACCCTATTCCTTATCATAACCCTAATCTTCGCCATAAACCAAGACCTAACAGTAGCCCTATCCTTAGTTCTAGACCTAACCCTAGATTTAATCCTAAATCAAAATCTAACTTTACCCCTAAGACTAAACCTAAACCTAACACTATCCCTAAACCCAATGCTAAGCCTAAAACTAGCCCTAACCATAGTCCTAGCCCTAAAACAAAACCAAGCCATAGCCCTAACTTTAAACCTTAACCTTAAAAACAATTAACCCTTCTCCTAGCCCTAACCCTAGCCCTAATTCGACTCCAAACCCTAACCTTAAAACTACTCTGACCTGGAATTTGAACCTAACACTAACCCTAGCTCTAAATGTTTACCTAACTCTACCAGTAGACCTAGTCCTAATCCTAATCCTATAAATAGCCAAAATAATAACTTTACTTCATACATTGGCCATAACACTAAAACTAGCCCTAACTCTAACCAAAACCTAGACTTAATGCAAGACCTAACCCTTGCTTTAACCTTAAACCTAAACTGAACACTAGCCCTAGCCCTAACCCTTAACGTAGCCCTAATCCTAGCTCTAATCCTATCCCTTACCCTAAGCTAACCCTAACCATAATGCTAACCCTAGGCCTAACCCTAATCTTTAGCCTAACCTAAACCCTCACCCTATTACTAGTCCTAACCCTAGACCTTATTCTAGCTCTAATCATAACTCAAACCCTAAACCTAACCCTGACACTTATTCTGACCCTAAAGGTAACCATATGTCTAAACCTGACACTAACCATAAACTGAACCCTAACACTAGCACTAGCAATAAACCTAAACTTAAACCTAACCCTAACACTAGCCCTAGACCTAAACCTAATCCTACATCTAGCCAAATCTCTAGCCCTAGACCTAAAGAAAAACGTAGCTCTAGCCCTAATTTTTGGGAGCCACAGACAAGTCAAGTTGGGGCCTGGCACTTTGCCAAGAGGAGTTGTTTGAGAAGTAATGCCAGCAAGCCATTCGGATGATAGAGATTCCTTAATGACTGACTGCAGAGTCTAGATTATGTCAATTAAGTTAAGCTGTGTGTAATCATTAAGAAAATGAGGATTCCTTATTGGTTGACTTCTGATTCTAATTTATGTTAATTAAGTTCAGGTGTGTATTCAGTCATGTATATATTCCTCTCTGTCCCGTAATAAAACAGCTCCCACTGTATCAATCTTCTCAAGTTTCTTGTCACTCGCCCCTTAGTTATTTTGCTGCAGCCAGCCAGACTGTGGCAGATGGTGGCCTGTAGGGGGAGCCCTGGAACACTCGGGGGTAAGTGACGAGGAAATGCTGCCCATCCCTAGAAAGATAGGATGGGAGTAAATCTGCTTGTCCCTAAGCAGATAGGGTGAGAGGAAGAATGGCCATTTGAAGAAAATGGAGAAGATTGATATAGTATATTTGTGTCTTGTTTTGTCTTGGTGTATTGTATTGTCTTTGTGACAAAAATATGGAAGTGGTGTTAAGTAAATTACTAAGGGAGGGAGGCACCCCATGTAAACCAAGAATAGTTAGGGAATGTTTAGATGGAAGCCCGGAAACTCTAGTCAGAAAGAAGAAGAAAGTTCAGAGGAGGAAGTATTATAAGGAAAAAAGTTGCAGCAAAAGGCTATTACTAAATACTTTTCATTACCAGAGGATACATGAAGTGATGTGGCAGCTGCTGAGTGTGCAAGCTGGTCATGAGCAGCGGGGACTTTCCAAGCAGCAGCATTGACTACCCCTTCCCTGCCCCTTACCCTGGAAGCGGGACACCACTGCTGGGAGCCCAAATCCAGACCTGACCCAGAGGTAAAGTCTCGCAGGCCCTTGCTCTCTGTGCCCGGTGGCAATTTGAATCTGGGACACTCCCCAGGGACATCTGGGGCTTCCCCGGGGATGCTACAGCCTGCAACAGAAGACGCACCCTGCGTCCCTGAAATTTGGCCACTTCCAATGCCAATAACTAATGAATTGTCAGTTTTCCCTATTTGCATCATTGCCAGCATTCCTGCTTTTGTCCCAGTGCCAGTGAGGATGAGGGTGGAAGAATTTCCAGTGTTTCTGAGAACCAGATGAGACTTCACATCATCCTAGCTGCCTGCAGAACTTACCTGGACTGTGAAATTACCTGGACTGTGATTTAATTACCTGGACTGTGAACTTACCTGGACTGTGATTTACCTGGACTATGTGTTACATATATGCATTGTGAACTATCTGTTGATGCAACAAATTGTGGTAGTACCAGGGTATCATTGCTGATGGTGTCATCTGTGGTAAAATTTTTCCAAGGGTTTCTTACTTGGAGCCATCAATTGACTTGATATCGTGTCATTTTGTATCCCACTCTTCTGCTTGTAGCAGATTATTTATGGTGTTTGTGTAAAAACCACTATGGTCATTATCCACAAGTGTGGCTGAGTGTGTTGGACCGGTAGTCAAAGACGGGTAAGATCTAATTACAATGGTACCAACCTAAGACAGGAGGCTGGCGATTTGAGATCAAACCATCCAATGACAGGTAAGGACAATATGTAGTATTGGACAACCTAAAACAGACACGGTCCCTAAGCCACACATTTTTTGTTTACTTAAACAAAAGGAAAAAATGTTGAGAGCCACAGACAAGTCAAGATGGCGCCTGGCACTTTGCCAAGAGGAGTGATTTGAGAAGTAATGCCAGCAAGCCATTAAGATGATAGAGATTCCTTAATGACTGACTGCTGTGTCTAGATTATGTCAATTAAGTTAAGCTGTGTGTAACCATTAAGTTGATGAGGATTCCTTATTGGTTGACTACCCATCTAGATTATGTTAATTAAGTTAAGCTGTGTATTCAGTTATATATATATATATATATATATATATATATATATATATATATATATATATATATATATATATATATATATAAAACTCTCTGTCCCGTAATAAGGCAGCTCCTACTGTATCAATCTTCAGAAGTTTCTTGTCACTTGCCCCCCAGTTATTTTGCTGCAGCCAGCCAGACGGCAGCACTAATGATAAACCTTAACCTAGCACAACACTAACCCTACACCTAGACCTAACTCTATTGATAATTCTGTGTTTAACTTTAACCCTAACTATAACCAGAACACTGTCCCTGACCCTTGCCCTAACACTAACCCTAGCTCTAAATATCACGCTAATGGTAACCCTAACTCTAACACTTGAGCTACCTGTAACACTTACCCCAAAAGTAGCTCTAATCATAACCCTGGTTTATACATTAGTTGTAGGCCTAACACTAGACCAAATCTAACCGAAAACCTTGCTTGAAGGTGAGTGCTAACCCTAGTTTTCACACTAATACTAAAACTATCCCCAATCCATACCCTAACCCTAGATCTAACCATAGGTTTTACCCTATGTATTACCTTAAGCTAAACCCTAAAACTAATGCTAACCCTAGTCCTAATGCTAATCCAGAGCCTAACCCAAACCCTAACGGTATTACTAGTCCTAACCTGAACCTTCGTTCCAGCTCTAACCCTAACCCAAACCCAAACCATAACCCTGACACTTATTCTGACCCTAAAACTAACCACAGGTATGAACCTGACACTAACCCAAAACTGAACCATAACATTAGCCCTACTGGTAATCATATACATAAACCTAAACCTAACATGAACCCTAGACTTAAATCTAATCCTAAATCTATCCATACCTCCAGCCCTGGACCTGAACAACAAGCTAGCCCTATACCTAACAGTAACCTTTAATATAACCAAAATCTAACCCTATCCCTATACCTAACCCTAGTGCTAATTCTGGCAATAAACCCAACGATAACTCTAACCTGAACACTGGCCCTGATCCTAACATAATCCTAGCTCCAAAGCTCACCCCAAACCAAAACCTAATCCTAACACTAGACCTAGCCATAACCCTAATACTAAAACTAGCCCTAATCATAACCCTAGCTCTTACATTACCCATGGCCGTAAACCTAGGCCTAAACTAACAAAAAATATAGCTCTAATTTTAGGCCTGAACATAGCCCTAAGTGTAACCCTAAACCTAGCCATAGCCCTAACCATAATCCTAAGCCTCGATTTAGACCTAAACCTTGCTCAAAGCCTAATATTTACCCTAAGCATAACCCTATTCCTGTCGCAAAACCTAACCTAACACTATCCCTAATCCCAACATTAAACATAGCCCTAACCATAGCTCTAATTATATCAACTACTCTAACCCTAGCCTTAATCGTAATGATAACCCTATCCCTAAGCCTAGCTCTAATTCTATCCATTACCCTAAAAATAATCCTAACCCTAATGCTAACCCTAGGCTTAACCTTAAACCTATCACAATCCCTAAACCTATCCATTGACCTAAAACTAACCTGAACACTAATGCTAAGCCTATTCATTACCCAAACCCTAACTCTAACTCTAATTGG
The DNA here is from genome assembly GCF_021218885.2 of Marmota monax. Taxonomy (NCBI): domain Eukaryota; kingdom Metazoa; phylum Chordata; class Mammalia; order Rodentia; family Sciuridae; genus Marmota; species Marmota monax. The sequence continues at coordinate 788,224 of NW_026692693.1, read as the reverse complement.
AGCCCTAAACCTAAACCTTTTCCTAAAACAAACCTTAAGCCAAACCCTGACCCTAATAATACACATAGCTGTAAACTTGACCCTTACCCTAAGTCTAACGCTTACACTTGACCTAACCAAAAACATAAATGGAAAACTATCTCTAACAGTAACTCTAGACCTGACATTAGCCCTAGCCCTAATCCTAGTCCTAACCCTAACATGAACACTAGCTCTCATCCTAGCCCAAAACCTAGCTTTAATCATAACTGTAACCCTAATTATAATCTTTTTCCCTAGCCCTAAACCTAGTAATAACCCCATTGATTACCCTAAACCTAACCCAAACCCTAATCCTAACAATAACCTAGCACTAACCATAACCCTAGGACTAACCCTAACATTAATTCTAACCTTAATCCTAAACCTAACCCTAATCCTAGCTTTAAAACTAACTATAACACTCGCCCTAGCCCTAGTCCTAATTCTAACCCTATCACTTACCAAAACCTTATTCCTAGCCATAGCCTAGAATAACCCTAGCCCTAACCCTACACCTTTCCCTAATTCTAGATCTAAAACTAACTCTAAATCTATCCCTAATTCTAAAACTAAACCTAACCCTAACACTAGCCTAACCCTAATGCAAATCCTAAACCTAGCCCTAACCATAGGCTTAGCCCTAAAACAAAATGGAGCCATAAAACTAACTCTAAACATTTAACTAAACCAAACCCAAACCTTATATCTAACCCTAAGCCTAGCCATAAGTAAAGTTCTAATCTTAACCCTAAATCTACCCCTAAACCTGTCTCTGACATTAACATAACCCTACCTCTAAACATCACCCTAAACTTAAACCTTAACCTAACACTAGACCTGGTCCTAACCCTAATTCTAAAATGAGTTCTAATCATAATTCTAGATCATACATTAGCCTTAACCTTAAACCTAAAGCTAACAAAACTTAGCCCAATTCTGATACCTAACCCTAGCTTTTACCCTAAGCCTAACCCTAACACTAGCCGTAACTCTAACGTGAAAACTAGCTCTAACCTTATACTTACCCTAGCCAAACCCCAACCCTAATGCTAACTTTAGTACTAAAACTAATCCTTAGTCTAACCCAAACTCTAACCCTATTACTAGACCTAACCTTAGCCCTCATTGTTGTTATAACCATAACCCAAATTCTAACTCTAACCCTGACTCTTATTCTGACCCTGAACCTAAACCAAACCCTAACACTAGCCCTACCCATAACCCTATATCTAAAGTAACCCTAACACTAGCCCTAGATTAAAACTAATCCTAAATCTAGCAATATCTTTAACCAAGACCTAAACAAAAAACTAGCCCTAGCTCTAATGATAACCCAGAACCTAAGCCAAACACTAACCTTAACTCTATACCTAACCAATCCTAATTCTGTCTCTAGCCCTAACCCTTACCCTAATCCAAACACAAACCCTGACACTAACACTAAACCTAGCTGTAAAACTGACCCTAGCAGAAAACCTAAACCTAACACTAGATCCAGCCATATTTTTAAACATAACCCTTACATGACCATAGGACTAAAGGTAGGTCTAAACCTAATACAAAAGCTAGCCCTAATCCTAGGTCTAATTCTAGCCCAAAGCATAATCCTAACCCTAACCTAATCTTATCCCTTACCCTAAGCCTAATCCTCACGCTAACCCTAACCCTTGCCTTAGACCTAACCTAGATTAAACCCAAAACAGAACTCTAAATGTAACCCTAGCCCTATCCCTAAACCTAATGCTAATTCTAGCCCTAATCATAATGTTAACAATAGCCCTAATACTATCTATAAAATTATCCATTAACCTAAACTGAACCTAAATCCTAAATATAATCCTAGCTCTAATCCTAATTGTAAACTTAATTCTAGACCTATCCCTAAACCTAACACTCATCATAGCCTTAACGCCAGATAAAAACCCAACACTTAGTCAAATCTAACCCTAGCCCAAACCCTAACACAAACTCTAAAACTAAAACTACCCCTTACCCTAACCTGACATCTAACCCTATCCATTACCCTAACTCAAATTATAATCTTAGCTTTAACCCTAACACTAACCCTAAACGTAAAGCTACCCCTAACGCTAACCTGACATCAAACCCTATTCATTAACCTAACTCTAAAGATAACCTTAGCCCTAACCCTAATACTAACACTAAACTTAACTGTAAATCTAACCCTAGATATAATCTTAAACCTAACCCTCACACTAACACTAACCCTAGGTCAAAACCTAACCTGAATCATAAACCTAACCCAAACCCTAAACATAGCCCTATCACTAACTGTAACCCTAGTCCTAATCCTATCCAAAACCCTAGCCCTAACCTTAGTTCTAATGCTATTCATTACCCTAAAAATATCCTTAACCCAAATGCTAACCCTAGGCCTAAACCTGACCCTATCACTAATCTTAACCATACCAATTACCCTAATCTTAACCTGATCCCCAAACCTAAACCTATCCATAAACCTAACCCTAATTCTAACCCTTATGCTAACTTGAGCCCTAACCCTATTAATTAACCTAACAAAACCCCGAAACCTGACCCTGACCCTAAAAATACACCTTACTCTTAGCATGGGCCTTACCCTAAACCTAATATTAGACCTGGACATGAACCTAACCCTATAACTATCCCTAGCTGTAACAATAAACCTGACATTATCCCTATCCCTAAAACTTGCCCTAACCCTGAAACATACCCTAGCCCTCATCCTAACCCCAAATATAGCTTTAATTCTAACACAAACCTAACCCCAGATCTAAACCTAATTCTAATCATTGTCGTAGCCCCAAACTTAGCTATAACCCCATCCCTTTCCCTAAAACTAACCCTAAATCTAATCTTAAACATAGCACTAACCCTAGTCCTAACACTAACACCAATCCTAGACATATTCTTATCCCTAATTTAGCCCTAAACTTAACCCTAACCCTAGCCTTAAGACTAACTCTAACTATCACCCTAGCTCTATTCCTAGTTTTAACCCTATCCCTTACTGTAACCCAGACACTAGACCTAACCTTAGCCCTAACCCTAGCCATAGCCATAGGCTTAGAATTAACAATAACTCTAAATGTACCCCTAAGCCTAATCTCACCCTATCACTAGCAATAACAATAACATTAATCGTAAAACTACCCTTATATTTATACTTAGCCCTAAAACATATCTAGTCATAGCACTAACCCTAACACTTAACCTAAACTAAATCCTAACCCTATATCTAGCCCTAAACCTACCCCTAATTCGATTCCTATCCCCAACCCTAAAAATAACCCTGACCCTGACTCTGAACCTAACACTAACCGTAGCTCAAAACATCACCCTGAACTTAAACCTAACCATAAAACTAGACTTAGCCCTAACTGTAACCCTACAATTAGCCCTAATCATAACCCTAGTTCTTACATTCACTGAATCCCTAACACTAGCCCTAATGTAACCCAAAACCTAGCCCTAATGTGATCCCCAACCCTAACTATAATCCTAATTCTAAACCTCAACCAAGTCCTAACCCTTACCCTAACCCTAATCCTAACTTTAATCTTTGCAATAACCCTAAACCTAACACTACCCTAACTCTAACACTAATCATAAACCTAGCCCTAACCCTAGCTCTAACCATATCCATTACCCTAACATAACCCTAATCCAAAACCTAATGCAAACCCTCGGACTAACCCTAACACAATCACTAACCCTAACTTATCCATTACCCTAAACATAACCCTAAACCTAAACCTAACCTAAAACTAAACCTAGATATAACACTACCCTAAATCTAGCCCTAATTGTAACCCTAATTCTTACATTAGCCATAACCCTAAAGCTAATATAAAACCCAGCCTAGCCCTAATCCAAGCTCTAACCCTAGCTTTTGCCCTAACCCTAAATCTAACCCTAGCCCTAAACTTAACCCTAACCCTACCCCTAACACTAGCACTAACCCTAACCCTTACCCTAAGCCAAACTCTAACCCTAAATCTACCCTAGTTCTAAAATAAATTCTTAGCCTAATCCAAAACCTAACTCTATTACTAGTTCTAACCATAATCCTCAACCTAGCTCTATCTAAACCCAAACCCTAACCCTAACCCTGACCCTTATTCTGAACCTAACACTAACCATAGGTCTAAACCTTACCGTAACCCTAAACCAACCCCTAATATTGGCACTCCCCCTAACCCTATAAATAAACCTTACCCTAACACTAGAACTAGACCTACACTTAATCCTTTATCTAATGATAACTCTAGGCCTAGCCCTAAGCAAAAACTTAGTCCTAGCCCTAAGAATAACCCTTAACCTAACCCAAACACTAACTCTACCTCTAGACCAAACCATAGTCCTAATACTGACCCTAACAATAAACCTAACCCTAAACTGAACATTGACCATTATCCTAACACAAATCCTAGCTCTAAACCTTGTCCTAACAAAAAACATTACCCTAAGACTAGACCTAGCCATATCACTAACCCTGAATCTAGCCGTCACCATAGGCAAAAACCTACCTTTATCTTTATCCATTACCCTAACCCTAACCATAACCCTAATTCTAAACCTAGCCCTAACCCACACACTGACTCTAACCCTAATCCTCGTCCTAGTTCAAACACTAGCTCAATCCCTCACCATTAAACTTAACTTAACCCTGTCACTAACCTATGGCCTAAAACTAAATCTAACCTTAACTCTAGCCCTAATCCTAACCTTAACCCTATTCCTAACCCTAGCTCTAAGCCTACATATTACCCTAACTCTAACCCTAACATTAATAATTACCCTAGCCCTAACCCTAGCTCTAACCCTACCAATTACCCTAACCCTAACCCTAAACCTGATAATAAGCCTACCCCTTACCCTAAATCGACCCTAACCCTAACCCTAGACATAGCCATAAACCTAACCCTTGCCAGAGAACTAACCCTTGCTCAAACCCTAACCATTAACCTAAATCTAACCCTAAGGCTATCTCTAATCCTAACCTTAAGCCAAAACCTAACCCTAACAGGAAATCAAACCCTATCCAATAACCTAAACCTAATGATAACCCTGAGCCTAACTTTAACACTAATTTGACCCTAACCATATCTATAACCTAGACCTAACCCTAAACCTAACCCTTGCCCTAGTGAACATCCTAGCTCAAACTCTAAACCATATCTTAAACCAAAACCTAACCCTAACCCTGGGCATAACCCTAACTCTAGCCCTAAAAGAAACCATAACCCTAGCCCTAAACCTATCCATTATCATAAGCACAACCATAACCCTAATGGTAACCCTAGTCCTGACCCTAACCCTTTTGCTAACTCTAACCCTATAAATTAACCTAGACCTAACATGAGCCCGTAACCTAAACCTATCATTACCCTAACCAAACCCTAATGCTAAATCAACCTCTAAACCTAAACCCTAACCTAAACCAAACCTGAAACCTAATTCTAATCCTAATAATACCCCTAGCTCTAAAGCTGACCCTTACCCTAAACCTAACCCTTACACTAGTTCTAGCCATAAACCTTACTGTCAATCTATCCCTAATGTAAGCCTAGACCTAGCCCTAGCCCTATTTCTTGCCATTAACCTAAAATAAATCCTAGCCCTCATCCTAGTCCTAAACCTATCTTTAATACTAAATTAAACCATAACACTAGCCCTAACCAAATTCTAACCTTTGACCTCACCCTAAAACTAGAACTGACCCCATCCCTTCCCCTATACCTAACCCTATTTCTAAACCTAAACCTAAGCCTAAAACTAGGACTAACCATTATACAAATGCTAGACCTAATCCTAGCCCTAACTTATCCCTAAATCTAACCAAACTCCATCCTTAAGATTAACTCTAACTCTTGTCTTAGTACTGTTTCTAGTTCTAACCCTATCCCTTACCAAAATTTTATCACTTGCCTTTATATTAGCCCTGACCCTAGCTCTAGCGCTAATCCTATATATAACCATAAACTCTAAATCTAACCCTAATCATAAGCTAAAACTCTCACTAACACAAGCCATAATACGAATACCCATCCTAAGACTAGCCCTAACCTAGCCCTAGCCCTAAAAAACAACAGAACCATAGCCCTAACCCTAACATTGAACATAAAAACCAAACCCTATTCCTACACATGGCCCTAAACTTAGCCCTATTTAGAGTCCTATACCTAACCCTAAAACAAACCCTGACCCTGACTCTGACCCTAACACTAACCCTAGTTCTAAACATCAAAACATAAATCTAAACCAAACCCTAGCCCTAGCCCTAACCATAACCCTAAAATGAGTTATAATCATAACCCTAGTTATTACATTGGCTGTATTCCTAAACCTAACCCTAATGTAACCAAAAACATATCTCTACATGAAGCCATAAGACTACCTAAAACCCTAACCATAACTCTAATTCTAGCCCTAAACCTTACCCTAAACATAACCCTAACACTAACACTTGACATAACCCAAAACCTAACTCTAACTCTAGCTTTAATCCTAACAATAAACCTAGCCCTAACCCCAGCTGTAACCCTATCAATTATCCTAATCCTAATCCAAAACCTAATGCTAACCATAGGGCAACCCCAAAACTATTCCTAACACTAAACCTATACATTACCCTAAACCTAACCTGAACTCTAAACCTAACCATTATCCATAAACCTAATCCTAACTCTAATAATATTAACCCTAAAATTATGTCTGACCATAATCCTAGACCTACATTTGTCCTAGCCCTAATGAAGCCCTAAATCTAAAACAAACTCTAGCCCTAAATCTAGCCCTAATTTTATTCTTAATCCTAAACCTAACCCTATCCATACACCTAACCCTAATTTTAACCCTCACCATAGTTCTAAAGCTAGCTATAACATCATACCTAACCATAACCATAATGATAACCCTAGACATAAACCTAGGCTCAGCCTTAATACTAAACCTAGCTCTAATCCTAGCCCTAATTAAGCCCTAAATCTAAACCTAAATCTAACCCTAACACTAACTCTAACTCTCGGCCAAGCCCTATACCTAGATCTAACCCAATTACTTATGATAACTCAAACCCGAGACCTAACCCTAGCCCTTACCTTTGCTGTAGACCTAAACCTAGATCTAACCATAACTCTAAATTTAATCGTAATCCTAAGCCAAAACCACACCCTAAAACTAGCTCTAACCCTAATGCTAATTTGAAATTAGCCCTAACACTAGCCCTAGCCCTAAAGACAAACTGAGCCATAACATTGACCCTAAACCTTAACCTAAACCAAAACCTAACCCTACACCTAGACCTAACCCTAGCCTAATTTGAGTCTTAACTTGAATACTAACCATGACTCTGACCTTAACACTAACCATAGCTTTATGCATCACACAATCCCTAAACCTAATACTCACTATAAACCTCAACCTCAACCTAACCCTAAAACTAGCCCTAAACGTAATTCCAGTTCTTAAATTAGCCATAGCCCTAAACCTAACACAAAATCTAGCCCTAATCCAAGGCCTAACCCTAGATTTAACCCTAACCCTAACCCTGGCCCTAACCTTAACCCTATCCCTATTCCTAATCCTAGCTCTTACCCTATTTCTTACACTTAGTCACACCCTCACCCTATTGCTATCCTAGTCCTAACCCTAATTTTATGCCTACCCCAAACCCTAATTCTATTATTAGTCCTAAACCTAGTTCTCATTCCAGCTCTAAACTTAACCCAAACTGAAAACCCAATGCTGACACTTATTCTGACCCTAACAATAAACTTAAGTTTAAACCTGACCCTAACCCTTATCCAAAACCTAACAGCAGTCCTACCAGTAACCCTAACCATAAACCTAACACTAATACTAGCCTGTGAACTAAACCTAATCCTAAATAGAGCCATAATCCTAGCCCTAGCCCTAACAATATCCCTTAACCTAAACAAAACACTAACTCTACCCCTTGACGTACCCTAGTCCTCATTCTGAACCTAACACTAAACCTAATCCTAATCTGAACCCTGACACTTACCCTATCAAAAACCCTAACTCTAAACCTTTTCCTAACACAAAAAGTAACCCTAACACAAGACAAACTTTATATGTAGCCTTAACCATAACTCTACCTCTTACATTACCCATATACCTAAAACTAGCCCTAAACCTCACACAAATCTTAGCCTAATCACAGCCCTAAACTGAACCCTAAGCATAACCCTAAACTTAACCTAGCCATAACCATAAAACTAACCCTCGTTCTAGCCCTAACCCTAGCTCAAATCCTAAACCTTACACTAAACCTAACCCTAGCACAAACCCTAAATCTCACCCTAAATCTAGCCCAAATCCTAACTGTATCCATAGCCCAAACCCTAGCTCTAACTTTATCCATTACACTAAACATAACCCTAAAACTAAAGCTAAACCTAGCCCTAAACGTAATCCTAACCATACCCTAGTCAGACTTTAAACCTAACCCTCACCCTAGGCCTAAATCTATCTAAATTCTTAATCCTTACACTTAATCTAAATCTAACACTAACCCAAGGCCTAACCCTAACCCTAATCCCAACCCTAATCCGAACCTTAACCCTAGTCAAAAGCCTAGTTCGAACCATATCCAATACACTAATCCTCAACTTAACCCTAATGATAACACTAAACCTAAAGCTAAAACTACTATAACTCTAAACATAAACCTAACCCTAGAACTAACGGTGAACCTAACCCTGAACCTAAATATAAGATAGCTCAAACCTTAACCCTAATCCTAAACCAAAACCTAACGCTAACCTCAACCTAACCCTATCTTTAACCTGATATCTAAACCTATTAGCCTAACCCTAATGATAATCCTAGCACTAACCAAAACACTAATCATGACCCCAACCCTAGAACAAACCCTAAATTAACCTTAGCCATAGGAAAAATCCTAGCTCAAACACTAAACTGTACCCGAAACCTAATCCAAACCCTAACTCTTGCCTTAACCCTACCCTAACCCCAACTCTAGCCCTAATCCTAACCATTATACTAGCCCTAACCCTAGGTCTAACCCTATAATTAACACTAACAATAACCGTAACCCTAATGCTAACTCTAGCCTAACCCTAAATTTATCACAAAACCTAACCATATCAATTTAGCATAAACCTAACCTGAACCCTAAACCTAACACTATCCATTACCCTAACCCTAATTATAACCTTAAAACTAATTTGAGCCTTAACCCTAAAACTTAACCTAACCCAAAGCCGTAGCTTTACCCTAACCCTAATAATACGCCAGCTCTTAATCTGACCCTTTCCCTAAATGTAACACTTAAATTTGCCCTAGACATAAACCTAACCCTGAAAATATCACTAACTAGAAACCTAGATTTGACATTAGTCCTAGACCTAATTCTTGCCCTAAACCTAATACAAAACCTAGTCCTAATCCTAGCCTTAAATCTAGCATTAATCCTAAACCTAACAATAACCCTGGCCCTAACCCTAAAGCTTATCATAAAACTTGCCCTAACCCTAATCATAGCATTAAAACAAAACTGAGCAACAGGCTTATACTAATCTTAACTTAAACCAAATCCTAGCACTACACCTGGACTAACCTTATCCCTAGTTTGAGTCCTAATCACAACCTTAAAAATATCCCTGAACCTGAATTATATCCTAGTACTCATCCTAGCTCTAAACACCACCCTAAACTTAAACTGAACCCTAAGAGTAAACCTAGGTCTAATTCAAGTCCTAACCCTAACTCTATACTAATCCTGACCTAACACTAACCCTAGCTATAAATAACACCCTAATCTTAAACCTAACCCTAACCCTTGACCTACCCCTACCACTAACACTAATAGTAACCCTAGTCCTTATATTAGCCATTGCTTTAACCCTAGTCTTAAACCTCACACAAAATTAGCCCTAATCAGAGCCCTAAACCTAGCTTTAATACTAACCATAAACCTAACATTAGCCCTAAGCCTATGCCTTACCCTGAGCAAAAGCTTAATCAAAATTGTAACCCAAGACCTATCCCTAATCCTTAGGCTAACCAAATCCTAACCCTATAAATAGTCCTACCAATATATCTCCTTCTATCTCAAATGGTATTCCAAACCCTAATCCTAACCCTGATCTTTATTCTGACAATAACATAAACCCTAACCCTAAACCAAACCATAACACTATCCCTACTTGTAACCTTATACATAAACCTAACCTTACCACTAGCTCTGGAACTAAACCTAATCTTAAATCTGGCCTGAACTCCAGATCTAGACCTAAACAAAATCCTAGCCCTAGCCCCCCCCCCCAAAAAAAAAAAAAAAACCTTTACCTAATCCAAACACTAACTCTACCCATAGACCTAAACCTAGTCTTAATTCTGGCTTTAAACCTAATTTTACTCTAACCCAAACACTGATTCTGGCTTTAACACTAAACCTACCTGTAAACCTGAAACTAACCAAAACCTAAATATAATTCTAGACCAGCCATAACCCTAACCCTAAAACTAGCCCTAATCATAACCTAGATCTTACATTACACATAGCCCTAACGTTAGGCCTAAACCTAACTCTAAACATAGAGCTAATTTTAGGCCTAAACCTAGCCCTAAGCATAACCCTAACCCTAACACTATCCCTATGCCTAACCCTAGCCCTCATATTAGTCCTATTATAACTCAAAGCCTAACTCTTAACTAAACATAAGCCTAGAACTATCCCTAACTCTCACTCTAATCCTAGCCCAAATTCTAAACTTAACCTAGCCCTAAACCTAGCTCTAAACTTAATCATTACCCTAACCCTAAACCTAAATTTATTGATAATCCTAGCCTGAAACCTAATGTTAAGCCTAAACCCTAGCCAGAAAAGTAAACATAGACATAACCCTACTATTAAACTCAGCATAGCCCTAACTCTAGATCAAACCATGAATCTAACCATAACCTAAACATAAAATTAGCTCTAATCCTAACTCTATCACTAATTATAACCCTAAATCAAATCTAAACCTAACTTAACTCTATCTGTTACCTTAACCCTAACCCTAATGTTAATGATAACCCTAGCCCTAACTCTAACCCTAACCATAAACCTAACATAATCCTATCCCTAGACTGAATCCTAAACCTAGCCCTAACCCTAGATCAAAACCTAAACTTTAAGCTAAACATAACCCTAAACCTAACCCTAACCCTAGTTCTAACACTACCACTAACTATAACTCCAGGCATATTCCTAACCACAACTCCAGTTCTAACCTAATGTCTAACCCTATCAATTACTGTAAACATAACCCTTACCTAATGCTAACCCTAAGCCTAACCATAGCCCTTTCACTAATGCTAATGTTATCAATTACCCTAAATCAAACCTGAACCTTAAAATAAACCCTAACTATACCCCTAACCCTAACCCTAATGCTAATTTGAGCCATAAACCTAAATCTTACCTAAGTCAAATCCTAATCCTAATAATTCCCCGAGTTCTAAACCTGACCCTTACACTAGACATAACCATAAGTCTAACCCTAAAACTATATTTAACTATAACCCTAGATGTGATATAAACCCTAGACCTGATATAAGCCCCAGCACTAATCCTATTGCTGAATCTAATACAACCACTAGCCCTCATCCTAACCCTAAACTTAGCCTTAATCATAACCCTAACACCAACCCTAGCCCTAACCCTAACTCTAACCCTCACCCTACATCTAAACCTAGCTATAACACCATTTTTTTTATCCTAAACTTAAACCTAACCCTATCACTATCTCTAGGCCTAAGCTGAACACTAACCCTAGTCAAAATCCTAGCCCTAATTTAACACTCCAAAACCTAACTCTCATTTTAGCCCTATCACTAACTCTAACTCTCACACTAGCCCTATTTCTAGTTCTAAACTTATCCCTTACCATAAGTCTAACCCTGGCCCTAACCCTTGCCCTATCCTTAATCTTAGCATAAACCTAGATGTAACATAACTATAAATGTAACCCTAACTCTAAGTCTAAGCCTAACATAACAATAGCCCTAACCCTAATACTAATTGTAAAACTAGACTTAACTCTAACCCTTTGACTAAAACAAAACGAAGCAATAGACCTAACACTAAACCATAACTTAAACCAAACCCTAAACTACTACAAAAACTTATCCTAGCCCTAATCGAGTCCTAACCCCAACCTTAAAACTAACCCTTACCTTGACTCATATCCTAACACTGACCCTAGCTCTAAACACGACACTAACCTTAAACTGAACCCTAATAGTAAATCTAGCCCTAATTCCAGTCCTAATTCAAACCCTAAAACTAAACCTGACCTTGACCCCTATCCTAAAATAACTCTAGCTCTAAATATAATCCTAAACATAAATCTAACACTAATTCTAGAACTAATCATAACCCTAACCCCAAAGCTAACCCTAATTGTAACCCTGGTTCTTATATTACCTGTTGCCCTAACCCTAGCCCAACACTAACACAAAAACTAGCCCTAATCCGAACCCTATACCCAGCTTTAACCCTAACCCTAACCCTAACCCCACCCCTAACACTTGCTCTAACCCTAGCCCTAACTCTAAGCAAAATCCTAACCCTAGGTAACCCTACACCTATCCCTAATCCTCAGCCTAATCAAAACTCTCACCATATCAATAGTCCTAAACCTAGCCCTCATTATAGCTCTAACCCTATCCCAAACCTTAAACATAACCCTGACCCTAATCCTGACCATAACATTAACCTAGGTCTAAACCGGATCCTAATGCTTGACTAAAACCTAACACTTGCCCTACCAGTAACCTTATACCTAAACCAGACTCAAACACTAGCCCTAGACCCAAACCTAATCCTAAATCTAGACTTAACTCTAGATCTAGACCTAAATAAAAACCTAGCCTTCTCCCTAACAATAACCTTTAACTTAATGCAAAGACTAACCCTACCCCTAGACATAAACCTAGTCCCAATTCTTAACTCTAACACTAAACTGAACACTGACCATGCCTTTAAAACTAAACCTATCTCTAAACCTGACCCTAACCAAAAACCTAAACCTAAAAGTAGATATAACCATAACCCTAACCCTACAACTAGCCCTAATCATAATCCCAGCTCTTACATTATCCATAGCTCTAACTCTATGCCTTAACCTAACACAAAGTCTGCAGTGAATTCTAGGCCTAAATCTAGCCCTAAGCATAAACCCAACCCTAACTCTAGCCCTAACTGTAATCCTAAACTTAAAAATAGGCTTAGTCTTAAACCTTTCTCAAAGCCTAACACTTACAAAAATATAAACTTAGAATATACCTTACTCTAAACCCTAACCCTAGCCCTAAAGCTGAACTTAACCCTATCCCTAAACCTAGCCCTAAACCTACACCTTACCTAACCCTACACCTAACTATATTGATAACCTTAGCCTTAACTCTAACTGTAACCCTAACCCAAACCTGAAAACTAATAGTAGACCTAACCCTAAACCTAACACTTGCAATAGCCCTAAACCTAGCTCAAAACCTAACCCGTACCATAAACCTAAACATAACTGTAGCCTTAACATTAGTACTAAAACTAAATCTAACCCTAAACCTAAACCTACATCTAATTTTATCATTACCCTAACCCTTATCCTAATCCTAATGATAACCCTAGCCCTAACCTTAACCCTAACACTGATCCTACCATAATCCTGTCACTAGACCTAAAGCTGAACCTAATTCTCGACCTAGACCTATCACTAACACTAGCTCAAACCCTAGCCCTTACCCTAAAAATAACCCTAGCCCAAAACCTAACCCCAATCCTTGCCCTAATCCTAAGTGTTACCATAGTCCAAACCCTAGCTGTAACTCTATACATTACCCTAACCCTAACCCTAACTATATCCCTAGCAATAATTCTAACCTGAAGCCTCAACCTAGCCCTAACACTTACTCAATTCCTGACCCTTACCCTTAACCTAACACTAACCCTAACCCTAGCCCTAATCCTAAACTTAAAACTAGACATCACCTTAAACCACCCATTACCCTAACCCTAAACATAAACGTCATGGTATCCTATCCCTAACTCTTGACCTACTCTAACCCTAACTGTAAACCTAAAACTAGATTGAACATTTGCCATAGCCCTAACTCTAGCTCAAACTCGAACAATTATGCTAAACTTAACACTAAACCTAGTCCTAAACCAGAAACCTAACACTAATCCTAAGACAATATCTAAACCTGTCCATTACCTTAACAATAATGGTAACCATAATCCTAACCCTAGACCTAATCCTAAACCTAACTCTATCCTTAGCACTAACCTTAGCTCAAACACTAACCTATACCCTAAACCTAACCCTAGACTTAATCCTAACCCTAACCCTAACTCTAGCCCTAATCCTAAACATAACCCTAGCTCTAACCCTAGTTCTAACCCTATCAATTACCCTAATGATAACAATAAAAATAATGCTAACCCTAGGCCTAAACCTAACCTTATCCATTACCCTAACCCTAACTCAAACCTAATGCTAATTTGAGCCATAACTCTAAACCTCATTCTAACCCAAACAAAAAACCTGACTCTGACTGTTATAATACCCCTAGCTGTAAACTTGAACCTCACACTAAACCTAACTCTGAAACTAGACCTTGCCATAAATCTTATCCAAAACTATCCCTAACCATAACCCTAGACCTGATATTAGCCCTAGCCTTAATTCTTGCAATAACCCTAACACAAACGCTAGTTCTGATTCTAGCCCTAAACCTAGCCTTGATCCTTACCTGAAACCTAACACTAGCCCTATCCCTAATTTTATCCCTCACCCTAGGTCTGAACTTTGCTATAACCGAATCCCTTCCCACAAATCTAACCCTAACTCTAACTCTAGACTTAACAGTTACACTAATCCTAGACCTGATCCTAGCCCTAATTTAGCCCTAATCCTACCACTAGTACTAAGACTAACTCTAACTCTTGCCCTAGCCCTATTCCTAGATCTTAACCTTTCCCTTACCATAACCATAATACTTGCCCTAACCTTAGCCCTAACACTAGCCCTAGCCCTAACCCTAGAACTAGCGATAACTCTAAGTCCAACCCTAACACTAAGCCTAAACCTCACACTCACACTAGCTCTAATAATAACAATAATCCTAAAACTAGCCCTAATTTAGTTCAAGCCCTAAAACACAACCGAGCCATAGCCCTAACCCTAATGATTAATCTAAACCAAAACCTAACCCTACACCTAGCCCTAACCTTAGCCCTAATTCCAGTCCTAAACTAACCGTAAAACTAACCTTAAGCCTGCATCTGACCTTACAATAACCCTAGCTCTAACAACACCCTAAAAGTATACCTAACCCAAAAACTAGTACTAGACCTTAATGAAACCCTAAAAGTAGCCCTAATCATAACTCTGGTTTTACATTAGCCGTAGCCCTAACCTAATAGAAACTCTATCCCTAAACTGAGCCCTACACTTCGCTTTAAACCTAACCCTAACCTTAGCCCTAACCATTACCCTAAACCTAATTCTAACCCTAAATTTGGTCCTAACCCTAAACCTAACCCTAGGCTTAATCTAAACCATAATCCTAGCCCTGACTCTGGCTCTAACCCTATCCATTACCCTAAACATAACCCTAACCCTAATGATAACCGTAGCCTTAAATTAACCCTGATTCTAAACCTAGACCTGACAATAACCATAACCATAAACCTAGCCCTAACCACAGATAAAACCCTAACACTTAGCCTAAACCTAAACCTAACACTATCCTGAGACCTAGTCCTAAGCCTAGCCCTAATCCTAACCATAAACCTAGACCTAAACCTATCCATTATCCTAAACATAAGCCTAACCCAAACATAGCTCAAAACATAGATCTAACCCCACCTATCACCCTAATTCTAATTATAAACATCATGATAACACTATCCCTAACCCTAATACTACTCTAACCCTAACTGTAAACTTATCACTAGTGCTAACCCTAAACCTACACTTACCCTAATTTTAAACCTAACCATACACCTAACCATAAACCTAACCCTTACCATAGTCTTAATCCTAGCATAAATCCTAAGAGTTATGCTAAACCTAACACAAACCCTAGAACTAAACCTCAATCTAACCCTATCCATTTAACCCCAAACCTATCACTAATACTAACCTTATCTTTTCCTAAACCTAAAATAAACACTAAACCTAACCCTATCCATTACTCTAATCCTAACTCTAAACCTAACCCTAATGCAAATTTGAGCCCTAAAATTAACCAAATCCTGACCCAAATTCTGAGCAAGAAACTGACTCTAATAACACACCTGGCTCTAAACTGACCCTTACCCTAAACATAACCCTTAAACTAGACCTAGCCATAAAACTTACCTGAAGAGTATCCCTAACTGTAACCTTAGACCTGACATTAGCACTATACCTTATTCTTGCCTTAAACCTAACAGAAAACCAAGCCCTCATCCTAGTCCTAAACATAGCCTTAATCCTAACCCAAAACCTAACCCTAGCCCAAACCCTAATTTCAAACCTAGCCCTAGTTCTGAATGTAGGAATAACCACATCATTTCTCCTATCCCTAACCCTAAACCTAACACTACCACTAACACTAACCCGAGCCCTAACCCTAGGCCTAATCCTAACACTAACCATAGCTCTATTCCTAGCTCTAATTTAATGCTAACTGTAACCCTAACTCTAACACTAACCCTAAGATTAACCCTAACTCTAGGCCTAGACCTATTTCTAGTACCAACCTTATCTATTGCCTATCCCTAACACTTTCCCTAACTTTAGTTCTAACCCTAGACATAGACCTAAACCTAGAAGTAACCATAACTCTATATCTAAACCTAACTCTAAACCTAAACCTAACCCTTACACTAGCAGTAACTCTAATTCTAATTTGAAAACTAGCCCTAACCCTAGCCATAGCCCACAAACAAAACTGAACTATAGCTCTAATACTAAACCTTAACCTAAACCAAATCTTAATGCTACACCTAGTCCTAACCCTATCCCTAAAACTAATACTGACCTTGACTCTGACCCTAAACCTAATCCTACTCTGAACAAAACTCTAACCCTAAACCTAACCCAAACACTTGACATAGCCTTAATTCTAACACTAAAACTATCTCAAACCATAAAGCTAATTCTTACTTTAGTCATAGCCCTAACACTAACACACAAAACCCAGCACAGAACTGATCCTTAACCCTAGCTTTAACTCTTACCCTAACCCTAACACTAACACTATCCCAAAAACTAGCTCTAAACCTATTCCTTACCCTGAGCCAAAATCTCACCCTAATGCTACCCTAGATCTAAACCTAATCCTTAGCTTACCCCAAACCCTAATTACATTACTACTCCTA
Source organism: Marmota monax (assembly GCF_021218885.2). Classification (NCBI taxonomy): domain Eukaryota; kingdom Metazoa; phylum Chordata; class Mammalia; order Rodentia; family Sciuridae; genus Marmota; species Marmota monax. The sequence goes on along the minus strand of NW_026692693.1, from coordinate 770,793 downwards.
ACACTAGCCCTCATTCTATCTCTAATCCTAACCCGTAGCCTAAGCCTAACCCTTACCCTTATTCTGACACTAACACTAACCCTAGTCCAAAGCCTGATCTTAACACTAAATCAAACCCTAACACTAGCCCTACCAGTAAACCTATACCCAAACCTAACGGGATAACACTAGCACTAGACATAAACTTAATTCTAAATATAGCTATAACTCTAGCCCTAGTTCAAAACAGAAACTTAGTCCTAGCCATAAAATAAACATTAACCTAACTCAAAGACTAACCCTAGCCCAAGACCTAACCCTAGTTCTAATTCTCACCCTAAAAATAAACCCAATGCTAACCAGAACACTGACACTTACCCCAACAAAAACCCTATATATAAACCTTATCCTAACCCAAAACTTAAACCTAACACTAGACATATCTATAACCCTATCCAAAAATCTAGCCATAACTATAACCCTAGCTCTTACATTACCCATAGCCCTAACACTAGCCATATACCTCACACAAAACCTAGCCCTAATAGAAGCCATGAACTTAGAACTAAGCATAAACTTAACCCTAACACTAGCATAAACACTAAACCTAATGCTTGCACTAGCCCTAACCCTAGCTCAAACTTTAACCCTTACTCTAAACATAACCCTAGCTCTAAACCTAACCCTAAACCTATCACTAATCCTAAGTGTAACCGTAGCCCAAATCCTAGATCTAACTTTATCCATTACCTTAAACATAACTCTAACCCTAATGCTAAACCTAGCCCTAACCTTAACCCTAACCCTAACCCTAACTGTAGCCCTAATTATAGCCCTGATTCTAACCCTAACCCTTGTACTAGCCCTAAAAATAGCTCAAACTCTAACACTTACCCTAAAGGAAACCCTAACACTAAACCTAGAAGTAGAGCAAATACTAGCCCTAATCCTAACCTTAACCTAAGCCCTATAACTAGCACTAAACCTATTCATTTGGTTAGCCTAATCCAATTGCTAACCCGCAGCCTTACCATAATCCTATCCCTAACACTAACCCTAACACTAGCCCTAAACGTAGGCCTAAACTTAGCACTAATCATAGCATTAATCCTAGCCCTATTTGAACCCTAACCTTAACCCTATCCCTAAGTCTAACTCTAACTCACAATCTAGCTCTATTTCTATTTATAACCCTATTCATTACCTTAACCCTCCCAATAGCCCTAACCTGAGCCCTAATGCTAACCATAGCCCTAACTCTAGATCTAACCATAACTCTAAATGTAACCCTAATCTTTAACCTAAACCACATTCTAAAACTAGCTCTAACACTATTGCTAAACATAAAACTAGCCCTTATCCAAGCCCTGGCACTAAAACAAAACCGAGCCATTGCTCAAACCCTAAACCTTAACATAAACCAAACGTAATCCATAACTAGCCATAACCTGAGGTCTAATTCGAGTTCTCGGCCTAAAACTAACCCTCACCCTGACTCATAACCAAACACAAACCCTAGCTCTAAATATCACCCTAACCCTAAAACTAATGCTAACTCTAGACCTAGCCAAAACCCTAACCCTAAAACTAACCCTAATCATAACCCTAGTTCTTACATTGCCTTTGCCAACAATAGCCCTAACTCTAATACAAAAATAGCCCTAATCTGATCCCTAACACTAGATTTAACCCTATCCCTAACCCTTAAACTAGCCCTAAACCTAACAGTAATCCTTGCCCTAACCCTTGCTCTAATTCTATCCATTACCCTAAGATAAACCCTATTTATAATGCTAAATCTGGTCCTAAAACAAATTCTTAGCCAAACCCAAACCATAACCGTATTACTAGTCTTAACACCAGCTCTCATTCTAAATCTAACCCTAACCAAAAAGCTCACCCTAACTTTCACCATTATTCTGACCATAACACTAATTATATGTCTAAAACTGACCCTAAACAGAAACTAAAACCTGAAACTAGCCCTACAAATAAACTTATACCTAAACCTAAACCTAACACTAGCCCCAGACATAAGCCTAGTCATAAATCTAGCTATTACTCTAGCCCTTGACCTAAACAAAAACTTAGTGCTAGGCCTAACAATAACCCTTAATTTAAACCAAAAACTAACCCTTCCACTATACATAACCCTAGTTCTATTCTGGGTTTCCAACTAAACCTAATTTTAACCTGTACACTGACCCTGACACTAATATTAAACCTAGCTCTAAACCTGACCTTAACTCAAACCCTAAACCTAACACTAGTCCTAGCTATAACCCTAACCCTAAAACTACCTCTAATCAGAACACTTGAACTTATATTACACATAGCAATAACCCTAGGCCAAAACATAACACAAACCTTAAATAACCCTAACTCTAATCGTTTCCTAAACCTATCCTAAGCATAACCCTCAACCTAAACCTAAACCTAATCTTAACCCTAAACTTAACTCTCATCTAACCCTAGCACTATCCATAACCATAACCCTATCCATAGCCGAATCCTAACCTTAACTCTAGACCTAACACTAGCTCTAACATAGCCATTACCCTAACTCTAACCCTAACACTAATTAAAACCCTATCCATAACCCTAATTGAAACCCTAACCCAAAACTTAAACCTAACCTTAGACCTAACCCTAAACCTAAACCTTGCCAAAGCCTTAACCCTACCTCAAACCCTAACCCTTACCCTAAAACCAACAGTAAACCTATCCCTAAAACAAAACTTAATCCTAAACCTAACCTTAACCATAAAGCTAACTTTACATCTAACCCAATCTATTACCCTAAAGCTAATCCTAACCCAAATGAAAACTATAGTCCTAACCCTAAACTAATCCTGACCATAACACTAAACCTAACCATCATCCTAGACTCAACCCTAGCTCAAAACCTAAACTTTACCCTAAATATAACCCTGACCCTAACCCTAAGCTAGGTTTAATATCCCTAACCCAAAACCTAACCTAATTTTAACACTAATCCTCACCTAACCCTAGCCCTAAAAATAGAACTAACCCTACATATTATCATTATGACAACCCTAAAATAGTGCTAACGCTAGGCTTAACCCTAAACGTTTTGCTAACCCTGAAGCTCTCCCAGCTATAAACCTAACTGAAACCTAAACCTAACCCAATTGATTATCCTAACCCTAATTCTAACCCTAATGCTCATTTGATCCCTATCCCAAAAACTGAACCAAAAGCAAACCACAACACTGATCCTGACCCTAAAAATACACCTGGCTCTAAACACTACCCTTACCCTAAGCCTAACATTTACACTAGACATAGACACAAACCTAACCCTAAATCTATCCCAAACTCTAACACTAGACCTGACATTAGCCCTAGCCCTAATTCTAGACCTAAACCTACAACAAACCCTAGCTTTCATCCTAGCCATTAACCTAGCCTTAATCACAAAGCCAACCCTAACCCAAGCCCTAATCCTAATTCTCAGGCTTACCCTACCACTCAACCTAGCTATAACACGATACTTTACCATAAAATTAACTATAATGCTAGCCCTAAAACTAGGCCTAAGCTGAACACTAACCCTAGCCCTAATCCTAGCCCTAACTTAGGCTTATTCCTAAAACTAACCAAAACCCAGCCCTAGCCCTAGTTCTAACCCTATCTGTTACCATAATCATCACCCTAGCAATAAGCTTTGACCTATAGTTAGATCTAGCCCTAATCCTAGATCTCACACTAAATCCAAATCTAACCTAACCAAAGCCTAAGCCTAACACTAAGACTAGCCTTAACCTAAAGCTAATCTTATAACTTGCCCAAACTCTAAACCTAAGATGGAAACCAAACTGAGCAACATCCCTAACCCTAAACCTTAACTTAAACCAAATACTAACACTTCACCTAGACATAACCCTAGACCTAATTTGAACCTTAAAACTTACCCTGACTCATATCCTACTACTGACCCTAGCTCTAAAGACCACCCTAAATTTAAACCAAACCCTAACAATAACCCTAGGCCTAATTCAAGTCATAACCCTAACCTTAAATCTAACCCTGACCCTGACTGATATCATAACAGTCACCCTAGTTCAAAACACAGCCCTCACCTCAAACCCTAGCCCTTATTTGAGTCCTAAACCTAACCCTAAAACTAACCCTGATGCTGACTCATATTCTAACAATAAACTTAGCTCTAAATATTACCCTAACCATAACCATAAACCTAACACTAGACATACAGCTAACCCTAACCCTAAAACTAATTCTAATTGTAACCCTGGCTCTTGTATTAGCCAATGCTCAAATCTGGCCAATGCCCAATAAAACAAAAACTAGCTCTAATCCGAGCTCTAAACCTATATTTAACCCTAACTCTGGCATTAACCCTAGCTCTAAGGCTATCTCTTAACCTAAGAAAAAACCCTAACCCTAAGGATAACATTGATGTATCTTTAATCCTTAGGCTAACCAAAACACTAACCCTATTAATAGTCCTAACCCTAGCCCTCATTGTAGCTCTAATCCAATTCCAAACCCTAATTCCAAACCTGAACCGTATTCTGACCCTAACTCTAACCTTAGGTCTAAAACTGACCCTAACCCTGGGCCAAACACTAACACTAGTCCTAGACCTTAACCAAATCCTAAATCTAACCTTAACTCTAGCCCTAGACCTAAACATAAACCTAGCCCTAGGCTTAACAATAATCCTTAACATAACTCAAACGCTAACCCTAACCCTAACCTTAGACATAAACATAGTCAAATTTTTGGCTGTAATCCTAACACAAACTCTAACCAAAACAGTTACCCTATATTTAGAGTAAACCTATATCTAAATCTGACCCTACCCGAAAATCTAAACCTAACGCTAGACCTATCCATAACCCTAACCCTACAACTAGCCCTCAATGTAACTCTAGCTCTTACATTACCCATAGCCCTAACCCTAGGCCTAAACCTAAAAGAAAACCTAGAGCTAATCTTAGGCCTAAATCAAGCCTTAAGCATAACCCTAAAGCTAACCCTAGCCTAACCCTAACCTAACCTTTGCCTTAGTCCTAATCCTAGCTCAAAGCCTAACCATTACTCTAAACATAAACCTACACGTATCCCTCAATGTAACTCTAACCCTAGCCCTAATCCTAAACTTAACCCTAGCCCTAAACCTAGCTCTAAACCTATCCATTACTCTAAACCTAAACCTAACCTTATTGATAATCCTAGGCTTAATGTTAACCTAAACCTAACAGGAAAACTAACCCTATACCTAACCTTAAACCTCACATTTGCCATAGACCTAACCCTAGCTCAAACCCTAACCCTTACTATAAACCTAAGAATAACCCTAGCCATAACTTTAAGCTTAAACATGAATCTAAAGTTAAACATAGCCCTAAATCTACATCTAATCATATACATTAGCCTAACCCTAACCCTATCACTAATGATTTCCCTATTCCCAATCCTAATCCTAACCATATGAGTACTATAATCTTATCTCTAGGAGTAACCCTAAACATAACCCTTACCCTATCCTTAACCCTGGCTCAACATCTAACACTTATGCTAAACAGAAATCTAAGCCTAAACCTAGTTTTATCCTTAATCATAACCCTAATACAAGACATATTCTTAACCATAAACCTAGTCCTAAACTTAGCTCTAATTCAATCCATTCTACTTACCATAACCCTTACCCTAATTTGAACCCTAGGCCTAACCTTAACTTATCACTAACCCTAACCCTATCAATTACCCTAAACCTAATGTAAACTCTAAACAAAACCCTATCATTACCCTAACCCAGACCCTAGTGCTAATTCAATCCCTAACCTGAAAACCTAACTTCAAACAAACTCTAAACCTGACTCTGACCCTAATAAATCTCATAGCTCTAAGGATGACTTTTACACTAAACCAAACCCTTACACTAGACCTAGTCATAACACTAATCTTAAAACTATCCCCAACCATAAGCTTAGACCTGACATTATCCATAGCTCTAATCCTAGACCTAAACCTAATACAAACCCCAGCCCTTATCCTAGTCCTAAACCTAGCCTTAATCCTAACCCTAAACCTAACTTTAGGCAAAACCAAAGAACTAACACTAGCCCCAATCTTAGCACTAATTTAGTCCTATTCATAATCCTAACCCTAACCCTAGCCTTATGACTTACTCTAACTCTCACCCTAGCCCCATCCCTAATTCTAACAATATCCCTTATTGGAACCATAATCCTAGACCTAAAACCAGCCTTAACCCTAGTCCTATCATTAGCTCTAGCCTTAACCAAGATGTAATTTTAACTCTAAATCGAACTTTTAACCTATCCCTAACCCTAACCCGAACTCTAAATCTAACTTTAACTCTAGCTCTAAAACAAAACCAAGCCATAGTCTTAACCCTAACACTTAAACTAAACCAACCCTAAACCCTAACCTTAACCTTATGTCTAATTATAGTTTTAAGCTGAAAACAAGAACTAACACCCTGATTCTGATCATAATATTAACCCTAGTCTAAACCTCAACCTAACCCTAATCCTAAACCTAACACTAGACCTACCACTAACCGGAACCCTAAATTTAACCCTAATTGTAACCCTGGTTCTTACATTAGCCTCATCCCGAACCCTAGCACTAACCTAACCCCAAACATAGCCCTAATCCAAGCCCTAACCCGAGCTTTAACCCTAATCCTAATCCTAAATGTAGTCCTAATCAAAACCATAACCCTAGCCCTAACCCTATCTCTAACCCTATCCATATCCATAACCATAACTCTAGGCCTAAACCTAACCCTATCCCTAATCCTAAACCTGTGCATTATTCTAAACCAAACGTAAACCCTAAACCTCATATTATAATTACACTAACACTAACCATAACACTAATTCAAGCCCTAACTTTAAACCTTAATTTATCCAATACTTCTAACCCAAACCTTGACCCTAATAATCACCCTAGCTCTAAACCTGACCCTAACCCTATACCTAACCCTTATATTAAATGTAGACATAAACCTAACCCTAAAACTATCTTTAACCATAACCCAAGATTTGATATTAGCTGTAGCCCTAATCCTAGCCTTAACAGTACAGTAAACCATAACACTCATCCTACCCCCAAACTTAGTCTTAATCATTACCCCAACACTAACCATAGGCCTAATCCTAATTTGAACTTTCACCTTATCTCTAAACCTAACTATAATGCCATTCCTCACCCTAAACTTAACCCCAAGCCTAACCCTAACTCTAGGCCTAAGGTGAACACTAATCCTAGCCCTAATCCTAACCCTAATTTAACCCTATCCCTATCCCTAACCATAACCCTAGCCCCAAGACTAACTCTAAATATCACACTAGCCCTATCCCTAAACCTATCCATTACCATAATTTTAAACCTAGCCTTAAACCAAGCCATAACCATTGCTAAATACTTATTCTTAGTCCTAACACTAGAACTAACCCTAACTGTAAATATAACCCTAAGCCTAAGCATAAGCCTAACATTAACACTAGCTGTAGCCCTAATGCTAATCATAAAACTAAGCCTAACTCTAACCCTTGCAGTAAAAGAAAACCAAGCAATAGCACTAACCCTAAACCTTAACTTAAACCAAAACTTAATACTACACCAAGACCTAACCCTAGCCCTAATTTGAGTCCTAATCTTAACCTTAATACTAACCCTAAATCTGACTCATATCCTAACACTCATCCTAGCACTAAACACCACCCTAAACTTAAACCAAACCCTTACAGAAACCCTAGCCTTAATTCTAGTCCTAATCCTTACCCTAAACTAAACTTGAACCTATTAACCTAACAATAACACTAGCTGTAAATTTCATCCTAACCTTAAACCTAATCCTAACATTAGAGGTTTAAACCCTAACCATAACCCTAAAACTAACACTAAAAGCCACAGTTCTTACATTAGCCATGCCTCTAACCCTAGCCATAACCTTAACACAAAAAACTAGCCCTTATCCAAGCCCTAAACCTAGCTTTAACACTAACTCTACTCCTAACTCTAGCTCTAACCCTATCCCGTACCCTAGGCCAAACCCTAGACCTAAAGCTAATCCTAATCCTAATTCTATTCTTTAACCTAACCCAAACCCTAACCCTATTACTAGTCTTAACCCTACTCCTCATTCTAGCTCTAACCATAACCCAAACCCTAACCCTAACCCTGATCTTTATTCTGAACCTAACACTAATCATAGGTCTAAATCTGAACCTAACCCTAAACCAAACCATAACACTAGCCCTACTGATAACATTATACCTAAACCTAACCCTAACACTGGACCTAGACCTATACCTAATCCTAATCTATCCATAACTCCAGTCCAAGACCTAACGAAAAACCTAGTCCTAGCCCTAATAATAACCCTTAGCCTAAAGCCAAAAAGTATCCCTTCCCCTAGTTTTGACCCTAGTACTAATTCTGGCCTTCCCATTAACTATAACCCTAAACTGAACACTGACCCTGACACTAACACTAACCCTAGCTCCAAACATCACCCTAAACCTAAACCTAACCCTAAAACTATACTTAGCTCTAACATTAACCCTAAATCCAGCCCTAATCATTACAAATTTCTTACAATTGCCATAGCCCTAACTTATTGCAAAACCTAGCCGTAACCCAAGCTCTACCCTGGCTTTAACCCTAAAGCTAACCATAACCCTAACCCTAAACCTAGGCCTAACCCTAGACCTAATCCTAAGCATGACACTAGCCCTATCACTAGCTCTAACCCTATCTATTACCCTAATGATATCCAAAATGCTTCTTCTAACCCTAGGTCAAACCCTAATCGTATCCCTAACCCTTACCCTATCCACTACATTATACCTAACCTGAACTCTAAACCTAAAACTATCATTAACCTATCCCTAACTGTAATGATAACTCAAGCCTTAACCAAAACCTTAATCTAATAAAAACCCTAAACCTGGTTCCGACTGTAATAATACTCATAACTCTAAAAGTGACAGTAACAAGAAACCTGACCCTTACAATAGACCTAGCTATAAACCTAAACTAAATTTCTCCCTAATTGTAACCCTAAACGTGACATTAGCCTTAGCTCTAATCCTAGTCCTAATCCTAACAAAAACCATAGCCCACATTCTAGCTATAAATTTCGCCTTAATCATAACCGTAACCATAACCATAACCCTAATTCTAATCCTCACCATAGTCCTAAAAATAGCTATAATCCCATCCCTTAAACTAAACCTAACCCTAACCGTAACCCTAGCACTAACCCTAGCCCTCAACCTAGGCCTAACCTTAACACTAACCATAGTCTTAATACCAGCCCTAATTTAGCCCTATCCCTAACCCAACCCTAACCCTAATCCTAAGACTAACTCAAACTCTTGCCCTAGCCTTATACCTAGTTCTAAACCATGTCTCCATACCTAGGCCTAAACTTAACCCTAATCCTAGCCCTATCCTTACCCACAGCTCAAAGCCTAGATCTAAACCTAACTTTAAATGTAACCCTAAACCTAAGCCTAAACCTCACACTAACACTAGCCCTAATCCTAAAACTAGCCCTAAAACAAAAGAGAATCATAACCCTAACCCTACACCTAGCCTTAATCCTATATCTAAATCTAGTCCTAACCCTAACATAAAAACTAATCTGGACTCTGACTCTGACCCTAATATTAAACCTAGCTCTAAACATCATTATAACTGTGAATTTAACCCTTACACTAGACATAGCTCTATTCCTGACCATATCACTATCTCTAATCATAACACTACTTTGTATATTAGCCATAGCCTTAACATACCCCTAACTTAACACAAAACCTAGCCTTACTCCAAGTCCTAAACCTAGTTTTTTTTAATATATTTTTTTTTTTTTTAGTTTTTGGTGGATACAACAACTTTATTTTATTGGTATGTGGTGCTAAGGATCAAACCCAGCACCCTGCACATGCCAGGTGAGCACGCTACTTCTTGAGCCACATCCTCAGCCACTAAACCTAGCTTTAACCCTAAATGTAAATCTAACCCTAACAAAAAAGCCCTAATCTTGTACATAACCTTAACCCTAATCTTAGGTCTAACCCTATCCATTACCCTAATGATAACTCATTATGCTAAACCTAGGCCAAACCCTAACCTTATCCATTACACAACCACACCTAAATCCTAACCCTAACACAAACAAAAGCCCTAATCCTATACATTATTTATTTATTCCCTTAATCCAAATCCCTAATGATAATTCAAGTCCTAAAACTAAACCCTAACTTAACCCAAACCCTCACCTTGATCCTGACCCTAATAATAAACCTAGCTCTAAAACTGACCCTTAGTATACACCTAACCCCTACACTGGACAAAGCCATAAACTTAACACTAAATATATCCCTAACTGTAACCCTAGACCTGACATTAGCCCTAGTCCTAATACTAGCCCTAACACTAACACAAACATTTGCCCTCATCATAGCCCTAATCCTATCTTTAATCATAACCCTAAACCTAATCCTAGCCTTAACCTGAATACTAACCTTAGCCCTAGCCCTCAAACTAGTTATAAGCCAATACCTCACTCTAAACGTAATCTTAACTCCAACCATAACCGAAGAACTAAACCAAACACTAACACTAGCCCTAATTTAGCTCTATCCTGAACCCTAACCCTAACCCTAATCCTAGCACTAAGAATAACACTAACTCTCAAACTAGCCCTATCACTAGTTCTAAACCTATCCCTTTCCATAATCCTAAATGTAACCCAAACATTAGTCCCAACCCTTGCCCTATCCTTAGCCCTAGCCCTCACCATAGATTAAAACTTAACTATAAATCTAACCCTAACCCAAAGCCTAAGCCTAAACATTATAAATACATTTATATTTAGACTCTGTGTCTACAAATGTTGACTTCAATTATTATTTAGAATATAGTCATTAGTTTCATAAAAGGCACACCATTTCTGGTTGTATAGACAACTGAGGGTCAGGGATAGGATGCTATGTTAAGGGGGAAAGGAACGAGGATATGTGATTAATATAACTTAGCAACTTTGGAGGAGAACTCTAATTAATAGACAGGGGGAATTAATGGAAGAAGGTATATATTCAAACTCCTTATCTGTATTCATAAAAATTACCCCATGTATAAATAGTAAAATTTAGGAGGTTGAAAGTGGGATAGAAGGAGAAAGAAAAAAAAAGAAAAAATAATAATAACAAAAGAAGAAAGAGATAGAGAAAGAAAATAAAAACAAATAAAGAGGTGATGAGGTGGGGCCTATGCAATTCCTGTATATTATACAATTCTAGTGATTCAGTTTGTAAAGTCCAATTTCATGGAAAGTTCTTGGTTTCACATATGTTGAGGTTGTGAGGACCAGTCGGGGAAGTGTAGAGGAGAATGGATGAGAAGAGCAGAATAGAAAAATAAGAAAGAAAAAAAGTCTCTCAGATTTCTGTTTTTTTTTTTTTTTTTTTTTTTTTCCAGTAGGTGGAGTTGTCTATTCCTAGCTTGATTCTCTGTGCTCAGTATAGGGAGGTAGCCAGGGTGAGAAGGCTTGAGCTTCTACTGGGAGCCTCCCTACTCTTAGTCTCTGAATTGGAAACCAGGTGCCTGTACAGTTGCTGTTCCTCATTGATAGCTACACTCCCCAAAAGCTTGTGAGAAAAATCTTGAGTTATCACAGCTGGAGGTAGGGGAGTTGGAAACCGGTACCTGATAAGCTGCAGAACCAAGCTGGTAGCCATGCTCACTGATAGATGGGGAGTAAGCTTTTGCAAGATGGATTCCACCTATTACCCATGTATGGTGTTTGGTCAGGTGGGTGGTTCTGGAGTGGCCTTAAAATACAGTTTGTATTTTAGTGTGTCCAGAGCTCGGTCTGGTGACCTGCAAGCAAAGCCTTTGTGTTCTGTGCTGCCTTCCATCTGTGCAGAGAACGCCTGTGTGACTGAGACTGCTGTCTGCGCCCAGAGAAACTGTGCAGCCCAGGCTTCCATCTGCGCCGAGAGCACCCATGCAGCCCTAGATTTCTTCAAATTTTTATGATACTGGGCAGTATTCATCATTTGCTTAGCCTTACTATGCTCCACAAATTTGGACCTTGTTGGTTCATTTGTTTGCTGTTAGGAACAGTTTGTATTTTAAGGTTTCTCTTCATTATTGATTATATATGTTAATGAAAATTGAACTGGAAATCAAACAGGTTGGCAGGTGGTGCTTGAAACTTCACACAATCAATTTTCAGTGGATACTCTCTTGTTTCTTTCTTTTGAAGATAGGCCAAATATGAAACATGCAAAAGAAACTGTACCCAAGACCTGGTTATTGTGTTAGTGTTATTTATTTTTTTTAATTTCTATGATACTGTGCAGAATTAACATTTTTCCTATTTTTATTATTCAACAAATGTTTGGGCCTCCTACCTAAAAGGGTTTTCTCTCAGGAACAGTTTAAATTTTCATGTTTCTCTTCTTTTTGTCCTATAGGATTGAATGGAAATGAAGCTGTAAATTAAACAGGGTTTTTGCTAGCTGCTTGAAACTTCACACACTCAATCAGTTCTCAGTGAGCATTCTCAGGTTTGTTTCCTGTGAAGTATCCCTAACCTGAAGTAGAAACAACTTTATCTCTGAATGCTTTAGGAGCAAGCAAATTACACATGTACTGAAAGAGCTTCAAATTTTTTGATCAGATTACATCGATACCATAGAGTATTCATCTTTGACCAACCTTAATAGGCTTCCCAAGTTTGAGCCTTCAAGGTTCAATGGTTCAGTGTCAGGAACAGTTTGAATTTTTAGTTTTCACTACATTATGGCCTATAGGTGTGAATGGAAATGGAGCTGGAAATCAAACAGTGTTGGTGCTAGCTGCATGAAACTTCACACACTCAATCACTTCACTGTGGGCATGCTCTGGTTTGTTCCTTGTGAAAGCACCTTAATTAAGGTGAAGCATGTGAAAACAATTTATCCAAGAGCACTTTAGGAGAAAATCTGGGAAATAGGCATGTATTCAAGCATCTTCCCAAATTATTCATCAGAATTTTTGATACTGGACAGGATTCATCTCTTACCTTGCCCTACTAGGCATCCCAAGTTTTTGATGTTTATGATTAAGCTCTATAAACAGGAAAGGATTAGTTTTAGGATTAGGTTTAGGGCTATTGTTAGAACTAATTTTGGGTTAGAGTTAGTTTTGTTCAAATTTCTTTGATACTGGTCAGAATTCATCTTTTACCTAGCATTACCATGTTTCCCAGGTTGGGACATCCACATTCAAGGTTCACTGTCAGGAACAGTTTGTGTTTTAAGGTTTCATGTGATTTTGACTTCTATGCATTAGGGTTAGGGTTAGGGTTAGAGCTATGGCTCAATTTATTTTTAGTGCTAGGGCTAGGATTAGGGTTAGATTTTGAAATAGTGTTAGGATTATGGCTAGTGTTAAGGTGAGGTTTAGGATTAGAGTTAGGTTTATATTTAGAGTTAGGGTTAGATTCAGGTTTAGGATAAGGGCTAGGGTTAGTGTTACTTTAAGGGTAGGCTTAGAACTGGGAAAAGGCTAAGATGAGAGTTAGATTTAGAGTTAGGACTAGGCTTAGGGTTAGGGTTAAGGATAAAGCTAAATTATATCTAGGATTAGGGCTAAGTTATTGTTAGTGTTAGGCCTGGGGTACGGCTAGGTTTAGGAATAGCTTTAGGGTTAGAATTAAGTATAGGGAATGGGTGGGGTTATAGATAGCTTTAGGGCTTGGGTGAGGGTTACAATTAGGATTGGGGCTAGGGTTAGTGTTTAGGTTAGGATTAAGTCTTGCTTTAGGGTAGGGTTATAACTAGCTTTAGGGTTAGGGTGAGGGTTAGAATTAGGATAAGGACTAGGGTTAGTGTTTAGGTTAGGATTAAGGCTAGGTTAGGGCTATGGTTTCTGTTAGGTTCAGGGCTAGAACTAGGGCTAGGGCTAATGTTAAGTCTAGGGTTATGATTAAGGATAGTTTTAGGGTTAGGTTATGGCTAGGTCTAGTGTCAGAACTATGTTTAGAGTAGGGGTCAGGTTTAGAGTTAAAGGTATTATTAGGGCCATGATCAGGGTTAGCATTTGGTTTAGGTCAATGTTTAGGGTTAGGGCTTGAATTAGTGTTAGGTGTAGGCTTTGGGTTAGGGTAATGGATAGGGTTAGGTTTAGGTTTCAGTTAAGGTTTAGGGTAATGGATGCGTTAGGTTTAACAATAGGGTTAATGTTAGTATTAGGTTAGGTTTATGTTTAGTATAATGGATAGATTTATAGCTAGGGTTAGGGATAGGTTATGGTTGGATTAAGTCTGTAATTAGAGTTAGGTTTAGGGATAGGGCTAAGTTTGGTTTACGGTAAGTGTTAGGTTTAGGGCTAGTGTTATGGTTTATATTTAGAGTTAGAGTTACGGTTAGGGTATGGATTTGGGCTAGTCTTAGCATCTGGTTTAGTGTGAGGCTTAATGTTTCAGCTAGATTTAGGGCTCTGGTGAGGTATAGGTTTATGGTTAGGTCTTGGGATACATTTATGGTTAGGGTTAGGGTTAAGTTTACTGCTAGGGATAGGTTTAAATTAAGGGTTAGGGTTAGGTTTAGGGTAATTGACAGGGTTAGAACTAAAGTTCAAGCTGGGATTAAGGTTAGGATAAGAGCTATGGTTAGGGATATGGTTTAGGATAGGGCTAGTGTAATGCTTAGGGTAAGAGTTTGGCTTTGAGGTAGGGTTAGATATAAGGCAAGGATTAGTGTTAGGGTTAGTGTTAGGGCTAGAGTTAGGGTTAGGGTTATACTTAGGTCTAAGTTTAGGCCTAGGATTATGGCTAGGTTTTGTGTTAGGTTTAGGGCTAGGGTTAGGACTATGGTTAGGGTTAGGGCTAATGTTAGGATTAAGATTAGGGTTAAAATAGGGATAGGACATGGGTTATATTTAGAGCTATATTAGGGTTAGGGTTATGGCTAGGTCTAGTATTAGGACTAGGTTTTGTGTTAGGGTCAGGTTTAGAGATAGGTTGATGTTAGGGTCAGGGTCACTGTTCCGGAAAGGATTAGGGTTAGAGTTCGAGCCAGAAATAGAACTAATGTTATGTCTATTGGTAGGGTAAGTGTTTAGTTTAGGTTAAGGGTTATGGTTATGGTTAGAGCTGGGATTTTGTTTAGGTCTAGGGCTAGAATAAATAAAGCTATATTTAAGATTCATTTTGGGTCTAGGTCTCTGTTAGCATTATGTATAGGTATAGGCTTACCAGTAGGGCTAATGTTAGGGTTTGGTTTTAGGGTTAGGGTCAGGTTTTAACCTAGGGTTACTGTTAGGATCAGAATAAGGGTCAGAATTAGTGTTAGAATTAGAATGAGGGCTAAGGTTAGGAGTAGTAATACTGTTAGTGTTTAAATTAGGCTAAGGATTAGGTTTAGGACTAGGGTTAGTATTTGGTTTAGTGCTTGGTTAGGGTAAGAAATAGGGTTAGAGCTAGGGTTAGGGCACATGTTAGGGTTAGCATTAGGGCTAGAGTTAGGGCTAAGTTTAACGTTTCATGTAGGTTTAGAACTAGAATTAGAGGTAGAATTTTTGTTAGGTTTAAGGCTAGGGTTATGACAATGACTAATGTAAGAACTAGGGTTACAATTATGGCTAATTTTAGGGTAAGGTTAAGGCTAGGTCTGGTGTTAGAGTTAATTTAAGGTTAGGATGATGTTTAGAGCTAGGATTAGTTTTAGGATTAGTGTCAGCATCAGGGTTATTTTTAGAGATAGGATTAGGCCTACGTGTAGATTTAGGGTTTGGATTAGGTTAAGGGTTAGGTTTAGGCATATGGTTTGGTTTTGTTTTAAGGCTAGTGGAGGGGTAAGTCAAGTTTTAGAATTAGCATTATTATTAGGCTTAGTGTTAAGGTTTGGTTTAAGATTATGGTTATGGTTAAGTTCAGAGTTATTTTTAAATTTAAAGTTAGGTTTCAATCCAGGGTTGGGCTAGGGCTAAGAATAGAACTAGGGATAGGGCTAGGGAAAATGTGAGAGGAGGCTTAAGGCTAGGTTTAGTGTTAGAATAGCACTAAATTAGGGTTAGTGCAAGGCTTAGTGTTAAGATTAGGCCTAGGGTTAGGGCAAGGGTTATCATTAGGTTTAAGATCATTGTTAGGTTTTGGGTTATGATTAGGTTAGGTTTATGGTTAGGGTTTAGGTTAGGGTTAGGGTTAGGGTGATGGTTAGGTTTAGTATAAGGAATTGGATTATAGCTAGGTTTAGGGCTAGGGCGAAGGTTATAATTAGGATTAAATCTTGGGTTATGGTTCGGGTTAGAATTAAGGCTATGTTTAGGGCTAGGATCAAGGGTAGGGCTAATTTCAGGTCCAACTTACAGTTAAAGATAGTTTAGAATTAGGTTAGATGTAGTGTAAGGATTAGGTTTAGGGTTAGCATCAGGTTTAGAGCTAAAGGTATTTTTTGGGCCAGGGTCGTGTTTAGTGTTTGGGATAGGTTAAGGTTTAAATGTAGGGCTCAATTTAACATAGGTTTAGGATTAGGGTAATGATATAGTTAGGTTTAGGTTTCAAGTTACGTTTAGGGTAATAATAGTGTTAGGGTTGGGGATATTTTAAGGTTTAGGCCTAGGGTTTGTATTAGTGTTAGGATTATGGTTAGGAAAATGAATATGGTTAGACCTAGGGTTAGAGCTAAGGTTATGGTTATTATTAGTGGTAGGTTTAAGGTTACGGTTATGGTTAGGGTTAAAGCTCAGTTTAGGGTTCAGATTAGGCTAGGTTTTGGCTTAAGTTAAGGCTAGGGTTAGGGTTGTGGCTAATGTAAGTAGTAGGGTTACAATTAAGTTTAGTTTTAGGGTTACAGTTAGGGTTAGGACTAGATCTAGTGTTATATTTAGGGTTATCTTTGGGGTGATGTTTAAAGCTAGGGTTAGTGTTAGCATCAGAATCAGGGTTAGGGTTAGTTTTTGGGTTCTGCTTAAAACTAGAATTATGGCTAGTGTTAGGGCAAGGTTTAGGGTTAGAATTTGGTTTAGGTTAAGGGTTAGGGTTAGGGCTATGGCTCGGTTTTGTATTAGGGCTGGGGCTAGAGTTAGGGCTAGTTTTAGGAGTAGTGTTAGTGTTAGGTTTAGGGTCACTGTTAGGTTTAGGCTTAGCCTTTATATGAGGGTTAGATTTAGAGTTAAGTTTAGATCTAGGATTAGGGCTAGGGCTAAGGAAAATGCTAGGGTTAGGCCTTGGGTTAGGAATAGGTTTAAAGTTCCAGTAAAGGGTATGTTTAGAACTAGTTTTAGGGCTTGGGAGAGAGTTAGACTTAGTTTTAGGGCTAGGGTTAGGTTTAGGGATAGGGATAAGTTAGGTCTAAGATTAGGGATAGGGTTGGTTTTAAGTTAGGCATAGGTTTAAGTTTAGGATTATGATTAAGGCTGTGTTTAGTCTAATATTGGCTAGGGTTTGTGTTCGGGTTAGGCCTAGGATTATATCTAGTGTTAATGGCAGGTCTAGGGTTATGGTTATGGAAAGTTTTAGGTTTAAAATTTGGCTAGGTCTAATGTAAAGATTATGTTTTGGGGTAAGGGTTAGGTGAGAGCTAGGGAAATTTTTATGGTAAGGATCATGGTTAGGGTTTATTTTAGGTTTGAGTTAAGGGGTAGGGCTCAAATTAGCATTAGGATTATGGTTAGGGTAATGACAGGGTTAGATTTAGGTTTCAGGTTAGATTTAGGGTAATTGATATAGGGTTGGGATTAGTGATAGGTTTATGATTAGGCCTAGGGTTAGCATTAGGGAAAGGGTGATGTTTAGGGTTAGAATTAAGGTTAGGGCTAAGGTTATGATTAGGATTAGGTCTTGAGATAGGGTTAGCCCTGGCATTAACATTAGGATATTTGTTATGATTAGGATAATGGATACAATTAGAGATAAGTTTATAGCAAGACTTATGGTTAGGATTACATCTTGAGTTAGTGTTAAGGTATGGGTTAGAACTAGGGTTAGGATTAGTGTTATGTTTAGTGTAAGAGTTAGGTTCTTAGCTATTATTAGGTTTAGATCAAGGGTTAGGTTCAGGGTTATGTTTAGGGATAGGGTTATGGTAGGTTTAGGGTTAGGGTTAGGGTTAGGGGAATGGTTATAATTAAGTTAAGGTTTAGGGTTAGGGTGATAAATATGGTTTGATGTAGGTTTATTGTTAGGGACAGGGCTAGATTTAAGTTTAGGGATAGGGTTAGGTCTATGGTTATGTTTAGGTTCATGTTAAGGGTTAGGGTATGATTTATGGTTAGGGCTATAGGGGGTATTAGTCTAGGGTTAGGTTTAGGGTTAGGATTATGGTAAGGGTTAAGGTTAGGTTTACAATTAGGGTTATGGTTAGGGTTAGCGTAATTGGTAAGTTTAGAGCTATGGTTAGGACTTGTGTTAAAGATAGGATTATGATTAGGTTTAGGGTTAGATTCAGTGATAGTTCTAGGTTTATGTTTATATTAAGGGTTAGGTTTTGAGCTAGGGTTAGGACTAAGTTGAGGGTTATGTTTGAGTTAGGGCTAGGGTTAGGATTAGGTTTATGCTTAGGGCAAGGTTAAGGCCTAGAATTATCTCTAGGTTTTGTGTTAGGTTTAGGCCTAGGGTTGAAGCTGAGGGTAATATAAGAGCTAGGATTATGATTAGGGTTAGTTTTAAGCTTAGGGTTATGCCAAGATCTAGTGTTAGGTTTAGATTTTCAGTTAGTGTCAGGTTTAGAATTATGTTTACTGTTAAAGGCAGAGTGAGGGTTTGGGTTAGAGTCCAAGTTAGGATTACAGCCAGAATTAGGAGTAGATTTAGGTCTAGGGGTAGGGTTAGTTGTTGTGTAAGTATAAGGATTATTGTTAGGCCTAGGACTAGGTTTTTGTTTAGGTCTAGGGCTAGAGATAAAGCTAGATTTAGGATTAGGTTTAGGTCCAAGGTTAGTGTTAGGTTTTAGTCTAGTGTTAGGGTTAGGTTTAGAACTAAGGTTTGTGTTAGGGTCAGGATAAGGGTCAGGTTAGCCTTTAGGTTTGCCATAGGATTACAGCCAGAATGTCTGCTAAGGTAAGGACTATTAATAAGTTTAGGATTTTGGTTAGCCTAAGGATTAGGCATAGGTATAGGGCTACCATTAAAGGTAGGGTTATTTATAGGGTAAGAGATAGCCTTACAGCTAGGGTTTGGGCTAGATTTAGGGTTAGGGTTAAATCTAGTTTTAGGACTCGGATTAGGGTTAGTTTTTTTTTTTTTTTTTTTTTTTTTTTTTTTTTTTTTTAGTCTAGTGTTAGGTTTAGGTTTATGGTTAGGATGATATTTAGAGCTAGGGTTAGTGTTAGGATATGAGTCAGGGTAAGGGTTAGGGTTAGGACTCGAATTGATAATAGGTTTACTTTAGGATTTAGGTTAAGGTTAGGAGGGTTTTTAGAGCTAGGGTGCGTTTTAGGATATGAGTTAGGGTCGGGGTTAGATTTAAGATTAGGGTTAGAGTTTGAATTAAGGCTACGGTTAGCTCTAAGTGTAGTGTTAGGATTTTGATCAGGTTTGGTTTATGGTTAGAGCTATTTGTCAGTTTGTTTTACTGCTATGTTAGGGTTAGGGCTCGTTTTATAAATAGCCTTAATGTTTGGGCTAGTTTTAGTCTTAGGCTTAGGCTTAGATTTAGGGTTAGATTTCAAGTTAGGATTAGATCTAGGGTTAGGGTTAGGACTAAGGATATGGCAAGAGTTGGGGCTAGGGTTAGAATTATGGTAATGGAAAGGCTTAGAACTAGGGATAGGGATAGTGTGAGAGTTAGAGTTAGTCTTAGGGATAGGGTTAGGGTTAGGTTTAGGTATAAGTTAGGTGTATGGCCAGTGTTAGCGTTTGCTCTGTGTTGAGGGTCAGTTTTAGACCTAGGGTTTGTGTTATGGTCAGAATAAGGGTCAGGGTTAGTGTAAGGGTTTGGGATAGGATTAGACGTAGAATGAGGGCTAGGGTCAAAGACTATTAATAGGGTCCAGATTTTGGTTAGCCTAAGGATTAGTACTATATCTAGGTTTACCATTAGAGTTACGGTTTCACTTAGGTTGAGGGAGATAATTAGAGCTAGGTTTAGGGCTACAGTTAGGGTAGGGTTAGGGTTAAAGTTAGGTTTAGTCTTTGCATTAGGGCTAGTTTTGTGTTAAGGTTAGGACTAGGGTTAGAACAATTGCTAATATAAGAACTAGGTTTGCAATTAGGGTTAGTTTTAGACTTAGAGTTAGGGTTATGGTTAGTTTTAGTGTTAAGGTTAAGTTTAAGTTTAGAGTGATATTTAGATCTAAGATTAGTTTTAGGATATGAGTCTGGTCAGCATTAGTGTTAAGACTCACATAAGGGCTAGGGTTAATGTTAAGTTTTGGTTTAAGTTTAGAATGGTGTTTCAAGCTAGGGTGAGTTTAGCATAAGAGTCAGTGTCAGGTAATCTTTGAAGGTTAGGTTTAAAACCCAAATTAAGTCTATGGTTAGGTCTAGGTGTATTGTTAGGGTTTAAGTTAGGTTTAGGGTAAGGGCTATTGCCCGTTTTTGTTTTACTGCTAGTGGTATGGTTAGGGCTCATTTTATGATTAGCGATAGGATTAGGTTTAGTGTTTGCATGAGGCTTAGGCTTGGGTTTAGGGCTACGACTAAGGATTGGACAAGGGTTAGGGCTAGGGTTAGTACTATGATAAGGGCTAGGATTAGAACTAGTGATCGGGCTAGTGGGAGAATAATTGTTAGTCTTAGCGCTAAGGTTAGGGTTAGGAATAGGGCTAAATTAGGGACAGGATTAGGTCTAAGGTTAGTTTTCAGTTTAAGCATAGAATTAGGGTTAGATGTAGGATTTAGTTTAGGGTAAGAGATGGTTATATGCTAGTTTTAGAGGTCGGGGATATTTAGAATAAGGGTTAGGATTAGGGTTATGATTAATGCTAAGTTTAGGGTTAGGATGAGGGCTATGGTTTGTTATTTAGGTTTAGGGCTAGGATTAGGAGTATGGCTAATTTCAAGTCTAAAATTATATTTAAAGATAATTTTAAGGTTAGGATTATAGGTATGTCTAGTGTAAGGTTTAGGTTTAGGATTAGGGTCAGGTTTAGGGCTAGGGATATTATTAAGGTTAAGGTCCAGGTTAAAGTTTGGAATAGGTTAAGGCTTAAATTTAGGAATTGAATTAACATTAGGGTAAGGGTTTGGGTAATTGTAGACTTAGAATTAGGATTCATGTTAGGTTTAGGGAAATTGATAGGGATAGGATTAGAGATAGGGTTAGGTTTAGACCTAGGGTTAGCATTAGGGTTAGGGTTATTGTTGGGGTAATGTATAGGGTTAGAGCTAGATTTATGGTTATGATTGGGGCTAGGGCTAGTGTTAGGTTTAGGGTTAGGTTTAAAGCTTGTGTTACGGCTCAGAAAAGGTTTACAATTTCAGTTAAGTTAGTGCTAGGGTTAGGATTATGGGTAATGTAAGTACAAGAGTTACAATTAGGGCTAATTTTAGGGTTAAATTAGGTCTAGATTTTGTGTTAGGGTTAGTGTCAGGATTAGGCTGATGTGGTGATGTTTAGAGTTAGGATTGGTGTTAGTGTCAGCGTCAGTGTCAGGGTTAGTTTTAGGGTTCAGCTTAAAACTCGAATTAGGGCTAGGGTTATGGAAAGGTGTATGGTTAGCATTTGGTTTTGTTTAAGGGTTAGGGATAGAGCTTATGGCTCAGTTTTGTTTTAGGGCTAGGGCTAGGATTAAGGCTTGTTTTAGAATTAGTGTTAGGGTTAGGGCTAGTGTTAGGTTTAGGCTTAAGCTTTGGGTCAGGGTTAGATTTAGAGATAGATTATGATATCAGGTTAGTGCTTTGGCTATAGATAAGGCAAGGGTTAGGACTAAGTTTATGGCTAGGGTTATGGTTATGTTAAGGCATACGGCTAGAACTAGTGATAGGGCTAGTGTGATAGATTTATTTTTAGGTCTAGGGTTATGGTTAGGTTTAAAGATAGGGTGAAAATAGGGATAAGATTAGGGCTAGGTTTAATATTGGGGTTAGAGCTAGGGTTAGGGTTAGGGTTAGGATTAATCTAGGTTTAGGGTTAGGATAAGTGCTGGGGTTTTTGTTGGGCCTGGGGCTAGCATTAGGGCTAGGGCTAATGTCAGGTGTTGGGTTATGGTTGAGGAGAGGACAGTTTAGGATTAGGTTTATGGCTACGTCTAGTTTAAGGGTTAGGTTTAGGGTTAAGTGTCAGGTTTAAAGCTAGGGATATTATTAGGTTCAGGATCAGGTTAGAATTTTGTTGAGGTTAGTGTTAGGGTTCAAATAAGCATTAGGGTCAGGGTTAGGGTAATGATAGGTTTTTGTTTAGAGTTTAGGTTAGGTTTACGGTAATTGATAGGGTTAGGTTTAGCTATAGAGATTGTCTTAGGCCTAGGGTTAGCATCAGGGTAAGTGTAATGGTTAGGATAATGGATAGTGTTAGCGCTAAGGTTAAGGATAGTGTTATCGTCAGGAATAGGTCTTGAGTTACGGTTAAGGTTAGGGTTAGAACTAGGGTTATTTTTAGGGTTATGTTTAGCATAAGTGTTAGGTTTTGAACTAGGGTTAGGGCTACGGTGAAGGTTAGGTTTAAAGTTAGTTCTAGGTCTAAGATTAGAGTATGGTTAGAGTTAGGATTGGATTAGGACTAGCATCATCATAAGGGGTAGGGTTATGGTTACAGTATGGATATGGTTAGATGTAGTCATAGGGTTATGGTTATATTGAGGTTTAGGTTTCAGATTAGGGCTATTTTTATGTTTAGGTTTATGGTAAGGGTTAGGGTTTGAGTTAGAATTAGGTCGATGGCAAGCATGAGGTTTAGGGTTAGGTCTTGTGTTAGGTTTCTAGTTAGTTTTATGGTTAGGCTTAGGCCTAGTGTTATCAGGAAGTTTAGAGTTAGTTTTAGGGTAATGAGTAGGTATAGAGCTAGGTTTATGGCTAGGGTTAAGTTTAAAATTAGGTCTAGTGTTGAGGTATATTTAGGGATATGTTTAGTTTTATGTTTAGGAAAAGGGTCAGGCTTTGAGCTAGGGTTAGGACTAATCAAGTGTTAGGTTAGGGTTAGGGTTAGGGTTAGGATTATGCTTAGGCTTAGGATTAGCTCTAGTTTTGTGTTAGGTGTAGGCCCAGTGTTAGGGCTGTGGGTAATGTAAGAGCTAGGGTTATGATTAGGGCTAGTTCGATGGTTAGGATTTTGGCAAGGTCTAGTGTTAAGTTTAGATTTTTTGTTAGGATCAGGTTTAGAGGTAGGTTTACTCTTAAAGGCAGGGGCATTGTTTGGTTTTGAATTAGGATTAGGGTTACAGCCAGAATTACAACTGGGTTTAGGTCTAGGGGTAGGTTTATTGTTTGTGTTAGGTTAAGGGTTATTTTAAAGGCTAGGGATAGATTTTTGTTTAGGTCTAGGGCTAGAGTTAAGGCTAAATTTAAGATTTGGTTTAAGTCTAGGTCTAGTGTTATGATATAGTCTAGGGATAGGGCCTGGTTTAGACCTAGGGTTACTGTTAGGGTGAAAATAATTGTCAGGGTTAAAATTAGGGTTTGGAATAGGGTTAGAGCTAGAGTGAGGGTATGGTTATGACTATTTATAGGGTTAGGGCTTTGATTAGCTTAAGAATTAGGAATAGATCTAGGTTTACCATTAAGGTTAGGGTTTCAATTTAGGTAAGGCATAGGCTTAGAGCTAGGGTTAGGGCTAGATTTAAGGTTAGGTTTAGGGTTAAATCTAGATTTAGGGCTCAGATTAGGGCTATTTTTTGTGTTAGCTTTAGGGATAATATTATGACATTGAATAATGCAAGAATTGTGTTACAATTAGTGTTTGGGGTAGGGGTAGATATAGTGTTAGGGTTAGGTTTAATGTTAGGGTGATATTTATAGATAGGTTAGTATTAGGATATAATTCAGAGACAGTGTTAGTTTTAGGTTAGTGTTAGGACTCAAATAAGGGCTAGGATTTCTTTTAGGGTTTGGTTTAAGGTAAGCGGCCTTTAGTGCTAGGGAGACTATTAGGATATGGGTCATCATCAGGGTTAGTTTTAAGGTTAGGATTATGACTTGAATTAAGGCTAGGGTTACTGTTAGGGTTCTGTTTAAGTTTAGGGTGGTGTTTAGACCTAGAGTGAGTTTTAGGATATGATTTGAGGTCAGGGTTAGTTTAACTTTATGGTTAGGACTCGAATTAGGCCTAGGGTTAGGTCTAGGTTTAGTGTTAGGTTTTGGTTTAAGTTAAGTTTCAAGATTAGAACTATTGCTCAGTTTTATTTATTTATTTTTTTTGAAAGAGAGAGACAGAGAGACAGAGAGAGACAGAGATAGAGAGAATTTTAAAATATTTTTTATTTATTATATATTATTTTTAATTTTTGGTGGACACTACACCTTTTTTTTAATTTTATTTTTTATTGTTGCTGAGGATCGAACCCAGCACCCCATGCATGCCAGTCAAATGCACTACTGCTTGAGACACATTCTCAACCCCTATTGCTCAGTTTTGTTTTTGTCCTAGGTTATATGATTAGCATTAGGAATAAGGCTAGTATTTGTCTTAGGATTAAGCTTAGGGTTAGGTTAAGAGTTGGAGTTAGGGTTAGATCTATGGTTAGGGCTAGGTCTAAGAATAAGGCAAGTGTTAGGGCTAGGTTTTAGGTTTATGGTAAATAATAGGGATAGAACTAGGGATAAGGCTAGGTTGAGAATTAGAGTTAGCCTTAGCACTAGGGTTATGGTTAGTTTTAGGGATAGAGCTAAATCAGGGCAAGGATTAGAAGTAGGGTTAGTGTTCAGGTTAGGCCTAGCATTAGGGTTAGGTTTAGAGTTAAGTTTAGGGAAAGGGATATGTTATAGCTAGGTTTAGAGGTAGGGTGAGGTTTAGAATTAGGATTAGAGCTAAAGTTAGGGTTAGGATTATGATTAAGGCTAGGTTTAGGACTAAGATGAGGGCTAGGATTTGTTGTATGGTTAGGTCTAGAATTAGGGCTAGGGATAATGTCAGGTCTAGTGTTACACTTAGGAGTATATTTAGCACTAGGTCTATGTCTTAATCTAGTGTAAGTGTTAAGTTTAGGTAAGGGTCAGTTTTAGAGCTAGGGGTATTTTTAGGTTCATGGTCAGGGTTGCGGTTTGTATTTGGCTAAGATTTAGGGAAACGGCTCAAATGAGAATTAGGTTTAGAGTTAGGATTATGGTAATTGATTGGGTTAAGTTTAGGGTTCATGGTAGGTTTAGGGTAATGGGGAGATTTAGGGTTTGAGATAGAGTTAGGGTTAGGCCTATGGTTAGCATTAGGAATAGGATTCTCATAAGGGTAATGAATGGGGTTAGGGCAAGGGTTAGGTTTACTGTTAGGGATAAGGCCAGGGTTATGTTTAGGACAAAGGTTAGGGTTTGAGCTATGGTTGAATCTAAGGTCATGGTTAGGCTTAGGGTTAAGGCTAGGTTTAGGATAGGTTTAGGCCTTGGATTAGGGCTAGGTTTTGTGTTAGGTTTAGGTCTAGGGTTAGTGCTATGGGTAATGTTAGATCTAGGGTTCCAAGTAGGGCTAGTTTTAGGGTTAGGGTTATGACTACTTCTAGTGTTAGGTTTAGATTTTGGCTTAGAGTCATTTTTAGAGCTAGGTTTAGTGTTAGTGTTAGGGTCAGTGTTCAGATTAGAATTAGGGTGAAAGCCAGAATCAGGAGAAGATTTAGTTCTGGTGGTAGTGTTATTGTTTTTTTTAGGATAAGTGCTATTGTTAGTACTAGGACTAAGTTTTGTTTAGGTCTAGGGCTAGAGTTATTGCCAGATTTAGGATTAGGTTTAGGTCTAGGGTTAGTGTTAAGGTTAGCTTTAGGTAAAAGTTCACTGGTAGGGCTAGTTTCAGGGTTAAGTTTAGGGTTAGGGTCAGGTTTTGACCTATAATTAATCTTATTCTCAGAATAAGGATAAATGTTAGAGTTAGGTTTGGGGTTAGGTTTAGAGCTAGAAGGAGAGCTAAGGTTTGGACTAGTAATAGGGTTAGTGTTTGATTTAGGCTAAAGATTACAATTAGTTCTAGGGTTAGCATTATAGATAAGGTTTGGCTTAGGATAAGAGTCAGTGTTCAGGTTAGTGCAAACCCTAACCCTAACCCTAGATCTAGGCTTAGAGCTAGGGTTAGGGTTAGGTTTAGTGCTATGGTTGGGGTTAGAGTTAAACTAGTTTAGGGCTCAGATTAGGTCTATTTTTGTTTTGGGGTTAGGGCTAGGGTTAGGAAAGTGGTTAACATAAAAAATAGGGTTATTGTTAAGGTTAGTTTTAGGGTTAGGGTTTGCACTAGGATTGGTGTTAGCATTTGCTTTATGGTTAGGGTGATATGTAGAGCTAGGGTTAGTGTTTGGATATAGTCAGGGTAAGGGTTAGTTGTAGTCTTAGGACTCGAATTTGAGCTAGGGTTATGGCTAGTTGCAGGGTTAGGTTTTGGTTTAAGTTGGGTTTAGGTTTATGGTAAGGGCTCAATTTTGTTTTAGGGCTAGGGCTATGTTTAGGGTTAGTTTTATTATTAGCGATAGTGTTCAGCTAGTGGTAGGATAAGGTTTAGGATTAAGGTTAGGTTTAGATTTAGAGTTTATAACCACAATTTAGAGTTATGTTTAGATCTATGTTTAGGGCTAAGTTTAGGACTAGTGTTAGGTTTACTGTAATGGACAGGTTAAGAAATAGAAATAGGGCTAGGTTGAGAATTAGAGTTATTCTTAGGGCTAGAGTTAGGGATTTTCTTATGATTATGGCTAAATTAGGGCTAGATTAGCACTTGGTTTAGAGTTAGAGTTAGGCCTGTTAGGGCTAGAATTAGGGTTAGTTTTAGTGTTAGGGTTATGGTTAGTTTTAGGGTAAGGGACAAGATTATGGATAGGTTCATGGCTGGGGTGAGGGTTAAAATTACTTACAGAAATAGAATAAGTGTTCGGATTAGTATTAAGGCTAGGTTTAGAACTAGGATGAGGGCTAGGGTTTGTTTTAGTGTTAGAGCTAGGATAGCAGTTAGGGCTAATATCAGGTCTAGGGTTATAGATAAGAATAGTGTTAACTATAAGTTTATGGCTAGGTCTAGTAGAAAGTTAGGTTTAGGGTAAATGTCAGGTTTGGAGATAAGTGTATTATTATGGTCAGAGTCCGGTTTAGGGTTGGTTTAGGATAAGGTTTAGGCCTAGGCCTCAAATTAGCATTAGGGTTAGGGTTAAAGTGATGGATAGTGTTAGGTTTAGGGTTCAGGTTAAGTTTAGAGTTATAGATAGGGTTAGTGTTTGTGATAGGATTAGGGTTAGGTCTAGGGTTAGCATTTGAGTTAGGTTAATGTTTAGGGTAAAGGATAGGGTTAGTGCTAGTGTTAGGGCTTGTGTTAATATTAGTACATTGTCTACGATTAGAGATAGGCCTAGAGGTAGTGTTAGTGTTAGGTTTAGCAGAAGTGTTAGGATTGAGCTAGGGTTAGGGCTAGGATGAAGGTAAGAGTTAGATTCAGGGCTATGGTTAGGGTTAGGGTTAGGATTATCGCTTGGGTTAGCATTAGGGTTAGGGTTATGTTTAAGGTAGTGGATAGAGTTTGTGCTAGGATTTGTGCTATGGTTACAGTTAGGATTAGGGCTAGGTTTAGGGTTAGGTTGAGCTTTAGGGCTATTTTTATGTTTAGGGTAAGGATTAGTGTTTGAGTAGGGTTAGGGCCAGGGCCAGTGTTCGGGTTAAGATTAGTGCTAGGGATATGGTTAGGGTTACACTTAGGTATAGGTTTAGGGCTAGGATTAGGGCTAGATTTTGTGTGAGTTTTAGGGCTAGTGTTAGTGTATGAGTAATGTAAGAGCTAGGGTTATGGTTATGGGTAGATTTAAGGTTTGTCTAGTGTAAGTGTTAGTTTTTCAGTTAGGATAAGTTTTAGAGCTAGGGTTTGTGTTAGGATAAGTGTCTAGAGTTAAGTCTATGGTTACAGTTAGGGATGGGTTTAGGGTTATGTTTATGGTTAGGTCTAGTGTACGGGTTAGATTTAGGGTAAGGGTCAAGTTTAGAGGTAGATGTATTATAAGGTCAGGGTATGACTTATGGTTCGGTTTTGGTTAAGGTTTAGGTTTAGGGCATTAATTAGTGTTAGGGTTAGAGTTAGGGTTAGGGTAATGAACAGGCTTAGGATTAGGGTATAGGCTAGTTTTATGGTAATGGATATGTTTAGAGGTTGTGTTAGGGTTAAGCCTAGGTTTAGAATTAGTGTTAGGATTAGGTTTAGGTTAATGGATAGTCTTAGAATTATGTTTAGGGCTGGGGTTATGGTTAGGATTAGGGCTATGTTTAGGATAGTGTATAGAATTAGAGCTATGGTTAGGGCTATGGTTAAGGGTAGGATTAGGGCTAGGGTTAAATTAGGGTTTGGGATGTGGCTAGGGTTATGTTTAGGTTAAAGTTTAGGGTTTGATCTATGGTTAAGTCTAAGGGGAAGGTTAGGGTTAGGGAAAGGACTATGGTTAGTTTAGGGTTACACATAGGGATAGGTTTAGGCATAGGATTAGGACTAGGTTTTGTGTTATTTTAGGCCTATTGTTAGAGCCATGGGTAGTTAAGAGCTAGGTTTATGATTAGGGCTAGTTTTATGGTTAGAGTTATGACTAGGTGTAGTGATAGGATTAGGTTTTTTGTTAGGGTGAGCTTTGGAGCTAGGTTTATGTTAGGGTCAGTGTTAGTGTTCAGGTTAGAGTGAGTGATGGGGTTAGTGCAAAAATTAGGACTAGTGTTAAGTCTAGAAGTAGGGTTAGTGTTTGGGTTATGTTAAGGGTGATTGTTAGGGCTATTGCAAGGTTGTTGTTCAGGTCTAGGGCCAGAATTATGGCTAGATTTAGGATTAGGTTTAGATCTAGCATTAGTGTAAGGTTTATGTTTGGGTATAGGATTACCAGTAGGGCTAACGGTATGGTTCGTGTTTTGGTTAGGGTCAGTTTTAGATCTACGGTTAGTGTTAGGGTTAGCATGTTTCAGGGTTAGGATTAGGGTTTGGGTTATGGTTAGAGCTAGAATGAGGGCTAGGGTTAGGACTAGTAATCGGGTTAGTATTTGGGTTAGGCTATGGATTAGGACCCTATAGGGTTAGACTAGGGTTAGCATTAGGTTTATGGTTTGGCTTAAGGTTACAAATAAGAGCTAGGATTGGGGAAGGGTTAAGGACTGGCTTGTTGTTAGGGTTAGTGTTAGGGTTAAAGCTAGGGTTAGCACTCAGATTAGGGCCAGATTTTGTGTTAGGTTAAGGCTACTGTTAGGGATAAAGCTAATGTACAAACTAGGGTTATGTTAGGCCCAGTTTTTCGGTTAGTGTTATGGCTAGGTCAAGTGTTAGGGTTAGGGTTAGTGTTAGCGTGATGTTTAGAGCTAGAGTTAGTGTTAGGGTCATGGTCAGTGTTCAGGTTAGAGTTAGCTTTTGGGTTAAAGCCAGAATTATCACTAGGGTTAGTTCTTGTGGAAAGGTTAGTGTTTGGGTTAGGTTAATATTTATTATTTATTAGGGTCTGGGCTAGGTTTTTGTTTATGTCTAGGGCTAGAGATATGGCTAGATTTAGGATTAGGTTTAGGTCTAGGGCTACTGTAAGGGTTATGTTTAGGAATAGGTTTATTTCTAGTGCTAGTGTTTGGGTTCAGTATAGGGTTAGGGTAAGGTTTAGACCAACAGTTACCATTAGGGTCAGAATAAGTGTCACATTTGAGTTATGGTTAGAGCTAGAATGAGGGCTAGGATTAGGACTAGTAATAGGATTACAGTTAGGACTAGGGTTAGCATTAGGGTTAAGTTTGTCTTAGGGTAAGGGATAGAGTTTGACCTAGGATTAGGGCTACAATTACGGTAGGGTTAGGGTAGTGTTAGTATTAGGTTTACTGTTAAAGATAGGGTTAGGTTTCAGTTTAGGGCTAAATTTTGGCTAGAGTTAGTGCTAGGTTTAGAGTTACTGCCAATGTTTGCAGTAGAGTTACGATTTGGGATAGTTATAAGATTAGTATTAGGACTAGGTATAGTGTTGGTGTTAGGTTTAACATTAGGATGATGTTTAGAGCTATGGTTAGTATTAGGGTCAAAATTAAGGTCAGGGGTAGTTTTAGGGTTAGGGTTTGGATTCAAATTAGGGCTTGGTTTAGTGGTAGGTGTAGAGTTAGGTTTTGGTTTAGGTTAAGCTTTAAAGTTAGGGCTATGATGGAAGGAGACCCTCAGAGTTATACAAAAGTACATACAAGAGGAAGTGAGGGGAAGGGGAAAAATAATATAAGGGGGACAAATGAATGTCAGTAGAGGGGGCAGAGAGAGAAGAGGGGAGGGTAGGGGAGGGGAGGGGGATAGTAGAGGATAGGAAAGGCAGCAGAATACAACAGATACTAGTATGGCAATATGTAAATCAATGGATGTGTAACTGATGTGATTCTGCAATCTGTATATGGGGTAAAAATGGGAGCTCATAACCCACTTGAATCAAATTGTGAAATATGATATATCAAGAACTATGTAATGTTTTGAACAGCCAACAATAAAAAATAAAAAAAAAATAAAGTTAGGGCTATGTCTTGGATTTGTTTTAGGGCTAGGGCTATGGTTAGGGCTAATCTTAAGACTAGCATTAAGCTTAGGACTAGTGTAGTAATCTTAACTCTAAATCTAACTCTAAACCTAAGACTAGCACTAGAAATAAACCTATTCTTAAACCTAAACCTAACATTAGTCTTAGATTTAGAGTTAGATTTAGAGTCAAGATTAGATCTAGTGTTAGGTCTAGGGCTAAGGATATGTCTAGAGTTAGTTCTAGGTTTATAGCTAGGTATAGGGTTATGATAAAAATAGGTTAGTTCTAGAGATATGGATAGGGCAAGAGTGAAATTTAATCTTAGAGCTAGACTTAGGGTTTGGATAGGTATAGGGCTTAATTAGGTGTAGGAAAAGGGCTAGGTTTATGTTTATGTTTAGGTCTAGGGTTTGTTTTGGGCTTAGGGTTAGGTTTAGTGTAAATAATGGAGTTAGAGCCAGGTTTAGGTCTAGGAGGAATGTTAGAGTTATGGTTAGGGATAGAGTTATGTTAGAGTTATTATTAAAGCTAGGTTAAGGGCTAAGATTAGGACTAGGGTTTGTGTTTTGGTTAGGGCTATGATTAGTGTTAGGGTGAATGTCAGGTCTAGGGTTATGGTTAGGGATAGTTTTAGGGTTAGGTTTATGGTTATGTTTATTTTAAGGGTTAGATTTAAGGTAAGGCTCAAATTTAGAGCTAGGGCTATTATTAGGGTCATGGTCATGTTTATGGTTTTGTTTAGTTTAGGGTTTAGGGTTAGGACTCAAATTAGCACTGGGGTTTTTATTAGGGTACTGATAGTGTTAGGTTTAGAGTTCAGGTTAGATTTAGCATAATAGATAGGGTTACTGTTAGTCATAGATTTAGATTTAGGCCTAGGGTTAGCATTAGATTTAGGACTATGTTTAGGGTAATTGATAGGATTTGAGCTAAGTTTAGGGCTAGGGTTATGGATAGGATTAGAGCTAGGGTTAGGGTTAGGATTAGGGTTAGCCCTATGGTTTGTGTTAAGTTTAGGGCTAGGATTACAGCCAGGGCAAATGCCAGGCTTATGGTTACATTACAAATAGTTTTAGGGTTAAGTTTATGGCTAGGTCTAGTATAAGGGCTATGTTTAGGGCTAGGGTCAGGGTTAGAGCTAGGTAAAATATTATGGGAAGCATCAGAGTTAGGGTTTGGCTTAGGTTAAGTAGGATTAGGGCTCAATTAGCATTACGGTTCAGGTTTGAGTAATGATAGGGCTACGTTTAGGGTTCAGGTTAGATTTAGGTTAATGAATAAGATTAGGGTTAATGATTAGGTTAGGGTTAGGCCTAGGGTTACCAATAGGTTTATGGTTATGGTTAGGGTAATGGATAGGGTTAGGTCTAGTGATAAGGCTGGGTTATGGTTAGAATTCTGGCTATGGCTAAGGTAAGGTTTAGGCTTTGTTTTGGGTTAGAATTAGGTTTAAACCTCGGTTTAATTCTCAAATAAGGCTAGGTTTTGGGTTTGGTTAGGGCTAGAGTTAGGGCTATGGCTAATGTATAAACTAGTATTAAAATTAGTGCCAGTTTTAAGGTTAGGGTTAGGGTGGTGTTTAGAGCAAGGGTTATATTTAGGGTCAGTGTCAGGGTCAGGGTTAGTTTTAGTGTTAGGTTTAGGACTCAAATTAAGGCTAAAGTTACTGCTACGTGTAGGGTTAGGTTTTGGTTTAGGTTAAGGGTTACGGTTAGGGCTATGGCTCAGTTTTCTTTTTAGGGCTAGGGTTAGGGTTAAGTCTAGAGTTTGGATTATCATCAGGGTTAGGGCTAGTGTTAGAGTGAAGTTTAAGTTAGGTTTAGAGTTAGATTTTGAGTTAGATTTGATATAGAGTTTGGGCTCGTGCTGGGGTTAGGACCAGGGTTAGAGTTATGGTAAGGAATATAATTGGAACTAGGGATATGTCTAGGTTGAGAATTAGAGTTATTCTTAGGAGTAAGGTTAGGGTGAGGGTTAGTATTAGGGCTAAACTAGAGCTAGGATTAGGATTAGGGTTATTGTTAGGTTTAAGCCTAGGGATTGGGATAGGTTTAGGATTAGCACTTGGGTTAGGGTT
Source organism: Marmota monax (assembly GCF_021218885.2). Classification (NCBI taxonomy): domain Eukaryota; kingdom Metazoa; phylum Chordata; class Mammalia; order Rodentia; family Sciuridae; genus Marmota; species Marmota monax. The sequence continues at coordinate 738,164 of NW_026692693.1, read as the reverse complement.
AATTTTAGAGGAATGGGTGTGGTTATAGCTAAGTTTAGGTCTAGGGTTAGGCTTAGAATTAGGATTAGGCCTGGGGCTACGGTTCAGTGTAAGATTAAAAATAGGATTAAGGGTTAGAATAAGGGGTAGGTTTTTTGATAGGGTTAGGGCTACAACTCGGGCTAGGGATAATATCAGGTCTTGGGTTATGTTTAAGGATAGTTTTAGGGTTAGGTTATGGCTAGGTCTAGTGAAAGAGTTAGATTTATGTTAAAGATCACCTTTAGATCTAGAATTATTATTTGTGTCTTGGTCAGGGTCAGGGTTAGCGTTTGGTTTACATTAAGGTTAAGGTGTTGTGGTTTGAATTTACATTAGGGTTAGTTTTAAAGTTAAGGTAATGGAATGGTTTACTTTAGGTTTTAGTTAAGGTTTAAAGTAACAAATGGGTTAGGTTTCAGCAATCAGGATAGGGTTAGCATTCGGGTTAGGGTTATGTTTAATGTAATGGATAGTTTTAGAGCTTGGTTTAGGGCTAGGTTATGGTTTGGATTAAGTCTAGGTTTAGGAATAGGTTTAGGGATAGGGTTAGGGTTTGTTTTAGGGTGATTGTAGGGTTAGGGTAAATGTTAGTTTAGGGTTAGGGTCATGATTAAGTTAGGATAAGTGTTAGTATTTGAGCTAGGGTTAGAGCTAGTGTGAGGGTTAGGTTTAGGTTTTCTTCTGAGTAAAAGATTATGGTTAGAGTTAGGTTTAGTGTTTGAGATAGGGTTATATGTAGGGATTGGGTTAGGATTAAGATTAAGGTAATGGATATGTTTAAAGCTAAAGTTTGGGCTAGGGTTAAAGTTAGGATTAGGGCTGTGGTTAGGATTAGGATTTAGGATAGGTCTAGGGTTATTTTTCGTGTAAGGGTTAAGCTTCGAGCTAGAGTTAGGTCTAAGAAGAGTGTAAGGGTTGGAGTTAGGATTAGGGTTAGGGCTTGGCTTAGGTTTATGCTTAGGCCTAGGATTAGGTCTAGGTTTTGTGTTAGATTTATGGCTAGGTTTAGGACTATGGGTAATGTAAAAACTAGGGTTATGTTTAGGGCTAGATTTAGGTTTAGGTTTATGGCTAGGTCTACTGTTAGGTCTAGGTTTTTCTGTTAGTGTCAGGTTTAAAGCTAGTTTAAGTGTTAGGATCAGGGTCAGTGTTCGGGATAGGGTTAGGTTAAGGGTTAGAGACAGAAGTAGGATTAGGGTTAGGTCTAGGGATAGGGTAAGTGTTTGGTTTAGATTAAATTTTATTGTTAGGGCTAGTGCTAGGATTTTATTTAGGTATGGGGCTAGATTTATAGCTATATTTAGGATTAGCTTTGGGTCTAGGTCTAGTGTTAGGCTTAGGTATAAGTATAGGGTTACTGGTAGGTCTAGTGTTAGGTTTTCGCTTAGGTTTAGGGTCAGGTTTAGACCTAAAGTTACTTTTAGGGTCAGAGGAAAGTCAGGGCTAGGGTTAGAACTAGAATGAGGATTAGGGTTAGGACTGGTAATACTGTTAGTGCTTAAGTTTGGCTAAGGATTAGGGTTAAGACTAGGTTAGAATTTGGTTTAGGGTTTGGCTTAGGGTAAGGTATAGAGTTAGAACTAGGGTTAGGGTTTGGTTAAAGGGTTAGGGTTAGGGCCAGTGTTAGGATTAAGATCGGGGTTTCAGCTAGGGTTAGGTCAAGAATTCAGGGTAGGATTTGTGTTAGGGTTAGGGCTAGGGTTATGACAATGACTAATGTATGAACTAGGGTTACAATTAATGCTAGTTTTAGGGTGATGGTTAAGGTTAGGTTTAGTGTTAGGGTTAATTTAAGTTAGGGTGATGATTAAAGTGAGAATTAGTGTTAGGGTCAGCGTCAGGGTCAGAGTAATTTTTAGAGTTAGGGTTAGGGCTAGGTGTATGGTTTGGTTTTGGTTTAGGTTAAGGGTTTTGGTTAGGGGTATGGCTTGGTTTGGTTTAATGGCTAGGGTTCATGGCTAGAGAAAATTTTAGGATTAGCATTATGGTTAGGGGAAGTGTTAGGTTTTGGTTTGGCTTATGATTACAATTAAATTTAGAGTTAGGTTTAGATTTAGAGTTAGGTTTAGATCCAGAGTTAGGATAGGGCTAAGAATAGAACTACAGCTAAGGCTAGGTTAAGAGTAATAGTTAGACTTAGAGCTATGGTTAGGGTTAGGTTAGGATTAAATTAGGGCTAGGATTAGCTCTAGGCTTAGTGTTAGTATTAGGCCTAGGGTTAGGACAGGTGTTAGGGTTAGGTTTGGGGTTATGGTTAGGTTTATTGTAAGGGATTGGCTTATAGGTAGGTTTAGGATTAGGGTGAGTTTTATAATTAGAGTTAGGGCTCAGGTTATGATTCAGGTTAGGATTAAGCTAGGTTTATGTCTAGGATCATGGTTAGGGATAATTTCAGGTCTAGGTTTATTGTTAAAGATAGTTTAAGTTCGGGTTTATGGCTATGCCTTGTGTAGCCATTAGGTTTAGAGTTGGGTCAGGTTTAGAGCTAAGGGTAATATTAGGGTCATGGTCATGATTAGTGTTTTGGATAGATTAAGATTTAAATTTAGGACTCAAATTAGCATTAAGTTTAGGATCAGCATAATGATAGGGTTAGGTTTATGTTTCAGGTTAGATTTAGGATAATGGATAGGGAGAAGATTAGGGATAGGATTAGGTTCAGGCCTAGGGTAAGGGTTATGGTTAGGATAATGTATAGGGTTAGAGCTAGGGTTACAGCTAGCCTTATGGTAACAATTAGTAATAGGGTTAGAGTTACATTTAGGGTTTACCTGACTTTTGCCCTAGGCATTATCTTAGCCCTAAACCTAGCATAAACCCTAGTCTTTATCATAGCCTTAAACATAACCCTAGGGTTAGGGCTTGGAATAGGGCTAGGATTTGGATTAAGTTAGGGCTAGGGTTTGGGTTACAGCTAATGTAAGTACTAGGGTTATGATTAGGGCTAATTTTAGTGTTAGGGGTTAGGACTAGGTCTAGTGTTAGGTTTAGGTATAGAGTTAGGGTGATGTTTAGACCTAGGATTAGTGTTAAGGTCAGAGTCAGGGTGAGGGTTAGTTTTAGGGTTTGGCTTAAGACTCAAATTATTGCTAGCATTAGGGCTAGGTGTACAATTAGGGCTTGGTTTATCTTAAGGATTAGGGTTAGGTCTTTGGCTTGGTTTTGTTTTAGAGCTAGGGCTAGGTTTAGGTCTAGTTTTAGGATTAGTCTTAGGATTACTGCTAGGGTTAGGTTTAGGCTTAGACTTATTATTAGGGTTAGATTTAGAGTTAGGGTTAGATCTAGGGTTATGCCCAGAAATATGAATAGGGCTAGGGTTAGACCTAGGCTTCCAGCAAAATATAGTGTTAAAACTAGAGTTAGGGCTATGGTGAGAGTTACAGTTAGTCTTTGGGCTAGGGTTAGGATTAGGGTTAGGGAAGGGCTAAATAAGGGCTAAGATTAGGGCTATGGTTAGTGTTAGTGTTAGGCCTACAGTTAGGGTTAGGGTTATGATTAAGGCTATGTTTAGGGCTAGGATAAGGACTATGGTTTGTGCTGGGTTTAGGAAAGGATTAAGGCTAGGTCTAAAGTCAGGTCTAGGGTTATGGTTAGGGATAGTTTTAGGGTTAGGTTTATGGCTTAGTCTAGTGTAAGGTTTAGGTATATGGTAATAGTCAGGTTTAGAGCTAATGAAATTACTAATATTAGGGTCAGTGTTGGGCTTTGGTTTAAGTTTGAGTTTAGGGTGAGGGTCGAATTAGCATTAGGGTTAGTATTAGGGTAAAGATAAGGTTAGGTTTAGGGTTCAGGTTAAGTTTAGGGTAATTGACAGTTTGTGGGATAGTGATAGGTTTAGGGTTAGGCCTAGAGTCACATTAGTGTAAGGGTAATGTTTAGGGTAAAGAATACTGTTAGAGTTAAGGTTATGGCTAAGGTTATCATTAGGATTATGTCTTGAGTTAGGATTAGGTTGAGGGTTAGAATTAGGGTTAGGTTGAGGGTTATGTTTAGTGTAAGGATTAAGTTCTGAGCTATGGTTAGAATTAGGCTATAAATTAGCTTCAGTTTTAGGTCTAGTGATAAAATTACCATAGGTTTTGGGTTAGAGTTAGGGCTAGAGTTAGACTTAGGATTAGTGTTAGGGTCAGTATAAGGATCAGGGTTAAGGTTAGAATTTGGGATAGGGTTAGAACTACAATAAGAGCTAGGGTTAGGGCTACTAATAGAGTTGGGTTTTGGTTAGTCTAAGGATTAGAAATATGTGTAGGGTTACCCTTAGTTTTAGGGTTTTGCTTAGGGTAGGGGATTGGTTTAGAACTAGGTTTAGGGCTATGGTTAGGGTTAGATTTAAGGTTAAATCTATTTTTAGGGCTCGGATCAGGTATAGTAGTTGTGTTAGGTTTAGGGATAGGAATAGGGCCATGGCTAATGTAAGAACTAGGGTTAAAATTAGCTTAGTTTTAGTGTTATGGTTAGGTTTAGTCTTAGGGTTAAGTTTAAGTTTAGGGTGATATTTATAGCTAGAGTTTTTTGTTAGGATAAGTGTCACGTCAGGGTTTGTTTTAGGATTAGGGATAGGACTTGAATTATTGTTAGGGTTATTTTAACATTTGGTTTAAGGTGAGAGTGGTGTTTAGAGGTAGGTTGAATGTTAGAATATGAGTCAGGGTCAGTGTTAGTTTTAAGTTAGTGTTAGAACTCGAATTAGGGCTAGGGATAGGTCTAGGTTTAGTGGTAGGGTTTGGTTTAAGATAATATTTAGGGTTAGGGTTATTTCTTGTTATGGTTTAGTCCCAGGGTTAGGTTTAGGGATAGTGTAAGTGTTAAGCTTAGGCTTAGGTTAGGGTTAGATTTGGAATTAGGGTTACATCTAGGGTCAGGGCTGGGACTAAGGATAGGACAAGGGTTAGGGCTAGGGATAGGGTTAAGGTAAGGGATAGGGTTAAATCTATGGATAAATATAGTGTGAGAGTTAGAGTGAGTCTTAAAGCTAGGGTTAGTGTTAGGGTTAGAGATAGAGCTAAATTAGTGCTAGGATTAGGACTAGGTTCATTGTTTGCCTTAAGTATAGAGTTTTGGTTAGGGTTAGGATTAGGTTTAGGGTAAGAGATAGCATTATATCTAAATATCGAGGTAGTTTGAGGTTTACAATTTGGTTAGGGGTAGGGGTAGTTTTAGGTTAGTGTTATGCTTAAAACTAGGTTTAGGACTAGGATGAGGACTATGGTTTGTTTTAGGTTTAGGACTAGGATTAGGGCTAGGGCTAATTTCAGGTCTGGGATTATGGATAAAGATTTTTAGGGTTAGGATTATGGCTTTGTCTAGGGTAATGGTTAGGTGTAGGGTTATGTTTAACTGTAGAGCTAGGGGTTTTATTAGGGTCAAGGTCAGGGTAAGGGTTTGGGATAAGTTAAGGTTTAAAGTTAGGACTTGAATTAATGTCAGTGTTAGGGTTAGGGTAATTATATTGTTAGGTTTATGTTCAGGTTATGTTCAGGATAATAGATTGGATTAAGATTAGGGTTCATGCCTAGGGTTAGCATTAGGGTTATGGTTTTGATTATGATAATGGATAGAGTTAGAGATCAGTTTAGGGCTAGGTTTATGGTTACAAATAGGGCTACTATTAAAGCTAGCATTATGGCTAGGTTTTGGGTTAAGTTAGGGATAGGGGTAGTGGTAGGGCTAATGTAAGTACTAGGGTGATGTTTAAGGATAGTTTTAGGGTTTTAGGGCTAGAGTTAATGTTATGATTAAGTTTTGGTTTAGGGTTAGTTTTAGAGCTAGTAGTGTTAGGGTAAGTGTTAGGTTAATGGTTAGATTAAGGGTTCAACTTATAACTCATATAGGACTAGGGTTAGGGTTAGGTTTAAGGTTAGGCTTTTGATTAGGTTAAGGTTTAGGTTTATAGCTATAGTGATGTTTTGGTTTAGGGATATGGATAGGGTTAGGGCTAGTTTTAGGATTAGTGTTATGATTTGGGCTAGTGTTAGGATTTGGCTTAGTCTTCGGGTTATGGCTTGATCTAGAGTTAAGATTTGTCTGAGGTTAGTGCTAGGGCAAAAGATAGGGCAAGGGTTAGGGCTAGGATTAGTGTTATGGTAAGGGATAGGTTTAGAACGAGTGAAACATCTAATGTGAGAGTTAGAGTTAGTCTTAGGACTGGTGTTATGGATAGGGCTAACTTAGGGCTAAGAATAGGGCTAGGATTAGTGTAAAAGTTAGGCATAGAGTTTAGGTCAGGTTTTTAATTAAGGCTATGTTTAGTGCAACATAAGGGCTAGGGTTTGTGTTAGAGTTAGGGCTAGAATTATGGCTAGGCTTAATGTCAGGTCTAGGGTTACAGTTAGGAATAGTTTAAGGGAAAGGTTATGGCTAGTTAAATTCTAAGGGTTAGCTATAGGGTAAGAGTCAGGTTTAGAGATAGGGTAATTATTAGGGAAAGGGTCAGTGTTAGGGCTTGGTTTGGGTTTGAGTTTAGGGTTACAGCTTGAATTAGAGTTAGGGTTAGTTTTAGGGTAAAGATAGGTTTAGGTTTAGGGTTCAGGTTAGGTTTAGGGTTCAGGTTAGGTTTAGGGTTCAGGTTAGGTTTAGGGTTCAGGTTAGGTTTAGGGTAATTGAGAGTTTTGAGGATATCGATAGGTTTAGGGTTAATCCTAGAGTTAGCATTAGGAAAAGAGTTATGTTTAGGATAATGGATAGAGTTAGAGTTAAGGTTAGGGCTAGGGTTATAGTTAGGATTAGTTCTTTGGTTAGGGTTAGGGTGAAAGTCAAGATTAAGGCTAGGTTTAAGGCTTGGATGAGGGTTTGGATTAGGGCTAGAGCTAGGATTAAGTCTAGGAATTATGTAAGGTCTAGCACTACAGTTAAGGGTAGTTGTAGGGTTTGGTTATGAATAGGTATACTGTAAGTGTAAGGTTTAGGGTAAAGTAAGGTTTAGACCTAGGTGTATTATCATGGTCAGGGTAAAGATTAGGGATTGGTTTGGGTTAAGGTTTAGGGTTAAGGTTCAAATTAACATTAGGTTTAGAGTAATGTATATGGTTAGGTTTAGTGTTCAGGTTAGGTTTAGGGTTTTGAATAGCCTTAAGGATAGCCATAGAGTTAGGTTTAGTCCTATTGTTAGCAATTTGATTAGGCTTAAGTTTAGAGTAAAAGATAGGATTACAACTAGGGTTAGGGCTATGTTTATGGTTAAGATTAGGAATAGTGTTAGTGTTAGGGTTAGGGTTAGGGTTAGGCCTAGAGTTAGGGTTAGGTTTATGGTAAGAGTTATCGATGGAGCTAGATTTAGTGTTAGGGAGAGGGTTAGGTTTAGAGCAGGTCTAGGGTAAACGTTAGGTTTAGGGCTAAATTTAGCATTAGGGTTAGGATTAGAGTTATGGAATGGAAAGAGTTAGAGCTAGGGCTTGGGCAATGGTTACAGTTAAAATTAGGGTTAAATTTAGGGTTAGGGATAGGGCTATGTTAATTTTAGGGTTAGGATGAGGGCTCAGTTTAGAGGTAGTGTTAGGGTTAGAGTTACTTTATTTAAATTTCTTTGATACAATCCAAGATTCATCTTTAACTAACCTTACTCTGCTTCCCAGGTTTAGGCTTTTTTGTTCTACATTTTGTGTCCAGAACAGTTAATATTTTCATTTTACTTCATTTTAACCTACAGGAGTAAATGTAAATGGACTTGGAAATAAAACAGGGTTTATGCCAGCTGCTTGAAACTGCACACACACTCTCAATTCTTTTTGGGGACACTCTGATGTGTTCCTTATGAATGAAGGCCTAAGATGAAGCATGCAAAAACAACTTTATCCAATAGCCCTTTAGGAGAAAGCAGGGAATATGCATGCACTGAAATTCCTCCCATAATTACTTTGTCAGATTTGTTTGATACTGACTAGGATTCATTATGTAGCTTGCCCCACACAGGTATCCAGGTGTGGGACTTCTAGGACCAATGGTTCTCTAATCAGGTTAGGGTTAGTGTTAGGTTTGTGATTTGGGCTACGTTTAGATGCAGTGTTGGAGTAAGAGTAAGTTTTGTACAAATTTCTTTGATACTTGGAGGAAATCAACTTTTACCTAGCCTTAATATGCTCCTCAGATTTGGGTCTTCTCATTTCAATGGTTTGCTAACAGGGACACTCTGTATTTTAAGGTTCCATTTCATATTGACCTATAAAGGTAAATGAAAATGGAGGTTGAAATCAAACCAGTTGGTGCTAGCTGCTTGAAACTTCAAATACTGAATCAGTTTTCTTGGGGAGCTCTCTGTTTTGTGCTTTGTGAAAGTCGCCCTAAAATGAGGATGGCAAAATCAACTTTATCTGAGAGTGCTTTAACACAAAACAGAGAAATATGCATGAACTTAAATACCTCCTCAAATATTTGGTCATATTTCTTTGATACAACATAGGATACATTTGATAGCTTAGCCCCCTAGTCTCCCCAAGTTTGGGACTTCTAGGATCAGCAGTTTTTCAAACAGGTTAGTGTTTGTGTTATGGATAGTTTTAGGACTAGTGTTAGAGCTAGTGTTAGGATTAGAGTTAGTTTTGTTCGAATTTCTTTGATACTGGGCAGGATTCATTTTTCTCCTATTATTACTATACTCCACATGTTTTGAACTCCTAGATTCAATGATTCAGTGTAAGGAACAATTTGTATTTTAAAGTTACACTTCATTCATGTGGAAATGGAGCTGGAAATCAAAAAGCATTGGTGCTAGCTTCTTGAAACTTTACACTCCATCAATTCTCTGTGAGCAATCTCTGGTTTGTTCTTGTGACAGTAGGCCTAAGTTGAAGCATGTAAAAAATCTTTATCCAAGCATCCTTTAGGAGACAAAAGAGAAATATGCATATACTGATATACTCTATTAATTTTTGGACAGATTTCTTTGATACTGTGCAGCATTCATTCCTTAGCTTGTGCCACTAGGCTGACCAAATTTGGATATACTACGGTCAAAGTTTTTCTAAAAAATTTAGGGTTAGGGGAAGAGCTAGGATTTGAGCTAGTGTTAGGGTTAGAGTTAGTTTTATTTAACATACTTTGATACTTCAAAGGATTTATCTTTTAGCTAGATTTACACTGTTCCCAAGGTTTAGGACTTCTCTGTTCACTTGTTCTCAGTAAGAAACATTTTGTATTTTAAGATTTTACTTAATTTGACCTATACGGGAAAGTTAATGGAGTTGAAAATCAAACAAGGTTTGTGCTAGCTGCTTAAAACTTCACACACTCCATCAGTTTTCTGTAGGGACTGCAGTATGTTCCTTGTAAAAGTAGGCCTATACTTAAGCATGCCAAAACAACTTAATCTGAGAGCCCTTTAGGAGAAAACAGAAAAAAAAATATGCATGTACTGAAATACCTCCCACAATTTTTTGGTCAGATTCGTTTGATGTTGCATAGGATTCATCACTCATTTTGCTTGCCGAACAAGGCTCCCCAAGAGCAGGAATTCTAGAATCAATGGTTCTCTACTCAGATTAGGGTTAATGTTAGGTTTAGAGTTACAGCTAGGACTAGGGTTAGAGGTAATGGTAGGGTGAGAGATAGTTTTGTTCAAATTTCTTTGATACTCAGCAGGTGTCATTTTTATCTATCCTTAGTGTGCTCCCAAGGTATGCTCTTCTCAATTCAATGGTTCATTATCATGAACACATTGTATTTTAAGGTTTCACTTCATTTTGTCACCTATCGGTTAATGGAAATGGAGGTGGAAATCAAACAGGCAGTTCTTTTCTTAAACCTAACCCTAAACCTAACAATAAACATAGCCCTAATCCTAGGCCTAAGCCTAACACTAAGAATAGACCTATTCCTAGCCCTAATTTAGCCCTAACCCTAAACCAAACTCTAGCCCAAACACAAGCTCATACTCTTGCCAAAGCCCTATTCCTAGTTTTAAACCATCCTTTACCATAACCAAAACACCAGGCCTAATCTTAGTTCTAACACTATCCATTGCCTTAACCCTAGAATTAACCATAACTTTAAATCTACTCCTAAGCCTAAACTCACCCTATCAGTAGCAATAACACTAACGCTAATCATAAAACTACACTTAACTTTAACGTTAGTCCTAAAACATAACTGAGACATAGGAATAACTCTAACCCTTAACCTAAACCAAATCCTAACCCTACATCCAGCCCTAAGCCTACCACTAATTTGAGCCCTATCCTTAACCATAAAACGAATTGTGACCCTGACTCAGACCCTAACAGTAACCCTAGTTAAAAATATCTCCCTAATCCTAGTGCTAGGGTTAGAGGTAATGGTAGAGTGAGAGTTTTCTTCAAATTTCTTTGATACTTGGCAGGAGTTATCTTTTATTTAGCCTTAGTATGCTCCCAAGATATGTTCTTCTCAATTCAATTTTTCACCATCATGAACACTTTGAATTTTAAGATTTCACTTCAATTTGACACTTTTGGGTAAATGAAAATCAAGGTGAAAATAAAACAGGCAGCCCTTCCTCTAAACCTAAGCCTAAACCTAACCATAAAATAGCCCTAATGTTAGGACTAAACCTAACTCTAATCTTAGATCTATTCCTAGCCCTAATTTGGCCTTAACCCTGACCCAACCTTTACACCCTAAGACTAAGTAAAACTCTTGCCATAGCCCTATTCCTAGTTAAACCCTATCCTTTACCATTACCCCAAAACTAGCCCTAATCTTTGATTTAACACTAGCCATAGCCATAACCCCAGAAATAACCATAAATATAAATCTACTAAGCCTAAACTGACCCTATCAGTAGCAATAACACTAACTCCAATCATAAAACTACTCTTAACTTTAGCTTTAGTCCTAAAACATATCCGAACCATAGGACCAACCCTAACCCTTAACCAAAACCAAATTCTAAACCTACACCTAGCCCTAAGCCTACCCTTAATTTGAGTCCTATCCCTAACCATAAATTGAATCGTGATTCTGACTCTGATCCTAACACTAACCCTTTTTATCAACATCACCCTAAACCTAAACCTAATCCTAAAACTAGACTCATTCCTACATGTAACCCTAAAACTAGACCTAAACTTAACCCTAGTTCTTACATTAGCCATATCCCTAAAAAGAGCCCTATCCTTACCCCAAACCTAGCCTTATTTCAAGACCCAACCCTAGCTTTAACCCTAATTCAAACCATAAAACAAGCCCTAACCCTTATTTTATACCAACACTATCTTTAATCCTTGCACTAAACCTAAACCTAACTCTACCCTAGTCCTTACTCTAACTATAACCCTAGACAACCCTAGCTCTAACCCTATCCATTACCCTAATCATAACCCTAACCATAATGTTAATCATCTGCCTGACCACACCATTATCCCTAAACCTAACTATCCATTACCCTAACCCTAACCTGAACCTAACCCTAAAAATATCATTACCCAAACAGTATCCTTAACCATAATGCTAACTCGAGCCCTAAACCTAACACCGAACCTAAACCTAACCATAACCATAACCCTGACACTAACCCTAATCCTAACACTAACCCTAAAGGTAAACCTAAACCTAACCTGAATGCTAACCCAACCAGTAACCCTAAACCTAACAGTAACCCTGACAGTAACACTAACCATATCCCTAAGCCTAACCCTAAACAAAACACTAACCCTAACCCTAACACTAACACTTCCTTAAATATATCCTTAACCTTAACACTGTTGTTAACACTAACATTAAACATAACTCTAACCCTAACACGAACCCAAAAACTATCTCTAACAATAACCCTAACCCCAACCCTAAAATCTATCCTTAACACTAACCCTAATCCAAACCTATCCATAACAAAAACACTTATTCTAAAACTAACCCTAATGCAAACATAAAACTAACTCTAATTGTAACCCTATCCTACCCGTAAACCTAACCTAACTCTTACCATAACCCTAACACTAAACTTAAACCTAACACTAAATCTGACCCCAATGCTAAACCTAACCCTAACCCTTACATAAACTTAAAACCTAAGCCTAACTCAAACACTAAGGCTAACACTAACATTAACCCTAAACCTAACCCTAATGCAAACCTAACAATAACCCTGACACAAACACTTACTAGAAGACTAACCAAATCCTAATTGCAGCCCTCACCCTAAAAGTAACCATAAAACTAACACAAACACTAAGCATTCCACTAACACTAAAAATAACACAAACACTAACCCTAAACCTAAAACTAATCCTAACTCCAACCCTAACCCTAAATGTAACCCTAAACCTAACCCTAACTCTAACATTACCTGAACACTAAACCTAACCCTAATGGTAAACCTAACACTAACCCTAAATCTAACCATAATGCTAATGCTAAAACTAACATTATCCCTAAACCCAACCCTAAATCTAATCCTAAGTGTAATCCCAAACCTAAACCTAACCACAAAACTAACACAAACCCTACCTTAAACCATAAAATTAAACCAAAACCTAAAATTAACACTAACCTAAACCATAACACAAACACTAACCCTAACCCTAACCCTAAAAATTACCTTAACCTAAACCTAACCATAATTTTAACTTTAAAACTAAACCTAACCTAATCGTAACCCTAACAAAAAAAAACTTACCCTATCCCTAACACTAAGCCTGACACAAAACCTAAAACTAACCATAAACCTAACCCTAACACTAACCCCATTCAAACTTTAACCCTAACACTAACACTATCACTAAAATTAACACTAACTCTATCCCTAAAATTTACACTAACCCTAACTGTAAACCTAACTTCAACACTAACACTAACCATAAACCTTACCCTAACACTAATCTTAACCCTAACCTCAACCCTAAACCAAAGCCTAACTCTACCCTAATACTAACCCAAATCATTACCCTAACACTAACATGAACCCCAACTCTAAACCAAACAATAACCTTAATCCTTACCCTAACTCTAACCCTAACATTAAACCATACACAAACCCTAAACCTAAACCTAACACAAAACCTAACTCCAACTCTAACAATATAACTAATTTTAACCCTAATACTAACACTAAACCTAACCCTAACACTAACCCTAAACGTAACTATAAAACTAACCATAACTGCAACACTAAACCTAACCCAAAACCTAACCTCAAATCTAACCCAAATCCTATTTGTATACCTAACACTTACGCTAACCCTAACCATATAAAAAAAAAACACCTAAATCTAACCCTAACACTACCACAAACCCTAACCCTAACCCTAACATTAACCCTAACTCTAACTCAAATCCTAACCCTAAAACTAACACTAACTCTAACCCTAATATGTAGCCTAACACTAACCCTAAGGCTAACACTATACCTATCGCTTACCCTAACACTATCCTTAATACTAACCCTAACCCTAAACCAAACACTATCACTAAACCACAAACTAACCCTAAACCTAACACTCACGCTAACCCTAATCTAACTTGAACCCTAAACCTAAATCTAAAATGAACCCTAATCCTAAACCTAAGCCTAACCCTAACCCTAACCCTAAACTTATCCCTAACCCTAACACTAACAGAAACCCTAACCCTCTATCTAACCCTAAACCTAACACTAACCTAAACCCTAACTCTAAACATAACTCTGCTAACACTAACTCTAATGCATAATTTAACACTAACACTAACCTTAATAGTACACGTAAACCTAAACTTACACTTACTTTGAACCTAAACTTAACACAAACCATAACAGAAACACTAACACTAACAAGAACTCTAACCCAAACCCTAATATTAACCCTAACCCTAAACCTAAACCTCACCATAACATTAACTATAACCCCAAATTTAACAGTAACCCTAATCCTAAACTTAAAACTAAACCTAATCCTAATCCTAACCCTAAATATAATCAAACCATAAAACTAACCCTACACTTAACCCTAACACTAAACCTAACATTAAACATAAGCCTATCCCAAATTCTAAACTTAACCCTAAACCTAAAACTAACCATAACCCTAACCTTTACCATATATTTACACAAACACTAACACTAACTCTAAACCTAATTCTAATGCTAACCCTAACAATAACTCTAACCATAACCCAAAGCCTTAATAAACCTTCACCCTTACAAAAACCTAACCCTAACCCTAACCATAACCTTAACCCTAAAATAAACACTTTTACAAAACCCTAATCCTAACTCTAACCCTAACACTAAATATAAAAGTAATCATAACCCTACCCTAAAATTAACACTAACACTAACCCTAAACCTAACATTGACCTTAACCTTATCCTAACCGTAACACTAATCCTAACACTAACCCAAAACTTAAGTATAATGCTAACCCTAACAATAACACTAACCCTAACCCAACCCTAACCATAACCCAACCCTAACACTAAACCTAACCCTAACCCAAAACCTAAAACTAATCCTAACCCTAACCAAAACCTAATGATAATACTAACATTAATCCTAATTCTAAATCTAACCCTAACTCTTCTATAAAACTTAACCCTAAACATAATGTTAACACTAACCCTAAACCTAACACTAACCCTAAAACTAATGTACTACACAAAATCTAACCCTAAATTTAACCATAACCCAATCCTATCTCTAATCTAACACAAACACTAACCTGATCCTAAACTTATCACAAACCCTAACCCTAACACTAACACTAACACTAACCCTAAAACTAACCCTAACCCTAACACAAACACTAATGCTAACCATCACTAACACTTTTCTTAACCCAAACACTAACCTAAACCCTACGCTAACCCTAAACCTAACACTAACTCTAAAACTAACCTTAACCTTAAATCTAAAGATGACACTAACAATAACCCTAAACAAACACCTAACCATAAATTTAATCCTAACACAAACCTTAACCCTAATCCTAACCTAAACCTAACATTAACCATAAACCTAACATGAATCCTAGCAGTTACCAAAAGCCTAACCCTTACCCTAAACTTCACCTAACAAAAACCTTAAAAGTAACCCTAACACTAACCATAAAACCAACCCTAACCCTAACACTAACCCTAAACTTAACCCCAACACTAACTCTATGCATAACCATAACCCTAACCCTAACACTTAGCCTTATACTAACCCTAACTCTAACACGAACCCTAACAGTAACTGTAACCGTATCCCTAACACTAATTATAAACCAAACCTAACACTAAATTTAACCCCTACTCTAACCCTGCCATTAACAATAACCTTAAAAATAACTCTAAACCTATCAGTAATGCTTCCTAACCCTAACCCTAAACCTAATAGTAACCCTGGCCCCAAACCTAACTTTAAATGTAACCCAATTCCTAACCTAAGCCTAACACTAAGCCTAAACTTGGCCCTAACCCTAAAACTATCCATAATCCTAACACTAACTTGAACCCAAGCACTAAAACTTTCCCTAACCCTAAACATAACTTTAACACTTATTTAACCCTAACCCTAACACAAACCCTAACCCTAATTCTAACACTAACCTTAACCATATTTCTAAACCTAACACTAATCTTTAACCCAACCCTTAACATAATGCTAACCATAATCCCAACATTAACAATAACAATAACTTTAACCCTAACCCCAACACTAACACTAACCCTAAATCTAAACCTAACCCTAATTTTAACTGTAATTTTAACCCTAGTATTTACCCTCACCTAAAACAAAACCAAACACTAAGCCTAAAACTTACCATAACCTAACCCTAACACTAAACATAACCCAAAACTTAACACTAAAATTAACCTTTAATCTAAACCTAGTCCTAACCCTAAACATTACCTTAACCCTATCCCTAACCCAAGACCTAACCCTAACTCTATCACTGACACTAACACTAACCGTAAAACTAAACCTAACCCTAACACTAAACCGATAACTTACCCTAACCCTAAACCTAACCCTAATGCTAACCGTAACACTAAATCTAAATCTAACCCTACCAATAACTCTAAGAATAACACTAACACTAACCCTAACCCTACACCTATCCATAACACTAACCCTAACACTAAGCCTAATAAAAACAGTAACACAAACCATAACCCTAAACCTAACCGACACTAACTCTAAGATTAACAAATTGTAACCCTAACCCTAACACTAACCATAAATCTAAAGCTAAAACTAACCCTAAACCTAACACAAACCCTAATGCTAACCCTAATCCTAACCATAAAACTAACTGTAATCTTAACCCTGACACTGACCCTAAACCTATCAATAAACCTAACACTATACCAACACTAACCATAACCCTATCACTAACATTAACTCCAACACTAAACCTATCCTTATCCGTATCACTAAAACTAACACTAGCAGAAACCCTAATCCTAATCCTAACACTAACCCTAACCCTATTACTAACTCTAATCCTAATCCTAAACCTAACACTAACCCTAAGCATAACTGTTTACACTAACCCTAATTCTAAAACTAACCCTAATCCTAAACCTAAAAATAAACCTAACTCTAACACTAATAATAAGCCTAACAGTAACCCTGTCTCTAAACCAAAACCTAACCTTAAATCTGAAACAAACAATAAACCTACGCTAACTCTAACAATACACCTAAACCTAATGCTAACCCTAACAATAAACCTAGACCTAACTCTAACCCTAACACTAACCCTAACACAAACACTAACCACAACCTTAACCATTACCCTAAAGTAATCCTAACCCTAACTAAACCTAATCTGAACCATTACTCTATCACTAATACTAAACCTAACAATAATCCTAAACCTAACAATAATCCTAAACATAACACTAATGATAATCCTAATCCTAACCCTTACTGTAACACTAAATGAAAAAGTAAGTGCTGCAGTCTGGCTGGGCACAATCAGGAGCCACTTGTCAAAAGAAACTAACTTTATTTTTAGAACCACACATGCCAAACAAAACAGCCTCTCAGGAAAAACCCTCAGAGCCTCAAATGCCATCACCGGCTTTCCACAAGCCTCTCTCTCCCACACAAGCTTCTCTCCACCTCCCACAATCCTCCTGCTCTTGAGGCCGATTGGCTGGGTCACGTGGGCGGAGCCAAAAAAGTCCCCCAATGAGCAGCTCCGTGGTCTGAAAGGGCAGGGAAACAGCCCAATGAGCATCACCACAGAGGAGCCAATCAGCTATATGTTGCTGGGGCCGCTGTGAGCCAATCATCAGCCAGCAGCTGGAAGTTTGCTGGCATCTGGAAGTTTGCTGGGGCCCCTTCGGCTGTGGCTCTCAACAGTAAGCCTAACCCAAACGTAACACTAAATCAAACCCTAACCCTATCATGAAACTAACCCTAATCTGAACTGAAATCATAACTCTAATCCTGACCCTAACACAAATCTTAACTCTAACCCTAGCCATACCCTGACCCTAACCCTAACTAACCCTAAACTTAATCCAAAACCTAACATTAACCCCAATCCTAACCCTAACACTAACACTAATACTAAACCTAAACCAAAAGCTAACACTTTCACTTACCTTAACATAACCCTAATTCTAACCCTAACACTAACCTAACACTATTTCTAACCCTAAAATTTACCAGAACCCTAAACCTAATCCTAACATTAACACTATCCCTAACCATACCCCTAACAGTGACCCTAACCCTAATGCTAACACTAACTCTAGCCCTAATCCTAAACTTTACCCTAAACCTATCCCAAACCCTAACCAAAAACACAACCCTAACCGTAACAGTAACCCTAACCGTAACCCTAACATTAACCCTAATCCTAAACTTCACCCCATTCCTAATACTAAACCTAACCTTAAGAGAAACACTCATGGAAACCAATACACTAACCCTAACCTAACCCTAACCCTAAACCTAAACTAAACCATACTTTAACCCTAACACTAAACATGAAACTAACCTTAACCTAAATCTAACAAAATACTAACAATAAACTTTACTATAAACCTAAAACTAAATCTAATCCAAACAAAAACCTTAACACTGACACTAACACAAACCTAATTGTACCCCAACACTAACCCTAAACTGAATCCTAAACGTAACCAGAACTATAACCCTAAACCAAACCCTCTCCCTAACACAAACCCTACCACTAACCCTAACCCTAACCTTAACCATAACCCTGATACTAAACCCTAAAACTAACACTAAAACTAACTCTATCTGTAACCTTAATCTTAACCTTAATACATAGCCTAGCACTAACCTTAATCCTATCCCTAACACAAACTCTAAAGCTAACACTAATACTAACACTAAACTGAACATTAATCCTAATCCCAATCCTAACCCTATCACTAACTCTAATCCTAAATATAAGCCTAACACTAACCTTCAAACTATCTGTAACCCTAACACTATCTGTAACCCTAAACATAACACAAACCAAAACATTAAATCTATCCCAACCCTATCTAACCCTAAACCTAACCCTAACAATAACCCTAATGCTAAACCTAATGCTAAACCTAATTCTGTGCCTAACCCTAACACTTACATTAACCCTAACCCTAAACATAATACGAACTCTAACTTGTACCCTACCAAAAAACCTAACACTAAGCCCAAAACTAACCCTAAACTAACTATAAAACTAACCCTAGCACTAACCCTACCTAAACCCTAACACTAAACATAACCTTAAACATAACCTTAACCCTAAACATAAACCTTACCCTAACCCTAACCCTAAACCAAGCACTAACCATAACCCTAACACTAACCCTAACCGTAACACCAAACCTAAACCTAACCCTAAACCTAACACTAACCCTAATCCTAATCCTATCTTTTACCTTAACACTATCCCTAACCCTACACCTAACACTAACCCTGACCCTAAATTCAACCCTAAACCTAACTTTAACATGAACCCTAAACCTTATCTTACCACTCACCCTAACCCTAACCCAAATTCTAACCCTAACTCTAAAACTAAATTTAACAATAATCCTAAACAGTTCCCTAATACTAACCCTAAGTACTACCCTAAACCTAAGCCTAATCTTAACTCTAACACTAACCATAACCATAACCTTAACTTTAACCCTAAATCTAACCCTAAACCTAACCCTAACCCTAAACTTAACCCTAACCCAAACTCTAATACTAACCTAAACCTCACCCTATCTCTAACCCTAATCCTAACACTAAAACTAAACATAACACTAACCCTAATCAAAAGCATTAATCCTAATCCTGAAACTGATCCTAACCCTAAACTAAACATAACAGTAAACCTAAACATATCCCTAACATAAACCTGAACAATAAACTTAACCATAACTTTAACATGAACCCTAACTCTAACCCTAAACTTAACTCTAATCTGAATCCTAACTGTAACCATAACCATAACCCTAAACCTAACCCTCAACACAAATCTTAACACTAACAATAACAATAAACCTATCCCTAACACTACCTGTATCCATAACCATAACCCTAACTGTCACACTTAACCTAAACCTAACACTCACTCTAACCCTAACCCTAACATTAACCCTATCATTATCCTTAACCCTATCCCTAACACCAACACTAACCCTAACACAAATAGTAAGCCTAACCCAAACACTGATTCTAAACCCAACATTAACCCTTTAACTAACACTAACTTTAAACATAAACTTAAACCTATCACTAACCCTAACCTTAACCTAATATTAACACTAACCCTAACCCTAACCCTAACCTAAAAGTAACAGTAACCCTAACCATAAAACTAAATGTAAACTTAACACTAACCCTAAAACTAACTCCCATCCTAACACTAACCCTATCCCTAAACCTAACCCTAACACTAACCCTAAAATTAACATTAACCCTAACCATAATATTAACCCTGAAACTCAGCTTAACACTAACCCTACATCTATCCCTAACCCTAACACTATTGATTACCATAACCCTAACTTTAACACAAACACTAAAACTAAACCTAACCCTAAACCAACCCTAACCCTAAACCTAAGACTCACCCTAACTCTAACCCTAAAATGAGCCCTAACCATAACTCTAACTCTAAACCTAACACTAACACTAATCCTAAAACTAACACTAACCCTAACCATAATATTTACCCAAACACTAAACATAACCCTAATCTGAATTCTAACCTTACCTCTAATACTAACCATTACCATAACACAAACCCTAACACTAAGCCTAAAATACTCATAATTAACCCTCAACCTAACCCTATCCCAAACCCTAAAAATAAAACTAAACTTAAACCTAAACCAAACCCTAAACCTCAACTTCAACTTAACTTTAACCATAACCCATGAACTAACCCTAACTCTAATCCTAACCCTAACACTAACCTAAAATTAACCCTAACACTAACAATAACAGTAACCATAAAACTTACCCTAACCCTAACAATAACACTAATTCTAAACCTTACCCTAACTGAAACTCTAACACTCACCCTTACTCTAAACCTAATCCTAAACCTAACCTTAACCATAACCATAATCCTAATCTTAACACAAACCCTAACCCAAACCATAATGTTAAACTAACCCAAACATAACCCTAACCCTTAACTAACCCTAAACCTAACCTAACACTAAACCTAACCCTAAATTTATTCATAACACTAAATGTAACCCTAACCCTAACACTAATCCTAAACCTATCCCTAAACCTAACACTATACCTAAACCTTACCATAATCCTAACACTAACCCTAACACTAAAACTAAACCTAACACTAAACCTAACCCTAACACTAATCCTAACACTAACCTAATCCTAACACTAACTGTAAGCATAATCCTAACCCTAAACCAATCACTAAACCTAAACGTAACCCTAACAGGAAACCAAACCAAGTCCCTGACCCTAATTCTCTCACTGACCTAACCCTAATTCTAACCCTACATTAACTCTAACCCTAAGACTAATACTAGCCATAAAACTAAACATAACCCTAACACTAACATTAATAGTAAACTTAACACTAACATTGTCACTAAACCTAACCCTAAACCTAAACCTAATACCAACCCTAACCCTAACCCTAACCCTACCCTAACCCTAACCCTAACACTAACATTAAACCTAACCCTAACACTAAATGAAACACTAGCTCTAACCCTAACCATAACAGTAACCCAAACCCTAGTCCTAATATTAAACTCACCCTAATCTTCACTGAAACACTAAACCTAACCCTGATCATAACAGCAACCCTAACCCTAACCCTAACACCTACCCTAACCTTAAACCTAACCCTAACTCTAAAACTAAAACTAAGCATAACCTGAAACCTAACCCTAATTCTAACCTTACCCTAACAATAAAACTAACCCAACAATAACCCTATCACCAAACTTAAACCTAACCCTAACCCTAACCATAACAGCAAACATTAACCTAACATTAACCTAACACTAACCCTAAACCTAAAACCATCTCTAAACTTAACAGTATCCCTAACTCTAACACTAACCATATTCTAAATGTAAACATTACCTTACCACGAACCCTAAACCTGTCCCTTCCAAAAACCCTAAACGTAATCCAAATTCTAACCCTAAACCTAACACTAAACCTAAAGCTAACCCTAACAATTACCCTAATACTAACCCAAATACCAACTCTAACCCTAATCCAAACTGTAAACCCAACCCTAAATCTAACCATTACAAAAACCCTAACCCTAATCTTATCACTAAAACTAACCCTAATCGTAACTCTAACTTTAACCCTAACACTAACCCTATCCATAACCTTAAACCTAACACTAACCCTTACCATAACCCTAACCCTCAACTTAATCCCAATCTGAATGCCTATATTAAACCTAAACCTCAGTCTATGTGTAAACCTAACCCTGAAGCTAACACTAGACCTAACACTAACCCTAACCAAAATATTAAATTTAAGCCTAACCCTAACAGTAACAGTAACCCTAACCCTAAACCTAAACCTAACACTAACACTAAACTTATCCCTAACACTAACCCTAAACCTAACACTAACCATACCACTAACACAAACTCTAATAATAACCCTAAACCTAATAGTAACCATAAACCTAACCCTAAGCCTAACACCCTAAACCTAATCCTAAGTTTAACACAAAACCTAATTCTAACCATAGCCCTAACACTAACAATAACGCTAACAATAACCCTAACTCTAACCCTAAACTTTCATAATCCTAAACCTAACCCTAACCCTAACCCTAGTCGTAACACTAAGACTAACTCTAACACTAACACTAACCCTAAAACCATAACCTTAAATCTAACTCTAAATCTAACCCTAACATAAACACTAACCCTAACACTAAACCTAACTTAAACTTAATCCTAACACTATACCTAACCCTATCCTGAGTCCTAACCATAACCATAACCACAACCCTAAACCTCATCCTAACACCAACTGCAACACTAACCGTAACATCAACCCTAAATTTAACCTTAATCCTAAACCTAACCCTAATACTAACACTAAAACTAACTCTATCTGTAACCATAACCCTAACCCTAATAATTACCTTAACCCTAATTTTAACCCTAACCCTAACACGAACCCTAACCCTAACTCTAACACTAACCCTAACAATAACATTAACACTATGTCTAACACTACCATGAATCCTGACACAAATCTTAACCCTAAGCTGAACAGTAATTCTAACTGCAACATTAACTCTATATTTAACAATAACAATAAACATAAACTTAAACGTATCATTAACTCTAACCTTAACCCCAACCCTAAATTTAATCTTAAACCTAAACCTAACACTAACCATAAACCTAACCCTGAAACTAACATTAACTCTATCCATAACTGTATCGCTAAACCTAACAGTTAACCTAACCCTAACCCTAACAGAAACCCTAACCCTAACACTAACCTTAACCCTATCCCGAATACTACCACTACCACTAACACAAATCTTAACCCTAACCCAAACACTAACCCTAACCACAACCCTAAACCTATCATTAACACAAACACAAAACATAACCTTAAACATATCACTAACCATAAACCTAACCCCAACTTTAACCCTATCACCAACACTAACTTTATACATAACCCAACCATTCACTAACACTAACCCTAACCGTAACCTGAACACTAACACTAACCCTACTCCTAACCTAACCTAACAGTATCACTGATTTTAACCCTAAATCTAAACTTAAACTTAACACTAACATTAACACTAACACTTATCCTAACACTAACCATATTTCTAACCCTACTAACACTAACCCTAAACCTAATCCTATCCCTACATGTAATACTAACCCTAAACCTAAGCATAACATTAACTCTAAACCTATCTTTCACCCTAACACTATCCGTAACCCTAACACTAATCCTATCCCAAACACTAAAATTAACCTTAACCCTAACTCTAAAACTATCACTCACCTTAATCCTATTTCTAACACTAAATCAAACTTAAACCTATGCCTAACCCTAAACCTATCCCTTACCCTAACCCTAAAACTAACCTGAGCACTTACCCAAATATTAACGCTAACACTAACCCTCACACTAAACCTAACACTAACCATAGAAATTACCCTAAACCTAAACCTAACACTGACTCTAGCTCTAACCCTAACCCTACACCTAACTGTAATCCTAACCCTACACCTAACAATAATCCTAACCCTAACCCTAACCCTAACACAAACAATAACCCAAACCATAACTATAAACCTAACCCAACACTAACCCTATCCCTTACCTAACCCTAACACTAACCCTAACACTAAACATAAAACTGAAGCTAAAACTAAACCTAAACATAACTCTACCCACAACCCTAAGCCTGACACAAACCCTAACACTAAAACTAACCCTAACCCTAACCCTAACCGTAACACTCACCATAAGCCTAACCATAACATGAATTCTAACCGTAACACTAACACTTACTTTAACCCTATCCCTAACCATAACAATAAACCTAAACCTAACCCTTTCCATAACTCTAAACCTACCATAAAAGTAACACTATTTTAACCCAAACTCTAACCCTAACACTAACATTAACCCTAACCCTTAACCTAAATGTAATCTGAACTGTAACCCTCAGCTTAATACTAACCCTAACCCTAACACAAACCTTAACACTAAGAGTAAAAGAAACCCTATCCTCTTCCTATCACTAACCCTAAATCTAACCGTATCCCAATACCTAACACTAAACCTAACCTTTAACCTAAACTTAACCCTAAACCTAAACCGTACCCACACCCGAACCCTAACCCTAAAACTAACAATAATTTTTCCCTAACCCTAACCCTAAACTTAATCTTAATGCTAACCCTAACACAAATGCTAAACCTAATCCAAATGCTAAACCTAACACTAACCCTAACCCTAACTCTACCCTCAACCATAACCCTATCCCTAACCCAAACCATAACAAAACCCTAACCAGTATCATAACCCTAAACCTAACAAAACCCTAATAATATCCCTTACATATACCTAACACTAATATTAACCATTAAACTTAAGCTAAAACTAACCCAAACCCTAACACTAAACCTAATTATAAATCTAACCCTAACCATAACACTAAACATAACTATAACCCTAACCCTACACTAACTCTAAACATATCCCTAACCATAACACTATACCTAACCCTAACCATAACTCTAACATTAACACTAACTTTAACAGTAAATCTAACCCTAAAACTAACCCTAACTTTAAACCTAACATGAACCCTAACCCAACCCAAAATGTAACCGTAAACCTAACCCTATTATTAACACTAACCTATCCACTTTAAACCTAATTCAAATCCTAACCCTAACACTAATCCTAACCCTAACCCTAACATAAAACCTAAACCAAACCCTAACCTTAATCCTTTCACTATCCTAACCCTAACTATAAACCTACACTAACCCTAACCCTAACGATAACACTAAACCTAACCATAAATCTAACACTAACACTAATCCTAAATCTAACACTAAACTTTTCACTAATCCTTAAGCTAACACTAAACCTAACATTAACCTTAACCCTAACTCTAACTCTAAACCTAACACTAAACCTAACACTAACGCTAACCCAAAGCTAACCCTAACTGTAACCCTAAACCTGACATTAAACCTAACACTAACCCTCACCTAACACTAAACCTAATACTAAACATAAACCTAACCCTAACCCTAAACCTAACCCTAAGATAGACACTTTACCAAAACAATAATACTAACCCTAAACTAAACCTAAACCTAATCCTTTCCTAATCTTAAACCTAACATTAACCCTAATCCAAACCCTAACTTTATCACTAAAACACTAACACTAAGCCTAAAACTAAACCTACCCCTAACCCTAACACTAATGTTAACTGAAATCTAAGCAAAACACGAACCCAAACCCCTAATCTCAAACCAAAACTCTAACTCTGATCCTCACCTAACAGAAACCCTAACACAAACCCTACCAATAACCCTAACCCTATTCCTAACTCTAAAACTAAACCTAAGCCTAACCAAAACCCTAAATCTAATCCTAACCATTACCCTAACACTAACACTAACCCTAACACTAACCCTATCACTAACACTAAACCTAACCCTAACTCTAACCATTACACTAAACCTAAACCTAACCCTATATCTAATCTTAACACTATTCCTAAAACTAACCCTAACACTAAACTTAACACTAACCCTAACCCTAAACATAAACCTAACACTAACACAAACACAGACCCTAACCCTTCCACAACCCTAAAGCAAACCAAATTCTAACCCTTATTATAACACTAAACCTAAGTCTAAACTTAACCATTTCCCTATTACTATCCCAAACACAAACCTTAACCCAAATCCAAACCGTAACCGTTATCTTAACACTAACCCTTACACAAATCCTAACCCTAATTTTAACCCTAACACTAACCCAAACTCTAACCCTAACTGTAACCATTACACTAACAGTAACCGTAAGCATAAAGCTAACACTAACCCTAATCCTAACCCTAACCCTAACCCTAAACCTCCCCCTAAACCTAACATTAACCTGAAAGCTAATACTAACACTAAAACTCATCCTAGCCCTAACCCTAACCCTAACACTAACAATAAACCTAACCCAAGAATTAATCCTAACCCTAACCGTAAAACTAAGCATAACACTAACCCTAAACATATCCCTAACACAAAACATAAACCTTACCCTAAATGTAACTTTAACACAAACACTAACGCTAACACTAATCCTAAAACTGAACTTAACCCTATCCCTACCCCTAACATTAACCCTAAACCTTCTGCCAACCCTAACACTAAACCTAACCCTAAACCTAACCCAAACACTAACCCTATCCCTAATCCTATACCTAAAATTAACATTATTCCTAAATCTAACCCTAAACCTATCTCTAACATTAACACAATCCCTAACCCAAACCCTAAACCTAACTCTAACACTAACTCTGACCCTAATCCTAACTGTAAACATGAACCTATCCATAAACAAAACACAAAACCTAACCCTAACCCTAACACTAACCCTTATCGAAACCCTAAACCTAACATTAATCGAACACTGACACAAACTCTAATGCTCACCATAAACCTAACACTAATCTAAACTTAACCCTAACGCTAAAACTAACCTTAACCTAAATATAATGATAACTCTAACAATAAACTTAACCCTAAACATAAAACTAAATCTAAACCTAACACAAACCTTAAGCCTTACCCTAACACAAACCGAAACCTAACTCTAAACCTAACCATAACCTGAATCCTAACCATATGCATAACCCTAACCCTAACACTTACCCTAACACAAACCTTAACACTAACCATAAAACTAACCCTTACTCTATCTGTCCTTATGCCTAACATTAACACTAATCCTAAACCTAACCCTAACACAAACACTAAGTCTCACACAAGCCCTAATCGTAGTGCAAACGCAAACATTCCAATCCTAACCATGACATGAACCCTGGACCCAACCATAATCCTAGTCCTAATTCTAACCTTAATCCTAGCCCTAGCATTAGCTCTAAACCTATCCATACCCTAAAGATAAGCCTAACCCAAATGCTAACCCAAGGCCTAACACAACACTATTGCTAAAACTAACCCTATTCAGTATTCTAAACCTAACCTGAACCTTAAACCTAACCCTATCAATTACCCAAATCTGAACCCTAAACCTATCCCTAATGCTAATTCAAGCCTTATATCTAAATCTTAACCTAAACTAAACCCTACTTAAACCCTGACCGTAATAATACACCTAGTTTTAAACCTGACCCTTAATCTAAACCTAACCCTTACACTAGACCTAGCCATAACCTAACCCTAAAACTAATCACAACCATAAACCCAGACTTTACATTAGCCCCAGCCCTAATCCTAGCCCAATCCCAAACAGAAACACTAGTCCTCATCTTTGGCCTATACCTAACCTTAATCTTAACCCAAACACTAACTCTAACCCTATCTCTAATTTTAATTCTTGCTCTGGACCTGAATTTAGGTATAACCCCATTTTTCCCCTAAACCTATCACTAACCCTAACCCTACCACTAGCCATATCTCTAGCCCTAACCATAGGCCTAACCCTAAAACTAACCTGAGCAGTAATCCTATCCCGAATTTAGCCCTAACCCAAACTCTACCCCTAACCTTGGCCTAAGACTAACTCTTCCAATAGACCTATTTCTGGTTCTAATCCTATCCATTACAATAAACCTAACAGAAGCCCTAACCTTAACCCTAACCCTAATGCTAACCATAATCAAAACCCTAAGTCTGTCACTAACCCTAAACCTAACTCTAACCCTTAACCTAACACTAACACTAATCCTAACCCTAACCCTAACACTAAGCTAACCCTATTCTTAACTGAAACCCTAACCCTAACCCTGTCCCTGACACTAAACCTAACCCTAATCATAAACGTATCCCAAGACCTAACTATAAACCTAAACCTCTCCATAGCCCTAATCCTAGTGGAAATATTAAGCCTTACACTAGACATAGCCATAACCTAACCCTAAAATTAGCCCTAATTGTAACCCTACTTTTACATTAGCCATAGCCCTAAAGCTAACAAAAAACCTAGCCTAGCTCTAACCCTAGCTTTAACAATAACACTAAACTTAACCCTAGCCCTAACCATAACCATAACCCTAGCCCTAACACTAGCACTAACTCAATCACTTAGCCTAAGCCAAACTCTAATCCTAAAGCTACCCTAGTTCTAAAACAAATTCTTAGCATTACACAAAACCTAATTTTATTATTATACCCAACCCTAATCCTCAATCTAGCTCTATCACTATCCCAAACTCTAACCCTAACCGTGACTCTTATTCTGACCCTAACACTAATCATAGGTCTACACCTGACCCTAACCCTAAACTGACCCATAATATTGGCACTACCTGTAACCCTATAACTAAACCTAACCCTAACACTAAACCTTACCCTAACACTAGACCTAGACCTACACTTAATCCTTTATCTAGTGATAACTCTAGGTCTAGCCCTAAACAAAATCTTATTCCTAGCCCTAATAATAACCCTTAACCTAACAGAAAAACTAACCCTACCCCTAGACCAAAACCTAGTCCTAATGCTGACCCTAACAATAAACCTAATCCTAAACTGAACACTGACACTTACCCTAACAAAAACCCTAGCTTTAAACCTTAACAACAACAACAACAACAAAACTAAGACTAGACTCAGCCATATTACTAACCCTGAAACTAGCCATCACCATAGGCAAAAACCTACCTATAACTCTATCCATTACCCTAACCCTAACACTAATGCTAACCCCATCCCTAACCCTCACACTGACTCTAACCATAATCCTCCTCCTAGTACAAACACTAGCTCAATTTCTAACCCTTAATCTTAACCTAACTCTAACATGAACCCATGGCCTAAACCTAAACCTAACCTTAACCCTAGCCCTAATCCCAACCTTGACCCTATCCCTAACCATAGCTCTAAGCCTACATATTATCCTAACTCTAACCCTAACCTTAAAGATAACCTTAGCCCAAACCATAGCTATAACCCTACACATTAACCTAACCCTAACCCTAACCCTGATGATAATCTTAGCCCTTACCCTAAATCTACCCTAAACATAACCCTAGACATAACTATAAATCTAACCCTTGCCATAGAGCTAACCCTTGCTCAAACCCTAACCATTACCCTGAACCTAGCCCTAAGCTTATCCCTAATCCTAAACTTAAACCAAAACATAAGCCTAACCCTAAACCTAACACATCATCAAACCCTATCCAATACCCTAAACTTGATGATAACACTAGCCATAATCTTAATACTAACCTTGACCCTAACCATAACTATAACCTAGATATAACCATAAGCCTAACCCTTGTCCTAGTGCTAACCCAAGCTAAAACTCTAAACCATATCCTAAACCTAAACCTAAGCCTTACCCAGGTCTAATCCTAATGCTAGCCCTAATACAAACCATAAACCTAGCCCTAACCATATCCATTATCCTAAGAACAACCATAACCCTGAGGTTAACCCTAGGTCTAACCCTAACCCTTTTGCTTACTCTAACTCTTTCAATTAACCTAGACCTAACATAAATGCTAAACCTAAACCTACCATTACCCTAACCACACCCTAATGGTAATTAAAACTCTAAACCTGAACCCTAACCTAAACCAAACCAGAAACCTACTTCTAGCCCTAATAATACCCCAGCTTTAAACTTGACCTTTATCTTAAACAGAACCCTTACACTACACCTAGCCATAAATCTAACCCTCAATTTATCCCTAACATAAGTCTATACCTGATAATAGCCGTAGCCCTAATTCTTGCTATAACCCTAAAACAAACCCTAGCCCTCATCCTAGCCATAAATCCAGCCTTATTACTAAACCAAGCCATAACCCTATCACTAACCGAATTCTTTCCTTTGACCTAGACCTAAAACTAGCTTTAACCCCATCCCTTACCCTAACCTAACCCCATCCCTAAACCTAAACCTAAGCCTGAAACTAGGCCTAACACTAATAAAATGCTAGGCCTAATTTTAGCCCTAATTTAGCCCTAAACCTAACCTAACCCTGGCCCTAAGACTAACACTAACTCTCGCCTAAGTCCTATTTCTATGACCTACCCTATCCCTTACTATAATCCTATCACTTGCCTTTATATAAGCCCTAACCCTAGCTCTAGCTGTAATCTTATATCAAAACCTAAATCTAAATCTAACCCAAACCCTAAGCTAAAAATCTCACTAACACCAACCATAACACTAATGTTAATCCTAAAACTATCACTACCCTAGCCCTACAAAAAAACTGAGCCATAACCCTAAGCCTAAACCTTAACATAAAATGAAACCCTAAGCCTACACCTAACCCTAAACCTAGCTATATTTGAGTCCTACCCCTAAACTTAAAAAAATCCTGACCCTGACTCTGACCCTAACACTAAATCTAGCTCTAAACATTGCTCAAAACCTAAACATAAACCTAATCCTTGATGTACCCCTAAACCTAACCCTAAAAATAGTTCCAATCATAACCCTAGTTCTTACATTGCCTGTAGCCCTAAACGTAACCCTAACCTAACCCAAAACCTATCAGTAATCAGAGCCCTAACACTACATTAACCCTAACCATAAACCTAATTCTAGCCCTATCCCTTACCCTAAACCTAACGCTAACACTAACTCTTGAAAAAATGAAGAAATGTAACCCTAAACCTAGCCTTAATCCTAAACAAAACCTAGCCCTAACCTGACCTGTAACCCTGTCCATTACCCTAATCCTAATCCTAACCCTAATGCTAACCCTAGGATAACTTTAAACCTTTTCCTAATCCTAAAATTATACATTACCCTAAACCTAACATGAACCCTAAACCTAACCCTATCCATAAACATAATCCTAACCCTAATAATCGTAATCCTAAAACTATCATTACCATAACCCTAGACCTGACATTAGCCCTAGCCGTAATGAAGCCCTAACCCTAAAACAAGCTCTATCCCTAATCCTAGCCCTAATCTTAGCCTTAATCCTAAACCTAACCCAAACCATAAATCTAACCCTAATTTTAACCCTCACCCTAGTTCTAAAGCTAGCTATAACATCATACCTAATTCTAACCATAAACATAAACCTAGCCATAAACCTAGGCTCAGCCTTAATAGTAACCCTAGCTCTAATCCTACCCCTAATTAAGCCCTAATTCTAACCCTAAATCTAACCCTAACACTAAAACTAACTCTAACTCTCACTCTAGACCTATACGTAGTTCTAACCCAATCCCTTATCATAACTCAAACCCTAGGCCTAACCCTAGCCCTAAACTTCACTTAAACCCTAAGCCTAGATCTAACCCTAACTCTAAATATAACCCTAAGACTAAGTCTAAACCACACCCAAACACTAGCTCTAACCCTAACACTAATTTGAAAACTAGCCCTAACCCTAACCCTAGCTCTAAAGACAAACCAAGCCATAGCACTGACCCTAAACCTTAACATAAACCAAAACCTAACCCTACACCTAGCCCTAACCCTAGCCCTAATTCAAGTCCTAACTCTAACCCTAGAACTAATACTAACCTTGACTCTGACCTTAACACTAACCCTAGCTCTACACATCACTCTATCCCTAAACCTAATCCTAATACTAGACCTCAACCTAAACCTAACTCTAAAACTAGCCCTAATCATAATCCAGTTCTGAAATTAGCCATAGCTCTAAACCTAACACAAAACCTAGCCCTAATCCAAAGCCTAACCCTAGCTTTAACCCTAACCCTAACCCTGGCCCTAATCTTAGCCCTATCCCTAGTCCTAATCCAAGATCTAAACCTATTTCTTACACTTAGTCAAACCCTCACTCTATTAATACCCTAGTCCTAACCCTAATTCTATATCTACCCCAAACCCTATCTCTATTGCTAGTCCTAAACCTAGCCCTCATTCTAGCTCTAAACTTAACTCAAACCCTCAATGTATCACTGACACTTATTCTGACCCTAACACTGAATCTAGGTTTAAACCTGACCCTAACTCTTATCCGAAACCTAACACTAAACCTACCAATAAACCTAACACTAAACCTAACACTAACATTAGTCCTCATCATAAACTTAATCTTAAATATAGCCATAACTCCAGCCTTAGCCTTAAAAATAACCCTTAACCTAAACCAAACACTAACCCTTCCCCTATACCTAAGCCTAATCCTCATTCTGAACCTAACCATAAACCTAATCCTAACCTGAACCCTGATAGTTACCCTAACAAAAACCATAACTTTAACCTTATCCTAACCCAAAAACTAATTCTAACACTAGATAAGCTCTAAATTTAGCCATAACCATAAGTCTAGCTCTTACATTATCCATATACCAAAAACTAACCCTATACCTCACACAAAACTTAGCCTTAATTAAAGCCCTAAACGGAACCCTAAGCATAACGCTAACTCTAAACCTAGCCCTAACCTTAACCTTAAACTTCTTTCTAGCCCTGATCCTAGCTCAAACCCAAAACCTTACCCTAAACGTAACCCTATTTGAAACCCTAAACCTCAACCTTACTCTAGCCCTAATCCTAACTGTAACCACAGCCCAAACTCTCGCTCTAACTCTATTCATTACACAAATCATAACCCTAAAACTAAAGCTTACCCTAGCCCTAAACCTAATTCTAACTTTTCTCTAGCTCAAACTCTAACCCTAACCTTCACCATAGGCCTAAATCTAGGTCAATTTCTAATGCTTACACTTAACCTAAAACTAACACTAACACAAGGCCTAATGCTAACCCTAACCCCAGCCCTAATCCTAACCTTAACACTAGCCTAACCCTAGTTCAAACCTTACCCAATACCCTAACACTAAACTTAACCCTAATGATAACACTAGACCTATTGCTAAACCTATCCTAACTCTAAAGATAAACCTAACCCTAGAACTAACAGTGAACCTAACTGTAACCCTAAATATAAGCTAGCTCAAACCCTAAGCCTAATCCTAAACCTTAACCTAAATCTAACCTACACCTAAAACTATCTTTAACCTGACATATATATATATATATATATATATATATATATATATATATATATATATATATATATATACATTACCATAATTCTAATGATAACCCTAGCCCTAATCATTACACTAACCATGACCATAACCCCAGACCAAACCCTAAATTAATCTTAGCCATTGCAAAATCTTAGCTCAAACCCTAAAATATACACCAAACTAAACCTAAGTGTAACCCTCGTACTAACCCTGAACCTAAACATAATTCTAGCCCTAATCCTTACAATAACCATAGCCCTAACCCTAGGTCTAAATCTATAAATTACCCTAACAATAAACAAACCCAATGCTAACCTAGGCCTAACTATAAACCTATCATAAACCCTAACCCTATCCATTACCTTAAACATAACCTGAACCCTAAACCTAACACTATCCATTACCCTAACCCTAATTCTAACCTTAATGCTAATTTAAGCCTTAAACCTAAACCTTAACCTAACCCAAAACTGAAGCCTGACTCTGACCCTAATATCACCCCAGCTCTTAATGTGACCCTTTCCCTAAACATAACACTTTAATTTGACCTAGCCATAAACCTGACCTTAAAAATATCACTAACTAGAAACCTAGAGCTGATATTAGTCCTAGCCCTAATTCTTTCCCTAAACCTAACACAAAACCTAGCCCTAATTCTATCCTTAAATCTAGCCTTAACCCTAAACCTAACCATAACCCTAGCCCCAACCCTAAGGCTAATCATAAAACTAGCCGTAACTCTAAACATAGCACTAAAACAAAACCGAGCAACAGGCCTAACACTAACCTTAATTTAAATCAATACCTAGCACTACACCTAGATCTAACCCATCTCTAATTCAAGTGCTAATCATAACCCTAAAAATAACCCTGAACCTGACTTATATCCTAACACTCATCCTAGCTCTAAACACCACACTAAACTTAAACTGAATTCTAACAGTAAACCTAGCCCTAATTCAAGTCCTAACTCTAACCCTAAAACTAACGCTGACCTGACTGATATCCTAACACTGACCTTAGTTATAAATATCACCCTAATCTTCAATCTAACACTAACACTCTACCTACCCCTACTCCTAACCATAATTGTAACCCTAGTTCTTATATTAGCCATTGCCCTAACCCTAGCCTTAAACCTCACAAAAAACTAGCCCTAATCTGACCCCTAAACATAGCTTTAATCCTAACCATAAACCTAACGCTAGCCCTAACCCTATGCCTTACCCTGAGCAAAACTTTAACCCTAATGGTAACCCCAGACCTATCCCTAATCAATAGGGATAGGTCTAACCCTATTAATAGTTCTAAAACTAAATCTCATTCTAGCTCTAATGCTATCCCAAACCTTAAACCTAACCATGCCTATAACATAAACCCTAGGTCTAAACCTGACCCTAACCCTAAACCAAACCTTAACACTATCCCTAATTGTAAACTTAAACCTAAACCTAACCCTACCACTACCTCTGGACCTAAACCTAATCCTAAATCTAGCCTTAACTCCAGATCTAGACCTAAACAAAATCCCAGCCCTAGCCCTAACAAAAACCTTTACTTAACCCAAACACTAACTCTACCCCTAACACAAACCTACTCCTAATTCTGGCTTTAAACCTAACTTTAACCCAAACACTGACCTTGGTTTTAACAGTAAACTTACCTCTAAACCTGAAACTAACCAAAACCTAATGTAATTCTAGACCCAGCTATAACCCTAACCCTAAAACTAGCTATAATCTTGACCCTAGATCTTACATTACACATATCCCTAACCTTAAGGCATAAACCTAATCTAAACATAGGACCAATTTTAGGCCTAAACATAGCCCTAAGCATAATCCTAATCCTAACCCTAGACCTCACCTTTGTCCTAGTATAACTCAAAGCCTAACCATTACCCTAAACAAAAGCCTAGACCTATCCCTAAATCTCACCCTAATCCTAGCCCAAATCCTAAACTTAATATAGCCCTAAA
This sequence comes from Marmota monax, assembly GCF_021218885.2. Classification (NCBI taxonomy): domain Eukaryota; kingdom Metazoa; phylum Chordata; class Mammalia; order Rodentia; family Sciuridae; genus Marmota; species Marmota monax. The sequence continues at coordinate 703,078 of NW_026692693.1, read as the reverse complement.
CCTAGCTCTAAACCTACAATTACCCTAGTTTTAAACCTAAATTTACTGATATTCCTAGCCCGAACCCTAATGTTATTGCTAACCCTTACCCAAAAAGTAACCATAGACATAACCCTAAAATTATCGCAGCATAGCTCTAACTCTAGATCAAACCATATACCTAACCATAAACCTAAATATAACCATAGATCTAATCCTAACACAATCACTAATTTTAACACTAAATCAAATCTAAACCTAATGTAACCCTACCCATTACCTTAACTCTAACCCTAATGTTAATGAAAACCCTAGCCTTAATTCTAACCCTAACCCTAAACCTACTGTAATCCTATCCCTAGCCCTAACCATAGTTCAAAACCTAAATATTATGCTAAACATAACCCTAAACCTAACCCTAACCCTAGTTCTAACACTAACTCTAACCCTAACTCAAGGCATATTTCTAACCATAACTCTAGTTCTAACCTGGAGCTCTAACCCTATCAATTACCCTAAACATAACCCTTACCCGAATGCTAACCCTAAGCCTAACCCTAATCTTATCACTAATGCTAACAGTATCAATTACCCTAAACCAAACCTGAACCTTAAAACAAACCATAAATATACCCCTAACCCAAACCCTAATGCTAATTTGAGCCATAAACCTGAATACTTACCTAAGCCAAATCCTAATCCTAATAATTCCCCGAGCTTTAAACCTGACCCCTTACCCTAAAGCTAACCCTTACACTAGACATAGCCTAAGCCTTACCATAAACCTATTTTTAACCATAACCCTAAACAGGATATAAACCCTAGACATGATATAAGCCCCAGCACTAATCCTAGCCCTGAATCTGATACAAACACTAGCCCTCATCCTAGCCCTAAACCTAGCCATAATCATAACCCTAACCCCAACCCTATCCCTAACCCTAACTCTAACTCTCACCCTACTTCTAAACCTAGATACAACGCCATTCTTTATCCTAAACTTAAACCTAACCCTATTTCTATCACTAGGCCTAAGCTGAACACTAACCCAGCCCTAATCCTAGCCCTAATTTAACTCTATCCAAAACCCTAACTCTAATTTTAGCCCTATCCCTTACTCTAACTTTCACACTAGCCCTATCCCTTGTTCTAAACCTAACCTTTACCATAACTCTAACCCTGGCCCTAACCCTTGCCCTATCATTAATCCTATTCTAATCCTAGATATAACCTAACTATAAATGTAACCCTAATTCTAAGTCTAAGTCTAACACTAACACTAATACTAGCCTAACCCTAATACTAATTGTAAAACTAGCCCAAACTCTAACCCTAGGACACAAACAAACTCAGCAATAGACTTAACTCTAAAACTTAACTTAAACCAAACCCTAAACTACTACAAAAACTAATCCTAGCCCTAATCGAGTCCTAATCCTAACCTTAAAACTTACCCTGACCCTGACTCATATCCTAACAGTCACCCTAGCTCTAAACATGATGCTAACCTTAAACCAAACACCAACAGTAAACCTAGCCCTAATTCGAGTCCTATCTCAAACCCTAAAACTAACCCTGACCATTACTCCTATCCTAAAAATAACTCTAGCTCTAAATATCACCCTAACCTTAAATCTAACACGAACACTAGAAATACTGCTAACCCTAATCCTAAAGCTAACCCTAATTATAACCTTGTTTTTTAAATTACCTGATGCAGTAACCCTAGCCCTAACAGTAACACAAAAATAGCCCTAATCCAAGCCCTACACTTAGCTTTAACTCTAACCCTATCCCTAACAATACCCCTAACACTAGCTCTAACCCCATCCCTAACCCTAAGCAAAACCCTAACCCTAATGGTAATGCTATACCTATCCTTAATGCTCAGCCTAACCAAAACTCTCACCATAATAATAGTCCTAACCCTAGCCCTCATTATAGCTCTAACCCTATCCCAAACCTTAACCCTAACTCTGACCCTTATTCTGAACATAACACTAAACTAGGTCTAAATCTGACCCTAACACTAGACCAAATAATAACACTAGTCCTACCAGTAACCTTATAACGAAACCAGACCCTATCACTAGCCCTAGACATAAAACTAATCCTAAATCTAGACTTAACTCTAGCTCTAGGCCTGAAAAATAAATAGCCTTACCCTAACATAACCCTTAAATCATTGCAATAACTAACCCTAACCATAGAAATAAACCTAGTCCCAACTGTGGCTTTAACCTTAACTCTAACTCTAACCTGAACACTGACACTGCCTTTAACACTAAACCTATCTCTAAACCTAACTCTAACCAAAAACCTAAACCTAACACTAGACATAGCTATAACCCTAATCCAAAAACTAGCCCTAATCATAACTCTAGCCCTTACATTACCCATAGCCCTAACTCTATGCCTTATCATAACACAAAACCAAGAGCAAATTCTGGGCCTAAATCTAGCCTTAAGCATTACCCCAACACTAACCCTAGCCCTAACTGTAACCTTAAACCTAATCCTTGTCTTAGGCTTAAACCTTATTCAGTCTAACACTTATCATAAATATAAATTTAGAACTATACCTTCCTCTAAACCTTAACCCTAGCCTTGACCCTGAACTTAACCCTATCACTAAACCTAGCTCTAAACCTACACCTTACCCAATCCTACACCTAACTTTATTGATAACCCTAGTCTTAACCCTAACCATAACCCTAACCCTAAAGTGAAGAGTAACAGTAGTCCTACACCTAAATCTAACACTCACTATAGCCCTAACCCTAGCTCAGAACCTAATCTGTACCATGAAAGTAAATAAAACCATAGCCTTAACATTAACACTAAAACTAAATCTAACCCTAACCCTAAACCTAAACCTAGGTCTAATCATATCCATTACACTAACACTTATACGAACCCTAAATACCCTAACACTAAACCTACCATAATCCTGTCCCTAGACCAAAGGCTGAACCTAATCCTCAACCAAACCCTACCCTACCACTAACTAAAACCCTAGCCCTTACCCTAAACATAACAATAGCTCAAAATCTAACCCCAATCCTAGCCCTAATCCTAAGTGTATCCATAGTCCAAACCCTAGCTCTAACTTTATCCATTACCCTAACCATAACCCTAAACCTAATGCTAAACCTAGACCTAACCCTAACTCTAACAATAACTCCATAGCTAGCCCCGATTCTAACCTGAAGCCTCAACCTAGCCCTAACAATTACTCAATCCTTTACCCTTACCCTAACTGTAAAAATTAAAAAAAAAATGATAAGCCTAACCCTAACCTTAATCCGAGTCCTAATCCTAAACTTAAAACTAGATTTCACCTTAGTTCTAACCCCATGCATTACCCTAACCCTAACCATAAACATCACGATAATTCTAGCCCTAACCCTAAACCTAGTCTAACAATAACTGTAAACCTAGCTCTAGACCCAATCATAAACCTAATCTTTGCTGTAGTCTTAATTCTAGCTCAAATTTTAACAATTATGCTAAACTTAACACTAACCCTAGTCCTAAACCAAAACCTAACTCTAACCCTAACCCAACATCTTAACCTGTAAATTACATTAACCCAAATGGTAACCCTAATCCTAACCCTAGACCTAATCCTAAACCTAACCCTATCCTTAGCACTAACCCGAGCTCAAACCCTAACCCATACCCTAACTTAACCCTATCCTTAACCCTAAATCTGACCCTAACTCTAGCCCTAATCCTAAACATAACTCTAGCTCTAACCCAGCTCTAACCCTATCAATTAACCTAATGATAACCATAAACCTAATGCTAACCCTAGGACTAAACCTAACCCTATCCATTACCCTAAATCTAACCTGAGCCCTAAACCTAACCTGTATCCTAAACATAATCTTATCCATTACCCCAAACCTAACTCAAACCTAATGCTAATTTGAGCCATAACCCTAAACCTCAACCTAACCCAAACCCAAAACCTGATTCTGACTATTATAATACCCCTAGCTCTCAACTTGAACCTCACACTAAACCTAACTCTGAAACTAGACCTAGCCATAAATCTTACCTGAAAACTATTTCTAAACATAACCCTAGACCTGATATTAGCATAGCCCTAATACTTCCAATAACCCTAACACAAACACTAGCCATCATCCTAGCCCTAAACCTAGACGTGATCCTAACCTGAAACATAACTCTAGCCCTATCCCTAATTTTATCTCTCACTCTAGTTCTGAACCTTACTATAGCCCATCCCTTCCCCCAATTCTAACCCTAACTCTAACTCTAGACTTAACCCTTACACTAATCCTAGACCTGATCCCAGCCCTAATTTAACTCTAAGCCTACAACTAGAACTAAAACTAACAGTAACTCTCGCCCTAGCCCTATTCCTAGAACTAACCATATCCCTTACTGTAACTCTAACACTAGCCCAAACATTAGCCCTATCTCTACCCCTGGCCTAACCCTAGAACTACAATAACTCTAAGTCCAACTCTAACCCTAAGCCTAAACCTAACACTAAAACTAGCTCTAACACTAACACTAATCCTAAAACTAGCCATAATCTAGTTTAAGCCTTAAAACAAAATTGAGCCATAGCCCTAAACCTAACCCTTTACATAAACCAAAACCTAATCCTACACTTAGACCTAAACTTAGCCCTAATTCCAGTCCTAACCTAACCCTAAAACTAACCTTGAGCCTGACTCTTACCTTACACTAACCCTAGCTCTAACATCACCCCAAAAGTATACCTAAACCTAAAACTAGTACTAGCCCTAAATGTAACCTTAAAAGTAGCCCTAACATTAGCCATAGTTCTTACATTAGCCATAGCCTAACCTAAACAAAAATCAATCCCTAAACTGAGCCCTAAAACTCATTTTAATCCTAACCTTAACCCTAGCCCTAACCATTATCCTAAACCTAAACCTAACCCTAAATCTGGCCCCAACCCTAAAATTAACAATAGACTTAATCCTAACCATAATCCTATACCTAACTCTAGCTCTAACCCTATCCATTACCCTAAACATAGCCCTAACCCCAATGATAACCCTAGCCTTAAATTTAACCTAATCCTAAACCTAGACCTGAAATTAACCCAATCTGTCAACCTAGCCCTAACCATAGCTCAAACCCTAACAATTACCAAAAACCTAACCATTACACTAACCCTAGACTTAACACTAACCCTAACCCTAGCCCTAATCCTAACCACATAACTAGACCTTAACATATCCATTACCCTAAACATAAGCCTAACCCAAACATAGCTCTAAACATAGCTCTAACCCACTCATTACCCTAACCCTAATTATAAAGATCATTATAACACTAATCCTAATACTAAACCTACTCTAAACCTAACTGTAAACTTAACCCTAGTCCTAAACGTAAACCTACAATAACCCTAACTGTAAATATAACCCTAGACCTAACTGTAAACCTAACCCTTGCCATAGTCCTAATCCTAGCTCAAACCCTAAGAGTTATGCTAAAACTAACACTAACCTTAATCCTAAACATAAATCTGACCCTATCCATTTAGGTCAAACCCTAAACCTATCGCTAACACTAACTTTATCTTTATCTAAACCTAACCTGAACATTAAACCTAATCCTATCAATTACTCTAACCCTTATTCTATCCCTAACCAAAAGCTAATTCGAGCCATAAAACAAAACAAAATCTTACCCAAACTCGGAGCAAGACACTGACTCTAAAACATACCTAGTTTTAAACTGACCCTTACACTGAACATAGACCTTAAACTAGACATAGGCATAAACTAACCCTAAAATTATCCCTAACCATAATCCTAGACCTTACATTAGCATGATACATAATTCTTGCCTTAAACCTAAAACAAACACGAGCCCTTATCCTAGTTCTAAACCTAGCCTTAATCTTAACCTGAATCCTAACCCTACCCTAAACCCTAATTTCAACCGACACCCTAGTTCTGAACTTAGGTATAACCACATCCTTTCCCCTATCCCTAACCCTAACACTAACACTATCACTAACACTAACCCTAGCCCTAACCCAGGCCTAATCCTAACACTAACCATATTTCTAATCCTATCCCTAATTTATTGCTAACTGTAACCCTAACTCTAACCCTAGCCCTAAGACTAACCCGAACTCTAACCCTAGACCTATTCCTAGAACCAAATATATCTGTAGCCTTACCCTAACACTTGCCCTAATCTTAGCCCTAACCCTAGCCATAGTCCTAAACCTAGAACTAACACCTAAATATAAATCTGACCCTAACTCTATACCTAAACCTCACCTAACACTAGCATTAACTCTAATTCTAATTTGAAAAGTAGCCCTAACCCTAGCCATATCCCACAAACAAAATTGAGTATAGCCCTAATACTAACCCTTAACATAAACCAAATCCTAATGCTACACCTAGTCCTAATCCTAATCCTACAACTAATAATGACCCTGATTCTGACCCTAAAACTAACCCTAATCTTAACATCACCCTAACCCTAAACCTAATCCAAACACTAGACCTAGCCCTAATCCTAACCCTAAAACTATCTCTAACCATAAAGCTAGTACTTACATTAGCCATAGCCCTAACTCTAACACAAAACCTAGCACTAATCTGAGGCTCAATCCTAGCTTTAACCCTAACACTTACCCTAACAGTAACCCAAACCCTAGCTCTAAACCTATATTTTACCCTAAGCCAAAATCTCATCCTAATTCTACCCTAGTTCTAACCCTAATCCTCAGCTTACCCCAAACCCTAACTATATTACTAGTACTAACCCTAGCCCTCATTCTATCTCTAACCCTAATCAAAAGCGTAAGCCTAACCCTTACCCTTATTCTGACAGTAACACTAACTCTACCAGTAAACCTATACCATAACACTAAACCAATCCCTAACACTAGCCGTACCAGTAAAACTATACCTAAAGCTAACCATAACACTAGCCCTAGACCTAAACTTAATCCTAAATATAGCCATAATTCTAGCCCTAGTCCTAAACAAAAACCTAACCCTAGCCCTAAAACAACCATTAACCTAACGCAAAGACTAACCCTAGGCCTAGACCTAACCCTAGTTCTAATTCTAGCCCTAACCATAAACCCAATGCTAGCCCAAACACTGATGCTTACCCTAACACAAGCCCTATATCTAAAACTTATCCTAACCCAAAACTTAAACATAACACAAGACATATCTATAACACTAAACCAGAAAACTAGCCATAACCATAAACCTAGCTCTTACATTACCTATATCCCTAACACTAGCCATAAACCTCAAACAAAACCTTGTCCTAATACAAGACCTAAACCTGGACCTAAGCATAGCCTTAACCCTAACACTAGCAAAAACCCTAAACCTAATTCTTGACCTAGCCCTAACCTAGTTCAATCTCTAAACCTTACTTTAAACATAGCCCTAGCTCTAAAACTAACCCTAACCCTATCCCTATTCATAAGTGTAACCATCGCCCAAATACTAGCTCTAACGTTATCCATCACCTTAAACATAACCAAAACCCTAATGTTAACCCTAACCCTAATGTTAAACTTAGCCCTAGCCCTAACCCTAACTGTAGCCCTGATTCTAATCCTAACACTCGCCATAGCCCTAACTTTAGCTCAAACCATAAAACTTACCCTAAGCAGAACCTTAACACTAACCCTAGGAGTAACCCAAAACCTATGCCTAATCCTAACCTTAACCTAAGCCCTAACACTAACACTAAACCTATTCATTTAATTAGCCTAAACCAAATGTTAACCTTAGGTCTAACTCTAACCCTATCACTAACACTAACCCTATACATTACTCTAAACCTTACTAAAATGTAAACCTAAATCTATCCATTACTCTAACTCCAACTCTAGCCCTAATGCTAATTTGAGCCCTAACCTTATACCTTAACCCAAACCAAATCTAACCCATATTCTGACCCTAATAATAACCTAGCTCTATAACTGACCCCTACACTAAACCTAACCTTTAAAATAGACCTAGCCATAAACCTATCCCTAATAATATTCCAAACCATAACTCTAGACTTGACATTATCCCTAGGCCTAACCCTAACCCTAACCCTAACACAAACCCTAGCCCTCATCCTAGCCCTAAATCTAGACTTAATCCTAACCTGAGCACTCACCATAGTCCTATCCCTAAATATAACCATGGCCCTAGCACTGAAGTTGGCTGTATAACCCCATTCCTTCCCCTAAAACTAACCCTAACTCTAGCCGTAAACATAGACCTAACCCTAACACTAATCATAGCACTAATCATATCCCTATTTGAACCCTACATTTACCATAAACCTAATTTTATAACTAAAACTAACACTAAGTCACACCCTAGCCCTGTATCTATTTGTAACCCTATTCAATAACATAAACTCACAATAGCCCTAACCTGAGCCCTAACCCTAGCAATAGCCCTAACCTTAGATATAACCATAACTCTAAATATAACCTTAATCTTAAGCCTAAACCTCATTCTAAAACTAGTTCTAACAACATTGCTAATCCTAAAACCAGCTCTTATCCAATTCCTAGCCCTAAAACTAAACCGAGCCATTGCTCTAACCCTAAACATTAAACTAAACAAAACCCTATACCATAACTAGCCATAACCCGAGCTCTAATTTGAGTCCTAGGCCTAAAACTAACCTTCACCCTGACTCATATCCAAGCACAAACCCTAGCTCTAAATGCGGCCCTAACCTTAAAACTAATGCTAACACTAGACCTAGCCAAAACCCTAACCCTAAAACTAACCCTAATAGTAACCCTCGTTCTTACATTGGCCTTAGGCAAACCATAGCCCTAACTTTAACACAAAATTATGCCTAATCCGAGCCCTAACACAAGATTTAACCCTAACCCTAACCCTAAAACTAGCCCTAAACCTAACCCTAATCCTAGCCCTAACCCTAGCTGTCTACCTGTAATCATATCCATTACCTAAGCCAAACCCTATTCATAATGCTAACTCTAGTCCTAATCCTAATCCTTAGCCAAACCCAAACTATAACCCTATTACTATTCCTAACACTAGCCCTCTGGATCTAACCCTAACACAAATCCTCACCCTACCTGACCATAAATTTATTATAGGTCTAAACCTGACCCTAAACCAAAACTGAAACCTGAAATTAGCCCTACCAGTGAACTTATACCAAAACCTAAATCTAACACTAGCCCCAGACCTATACCTAATCCTAAATCTAGCTATTACTCTAGCCTTTGACCTAAACAAAAACTTAGTGCTAACTCTTAAAATAACCCTTAACCTAAACCAAAAACTAAACCTACCACTAGACCTAACCCTAGTCCTATTTTGGATTTCACTCTAACCCTAACTTTAACTTGAACACTGGCCCTTACACTAACATTAAACCTAGCTCTAAATCTGACCCTAAACAAAAATCTAAACCTGACACTACAGCTAGCAGTAACACTAATATTAAAACTAGCTCTAATTAGAACCCTAGATCTTACATTACACATAGCACTAACCCAAGACGAAAACCTAACACAAAACTTAAATAACCCTAACCATAATCGAGGCCTAAACCTACCCTAAGGATAACCCTCACCCTAACCCTAATCCTATTCTTAACCCTAACCCTAACACTCACCTTAGTCTTAACCCTAGTTCAAAGTATAACCCTTAGCCTAAACATAGCCATAGTACTATCTCTAACCATAACCATAACCATAGCCCTAATCTAACCTTAATGTTAGACTTAACACTAGCTCTAATCCTAGCCATTAGCCTAAATCTAACCATAACCCTAATGATAACACTATCCCTAACCCTAACTAAAACCCTAACACAAATCATAAACCTAACCCTAGATCTAAACTTAAACCTAAATCTTGCCCTAGACCTAAAGAAAAACCTTGTCCTAGCCCTAATAATAACCCTTAGTCTAAAGCCAAAAATTATCCCTTCCCTTAGTCTTGACCCTAGTCCTAATTCTGGCTTTCCAATTAACCATAACCCTAAACTGAACACTGTCCCTGACACTAACACTAACCCTAGTTCTAAACATCACCCTAAACCTAAACCTAAACCTAAAACTATACTTAGCTCTAATATTAACCCTAAAACTAGCCCTAATAATACCTAACCTATTGCAAAACCTATCCCTAACCCAAGCCCTACCCTAGCTAAAGCTAACCATAATCCTAACCTTAGCCCTAACTCTAAACCTAGGCCTAACACTAAACATTATCAACACTAGCCCTATCACTAGCTCTAACCCTATCCATTACCCTAAGGATAACCCTAAGCTTCTGCTAACACTAGGCCAAACCCTAATCCTATCTTTAACCGAATCCTATACATTACTCTACACCTAACGTGAACTCTAAACCTAGAATTATCCTTAACCTACCCCTAACCATAATGATAACTCAAGCCTTAACCCTAAACCTTAATCTAATAAAAACCCTAACCCTGACTCTGACCCTAATAATACTCAAAGCTCTAAACCTTACCCTAAAAAGAAACCTGACCCTTACAATAGACCTCACTTTAAACCTAACCCTTAAACTCTCCCTAAATGTAACCCTAGACCTGACATTAGCCCTAGCTCTAATCCTAGTCCTAATCCTGACACAAACCTTTGCCCACATTCTAGGCATAACCTCAGGTTAATCGTAACCCTATCCCTAAATCTAATCCTTACCTAGTCCTAAAAGTAGCTAACCCTAATACTAACCCTAATACTAACCCTAACACTAACCCTAGCCCTAAATCTAGGTCTTACCCTAACACTAACCCTAGTCTTAATCCCAGCCCTAATTTAGTCCTATCCCTGACCCAATCCTAACTCTAGCCATAAGACTAACTCAAACTCTCGCCCTAAATCTTGCCCTATACCTTATACATAGTTCTAATTTTATCCCTTATCATCACCCTATACCTAGCGCTAAACTTAGCCCTAATCATAGGCCTATCCATATCCCTAGATGAAAGCCTAGATCGAAACCTAAGTCTAAATCTAACCCTAAACCTAAGCCTAAACCTCATAGCAACACTAGCCCTAATCCTAAAACTAGCTCTAACTCTAACCCTAGCCCTAAAATAATACCGAATCATTACCCTACCCCAACACCTAGCCCTAATCCTCTCTCTAATTCTAGTCCTAAACCTAACCTGAAAACTAATCTGGATTCTGACTCTGACTTTAATATTAAACCTAGCTCTAAACATTATCATAACCGTAAATTAAACCCTAACACTAGACATAGCCCTATTCCTGACCCTATCAGTAGCTCTAAACATAATTCTACTTTTTATGTTAGCCATAGCCTTAAACCTAGCCCTAAACTAACCCAAAACCTAGCCTTAATCTGAGTCCTAAACCAAGTTATTTAATATTTATTTTTAATTTTTCGGTGAACACAACATCTTTATTTTACTGTTATGTGGTTCTGACGATCAAATCCATCACCCTGCTCATGCCAGATGAGCATGCTACATCTTTAGGCACATCCCCAGCTGCTAAACCTACCTTTAACCCTAAACATAAATTTAACCCTAACCCCAAACAGTCATAATCCTATATGTAACCCTACCCCTACTCTTAGGTCTACCCTATTTTTACCCTAATGATGACCCTTATGCTAACCCAAGGCCTAACCATAACCCTATCCATTACACTAAACCACACCTAAACCCTAAACCTAACCCTTTCATTACCTTAACCCAAAACCCTCATGATAATTCAAGACTTAAACCTAAACCTGAACCTAACCCAAATCCTCAACTTTATCCTGACCCTAATAATAACTCTAGCTCTAAAACTGACCCTTATTATAAACCTAACCCCTACATAGGACCAAGCCATAAACCTAACACTAAATCTGTCCCTAACTGCAACCCTAGACCTGGCATTAGGCCTAGCCCTATTACTAGCCCCAACCCTATCACAAACATTAGCTCTCATCCTAGCCCTAAACTTAGCTTTAATCCCAACCCTAAACATAACCCTAGCCCTAACCCTAATACTAACCCTTTCCCTAGCCCTCAACTAGTTATAACCCAATGCCTTACCCTAAATGTAATCCTAACTCTAACCCTAACACAAGGCCTGAACCTAACACTAACACTAGCCCTAATTTAGCCCTATCCCTAACCCTAACCCTAACCCTAACACTATCCCTAAGACTAACTCTAACTCTCATACTAGCCCTATCACTAGTTCTAACCCTATCCCTTTCCATATTCCTAAATCTAACCCAAACCTTAGTCCTAACCCTTGCTCTATCCTTAGCACTATCCCTAAACATAGATCAAAACCTAACTCTAAATCTAACCCTAACCTGAAACCTAAGCCTAACCAAATATAAATACATTTATATTTAGACTCTGTGTCTACAGATGTTGGCTTCAATTATATTTAGAACACAGTCATTAGTTTCATAAAAGGCACACCATTTCTGGTGGTGTATAGAGAACTGAGGGACAGGGGTAGGATGCTATGTTAAGGGAGAAAGGAGTGAGGGTATGTTATTAATGTAACTTAGCAACACTGGAGGAGAACTCTACTGAATACACAGTGGAATTTAAGGAAGAAATTATAAATTCAGACTCCTTATCTGTATTCATAAAAATTACCCTATGTATCAATATTAAAAGTTAGGAGGCTGAAAGTGGGATAGAGAGAGAAAGAAAAAAGAAGAAAAAATAACAATAAATAAAAGAAAGAGGTCGAGAAAGAAAATAAGATCAAATAAAGAGGTGGTGAGGTGGGGCCTATGCAATTCCTGTATATTATAAAATTCTAGTGATTCAGTTCTTAAAGTCCAATTTCATGAAAAGTTCTTGGTTTTATATATGTTGAGGTTGTGAGGACCAGAGGGGAAAGAGTAGAGGATAATGAATAAGAAGGGCAAGAAAAGTAAAAAAAAGAAAAACAAAAGTCTCTCAGAACTCTGTTTTCTTTTCTTGCCGTAGGTGGAGTTGTCTATTCCTAGCTTTAGTCTCTGTGCTCAGGGTGGTGGAAGTAGCCAGGGTGAGAGGACTTGAGCTTCTACTTGGAGCCTCCCTACTCTTAGTCTCTGAAATGGAAACCAGGTTCCTGTAGAGTTACTATTCCGCATTGATAGCTACACCCCCCAAAACCTTAAGAGAAAAATCTTGAATTATCACAGCTGGAGGTAGGGGAGTTGGAAACCGGGTACCTGATAAGCTGCAGAACCAAGCTGGTATTCACTCCCACTGATAGATGGGAAGAAAGTTATTGCAAGAAGGATTCCATCCATTACCCATGTATGGTTTTTGTTGAGGTGGGTGGTTTTGGAGTGACCTTGTGCTGTGTCCAGAGCTCAGTCTGGTGACCCGCAAGCAATGCCTCTGGGTTCTGGGCTGCCTTCCATCTGTGCAGAAAGTGCCTGTGTGGCTGATATGGCTGTCTATGCCCAGAGAAACTGCACAGCCGAGCCTTCCATCTTCACTGAGAGCACAAATGTGGCCCTAGTTTTCTTCAAATTTCTATAGTACTTGGCAGCATTCATCTTTTACTTAGTTTTACTATGCTCCACAGTTTTGGGCCTTGTTGGTTCAATGGTTTTCTGTCAGCAACAGTTTGTATTTTAAGGTTTCCCTTCATTGTGGCTTATTGATATGAATGAAAATTGAGCTGGAAATCAAACAGGGTTGGCAGGAGGTGCTTGAAACTTTACACAATCAGTTCTCAGCGGGCACTGTCTGGTTTCTTTCTTTTGAAAGTAGGCCAAAGATGAAGCATGCAAAAGAAACTGTCAAAGAGCCCTTAAAGAGACAACAGAAAAATATTTATGTACTGAAATAAGTCTCCCAACAATTTGATCAGATTTCATTAATACTACACAGTATTCTTCTTTAGCTTTCTCACTAGGCTCCCTTAGGTTGGCACTTCTAGGATGAATGATTCTCTAAGAACTTAAGGGTTAGTGTTATGGTTAGTGTTAGGGCTAGCTTTAGAGACTGTGTTAGGGTTAGAGATTGTTTTGTTCACATTTCTTTGATACTGGGAAGATTTATCTTTTACCGAGCCTTAGTATGTGCCCCAGTTTGGGGCCTTATCAGTTCAATGGTTTGCTATTGGGAATAGTTTGTTTTTAATGTCTCACTTCATTTTGACCTATATGGGTAAATGAGAATGGAGTTGAAAATCAGAGGGTTGGTGCTAGCTGGTTGAAATTTCACATACTCAATAAATGGGGAGTCTCTGGTTTCTTCCTTGTAAATGTATCACTAAGCTGAAGCATGCAAAACAAGTTTATCCAAGAGCATTTTAGGAGAAAAGAGGGCAATATGCATGTACTGAAATACCTCCCCCAATTATTTGGTCAGATTTCTTTGATACTGCGCAGGATTCATATGTAATCTTACCCCACTATTCTCCCCGAGTTTAAAACTTGTATGATCAAAGGTTCTCTTATCAGGTTAGGCTTAGGGTTATGGTTAGATTTAGGGTTATAACTAGTGTTAGGGTTAGAGTTAGTTTTTTTTTTAACATTTTGGATACTGGGCAGGATTTATCTTTTTTTCTATTCTCAGTATGCTCCCCAAGTTTGGGACTCCTAGTAAAAGGGTTTGCTCTCAAGAGTAGTTTTAAGTTTCATATTTCACTTCATTTGCCATATAGGGGTGAATGGAAAAGGAGCTGGACTCAAACAGGGTTTGTGCTAGCTGCTTGAAACTTCACACACTCAATCAGTTCTCAGGGCACATTCTCTTATTTGTTTCTTGGGGTAGTAGCCCAAAGCTAAGGACTAATTCTTTTCCTACTCTTAGTAGGATCCCCAAGTTTGGGTTTTCAGGGTTTCCAGTTCACTGTCAGGAACAGTTGTGATTTTTATGTTTCACTTTATTAAGGCCTATAGAGGTGAATGAAAATGGAGCTGGAAATCAAACAGAATTAGTACTATCTGCTTGAAACTTCACACACTCAATCAGCTCTCTGTGGGCACTCCCTGGCCGTTCCTTGTGAAAGTACCTTAAGCTGAAGCATGAAAAACAATTTATCCATGAACACTTTATGAAAAAACAGGGAAATATGAATGTACTAAAATACCTCCCCTAATTTGTAATCAAATTTCTTGATTCTGAACAGGATTCATCTGTTAAGTTGTGATGCTAGGCTCCCCAAGTTTGGGACTTCTATAATAATAGGTACTCTAAATAGGTTAGAATTAGGTTAGGGTTGGGTTATATCTAGTGTTAGAATTAGAGTGAGTTTTGTTCAAACTCATTTAATACTTGGCATAATTCGTCTTTTAAATAGCCTTACTATTTTCCCCAGGTTTGGGCTTCATCCCTTCAATGGTTTGCTGTCAGGAACAGTTTGTATTTTAAGGTTTCCTTCATTTTGACCTACATGGATAATTTGAAATTGAACTTGAAATAACTTGAAATCAAATAGGGTTGGTGGTTGCTGCTTAAATCTGCACAAACTCAATCACTTCTATGTGGCACTCTGGTTTATTCCTTGTGAAAGTTTCCAAAAGATGAAGCATGCAAAAGCATCTTTTTCTGAAAGTACTGTTGGAGACGTCAGGGGAATATACATATACTGAACTACCTCTCCAAATTATTTGGTTCAATTTCTTTGATACTGCACAAGATTCATCTGTTAGCTTTCCCAACTAGGCTCCCTTAATTTGGGCCTTCTATGATAAAAGATTCTCTAAACAGATTAGGGTTAGTTTTATGGTTAGTGCAAGGGCTAGGCTTAAACCTAGTGTTAGGGTTAGAGTCAATTTGTTCATGTATCTTTGACACAGGGCAGGATTCATCTTTTACCTAGCCCCACAACGTTTCCTGGTTTGGGCATTTTCAGTCCAATGGTTCACTGTCAGAAACACTTTGTATTTTAAGGTTTCACTTTATTTTGAACTATTTTGTTGAAGAGAAATGGAGCAAGAAATCAAACAGGGTTGGTGCTAGATGCTTGAAACTGCACACACTCAATCAGTTCTCTGTGGGCACTCTCTGGTTTGTTCCTTGTGAATGTTGCCCTCAGCTGAAACATGTAAAGCAACTTTATCCGTGAGCACTTTTGGAGAAATCAAGGAAATATGATTGTACTGAAACACTTCCCCCAATTATTTGCTCAGATTTCTTTGATACTGTGCAGGATTCATCTGTTAGCTTTCCCCATTAGGTTCTCTTAGTTTGGGACTTCTATGATAAAAGGTTCTCTAAAGAGACTAGGGTGAGATTTAGGATTAGGATTAAGGATAGATCTAGTGTTAGGTTTACATTAGTTTGTTCAAATTTCTTTGATACTAGGCAGGATTTATTTTTACCTAGCCTTACTAGGCTCCCCAGGAATGGGACTTCAATGTTCACTGGTTTGCTATCAGTATTTCAGTTTTTATTTTGAGGTTTCACTTCATTTTGACCTATATGGTTAAATGGAAATGGAGCTGGAAATCAAACAGGGTGTTTGCTAGCTGCTTGAAACTTCACACTCTCAATCAGTTCTCTGTGAGGACGCTCTGGTTTTATCCTTGTGAAAGTATCCCAAAGAAGAAGCATGCAAAAACAACACTATGCAAGAGCATTTTAAGAGAAAACAGGAATATATGCATTACTGAACTACCTCCCCCAATTATTTGATACTGGGAAGGATTCATCTCTTAACTTGCACCACTAGGCTCCTCAACTTTGAGACTTCTATGATCAAAGGTTCTCTAAACATGTTAGGTTAGAGTTAGGTCTAGTGTTAGTGTTAGAGTTTGTCTTTTTCAAATTTCATTGATACTGGGCAGGATACATTTTTACCTAGTCTTTATATGTTCCCCAGTTTTCAGCCTTCTCGGTTCAATTCTTTGCACAGGAACACTTTGTATTTTATGGAATCACTTCATTTTGTCCTACATGGGTAAATGGCCATGGAACTGGAAATCAAACAAGGTTGGTGCTAACTTCTTGAAACTTCACACACTCAATCAGTCCTCTGTGGGCACTCTCTGGTTTGTTCCTTGTGAAATTAGGAATAAGCTGAAGCATGCAATACAAATTTATCTGAGAACACTTTAGGAGAAAACAGGGAAATATGCATGTATTGTAATACCTCCCCAAATTGTTTTTTCAGATTTTTTGAAACTGCCCAAGATTCATCTCTAAGCTTGCCCCACTAGACTCCCCAATTTTGAAACTTCTATGTTCAAAGGATACTAAACAGATTAGCTTTAAGGTTAGACTTCGTGATAGGACAAGGTTTAGACCTGGTGTGGTGTTAGGGTTAGAGGTATTTTTTTTTTTAATTTCTATGATACTGGTCAGGATTCACATTTTTCCTATTTTTATTATTCCCCAATGTTTGGGCCTCTTATGTAAAAGGGTTTTTCTCTCAGGAACAGTTTCAATTTTTATGTTTCTCCTCTTTTTGCCCTATAGGGGTGAATGGAAATGAAGCTCGAAATCAAACAGTGTTTGTGCTAGCTGCTTGAAACTTCACACACTCAATCAGTTCTCAGTGAGCATTCTCTGGTTTGTTTCCTGTGAAGTATCCCTAACCTGAAGTAGAAAGAAACAACTTTATCTCTGAATGCTTTAGGAGCAAGCAAAATACACATGTACTGTGAGAACTTTGAATTTTTTTTTATCAGAATACATTGATACTGTACAGGATTCATCTTTGACCAACCTTAATAGGCTTCCCAAGTTTGAGCCTTCAAGGTTCAATGGTTCAGTGTCAGGAACAGTTTGAATTTTTAGTTTTCACTACATTATGGCCTATAGGTGTGAATGGAAATGAAGCTGAAAATCAAACAGTGTGAGTGCTAGCTGCATGAAACTTCACACACTCAATCACTTCACTGTGGGCATGCTCTGGTTTGTTCCTTGTGAAATAACCTTAAGCTGAAGCATGTGAAAACAATTTATCCAAGAGCACTTTAGGAGAAAACAGGGGAAATAGGCATATACTGAAACACCATCCCCAATTATTGGTCAGAATTTTTGATACTGGCAGGATTCATCTGTTACCTTGCCCTAATAGGCACCCCAAAATTTTGACTTTTATGATCAAGCTCTATAAACAGGAAAGGTTTAGTTTTAGGATTAGGTTTAGGGCTATTGTTAGAACTAATTTTGAGTTAGAGGTAGTTTTGTTCAAATTTCTTTGATACTGGTCAGAATTCATCTTTTACCTAGCATTACCATGGTTCCTAGGTTGGGCCTTCTCAGTTCAAGGTTCATTGTTAGGAACAGTTTGTGTTTTAAGGTTTCACTTTATCTTGACTTCTATGGGTTAGGGTTCAGGTTAGAGCTATAGCTTTGTTTATTCTTAGGGCCAGGGCTCTGGTTAGGGCTAGATTTTGAATTAGTGTTATGGTTATGGCTAGTGTTAAGTTGAGGTTTAGGCTTTGAGTTAGGGTTATATTTAGAGTTAGTTTTAGATTCAGGGTTAGAATAAGAGCTAGGGTTAGTGTTACTCTAATGGATAGGTTTAGAACTAGAAAAATGGATAGGATGAGAGTTAAATATAGGTTTAGGACTAGGCTTAGGTTTAGGGTTAGTGATAAGCTAAATTATGGCTAGGATTACGGCTAGGTCAGTGTTAGTGTTAGGCCTAGGGGTAGGGCTATTTTTAGAATTAGCGTTGGGATTAGAATTAAGTATAGGGGAATGGGTGGGGTTATAACTAGCTTTAGGGCTAGGGTGAGGGTTAGAATTAGGATAAGGACTAGTGTTAGTGTTTAGGTTAGGATGAAGGCTAGGTTAGGGCTATGGTTTCTGCTAGTTCAGGGCTAGAACTAGGGCTAGGGCTAATGTCAAATCTAGCATTATGATTAAGGATACTTTTAGGTTTAGGTTATGGTTAGGTCTAGTGTCAGAGCTATGTTTAATGTGAGGGTCAGGTTTAGAGTTAGGGGCATTATTAGGGCCATGATCATGGTTAGCATTTTGTTTAGGTCAAAGTTTAGGGTTAGGGCTTGAATTAGTGTTAGGTTTAGGCTTACAGTTAGGGTAATGGATAGGCTTAGTTTTAGGATTCAGCTAAGGTTTAGGGTAATGGATGGGTTAGGTTTAGCAATAGTGTTAAGGTTAGCATTAGGTTATTATTATGTTTAGTATAATGGATAGATTTAGAGCCCATGTTAGGGATAGGTTATGGTTTGGATTAAGTCTAAAATTAGAGTTAGGTTTATGGATATGGCTAAGTTTTGTTTATGGTAAGTTTTAGGTTTAGGGCTAGTGTTATGATTAGGTTAGGGTAAGGGTTAGTGTTTGAGCTAGGGTAATGGCTACGGTGAGGTTTAGGTTTATGTTTAGGTATAGGGGTATGGTTATGGTTAGAGTTCTGTTTAGGTTCAGGTTATGGCTAGAGATTTCATTACAGTTAGGGTTAAGTTTAGTGTAATGGATAATGATAGATTTAGGGTTAGAGTTAGGGTTAGGGTATGGATTCATGCTAGTTTTAGGATTAGATTTAGTGTAAGGCTTAATGTTTCAGCTAGATTTAGGGTGATGGTGAGGTTTAGGTTTATGTTTAGGTCTTGGGATTCATTTATGGTTAGGGTTAGGATTAAGGTTAGTGTTAGGGACAGTTTTAAAATTAGCGTTAGGGTAATTGACAGAATTAGAACTAAAGTTCAAGCTAGGATTAAGGTTAGGATAAGATCTATGGTTAGGGTTATAGTTTAGGATAGGGCTAGTGTAATGCTTAGGTGAGAGTTTGACTTTGAGGTACGGTTAGGTATAAGGCAAGGGTTAGTGTTAGGAGTAGAGTTAGGGTTAGGGTTATACTTAGGTCTAAGGGCTAGGACTATGACTAAGTTTTGTGTTAGGTTTATGGATAGGGTTAGGACTATGGTTAGGGTTAGGGCTACTGTTAGGTTTAAGACTAGAGTTCAAATAGAGATAGGGATAGGGTTAAATTCAGGGCTATAGTATTAGGACTAGGTTTTGGGTTAGGGTCAGGTTTACAGATAGGTTATGTTAGGGTCAGGGTCAGTGTTCTGAATAGGAATAGGATTAGGGTTCAATCCACAATTAGGACTAGTCATAAGTCTATGGGTAGGGTAAGTTTTTAGTTTTGGTGAAGTGTTATTTTTAGGGCTAGAGCTAGGACTTTGTTCAGGTCTAGCACTAGAATTATAGTTATTTTTAGGATTAGTTTTTGGTCTAGATCTATGTTAGGATATGTATAGGTGTAGGCTTACTTGTAGGGCTAGTGTTAGGGTATGGGTTTAGGGTTAGGGTCAGGTTTAGACCTAGGGTTGCTGAATAAGGGTCATGGATAGGGTTAGAACTAGAATGAGGGCTAGGGTTAGGACTAGTAATACTGTTAGTTTTTAAGTTAGGCTAAGGATTAGGGTGAGGACTAGGGTTAGCATTTGGTTTAGGGTTTGGTTATGGTAAAGGATAGGGTGAGAGCTAGGTTAGGGCTCGGGTTAGGGTTAGGGTTAGGGCTAGTGTTAGGGTTATGGTTAGTGTTTCAGCTAAGGTTAGGTCTAGAATTAGCGTTAGGATTTGTGTTAGGGTTAAGGCTAGGGTTATGAAAACGACTAATATAGGAACTAGGGTTAAAATTTGGGCTAGTTTTAGGTTTAGGGTTAAGGCTGGATCTGGTGTTAGGGTAAATTTAAAGTTAGGGTGATGTTTAGAGCTAGGATTAGTGTTAGGATCAATGTTGGGTCAGGGTTGTATTTAGAGTTAGGGTTAGGGCTAGGTTTAGGTTTATGGTTTGGTTTAGGTTAAGGGTTAGTGTTAGGGATATGGCTTGTTTTTGCTTTAAGTCTAGGGTGTGGGTAAGGTAAGTTATAGAATTAGCATTATTGTTAAGGATAGCATTATATTTTGGCTTAGTATTATGGTTATGGTTAATTTTAGAGTTAGGTTTAAATTTAGAGTTGGGTTTAGATTCAGGGTTGGCTAGGGCTAAGAATAGAACTAGGGATAGGGCTAGGGCAAGAGTTAGAGTTAGGCTTAAGGCTAGGTTTAGGGTTAGAATAGCACTGGATTAGGTTTAGTGCTAGGCTTAGTGTTAGGGTTAGGCCTAGGGTTAGCACAGTGGTTATGTTTAGGTTTAAGATTGTGGTTAGGTTTAGGGTTATGGTTAGATTTAGGGTAAGGGATGGGATTATAGCTATGTTTAGGGCTAGGGCGAGGGTTATAATAAGGATTAAACATCGGGTTATGGTTCGGGTTAGAATTAAGTCTAGGTTTAGGGCTAGGATCAGTGCTATGGCTAATTTCAGGTCCAGCTTTACAGTTAAAGATAGTTTAGGGTTAGATTAAATGTTAGGTTTAGGGTTAGGATCAGGTTTAGAGCTAAGAGTACTGTTTGGGCCAGGGTCGTGATTAGTGTTTGGGTTAGGTTAAGGTTTAAATGTAGGGATGAAATTAGCATAGGTTTAGCATTAGGGTAATGATATAGTTAGGTTTAGGTTTCAAGTTAGGTTTAGTGTAATGGATAGGGTTAGGAATAGGGATATGATAAGGTTTAGACCTAAGGTTAAAATTAGGGTTAGGATTATGGTTAGGTTAACGGATAGGGTTAGAGCTAGGGTTAGAGCTAAAGTTGTGGTTATTATTAGTGCTAGGTTTACAGTTTCCATTAGGGTTAGGGTTAAAGCTCAGTTTAGGGTTCATATTAGGCTAGGTTTTTCTTTAAGTTAGGGCTAGGGTTAGGGTTATAGCTAATGTAAGTACTAGGGTTACAATTAGGGTCTGTTTTAGGGTTACGGTTAGGGTTAGGGCTAGGTCTAGTGTTATGTTTAGGGTTATGTTTAGGTTGATGTTTAAAGCTACAGTTAGTGTTACCCTCAGAATAATGGTTAGGGTTAGTTTATAGGTTCTACTTAAAACCAGAATTATGGCTAGGTTTAGGGCAAGGCTTAGGGTTAGAATTTGGTTTAGGTTAAGGGATAGGGTTAGGGCTATGGCTCGGTTTTGTTTTAGGGCTAGGGCTAGAGTTAGTGCTAGTTTTGGGAGTAGAGCTACAGTTAGTTTAGGGTTAGTGTTAGGTTTAGTCTTATGCTTTGTATTTAGGGTTAGATTTAGAGCTACGTTTACATCTAGGGTTAGGACTAGGGCTAAGAAAGTGGCTATGGTTAGGCCTAGGGTTAGGGCTAGGTTTAGAGTTCCAGTAAAGGATAGGTTTAGAACTAGTTTTAATTAGGGAAAGAGACTTAGTTTTAGGGCTGGGGTTAGGGTTAGGGATAGGGTTAAGTTAAGTATAAGATTAGGGATAGGGTTTGTTTTATGTTAGGCCTAGGTTTAAAGTCAGGGTTATAATTAAGGCTATGTTTAGTGCTAATATGGGCAGCTGGGTTTGTGTTCGGGTTAGGGCTACAATTTTATATAGGGCTAATGGCAGGTCTAGGGTTATGGTAATGGATAGTTTTAGGGTTAAGTTTTGGCTAGGTCTAATATAAGGATTAGGTTTATGGTAAGGGTTAGTTTAGAGCTAGTGGAATTATTAGGTTCAGGGTCATAGTTAGGGTTTCTTTTAGGTTTGAATTTAGGGGTAGGGCTCAAATTAGCATTAGAGTTATGGTTATGGAAATGATAGTGTTTAGAATTAGGGTTCAAGTTAGGTTTAGGGTAATTTATATAGGGTTGGGTTAGTGATAGGTTTAGGGTTAGGCCTAGGGTTAGCATTAGGGAAAGGATTATGTTTAGGTTTAGACTTAAAATTAGGGTGAGGTTTATGGTTAGTATTAGGTCTTGAGGTAGAGTTAGGCCTAGAATTAGCATTAGGATTTGTGTTATGATTAGGGTAATGATTACAGTTAGAGATAAGGTTATAGCCAGACTTATGGTTAGGATTAGGTCTTTAGTTAGTGTTAAGGTATAGGTTAGAACTAGGGTTAGGGTTAGTATTATTTTTAGAGTATGAGTTAGGTTTTGAGCTATGATTTGGTTTAGAGCAAGTGTTAGGTTCAGGGTTATGTTTAGGGATAAGAATATGGTAGGTTTATTGTTACGGTGAGGGTTAGGGGAATGGTTATAATTAAGTTTAGGTTTAAGGTTAGGGTAATAAATATGGTTCGATGTAGTTTTTGAGTTAAGGACAGGGCTAGATTTAAGTTTCGGGTTAGGGTTAGTTCTATTATAAGGGTTAGGGTTTGATTTATGGTTACAGCATAGCGAGTATTAGTTTAGGGGTATGTCTAGGATTAGCTTTCTTTTTAGGGTTAAGATTATGGTTAGGGTTAAGGCTAGGTTTCCAATTAGGGTTATGGTTAGGGTTAGGGTAATGGGTAAGTTTAGAGCTAGGGCTAGGACTTGTGTTAAATTTAGAATTAGGACTAGGTTTAGGGTTAGATTCAGGGATAGTTCTCGATTATGTTTAGAGTAATGGTTAGATTTTGAGCTAGGGTTAGGACTAGGGCGAGGGTTATTTTTGAGTTAGGGCTAGAGTTAGGATTAGGGTTATGATTAGGGCTAGATTAAGGCCTAGAATTATCTCTAGTTTTTTTTTTTTTTTTTTTTTTTTTTGGTTTAGGCCTAGGGTTAAAGCTGAGGGTAATATAAGAGCTAGGATTATGATTGGGGTTAGTTTTAAGGTTAGGGTTATGCCAAGGTCTAGTTTTAGGTTTAGATTATCAGTTAAGGTTAGGTTTAGAATTATGTTTACTATTAAAGGAAGAGTCAGTGTTTGGGTTAGAGTTCAAGTTAGGGTTACAGCCAGAATTAAGAGTAGGTTTAGGTCTAGCAGTAGGGTTAGTGCTTGTGTTAAGATAAGGGTTATTGTTAGGCCTAGGATTAGGTATTTTTAGGTCTAGGGCTAGAGATGAGGCTAGATTTATGATTAGGTTTAGGTACAGTGCTAGTGTTAGGTTTTAGTCTAGTGTTAGGGTCAGGTTTAGAACTAGGGTTTGTTTTAGGGTCAGGATAAGGGTCAGGGTTAGCGTTCGGTTTGGGATAGGATTAGATCTAGAATGAAGACTAAGGTCAGGACTATTAATAAGGTTTGGATTTTGGTTAGCCTCAGGAATAGGCATAGGTTTAGGGCTACCATTATGCTTAAGATTATTCATAGGGTAAGGGATAGCCTTAGTGCTAGGGTTAGGGCTAAATTTAGGGTTAGGGCTAAATCTAGGTTTAGGGCTCAGATTAGGGCTAGTTTTGGGTTAGGATTAGGGCTAATGATAGGGCAATGGCTAATGTAAGAACTATGGTTACAATGAGGGTTAGTTTTAGTGTTCGAGTTAGGGGTAGGTTTAGTGTTGTGGTTATGTTTATGGTTAGGATAATATTTAGAATTAGGGTTAGTGTTAGGATATGAGTCAGGGTAAGGTTTAGGGTTAGACTCAAATTAAGAATAGGTTTACTTTTAGGTTTTAGTTTAAGATTAGGAGGTTGTTTAGAGCTAGGGTGAGTGTTATAAAATGAGTCAGAGTCAGGCTTAGAATTACATTAAGGCTTAGGATTCAAATTAAGGCTATGGTTAGGTTTTGGTGTAGTGTTAGGGTTTGGTTTAAGTTAAGATTTATAGTTAGGGCTATTTTTCAGTTTGTTTTACTTCTAGGGTTAGCACTAGTTTTATAATGAGCATTAGGTTTAGGGCTAGTTTTAGTTTTAGGTTTAAGCTTGGGGTTAGGGTAAGATTTCGACTTAAGTTTAGATTAATGTTTAAGACTAGGACTAAGGATATGGAAAGGATTAGGGTAGGGTTATGGTTATGGTAATGGATAGGCTTAGAACTAGTGAGAGGGATAGTGTGAGAGTTAGAGTTAGTCTTAGGGCTAGGGTGAGGGTTAGGTTTAGGTATAAGTTAGTGGTATGGCCAGTGTTAGTCTTTGCTCTAGATTGAGGGTCAGTTTTAGACAAAGGGTTTATGTTAGGGTCAGAATAAGGGTCAGGGTTAGTGTAAGGGTTTGGAATAGGATTAGATCTAGAATGAGGGCTAGGGTCAAGACTATTAATAGGGTTTGGATTTTGGTTAGCCTAAGAATTAGGAATACGTCTATGTTTGCCAGTAGGGTTAAGGTTTCACTTAAAATAAGGGAGAGGGAGGGAGAGAGAGAGAGAGACAGAGCGCTAGGTTTAGGGCTAGAGTTATTGTAGGGTTAGGGTTAAAGTTAGATTTAAGTTTCTGATTAGGGCTAGTTTTGTGTTAGGGTTAGCACTAGGGTTAGGGCAATTGCTAATATAAGAACTAGGGTTACAATTAGGGTTAGTTTTAGGGTTAGGGTTAAGAGTAGGGGTAGTTTTAGTGTAAGGGTTAAGTTTAAGTTTAGGGTGATATTTAGAGATAGGGTTAGTTTTAGGATATGAGTCAGGGTCAGGGTTAGTGTTAGGACTCAATTAATGGCTAAGGTTACTGTTAAGTTTTGGTTTGAGTTTAGGATGGTGTTTCAAGCTAGAGTGAGTTTAGCATATGAGTCAGTTTCAGGTATACTTTTAATTTTAGGTTTAGGACTCAAATTAATGTATGGTTAGGTCTAGGTGTAGTGTTAGCGTTTGGTTTAAGTTAGGTTTAGGTTTAGTGCTATTGCTTGGTTTTGTTTTAATGATAGTTGTAGGGTTAAAGCTAGTTTTATGATTAGTGTTAGGATTAGGTTTAGTGTTACTGTGACTTTTAGGCTTAGGACTAATGATTGGACAAGGGTAAAGGCTAGGGTTAGGGTTATGGTAAGGGCAAGTGTTAGAAATAGTGATAGGGCTAGTGTGATAATTGTTTTTAGTCTTCTGGCTAAGGTTAGGGTTAGGGTTTGGGATAGGGCTAAATTAGGGCTATGATTAGGTCTATGGTTATTGTTCAGTTTAAGTATAGAATTAGGGTTAGATTTAGGATTCATTTTAGGGTAAGCTTGGTTAGTTTTAGAGGTAGGGTGATGTTTAGAATAAGGGTTAGGAATAGGGTTATGATTAAGGCTAGGTTTAGGGCTAGGATGAGGGCTAGTGTTTGTTTTAGGGTTAGGGCTAAGATTAGGATTATGGATTATTTCAAGTATAGAATTATTTTTAAAGATAATTTTAGGGTTATGATTATGGGTATGTCTAGTGTTAGGTTTAGGTTTAGAGTTAGGGTCAGGTTTAGGGATGGGGTATTATTAAGGTCTAGTTTAGGGTTTCGAATAGGTTAAGGCTTAAAATTAGGGATTGAATTAGCATTAGGGTAAGGGCTTAGAATTAGGGTTCATGTTAGGTTTAGGAAAACGGATAGGGATAGGATTAGAGATAGGGTTAGATTTAGGCCTAGGGTTAGCATTAGAATAAGGGTTATTGATATTTTAATGTATATGATAAGGGCTAGGGTTATGGTTATGATTAGGGCTATGGCTAGTGTTAGGTTTAGGATTAGGGTTAAATCTTGGGTTAGGGCTCGGATCAGGGCTAGGATTTGGGGTGAGTTAATGCTAGGGTTAGTATTTTGGCTAATGTAAGTACAAGGGTTACAATTAGGACTAATTCTAGGGTTAAGATTAGGCTTAGATTTATTGTTAGGATTGGGGTGATATTTACAGTTAAGATTAGTGTTAACGTCAGAGTCAGTGTCAGGGTGAGTTTTAGGGTTCGGCTTATAACTCAAATTAGGGCTATGGTTAGAGGTAGGTGTATGGTTAATATTTGGGTTAGTTTAAGGATTAGGGATAGAGCTTTTGGCTCGGTTTTTTTTTTGGGGGGTGCTAGGGCTATAATTAGGGCTAGTTTTAGGATTAGTGTTAGTGTTAGGGCTAGTGTTAGGGTTAGGCTTAGGCTTTGGGTCAGTGTTAGATTTAGAGATAAATTATGATCTAACGTTAGTGCTTGGGCTATGGATAGGGCAAGGGGTATGCCTAAATTTAGGGCTAGTGTTAGGGTTAGGTTAAGTGAAAGGGTAGAATTAGTGATAGGGCTAGTGTTAGAGTTAGATTTATTCTTAGGTCTAGGGTTATGATTAGGTTTAAAGATAAGGTGAATATAGGGCTAAGATTAGGGCTAGGGTTAGTATTAAGTTTAGAGCTAGGGTTAGGGTTAGGGTTAGGATTAATCTAGGGTTAGGGCTAGAATTAGGGATAGGTCTAATGTCAGGTGAGGGGTTACAGTTGAGGAGAGGACAGTTTTATTATTAGGCTAATGCCTAGGTCTAGTTTAAGGGTTAGGTTTAGGGTTAAGTGTCAAGTTTTGAGCTAGGGGAATTATTAGGGTCCGGATCAGGTTAGAGTTTGGTTGAGGTTAGGGTTTAGATTTAGGGGTCAAATAAACTTTAGGCTCAGGTTTGGGTAATGATAGCTTTGTTTAAGGTTCAGGTTAGGTTTTTTGTGATTAATAGGGTTAGGTTTAGTGATAGGGTTTGTTTTCGGCCTAGGGTTAGAATTAGGGGAAAGGTAATGGTTAGAATAATGGATATGTTTAGAGCTGGGTTATGGTCAGAAATAGATCTTGAGTTATGGTTAGGGTAGGGTAATAACTAGGGTTAGTTTTAGAGTTATGTTTAGGAAAAGGGTTAGGTTTTGATCTAGGGTTATGGCTAGGGGGAGGTTTAGGTTTACAGTTAGGTCTAGGGATAAGATTAGAGTGTGGTTAGAGTTAGGATTGGATTAGGGCTAGCATAATCATTAGGGGTAGGTTTAGGGTTTGAGTAATGGATATGGTTAGATATAGGCATAGTGTTATGGTTAGAGTTAGATTGAGGTTTAGATTTAGGGTTAGGGCTAAGGTTATGTTTAGGTTTATGGTAAGGGTTAGGGTTTGTGCAAGAGTTAGGTGTGTGGCAAGTGTGAGGTTTAGGGTTAGATCTAATGTTAGTTTTCTGGTTAGGTTTAGGGTTAGGTTTAGGCCTAGGGTTTCAAATAGGTTTAGGGTTAGTTTTAGGGTAGTGGGTAGGTTTAGAGGTAGGTTTAGGGCTACGGTTAATTTTAGGATTAGGACTAGTGTTAGAGGTATATTTAGGGATAGGTGTAGCTTTATATGTAAGATAAAGGTTAGGATTTGAGATAGGGTTAGGACTAATCAAGTGTAAGTTTAGTGTTAGGATTAGGGTTATGCTAAGTTCTAGCATTAGCTCTAGGTTTTTTGTTAGGTTTAGGTCTAGGGTTAGGGCTGTTGGTAATGTAAGAGCTAAGGTTATGATTAGGGCTAGTTGTAGGGTTAGGGTTATGGCTAGGTCTACTATTAGTTTTAGATTTTTGGTTAGGTTCAGGTTGAGAGGTAGGCTACTCTTCAAGGCAGGCTCAATGTTTGGGTTAGAATTAGAGTTAGGGTTACAGCCAGAATTAGAAATATGTTTAGGTCTAGGGGTAGAGTTAGTGTTTGCATTAGGTTAAGGGTTACTTTAAGGGCTAGGGATAGGTTTAGTTTTAGTCTAGGGCTAGAGTTAAGGCTAGATTTAGGATTTGGTTTAGGTCTAGGTCTAGTGTTATGGTTTGATCTAGGTTTAGGGCCAGGTTTAGACATAGGGTTAGTATTAGGGTTAAAATAATGGTCAGGTTAACTTTAGAGTTTGAAATAGGGTTAGAGCTACAGTGAGGGTATGGTTATGACTGTTAATAGGGTTAGGACTTTGGTTAGCTTAAGGATCATGGAAAGGTCTAGTGTGAGAGTTTTGCTTTAGGTAAGGGATAGGTTTAGAGCTAGGGTTAGGGCTAGAGTTAGATTTATGATCAGGGTTAAATCTAGGTTTAGGGCTCAGATTACAGCTAATTTTGTGTTAGGGTTTGGGCTAGTGTTATGGCAATGGATAATGTAAGATCTAGGGTTACAATTAGGGTTAGGAGTAGGGGTAGGTCTAGTGTTAGTGTTATGTGTAATGTTAGTGTGATATTTATAGCTAGGTTAGTATTAGGATATGATTCAGAGACAGTGTTAGATTTAGGGTTAGGGTTAGGACTCAAATAAGGGCTAGGATTACTGTTAGGGTTCAGTTTAAGGTGAGGGCAGTCTTTAAAGCTAGGGTGAACTTTAGGATATGAGTCAGCATCAGGGTTAGTTTTAAGGTTAGGATTATGACTCAAATTATGACTAGAGTTACTCATAGGTTTTGGTTTAAGTTTAGGGTGGTTTTTAGACCTAGGATGCGTGTTAAGATATGATTTGGGGTCAGTGTAAGTTTAAGGTTATGGTTAGGACTTGAATTAGGGCTAGGGTTAGGTCTAGGTGTATATTAGGTTTTGGTTTAAGTTAATGTTTAAGGTTTGGACTATTGCTCATTTTTTTGAGAAAGAGAGAGAGAGAGAAAGAAGAGAGATAATGAGAGAGAGAGAAGAGAGAGAATTTTAAAATATTTTTTATTTATATATTTTTTATTTTTTGGTGGACACAACATATTTTTTTCTTTAATTATATTTTATTGTTGCTGAGGATTGAACCCAGCACCCTGCTCATGCCAGGCTTATGCGCTACCACATGAGCCACATCCTCAGCCTCTATTGCTCATTTTTGTTTTAGTCCTAGGTTTAGGGTTAGGGCAAGTTATATTATTGGCGTCAGAGTTAGGGCTAGTGTTTGTGTTAGGCTTAGGCTTAGGTTTAGGTTAAGACTTGGAGTTAGGGTTAGATGTAGGGTTAGGGCTAGGTCTAAGGATAGGGCAAGGATTATGGCTAGGTTTAGGATTATAGTAAATGATAGGGATAGAAATAGGGATAAGGCTAGGGCAAGAGTTATAGTTAGTTTTAGGTCTAGGGTTATAGTTAATTTTAGAGATAGGGCTAAATCAGGTAAAGAATTAGAACTATGGTTAATGTTCAGCTTAGGCTTAGCATTAGAGCTAGGTTTAGGGTTAAGTTTAGGGTAAGGGAGGTGTTATAGCAAGGTTTAGAGGTAGACTGAGGATTAGAATTAGGAATAGGGGTAGGGTTAAGGTTTGGGTTATGATTAAGGCTAGGTTTAGGGCTAGGATGAGGGCTAGGGTTTGTTGTAGGATTAGGTCTGGAATTAGGGCTAGGGATAATGTCAGGTCTAGTGTTACACTTAGGAGTAGATTTAGGATTAGGTCTATGTCTTACTCTGGTATAAGTGTTAAGTTTATGTAAGGGTCAGTTTTAGAGCTAGGGGTACTTTTGGTTCACAGTCAGGGTTATGGTTTGTATTAGGTTAAGATTTAGGGATAGGGCTCAAATGAGAATTAGGGTTAGAGTTAGCTTTTGGTTAATGAATAGGGTTAGATTAGAGTTCAGGGTAGCTTTAGGGTAATGCAGAGATTTAGGGTTTGTGATAAGGTTAGGGTTAGGCATAGGGTTAGCATTAGGAATACAGTTATCATAAGAGTAATGTATAGGGTTAGGGTTAGGGTTATGTGTAGGGATAAGGATAGGGTTATGTTTAGTCCAAAGGTTAGGCTTTGAGCTATGCTTAGGTATAAGTTGAGGATTAGGCTTAGGGTTAGGGCTAGGTTTAGGGTTAGGGTTATTCTTATGATAGCTTTAGGCCTTGGATTAAAGCTAGGTTTTTTTTTTTAGGTTTAGGTGTAGGGTTAGTGCTGTGGGTAATGTATGATCTAGGGTTCTAATTAGTGCTAGTTTTATTGTTAGGATTATGGCTACGTCTAGTGTTAGGTTTAGATTTTGGTTTAGAGTCAGTTTTAGAGCTAGGCTTCGAATTGGTGTCAAGGTCATTGTTCAGATTAAAATTAGGGTGAAAGCCAGAATCAGAAGTAGGGTTAGGTTTAGGGCTAGTGTTATTGTTAGGTTTAGGTTAAGGGTTAATTTTAGGCTTAGGACTAAGTTTTTTGTTTAGGTCTAGGGCTACAGTAATCACTAGATTTAGGATTAGGTTTAGGTCTAGGGGTAGTGTTAGGGTTAGGTTTAGGTAAAAATTTACTGGTAGGGCTAGTTTCAGGGTTCAGTTTAGGGTTAGGGTCAGGTTTAGACATATAATTAGTATTATGGTTAGAATAAGGGTAAAGTTAAGGGTTAGGTTTTGGGTAGGTTTATAGCTAGAATGAGGCCTAGGCTTTGGACTGGCAATGGGGTTAGGGTTTGATTTAGGCTAAGGATTATGATTAGGACTATGGTTACCAACATGAATAGGGTTTGGCTTAGGATAAGGGATAGTGTTAGAGCTAGGCTTACAGCTAGGGTTTGGGTTAAGTTTAAGGCTAGGGTTAGGGCTAAATATAGGGTTAAATCTAGTTTTAGGGCTTACATTAGGGCTATTTTGTTTTGGTTTTAAGACTAGGGTTAGGATATGGCTGATGTGAGAACTAGGGTTACTATTAGGGTTTGTTTTAGGGTTAGGGTTTGGGCTAGGAATGGTGTTAGCATTTGCTTTTTGGTTAGGATCATATATAGAGCTACAGTTAGTGTTTGGATATGAGTCAGTGTAGGCTTAGTTTTAGTCCTAGGACTCGAATTTGAGCTGGGGTTATGGCTAGTTGTAGGGTTAAGTTTTGGTTTAGGTTAGGGTTAGTTTTAGGGTAATGGTGCAGTTTTGTTTTACGGCTAGATCTAGTGTTAGGGTTAGTTTTATGATTAGCAATAATGTTCAGCTAGTGGTAGGGTGAATTTAGGCTTAAGGTTAGGGTTACATTTAGAGTTTATAACCATAATTTAGAGTTATGGTTAGGTCTAGGTTTAGGGCTAAGTTTAGGGCTAATATTACAGTAATGGACAGGTTTAGAAATAGAAATAGGGCTAGGTTGAGAGTTAGAGTTATTCTTAGGGCTAGTGTTAGGGATTCACTTAAAGTTAAGGCAAAATTAGGGCTTGATTAGCGTTAAATTTAGTGTTAGACTTAGCCCCATGATTAGGGCTAGAATTAGGGTTAATGTTAGTGTTAGGGTTATGGTTTGTTTTAGGGAAAGGAATGAGATTATGGCTAGGTTCAGGGCTAGGGTTAAAATTAGGTATAGTAATATAGTGGGTGTTTGGGTTATGATTAAGGCTAGGTTTAGGGCTTGAATGAGTGCTAGGTTTTGTGTTAGGGTTAGAGCTACAATAAGAGCTAGGGCTAATGTCTAGGGTTATGGTTTTAACTTTAGTTTTAGGGCTAGGTCTAATGAAAAGTTTGGTTTAGGGTAAAGGTCAGGTGTATTATTATGGTCAGAATCCAGTTTAGGGTTTGGTTTAAGATAAGGTTTAGGGTTAGGGCTCAAATTAGCATTAGGGTTAGGGTTAAAGTAATGGATAGTGTTAGGTTTAGGGTTCAGGTTAGGTTTAGAGTGATAGGGTTAGTGTAAGTGATAGGATTAGGTTTGGGCCTAAGGCTAGCATTTGGGTTTTGTTTATGTTTAGGGTGAAGGACAGGGTTAGTGCTAGTGTTAGGGCTTGTGTTAACGTTAGGATTTTGGCTAGGTTTTGAGATAGGCCTAAGGTTAGTGTTAGTGTTAGGTTTAGCAGAAGTGTTAGTGTTTGAGCTAGTGTTAGGTCTAGGGTGAGGGTAAGAGTTAGAATCAGGGCTATGGTTGGGGTTATCATTATGGTTATGGCTTGGGTTAGCATTAGGGTTAGGGTTATGTTTAAGGTAATGGATAGAGTTTGTGCTAAGATTTGTGCTATGTTTACAGTTAGGATTAGGGATAAGTTTAGGTTAGGTTGAGAATTAGGTCTATTGTTATATTTAGGGTAAGGATTAGTGTTTGAGCAGGGTTCGGGCCAGGGCCAGTGTTAGGGTTAAGGTTAGTACTAGGGATAGTGTTAGGATTATGCTTAGGTCCAGGTTTAAGGCCAGTATTAGGTCTAGGTTGTGTGTGAGGTTTAGGGCTAGTGTTAGGTGTATGAGCATTGTAAGAGCTAGGGTTATGGTTATGGGTAGATTTAGGGTGTGTTTTAGACACACCCTAAATCTACCCATAGATAGTTAGGGTTAGTTTTTCAGTTAGGATAAGTTTTAGAGCTAGGGTTTGTGTTAGGGTAAATGTCTAGGTTTAAGTCTAGTGTTACAGTTAGGGATAGATTTAGGGTTATGTTTATGGTTAGGTCCTACTCTAAGGGTTAGATTTAGGGTAATGGTCAAGTTTAGATTTTGATGTATTATTAAGGTCAGGGTATGGCTTATGGTTCAGTTTAGGTTAAGGTTTAGGTTAGGGCTTTAATTAACATAAGGGTTAGAGATAGGGTTAGGACAATGAATAGGCTTAGGATTAGGGTACAGGTTAGTTTTAGGGTAATAGGGTTTGGGTTAGAGATATGGCTTGGTTTTGTTTTATGGCTTTGGACAGAGCTGGGGCAAGTTTTAGGATTAGCATTATGGTTAGGGGTAGTGTTAGGGCTTGGCTTGGCTTATAATTACAGTTAAATTTAGAGTTAGTTTTTGATTTAGTGTTAGGTTTAGATCTAGATTTATAATAGGGCTAATGATAGAATTAGTGCTATGGCAAGAGTTATATTTAGTCTTAGGGCTAGGGTTAGAGTTAGGATAGGATTAAATTAGGGCTGCTATTAGTGCTAGACTTAGTGTTAGTATTAGGCCTAGTTTTAGGGCAGGGGTTAGTGTTAAGTTTAGGGTTATGATTAGATTTATGGTAAGGGATGGGTTTATAGGTATGTTTAGGGCTAGGGTGAGGGTTAGAATTAGAGTTAGGGCTCAGGTTGTGATTTGGGTTACGATTAAGGCTAGGTGTAGGTATAGGATTATGGTTAGGGCTAATTTCACTTCAAGGGTTATGGTTAAATATAGTTTAAGTTTAGTTTTATGGCTAGGCCTTGTGTAAGTGTTAGATTTAGGGTTAGGGTCAGGTTTAGAGCTAAGGGTATTATTAGAGTCATGGTCATGATTAGTGTTTTGGATAGGTTAAGGTTAAAATTAGGACTTGAATTAGCATTAAGTTTAGCATCAGCATAATGATAGGGTTAGGTTTAGGTTTCAGGGTAGATTTAGGGCAATGGATAGGGTGAAGATTAAGGATAGGGTTAGGTTTAGGCCTAGGGTTAGCATTAGGGTAAGGGTTATGGTTAGGGTAATGGATAGGGTTAGAGCTAGGGTTACAGCTAGGGATATGAGTACAATTAATGATAGGTTTATAGTTAGTTTTAGTGTTAAAGCTAGGGTTAGGGCTCGGAATAGGGCTAGGATTTGGTTTAATTTAGGGCTAGGGTTAGGGTTATGGCTAATGTAAGTACTGGGGTTATGATTAGGGATATTTTTTTATTAGGGGTTAGAACAAGGTCTAGTGTTAGGATAGGGTTAGGGTTAGGGTGATGTTTAGACCTAGGTTTAGTGTTAAGGTCAGAGTCAGAGGTGAGGGTAAGTTTTAGGGTTCAGATTAAGACTCAAATTATTGCTAAGGTTAGGGCTAAGTGTAGGATTAGGTATTTGTATATGTTAAAAATTAGGGTTAGGTCTATGGCTCGGTTTTGTTTTAGAGCTAAGGCTAGTGTTAGGTCTAGTTTTAGGATTAGACTTAGGGTTAGGGCTAGGGTAAGGTTTAGGCTTAGGCTTGTTGTTAGAGTTAGATTTAGAGTTAGGGTTAGATCTAGGGTTATGGCCAGGGATATGAATAGGGCTAGGGTTAGACCTAAGGTTCAGGCTAGGATTAGGTTTCCAGTAAAGTATAAGGTTAAAAATAGAGTTAGGGCTAGGTTGAGAGTTACAGTTAGTCTTTGGGCTAGGGTTAGGGTTAGGGTTAGGGATAGGACCATATTAGGGCTAAGATTGGGCTATGGTTAGTGTTAGGGTTAGGCCTAGGGTTAGGGATGGGATTATAATTAAGGCTATGTTTAGGGCTAGGATAAGGACTAGCATTTGTGCTGTGGTTAGGGCTAGGATTATGGCTAAGGCTAAATTTAGATCCAGGGTTATGGTTAGGGATATTGTTAAGGTTAGGTTTATGGCTAAGTCTAGTGTAAGGGTTAGGTATAGTGTAATAGTCAGGTTTAGAGCTAGGGGAATTATTAATATCAGGGCCAGTGTTGGGCTTTGCTTTAAGTTTGAGTTTAGGGTTAATGCTCAAATTAGCATTAGGGTTTACATTAGGGTAATGATAAGGTTAAGTTTAGGGTTCAGGTTAGGTTTAGGGTAATTGACAGTTTGGGGGATAGCAATAGGGTTAGGGTAAGGCCTAGGGTTACATTAGTATAAGGGTAATGTTTAGGGTAATGAATTCAGTTAGAGTTAAGGTTATTGCTAGGGTTATGGTTAGGATTAAGTCTTGAGTTGGGGTTAGGGTAAGGGTTAGAACTATGGTTAGGTTTAGGGTTATGTTTAGCATAAGGGTTAGGTTCTTAGATAATGTTAGGGCTAGGCTGGAAGTTAGCTTCAGGGTTGGGTCTAGGGTTAGGATTACCATAAGTTTTGGGTGAGAGTTAGGGTTGGAGTTAGACCTAAGATTAGTGGTAGGGTCAGTAATAGGGTCAGGGATAGGGTTAGAATTTGGGATAGGATTAGAGCTAAAATGAGAGCTGGGATAGGTCTATTAATACAGTTAGGGTTTTGGTTAGCCTAAAGATTAGGGATAGGTCTAGGTTACCCATAGGTTTAGGGTTTTTCACAGGGTAAGGGATTGGGTTAGAGCTAGGTTTGGGGCTATTGGTAGGGTTAGAGTTAGGGTTTAATCTAGGTTTAGGGCTAGAGTTTGTGTTAGGTTT
Organism: Marmota monax; assembly: GCF_021218885.2. NCBI lineage: Eukaryota > Metazoa > Chordata > Mammalia > Rodentia > Sciuridae > Marmota > Marmota monax. The sequence continues at coordinate 667,674 of NW_026692693.1, read as the reverse complement.
AGGGATAGGATTAGGGCCATGGCTAATGTAAGAACTAGGTTTAAAATTAGGTTAGTTTTAGTGTTATGGTTAGGTTTGGTGTTACAGTTAAGTTTAAGTTTAGGGTGATATTTATAGCTAGGGTTTGTGTTAAGATAATAGTCAGGTGAGGGTTCATTTTAGGGTTAGGGATAGGACTCAAATGATTGTTATGGTTATTCTTAGCATTTGGTTTATGTTGAGGGTGGTGTTTAGAGGTAGGTTGAGAGTTCGGATATGAGTCAGGTTCAGTGTAAGTTTTGAAGTTGGTGTTAGAACTCAAATTAGGGCTAGGGATACCTCTAGGTTTAGTGTAAGGGTTTGGTTTAAGTTAATGTTTAGGGTTAGGGCTATTGCTTGGTTTTGGTTTAGTCCTAGGGTTAGGTTTAGGGATAGTGTAAGTATTAAGCTTAGGCTTAGAGTTAGGGTTAGATTTTTAGTTAAGGTTAAATCTAGGGTTAGGGCTGGGACTAAGGATAGGGCAAGGGTTAGGGCTATGGAGATGGTTATGGTAAGGGATTTGGTTAGAACTAGGGATAGGTATAGGGCGAGTGTTACAGAGAATCTTAGGGTAGGTTCATTTTAGGGTTAAAATAGAGCTGAATTAGCGCTAGGTTTAGGGCACGGGTATTTTTTGGCTTAAGCCTAGAGTTATGGTTAAGGTTAGGGTTAAGCTTAGGGTAAGAGATTGCATTATAGCTAGGTATAGAGGTAGGGTGAGGGTTACAATTTGGGTTGGGGTAGTTTTAGGGTTAGGGTTATGATTAAAGCTAGGTTTAGGGCTAGGATGAGGGCTAGGGTTTGTTTTAGTTTTAGGACTAGGATTAGGGCTAGGGCTAATTTAAGGTCCAGAATTATGGTAAAAGATATTTTAAGGGTTAGGATTATGGCTATGTCTAGGGCAAGGGTTAGGTGTAGGTTTATGTCAAAGTTTAGATCTAGGGGTTTTATTAGTGTCAAGGTCAGGTTTAGGGTTTGGGATACATTAAGGTTTAAAGTTAGGACTTGAATTAGTGCTAATGTTAGTGTAAGGGTAATGCTAGGTTTAGGTTTAGGTTCAAGCTAGGTTCAGGGTAATAGATTGGGTTAAGTTTAGGGATAGGTTTAGATTCATGCCTATGGTAAGCATTAGGTTTATGGTTTGGGTTATGGTAATCAATAGAATTAGAGATTGTTTTAGGGCTAGTTTTATGGTTACAAATAGAGCTAGGGTTAAAGCTACGATTAGTGCTAGCTTTTTGGTTAAATTAGGTATAGGGTTAGGGTTAGGGCTAATACAAATACTAGGGTGATTCTTAGGGCTAGTTGTAGGGTTTTAGGGTTAGGGTTAGTTTATTATAATTATGGTTATTCTTATGTTTAGGGTTAGTGTTAGGGTTAGCATTAACTTTAGTGTTAGGTTTAAGGTTAGGTTTAGGGTTAGGATTCTTGATAGGGCTATGGTAGGGGGAGGGTTAGTGTTAAGATATAGATTAGGGTTAGTATTAAGCTTAGGTTTAGGGTTAAGTTTAGGGTAAGGTAATGTTTAGGGGTAGGTTTAAGTTACGGTTAGGGTTATGTTTTAAATTCTGTTTTCTGTTAGGGTTAGGGTTACTTTAGGATTAGAGTAAGAGTTAGGGTTAGTGTTATGGTTACGGTTAGGTTTAGTGTTAGGTTTTTGGTAAGGTTTAGGGTTACTTTTAGAGTTAGAGTAAGTGATATTTTTAGGTTTAAAGTTAGGGTTTGTGTTTTGTTAGTCTTAGGTTTAGCATCAGGGCCAGGGTTAGGGATATGTTAGGGATAGTGTTAGGCTTTGATTTAAAATTTGTTTTGTGTTAGGGATAGAGTTAGGTTTCTGGTTAGTTTAAGGTTAGTTCAGGTTAGAGTTACATTTAGGGTGAGGTTTAGGTTTAGTTTTAGTGTTAGAATTATGGTTGGGTTTAGAGTTAAAATTATGGTTATGGTTAAAGTTAGTTTAGGTGTAAGGTTAGGGTTAGATTTAGTGTTAGGTTTAAAATAAGGTGACAGTCCATCCTGCCTCTCGTGCCTCTGGGTTCTCTGCTCCCTTGGAACCTCCTTTCTCCATATCTGGATCCACAGTTCCCTGCACAGTGATTGTTTGAATGTTACACTGGCTGGTCCCCTGAGTTGGATGGAAACATTTCTGGCCCCACCCAGAGGTCAGGGGAAACCACCCTGGCCTGCCCAAGCCTGCACTTGCTCAGAACATTGCTGGGTCCACTTCTCATGCTGCTCTTCTGGGGAAGGGGCCCCCCCATTTGCATTTGAGGAAAACAACCTCTGAAATTGGGGGTGTGGTCAGCATTTCTCAGGGAGCAGGAGAGTTAGGCATTGAACCCAGGTCAGCTGCTTGGCATTCTCCCCAACTCTGGCCCCAAAGACAGTTATGAACAGCACACCCTTACTCTAGCCATAGCCAGATCCTCTTCCCTGTGGTCTGCAGCCTCCCCTCTTCTCCTATGGAGGAGAAACTGGGCCCCAGGTTCTCCATCTGTAACTAGGTGCAGAGCTCCTTGCTGACCCTGATGCTTGAGGACATTTACCTCTGGCTACTTGACCCTTGCTTAGCCCCCAGGGACACAGGGGACTGCTGGGCCCATGGGCTCCTGTCCAGCCAGCAGTGTTGAGGAGGAGTGGTCAGGGCAGCCCCGACCCAGTGGCTGCCCACCAGTTCCTGCTTCAGACATGACCAAGAGCCTTGGCAGGGTCCTCTTCAAGTTCCACCCCTCCCCATGAGGGCCAGGTGTACCCATATGTGACAGCCTGCCCAGAGCCCTGTCCCTTGACTCCATCCCTAAACCTAAGTATAACACTAACCCTAACACTAACACTAACCCTAACTATAACCATAACCTGTAAATCTAAACCTAAACCTAACTTTCAGCCTAACCCTTACCCTAACACGAACCATAACTCTATACCTAAACCTAACCTAACTAGAACCTTAAAACTAACCCCAAAAAAAAACTAATCCTAACCTATACCCAAACACTAACCCAAACTCTAACCATTACACTAACCTAACACTAACACTAACCCTAACCCTACTTCTAACCCTCACCCTAAACAAAATGCTAAGACTAACCTTAATCTTAATCTTAACATGAACCCTAATCCTAACCCAAACCCGAATGTAGCCCAAACATTAATCTTCATCATAACACTAACCCTAACCCTAACACTAATACAAAACATAAACCAAACCCTAACAATAAAATAACCCTTACAGTAACCCTAACCCCAACACTAATCCTAAACCTAAATCTAACCCTAACCCTAACACTAACCCTAAAACTTAACCTAACCCTAACCCTAAACCAAACACTAACGCTAAACATAATCCTAACACTAACCTTAAACTTAACTCTAAACCTTACCCAAACACAAGTACTAACCATAACCCTAACACTAACCCTAACTCTAATTCTAACCGTAACCCTAAACTAACCTTAACACTACCCCTAACCCTAACCATAAAACTTACCCTAAACCTCACCATAACCCAAACCCTGACCCTAACACGAATCTACCCATTATTTTAATCTTAAAACTAGTCCTAATCCTAACCCTAACCATAAAACAAACCCTAAAGCTAAACCTAAGCCTAACCCAAAACCCTAACACTAACTCTAACACTAACACTAACAGTAGCACTAAACCTATCCATAAACCTAACCCAAACCCTAACCCTAAACCTGAACCTAACTCAAACCCTAATCCTAAATTTTATCAAATCCCTACCTATAACCCTAACCATAAACCCTACAGAAACCCTACTGATACACCTTACAGTAACCTAAACCCTAATCCTAAAATTAACTCTAACCTTAATACTAACACTACCACAAACTCTAACAGTAAACCTATACCTAAACATAACCCTAACCCAAAACCTAATCCTAACAACCCCTAACACTAATACTAATCATAACTTAGCCCTAACCCTAATCTTAAACCTAAACCTAGCAATAACAATATCTGTAAACCTAACATTAAACCTAAAGCTCTACCTATGCCTAATCCTAATCCTAACACTAACTCTAAACCTAAGTACAACCCTAAGCTTAACACTAACACTGACCCTAATCATAACCCTAACCATAACCCTAAATCTAACGCATACCCTAACTTTAAACCTAACGTGATCCCTAACCCTAAGCCTAACCCTAACTTAAGACTAAACCTAAACTTAACCCTAACATTAACCCTAATTCTAACCCTTACTCAAACCCTAACAATAACCTTAACCCTGCCCTATTCCTAACCTAACACTAATCCCATCCCTAACGCTAATCATAACCATAACCATAACCCTAAACATGATCCTAAACTTAACCCTAACAATAACACTAACACTAACCCTATCCCTAATCATAACAATAACACTAACCTTAAACCTAACCCTAACACTAACTCAAAAATTAACAATAAACATAACACTAAATTTAACCCTAACCCTAACCCTATTCTAAATAAAAAAAAAAAAACTTACAATAATCCTAACCTTAACCATAACACTAAACCTGACGTAACCCTAATCCTGACCCTAACCATAACCCTAAAACAATCCTTAACACAAAACATAACCCTAAAAATAACCTAACACTAACCTTATTTTAACTAACACTAACCCTAACACTAACACTAATCCTAAATGTAACATAACAATAACCATAACAGTAACACTAACTCTAACCACAATTCTAACCCTAACCCTAAACTTAACACTTACCATAACCCTAACCCTAACCCTAACACAAAATCTAATCCTATACATAACACTAATCCTTACACTAACCCTAATCATTAACCTACCCTAATGCTTACCTAACCCTAACCCTCACTCTAACGCTAACACTAACCCTCAAACTAAGTTTAACCATAACACTGACCTTAACTCCAACCGTAACCCTAACTCAAACTAACCCTAACGTTAACCATAACTGAACACTAAACAAAACCCTAAACCTAAATCAAACCCTAACACTAAACCTAACCCCAATCCTAACACTAACCATAAACCCTACAATAACCCTATCACGAAACCTAACTGTAAGACTAACACTACACCTAACACTAACAGTATCCCTGACCCTTAATTTATCCCTAACACTAACACTAACCTTAACACTTACCCTAACACTATGCCTATACTAATTATAACTTTAAAACTAATGCTAACCGTAACACTTGCTTCACTCTAACCCTCTTTCTAATCATAAACAAAACCGTAATTTTAACTCTAACCCTAGCACAAAACTTAAAACTAACCCTTACCCTAAAACAAACTATAATTCTTACCCTAACACTATACTTAACACTAACCCTAACCCAAACCCTAACCCGATTCTAAAACTAACCCTACCATAACCAAAACCCTAACCCTAACCCTAAACCCCAAACTAACCTTAACCATAAACATAACCCTAATCTTAACACTAAACCTAACAATAACCTTAACATAAACCTTAACATTAATTCTAAACCTAAAGCTAAAATTCACCCTAATCCTATCCCTAACCCTAACACTATCCCTAACACTAACCCTAACACTAACACTGAACCTAATTCTAAATCTAACCCTACCCCTAACCCTCACCCTTACACTTACCATAACAGAAACCTTAAACATAACCCTAACATTAATCCTTACCTTTACCCCAACACAATCCCTCACCTACAAGTAATTCTAAAAGTAACCCTAAACCAAACCCGAAGTCTCACTCTACCATAAACCTAACCATAACCCTAAATCTTACCCTAACACAAACCTTAACCTTCACACAAATACTAATCCTCAACTAACCCTAACACAAACTGTAACTCTAAACCTGAACCTAAACCTACCCAAATCCTAACCCTAACCCCAGATCTAATGGTAAGCATTACCCTAACCTAACCCTAAAACGAACACCAACCCTAACATTAATTGTAACAGTAACCCTAAACCTGACCTTAGCCCTAACCCTAAACCTATCCCTAACCATAAAACTCTCCTTATTCATAACCCTATCACTACCACTGAAGCAAAAACAAAAATAACTCTAACCCTAACACTTAAACTAATCCTAATCCTAACCTTTACACTAAACCTAAAACTAACCCTAATCCTAACACTAACCCTAACCAAACACTAACCCTATCACTAACCCTAACCCTAACTCTAACCATAAACCAAACACTAACCCTATCCTTAACCCTTACTTTAACCCTAACACTAACACTAACCCTAACCATAATGCTAACACTATACCTAAACTACCTGTAATTCTAAAACTAACTCTAATCCTATCCTTATGTCTCACTTTCACCCTCTTTCTAATCATAAAAAACCCTAACTTTAACACTAACTTAATCAAAAACCTAAAGCAAATCCTTACCTTAATACAAAATACAATTCTTACCCAAACACTAAGCTTAACACTAACCCTAACTGAAACCCTAACCCTAATTCTAAAACTAACCCTAACCATACCTCAAACCCTAACTCTAACGCCAAAACTAAGCTTAACCATAAACCTAACCCTAACTACAATATGAAACTTAACCATAAGACTAACCCTAACCATAACACTGTCCCTAAACCTAATTCGAAACCAAAACCTATCCCTAACCCTAGAATTATTCCTAACCCTAACACTAACACTAACATTAACGCTAATCCCCATGGTAAACCTAACCCTACTGCTAACCCTCAGAGTAAACATTCCCCTAACACAAACTATAAACCTAAACCTATTCCTAACACTAATCCTAACGCCAACCCTAACACTAAACCTAACCTACAATAATCCTAAAACGAACCATAAACCTAAACCTAAGTCTCACTCTAACCCAAATCCTAACCATAACCTTAACCATAATCCTATGCCTCACTGTAACCCTCTTTCTAATCATAACCAAAACCCTAATTTTAACTCTAACCCTAACACAAAACCTAAAACTACCCCTTACCCTAATACAAACCATAATTTTTACCGTAACACTAAACTTAAAACTAACCCTAACCCAAACACTAACACTAACCCAAAAACTAACCTTAATCATATACCTAACCCTAATCCTAACACTAAACCTACCCATAACAATAACCCTAAGTGTAACAATAACCCTAACACTAATTCAAACCCTAACCTAAAATTAACCCTAAACCTAAGCCTAACACTAACAATATCCCTAACCCTAATATTAACACTAACTGAATGTAACTCTTAACTTAAGCTTACCCCTAAACCTAACCCTAACCCTTGCCATAACATAAACTCTAACCCTAACACTAATCCTATCCCTAATCCTAACACCAACCCTAACATACAAGTAACCCTAAATTTAACCCTAAACCTAAACCTAAACCTAAGTCTCACTCTACACCTAATCCTAACCCTAACCCTAACACTTACCCTATCCCTAACCCTAAAACAAACCCTAAACCTAATCCTTAACCTAACACAAACCATATCCCTCACACAAACACAATCCTACAACTAAATTTAACCCTAAACTGATGTCTAAAACTAAACCTAACACTAACCTGAACCATAACACTAACCATAAACCTAAAACTAACACTAAACATAACCCTAATCCTAAGCCTAAAATGAACCCTAAAGCTAACCCTAATCCTAAATGTAACACTAACATTATCCCTAACCGTAGCCCTAACCCTAAACCTATCACTATACCTAACACTCTCCCTAACCCTAACACTAAACTAAACCCTTACAATAACCTTAAACCTAACCATAACCATAACACTAACACTAACCCTAAACCTAACACTCTCACAAACTGTAATCCTACCATGAACAGTAACCCTAAACTTCACCATAAACTTAACCTTAACCCTAATATTTACTCTAACCTTAACTCTAATACTAAGCCTCAACCTAGCTCTAACACTAACCCAAACACAAATCCTAAAACTAATCCTAATTCTAACTGTAACACTAAACCTAATCCTAACCATAAACCTACAACTAACTTTAAATCTAACCCTAACCAAAACTCTAATACGAAGCATAAACCGAACCCTAACCATAAAACTAACACTACCCACACTGTAACCCTAACCCTAACAAAACCCTAATGTTAATGCTAACTCTAACATGAACACTAATTAAACCATAATCCTATCCCTACCCTAAATTTAATGCTAATCCTTACCTAACCCTAACCCTAACACTAACCCTAACTCTAACCCTGAACCTAAACCTAACACTAACCATAACCCATCCCTAACCTATAAATAACTGTAACCCTAACCCTAAACCTAACACTAATCCTAACACTAACCGTAAACATAATCCTAACCCTAAGTCTAACTTTAATCTAATCATAACCCTAATGATAACCTTAAACCTAACCTTATCACAAACACTAACATAACCCTAACAGTAACCCTAAAAGTAACACTAACCCAACCCTAATTCTAACTCTAAAACTAACCCTCAACCTAACCTGAACCCTAACCCTAAACCTACCCTATCACAGACTCTAACCCTAACCCTAACAATAACCCTAACCCTAAACCTACCCTATCACAGACTCTAAACCTAACCCTAACAATAACCCTAACCCTATTACTAACTCTAATCCTAACCATAACCCTAATCTTAACTGTAAACCTAACACTAACCCAAACCTTTACCATTACACAAAACCTAATACTAATGTAACACTAACCCTAAACCTAAACATAACCCTATGCCTAACACTAAACCTAACCTAACCCTAAGCCTAATCCTAACCCTAGCACTAAACCTAACCCTAATTCTAACCATAACCCTAACATCAACTTTAAAGCTTACTGTAACTCTAACCGTAACCCAAACACTAACCTTAAAGCTAACCATAACCATAAACCTAACACTAACCATAACATTAAACCTAAACCTAGTCATAACACAAACACAAAAATAACCCTAACCCTAAAATTAATGCTAACACTAAACCTAAACCTAAACTTAACTCTATTCCTAATGTTAACCATAACAGTAACCCTAAATCTAACACTAACGCTAACCATAACATTAAACCTAATAGTAACTCTCACCCTAAAAATAACCCTAAAACCTATCCTAACCCTAACAACAACCCTAAGCCTAAACATAACCCTAAATTCTAAACTACTCCTAACACTAACCTTAACCCTAACACTAACCCTAAACCTATCCTTAAACCTAATAGTAATCCAAATCGTAACCCTTAACCTAACACAAACCCTAAATCATTCCATAACAGTAACCCTAACCCTAAACCTAGCACTAACACTAAAACTAATTTTAAAACTAACACAAACAATATCACTAATCCTAACACTAACTGTTACCCTAGACTTTAACCTAACCCTAATCCTACCTGTAATCCTAACCCTAACACTAACCATAACACAAATCCTAACTGAACTCTAAACCTAAATTTGTCCCTAATCATAACCGTAACCATAACACTAACACTAACCCTGACTTTAACCATTACCTAACCCTAAACCTAAAGCTAACTCTAACCCTAAACCTAACACTAAACTTAAACCTAACTATTACCTAATTCAAACTCCAATGCTAACCCTAACCTTAACCCTAACACTAATATTAATCCAATTTGAAACTCTAACCATAAACTTAATCTTAACAGTAACTCTAACACTAACCGTAACACTAAAGCTAATCCTAACCCAAACACTAACCCGAACACTAACCCTAACCCTAAACCTTACCCTAATACTAAGCCTAAACCTAACCTTAACACTGACACTAAACCTCACCATAAACCTAGCCCTAACCTTAATGTTAAATCTAACCCTAACCCTAACACTAACCATAAACCTAACTGTAACCCTCACCCAAGCAAGAATCCTAACCCAAACCCTAATCCTAACTTAACACTAACCCTAAACTTAACTGTAAACCTAAACCTTACCCTAACACTAACCCCAAACCTAACCTTAACATGAACCCTTCCATAACACTAACTGTAACCCTAACACTAACCCACATCCTAACAGTAACCCTAATAAAAACTCTAACTTTAACTCTAATAATAACACAAACCCTAACCCTAACCCTACCCTAATACTTGCCTATCCGTCACACTAACACTAACCCTAACACTAAACCTGACAGTAACTTTAACTCTAAACCTAACGCAAATTCTAACTTCAACCATAAATCTATAACTAACACTAACCCTAACCCTAAGCCCAAACCTAACACTAACACTAAACCTAATTTTACTTTAACTGTAACACTAACATTACCCCTAACATAACACTAACACTAACCTTAATCCTAAAGCTAAACTTAACCCTAACACTAAAACAAAACCTAATCAAACAGAAACCCTAACCCTAAAACTAACACTAACCCTAACACTAAACCTAAACCTAACCCTAATTCTAAAACTAACACTAAAGCTAACATGAACTTTAACTCTAAATATAACCTATCACAAACACTAACCCTAAACCTAAGGCTAAACCTAACACTAATTATAACCCTAACCCAAACCCTAACCCTAAATGTAACCCTAAACCTAATCATACCCCTAACACTAATCCTTACCCTAATCTTAACCCTAACAATAAACCTCACCCTAACCTTAACCATAAACCTTACCCTAACCCTAACCCTAACATGAATACTAGCCCTAACACTAACCCTAACCATAACCCTATTCCTATTTCTAACCTTAATGTAACCCTAACCCTAATTCTAACACAAACCGTAACTTAACACTAAACCTAAATCTGTCCTAACCCTAACCCTAACCAAAAAACTAACTCTAACCCTGACCCTAACCCTAGCCCTAACACTCACCTAATCCTAACCCTGCACCTAACACTAACCCTAACACTAACTCTTAACCTAAATATAACCCCAAACTAAACACTAATGCTAACCTTAACCCTAACTCTAACACTAACCCTAACCCTTGCACTACCCCTAGTCCTACCACTAACCCTTTCCCTTACACTAAGCCAAATCCTCATCCTAATGCTAGCCTAGTCCTAACCATAATTCTTAGCCTTCCCCAAACCCTCACTCTATTACTAGTCCTAAACGTACCCTCATTCTAGCTCTTATCCTACCTTAAACCTGACCCTTATTCTGACTCTAACACTTACCCTAGATCTAAACTTGGCCCTATCCCTAAACCGAACCCTAACACTCCCTCTACCAGTAAACCTATACCTAAACCTAACAGTAACAGTAGCACTAGACAAACTAATTTTAAATAGAGTCATAAATCTAGCCCTAGCCCTAAACAAAAACCTAGCCCTAGCTCTAACAATAACCTTTAACCTAACATAAAGACTGAAACTCTCACTAGACCAAACACTAGTCCTAATTTTGGCTCTAAACCTAAAACAAAATTTAACCCCACAATGACCCTTAATCTAATAGAAACCTTAGCTCTAAACCTTATTGTAAACCAAAACCTAACCCTAATACTAGTCTTATCAATTACCCTTACCCCAAACTAGCCATAACCATATCCCTCGCTCTTACGTTACCAAAGCCCTAATGTTATCCCTGAACATCACACAAAACCTAGCCCTTATATTAGCCCTAAACCTGGCCCTAATCAAAACCCTAACCATAACCTTAGAACTAACCTTAATGCTAACCCTCACCCTAGCCCTAACCCTAGCTCAAATTCTAATCCTTAGCCTAATGATAACCCTACCCTAAACCTAAAACTAGCATTGACTAAAAACCTACTCTCGCTCTAGCCCTATCCCTAACTCAAATGCCTACATTTACCCTAACACTAACCCTAAAGTTAACCCTAGGTCTAACCCTAACCCTAACCCTAATCCTAACCTTAACCCTAGCACTAACCTTAGCTCTAACCCTATCCATTTCCCTACAAAAATTGCCTAACCCAAATGCTAACATTAGGCCTAACCGTAACCCTATCATTAACACTAATTCTATCCATTACTCTAAACCTAATTGGAACCGTAAACCTAATTCTATCCATTACCCTAAACCCAACGCACTGGTAATTCAAACGTTAACCATAAATCTTAACCTAAACCAAACCCTACCCGGACCTTGACCCTAATAATACACCCAGCTCTAAATTGACCTTTACCCTACACCTAAACCTTACAAAAGACATAGCCATAACCTAACACTAAAACTAATATTAATCATAAACCTAGACTTGACATGAGCTGTAGCCCTAATCCTAGCCATAGCCCTAACACAAACCCTCAGCCTAGCCTTAAACCTAGTCGTAATCCTAACCCAAACCTTATCCTTAATCCTAACCATAATTCTAATTTGGTTTAGGTTAAGTGTTAGGGTTAGTGCTATGGCTCTTTATATTTTAGGGCTAAGGATAGAGTTAAGGGTAGTTTTACAATTATTGTTGTTGTTATTGCTAGTGATAGGGTGAGTCTATACTTAAGGGTAAATTTAGATTTATGGTTAATTCTAGGGTAAGGGCTATGGGTACACTTAGGGCTAAGGTTAGGTCTAGTGTTTGGGTTATGGTAAGGGATAGGGTTAGAATTAGGAATAGAGCTAGGGAGATAGTTAGAGTTAGTCTTAAGGCTAGGGTTAGGGTTAAGTTTAGGCTAAATTTGGGCTAGGATTATGTCTAGGATTGGTGTTAGTCTTAGGTCTAGGGTTAGGGCTATATTTAGGATTAGGTTTAGGTTTACGTTAAGGGGAAGGGATGGGTTTAAAGCTAGGTTTAGGGCTAGGGCAAAGATTAGAATTAGGTTTAGGTCTAGGGTTAGGTTTGTGTTAGAATTAAAGCTAGATTTGGTGTTAGGATGAGGGCTAGGGTTTGTGTTAGGTTTATGGCAAGTTTTAATGATAGGGCTAGTGTCAGGTTGAGCATTATGGCTAGGGATAGTTATAGGGTTTGGTTCATGGCTAGGTCAAATGTTAGGTTAAGGTAAGGCCCAGGTTAAGAGTAAGTTGTATTTTTAGGGTCAGGGTCAGGTTTTGGGTTTTGTTAGGTTAATTATTAGGGTTAGGGCTCAAATTAGCATTAGGGTTAGAATAAGGTTAGGATTTTGGATAGTTTAGGTTTAGGATTCAGGTTAAGATTAGGGTAATTAGTACGGTTAGGGTGAGTGATATGGTTAGAGTTAGGCCTAGGGTTAGTATTTGGGTTAGCGTTATTTTTAAGGCACTGAATAGCATTAGAGCTAGAATTAGGGCTAGGGTGTTGGATAGAATTAGGGCTAGAGTTAGGTAGGGTTAGGGTTATGATAGGGCTAGGGTTAGGGTTTGTGTTAGATTTAGGTTTCAGGTTAAGTTTTGAGCTAGGGTTAGTGCTAGGGGGAGGGTTAGGTTTAGGATTATGTTGTTGAGAGCCACAGCTGAAGGGGCCCCAGCAAACTTCCAGCTGGCAGCAAACTTCCAGCTGCTGGCTGATGATTGGCTCACAGCGGCCCCAGCAACATCTAGCTGATTGGCTCCTCTGTGGTGATGCTCATTGGGCTGTTTCCCTGCCCTTTCAGACCACTGAGCTGCTCATTGGGGGACTTTTTTGGCTCCGCCCATGTGACCCAGCCAATCGGCCTCAAGAGCAGGAGGATTGTGGGAGGTGGAGAGAAGCTTGAGTGGAGAGAGAGGCTTGTGGAAAGCCGGTGGTGGCAGTTGAGGCTCTGAGGGTTTTTCCTGAGAGGCTATTTTGTTTGGCGTGTGTGGTTCTAAAAATAAAGTTAGTTTCTTTTGACAAGTGGCTCCTGATTGTGCCCAGCCAGACTGCGGCATTCGGTGGCCCATACGGGGAGTGACTGATGGTAAATGAACTGCTCGCCCCTGAGGGCAGGGCGAGAGGATGGGTAGCCATTTTAAGATTCTTCTTTTGTTATTTTGTTTCACTTTTGCTTTAAGTTGCCTGTCCCTGGAAGTGTGTAAGATGGAAGAAAAACCGCTCACATCTGAGGAACAGATAGGGAGAAAGGATGGATGGACATTTCAGGAGGCTATTATAATGATTTTGTGTTTTTCCAATTTTGTTTCACTCAGTTTCAGTTTTGTTAGGCGTTGTCTTGTTGGGTTGTATTATAGTAGAAATACGGGATCAAAAATTAGTAAAAAACAAACTGAAAGAGTGTTAAGTAAATTGTTAGAGGAAGGAGGCATCTCAGTAAAATCAAGAACAATCAGGGCATACGTTGATACAATACAAAAATGTAGCCCATGGCTTTTTAAGGAGGAGTTGTTAAATATATCAAAATGGAAACACCATGGTGAAGATTTAAAAAGAATAGAAAAGAAAAGCCCAGGGACTCTGCCAGTTGGCACATTGCCATTGTGGACTTTCATATCTTGTTTGCTTAGTCCAAAGCCTTCAGTTCAGACAATGGTAGAGGAAGAAGAAGACATAATGATTCAAGTAAAAGAGAAGGTCTCTCAAGTTAGTCAGACAGAGGAAAAGATTCAAGTAAAAGAGAAGGCCTCTCAAGCTAGTCAGACAGAGAAAGAAAGTGTAAAACAGAAAAAGCCATCAGGGGGAAAGTTACAACAGGAGACTGCTACTAACACCTTTCTATCACCAGAGGGCATAAGTGTCCAACTAACAAGGCCACCTCCATATGCTGGGAGGTCCCCAACCCTCGCAGTTGATAGTTGGGATCCTGAGACAAGATCTCAAATATTAACATGCCCTGTATTTGAGGCAGGAGGGCAGCGATTTTACCAAGTTTTAAATTTCAAAACAGTGAAGCAGCTAAAAGAGGCTGTAGCAACCTATGGTCCTCAAGCACCCTTCACTGTAAGCATGGTCAAATCCATTAACAACTTGAACATGACACCAGCAGATTGGGCTAATATGTGTAAAGCTGTGCTAAATGGAGGACAATACCTGTTATGGAAGGTTGCCAATGAGGAATTTTGCAAGGAGATGGCTAGGTGAAATGCAGCAGCTGGTTATCCTCAGAGAAATCTAGATATGTTGTTAGGAAAGGGACCTTATGAGGATCAGCAGCAACAAATTGCATATGATCGTGGCGTATACACACAAATTGCTGCAGATGCAATTAAGGCATGGAAGACTTTACAAGGACATGGAGGTTTACAAGGTCAATTATCTAAGGTAATACAAGGAGCTAATGAACCTTATGCTGAATTTGTAGATGGGCTTATTCAAACAGCTCCAGAGTTTTTGGGAATACAGAACAAGCAATGCCATTACTAAAACACCTGCCTTATGAGCAAGCAAATCGTTGGTGCAGAGATATCATTAGACCATGGAAACATAAAGATTTAAACACATATATTAAATTATGTAGAGACATTAATGAACAAGAGCAAATCGTGGAAGCTGCAGTAAAACAGGCTTTAGATGCCAGAAACATTAATGAACAAGGGCAATTGTGGCAGCTGCAGTAAAAGAGGCTTTAGATGCCAGGCCAAGAACATGCTACAATTGTGAACAAACAGGACATTTTAAAAGGAATTGCCCCATTGGAGGAGGGTTTAACAAAACTAGGTATCAAAGGAGTAGAATACCAGGTATTTGCCCACGATGCCATAGAGGGAGACATTGGGCTAATGAATGCTCTTCTAAAACCATCATAGAAGGTACTCCATTATCAAAAAATGAACAAGGACCAGGTGTTTATCCACGATATCGTGGAGAAAGGCATCGGACTCCATTGCCAAAAAAATGGACAGGGGGGCCCAATGCTTCGGGGCCCAAAACCACAAATATACAGAGCACTGGAGGAACCCAGCAACCCCATCAGGGTAGTGCCCAGGACACATTGTCCATCAGATCTCTCATCAGACAAACCAGAGTGAGCACAGGGTTGGACATGTGCGCCTCCACCAGAGCAGTACTAACTCCAGAGATGGGAGTTCAAATCATTCCCACAGGGGTGAAAGGACCTCTTCCCAAAGGAACAGTAGGCTTATTATTGGGATGCAGCTCTTCTACTCTAAAAGGACTTATGATAAGTCCTGGGGTAATTGATCCCGATTATGGAGGTGAAATAAAAATTATAGCCAGTTCTCCAAAGGGTATATCAGTAATTTCACCAGGAGATACAATAGCACAGTTACTAATAATACCCAGCCTACATGATAAATTTTCCAGTCGTACTGTAGAAAGAGGTTCCAAGGGATTAGGCTCCACAGGTGTAGATTGGGCTATGCTTTCCTTAAATTCAGATTCTCGCCCCATGCTAAAATTAAATATTCAAGGACATGAATTTAATGGGCTACTGGATACAGGTGCAGACCCTAGCATCATCTCTCATGAAGAATGGCCAAAACATTGGCCATTACAACAAGCCACTCAAATGCTTCGAGGCCTAGGAGTGGCGACTAATCCCCAAAGAAGTGCAATGGTATTAGATTGGAAGGATCCTGAAGGATGTGAAGGAACTATACAGCCATATGTATTGGATCATCTTCCCGTAAATTTATGGGGACGAGATGTCCTAGATCAATTAGGTTTGACATTAACAAATAACATCAACCAAAATGCACCCACTATTATGACTAGACAAGGTTTTAGGAAAGGAAAAAGATTAGAAAAACAAGAACAAGGTATAGCAGCACCAATACAAAAAGATCAAGGAACAGACAGACATGGGTTGGATTTTCAGAAAGGGCCACTGAGACAATAAAAATTACTTGGAAATCAGAAAGACCAGTATGGGTTCCTCAGTGGCCCCTGACTAAAGAAAAGATACAAGCAGCCCATGACCTGGTCAAACAACAATTAGCGGAAGGACATATACAACCTTCTGTATCTCCCCATAATACTCCCATTTTTGTCATCAAAAAGAAATCTGGTAAATGGAGATTATTGCAAGATTTAAGAGCCATTAATAATGAGATGGTTATTATGGGACCTGCTCAATCAGGGATTCCTCAGTTGTCTGCTTTGCCAAAAACCTGGTATGTCTTAGTTATAGATATTAAAGATTGTTTTGTTTTTCAATTCCAATTCATCCTGAGGATAGTCCAAGTTTTGCATTTACTATCCCTGCACTGAATCATGAAGGTCCTGATCAGAGATATGAATGGAAAGTACTCCCTCAAGGGATGGCTAACAGCCCAACTATGTGTCAAATTTATGTTAACAAAGTAATCCAGCCACTTAGAAATCAGAATCCTGAACTACAAATATTTCACTATATGGATGAGGTATTATTAGCACACAAAGATAAAAACACATTGCTAGAATGTTATGCCACACTTACAAACTTATTAAAAAATTATAATCTAGAGATAGCAATAAAGTACAATTAAATTTTTCAATTAATTATTTAGGAGTTCTATTATCCTCAACCATGGTCCGTCCACCAAAAATTCAAGTACGAGTAGATCAACTAAAATCACTTAATGACTTTCAAAAGTTATTAAGAGACATAAATTGGATAAGGCCTTATTTAGGTATACCAACAGGAGAGTTGGGACCTTTATTTGATATCCTAAAAGGTCCATCAGATCCAAATTCACCCCGAATGTTAACGCCTGAAGCAAGAAAGGCATTAAAAATCATTGAAACATATATGGAAAATATGCATTTGGATAGAAATGATATAAGTTTGCCTTTATTATTTATTGTACTACCAACAAAAAATATTCCTACAGGAGTATTTTGGCAAGAAGGTCCATTATTATGGATACATTTATCTTATTCTCCTAACACTATTCTTACTAGGTATCCTGAGGCTGTAGGACAATTAATACTCAAAGGAATAAAAGCAGCAAAGGGAGTGTTTGGAATTTCTCCCCATAAAATTATTACTCCATATACTATGAATCAAATTGATGAGTTAGCTAATGAGTTAAATACTTGGGCAATAATCATGTGCAAATCTAATATTTCATTTGATAACCACTTACTATCTAATCCTTTATTGTCTTTTTGGTCATTGAATCCTGTAATTTTTCCAAAAATGACAAGAAAAACACCTATCATGAATGCTCCAAATATATTCACTGATTGGTCAAATAATGGTACAGCAGCAGTAGTTACCCCTGATCAAACTTTTACATTTTTAGTACCCAAACAATCAGCTCAAAAGGTAGAGCTTAATGCAGTTTTACAAGCTTTTGTGATGTTTAAAGATTCTGTATTTAATTTATTTTCTGATAGTCAGTATGTAGTTAATGCTATAGTATCTCTTGAAGATGCTGGTAGGATTTCCCCTTCTTCTACTGTTTTCTCTTTGCTTTCCACTATACAAAGTATAATCTGGGACAGAAAAGATCCATTCCTAATAGGACATATCAGGGCACATACAGGATTGCCTGGAGCCCTTAGTTTGGGCAATGATTTAGCAGATAAAACTACACATGACATACGTATTTTTCTACACTAGAAGAAGCTATAAATTTTCATAAAAAGTTCCATGTCAATGCTAATACTTTACAAAAGCACTTTAAAATAACTAAGGAACAAGCTAAACAAATAATAAAACAATGTCAAAATTGTGTGACCTTTTTACCACAAGTTAATCTTGGAGTCAATCCTAGAGGATTGATACTTAACCATATTTGGCAGATGGACGTCACACACTTGCCAGAATTTGGAAAATTAAAATATTTGCATGTTACAATTGATACTTCTTCTGGATTTTTGATGGGCTCCCTTCATGCCGGAGAAAAAACTAAAGATGTTATAGCTCATTGCTTACAAAATTTTGCCACTGTGGGTGTTCCAAAACAGTTAAAAACAGATAATGCCCCTGGTTATACTTCTACCTCTTTTAAACAATTTTGCTCAACATTTGGCATTACTCATATAACAGGAATCCCATACAATCCACAGGGACAAGGCATAGTTGAAATAGCTCATCAAACTATTAAAATATACTTATTAAAGCAAAAAGAAGGAATTGGGAAGGGGAATATATTCCCCAAAGATAAACTTAAAATAACCCTTTTTACTCTAAACTTTTTAAATTTGGATTCATCAGGACTTAGTGCTGTGGAAAGGCATATGTGTCCAAAAAATGTTCATAAGCCCAAGGTACTTTGGAACGATATTCTAAGAGGACAATGGAAAGGTCCTGACCCAGTAATTGTCTGGAGTCGGGGGTCTGTTTGTGTGTTTCCACAGGGAGAACAGCAGCCGATTTGGATTCCAGAAAGATTAACTAAAGCGATTTCTACAGACCAAAAAGAAGATGATTTGGCTCAAATCCATAACAACTGATATCCAAAACTCCAGTTTGGCTATTCTTACATCTGCAACAGAACCAGGATGCTTTTTTCAATATCTATTTTATTATTGCCCTTTGCCATATCATGAAGTTCTATTTTGTTTTTTGAGCTCATACAGACCTAGGTTAATGTTTTGCTGATCAGTTCTATTTTTTTTGAGTATAGAGTTTTTAATCATTGCAATGGAGATTTCACCTGTAAAAAGTTATAAGGCCTTTACTATAATGTTATGTGTTGTATGTATTATATTATGTGTGCACACTTGTGTTTTGTGTTATATGTTTGAATGTACATATGTCCATATATCATATATGATGAGCACTCATGATAAAATGGATCCAAATATTTTTTTCACGTGATTTATATGGTTTAATTTAAATTGGGTAAACAACTGTTGAGGATTGTTTTAATATGTAAACAAAAAAGAAGGTTAACAGATCTGTTTGTTTACTTTCACCTTTCCTTTTCATTATATTTAATAATTCTCTTAAAGATAATGTAAATTGTTAAGAAAATTGTTTTCTTTTAGTGCCTTCTGTAATGTTACATAATTTTTTCTTTAGCCATTATTGCCAGAATTCCTATCTTCATCCCAGTGCTGGTGAAGACAATGTAAATTGTTACGAATTTTTTTTTCTTTTAGTGCCTTCTGTAATGTTACATAATTTTTTCTTTAGCCATTATTGCCAGAATTCCTATCTTCATCCCAGTGCTGGTGAAGTCAAAGATAAAACCAATCTACAGCTTCTACAATAGCCATCACTGAACTGCTTGCAGAACTTGCCTGGACACATTGTGAGCTCATCTGTATGCATTGTGAATTATCTGTTGGTGCATCGACTTGTGGTAGTGTTGGGGTATTTTTGCTGATGATGTCACCGGTGGTACAATTTTTCAAAGGAGCCCTCAATTGGCTTAATGTCATGGCATTTTGCATCCTCCTCTACTAGTGATGGACTAAAATTTGGGGGCCAACAGAGGTGAGGCAAAGAACCTCACCCCCCCACTGGTGCAAAGGCCTATCCACAAGTATAGCTGTATGCTGGACCGGTAGTCAGTGACGGGTATGATCCAATTGCAGTGGTACCAACCTAAGACAGGAGGCTGACGCCTAGAGGTCAGTTCATCTGATGACGGGTAAGGACCATATGTTGAATTGCACTGCCTAACAGACCCGGTCACTAAGCCACATGCTTGTTGTTTAAACAGAGAGGGGGAGATGTTGAGAGCCAAAGCCGAAGGGGCCCCAGCAAACTTCCAGCTGCCAGCAAACTTCCAGTTGCCGGCTGATGATTGGCTCACAGCAGCCCCAGCAACATCTAGCTGATTGGCTCCTCTGCGGTGATGCTCATTGGGCTGTTTCCCTGCCCTTTCAGACCACGGAGCTGCTCATTGGGGGACTTTTTTGGCTCCACCCACTTGACCCAGCCAATCGGCCTCAAGAGCAGGAGGATTGTGGGAGGTGGAGAGAAGCTTGAGTGGGAGAGAGAGGCTTGTGGAAATCCGGTGGTGGCAGTTGAGGCTCTGAGGGTTTTTCCTGAGAGGCTGTTTTGTTTGGCGTGTGTGGTTCTAAAAATAAAGTTAGTTTCTTTTGACAAGTGGCTCCTGATTGTGCCCAGCCAGACTGCGGCATTATGTCTTGGGTTAAATTTATGGATAAGCTTAGGGTTAGTGTTAGTGTTAGGGCTAAATGTATCTTGAAAGTTAGGTTAATGGATAGGGTTAGATATCATGTTAGGGTTAGGGGTAGTTTTAGGTTTAGGGTTAGAGTTAGGGTTAGGGCTAAGATTATCATTAGAGTTAGGGTAATGAATAGAGTTAGATGTCAGGTTATGTTTAGGGGTAGTTTTAGGTTTAGGGTTAATGTAAGGTTTGGGCTAACTAAGGGTTAGAGTTTTATCTAGGGTTAAGGCTACAATGAGGGTTATGTTAGGCTTAGGTGTAGGATTAGGTTTACAATTAGGATTAGAGCTAGGGTTATCATTACTTTTAGGGTTCGGTTTAGGGTAATGGATAATTTTAGAGATACTATTAGGGCTATTGTTAACATTATGATTAGGGCTAGGATTAGAATTAGGTTTAGGTATAGGGTTAGGGTTATGTTTAAGGTTCAGTATTGGGTTTTATCTAGGGTTAGGTCTAAGGCTAGGGTCAGGGTTAGCATGAGGGTTGGGCTTAGGGTAAGGGATATGGTTAGGTTAGGGTTAGGATTATGCTTTGGGCTAGATTTAGGCCTGGAATTAGGGTTAGGTTTTGTGTTAGGTTTAGAGCTTGTTTTACTGCTATGGTCATGTAAGGGTTAAGGTTACAATTATGGCTAGTTCTAGTGTTAGGTTTAGGTTTCAGTTAGGGTCAGTTTTATAGCTAGGGTTAGTGTTAGTGTCAGGGTCTGTGTTTGGATTAGGGTTTGGGTTAGAGAAAGGGTCAGAATTAGGATTGGTTAATTCTAGAGTTAACATTAGGGTTTGGCTTCGGTTAAGGGTTATCGTTAAAGGTAGGGCTAGATTTTATTTTTTTTAGGTCTTGGTTAATGATATGTCTAGATTTAGGATTATGTTTAATCTAGGGATAGTGTTAGGGTTAGGTTTAGATATAGGGTTATGGTTAGGGCTAGTGTTAGTGTTTGGTTTAGGTTCAGGGTCAGAATAAGGGTCAGGGTTAGGGTTAGGATTTGGGTTTGGGTTATGATCATAACAAGAATGAGGGCTGGGTTAGAACTAGTAATAGGGTTTGGTTTTGGTTAGACTAAAAATTAGCATTAGCACTATGGTTAGCATTAGGATTGGGGTTTGGCTAGGGTAAAGATAAGGTTAGAACTAGGGTTAGAGCTAGGATTTGGGTTAGTGTTAGGGCTAGTGTTAGGGTTAGTGTTAGGGTAAAAGCTAGGGTGAAGTACCAGAATTGGGCTAAGTTTTGTTAGCATTAGGTTTAAGGTTTCTGCTAATGTATGATCTAGGGTTATGATTAGAACTCGTTTTAGAATTATGGTTAGGACCAGGTCTAGTGTTAGGTTAAGATTTAAGTTTAGGGTGATGTTTAGAGGTAGGGTTATGTTAATTTCAGAGACAGGTTTATGGGTAGATTTAGGGTTAAGATTAGAACTTTATTTATGGCTAGACTTAGGGTTAGATATAAGGTTTGGATTTGGTTTAGGTAAATGTTTAGAGTTAGTGTTATGGCTCCGTTTTTTTTTTTTTTTTTGTTGTTTGTTTGTTTGTTTGTTTTTGGGGGGCTAACCTATGGTTAGAGCTAAGTTTAGGATTTGCATTAGAGTTAGGACTAGTGTTAGGGTTAGGTTTAGTTGTAGAATTAGGGTTAGATTTAGAGTTACATTTAGATCTAGGATTAGGGCAAGGTGTAGGGTTAGGGATAGGGTTATTCTAGGCTATGGCTAAGAATAAGGTTTCAGTAAGTGATAGGGTTAGATTTAGGACTAGGGCTAGGGCGAATGTTATAGTTAGTTTTAAAGCTAGGATTAGGGTTAGGTTTAGGATTAGGGCTAGAATTAGTGTTAGGGTTAGTCCTAAGGTTAAGGTTACTGCTAGGTATTTGCTAGGATTAGGGTTTGGGTTAGGTTTATGGTAATCAATGGGGTTATTACTAGGTTTAGGGCTATGGAAAAGATTAGAATTAGGATTATGGTTATGATTAATGCTAGGTTTTGGGCTAGGATGAGAGCTAGTGTTCATGTTAGGGTTAGGAATAGGATTAGGTCTAGGGCTAATGCCAGGTCTAGAGTTACGGTTAGAGATAGGTTTCCATTTATGTTTTCGGTTAGGTCGAGTGTAAGCGTTAGACTTAGGGTAAGGGTCCAGTTTACAGCTATGTGTATTATGAGGGTCAGTGTTTAGCTTAAGGTTTGGTTTAGGATAAGGTTTAAGTTTAGGGCTCCAATTAGAGTTAGAGTTAGGGTTAGGGTAATGAATAGGTTTAGGATTAGGGTTCAGGTTAGTTTTAGGGCAATGGATACGTTTAGGGATTGTGACAATGTTAAGGTTAAGGCTAGGGTTAGCATTAGTGTTAGGATTATAGTTAGGGTAATTAATAGAATTAGAGCTAGGCTTAGGGCTAGGGTTATCATTAGGATTAGGGCTAGGGTTAGGATAGGGTTTGGGATAGGGCTAGGGTTAGGTTAATGGTAAAATTTAGGCTTTGAGCAATGTTTAGGTCTAAAGCAAGGCTTAGAATCAGGGTTAGAGCTAGGGTTAGGTTTAGGGTTACACTTAGAGCTATGTTCAGGGATAGGATTATGGCTAGGTTTTTTGTTAGTTTAGGCCTAGGTTTAGGGCCATGGGCAATGTAAGATCTAGGGGTATGATTAGGGCTAGTTTTAGGGTTAGGTTTATGGCTAGGTATAGTCTTATGATTAAGATTTTTGGGTAAGGGTGAGCTTTGGAGCTAGGATTATGTTAGGATCAGGGCCAGTGTTAGGTTAGAGTTAGTGTTGGGGTTAGTGCCAGAATTAAAACTAGGGTTAGGTCTAGGTGTAAGGATAGTATTTGGGTTAGGTTAAAGGTTATTGTTAGGGCTAGGACTAGGTTGTTGTTCAGGTGTAGGGCTAGAGATATGGCTAGATTTAGGATTAGATTTAGGTCTAGGGCTAGTGTTAGGTTTAGGTTTAAATATAAGATTAGCAGTTTATGTTTAAGTATAGAAATAGGAATCAGTTTCTCTTTAGGTTCAGGTTTAGACCTATGGTTAGTGTCAGGGTCAGAATAAGTGTCAGGGTTAGGGTTTTGGTTTGGGTTAGGGTTAGAGCTAGAATGAAGGTTAGAGTTAGGATTAGTAATAGGGTTAGTGTTTGTGTTAGGCTATGGATTAGGGTTAGGACTAGGTTAGCATTAGTTTTAAGGTTTAGCTTAAGGTAATGGATAGGGTAAGGACTAGGATTAGAGCTAGGGTTAAGGTATGGGGTAGGGCTAGTTTTAGGGTTAGGGTTAAAAATAGGGTTAGCACTCATATTATTGCTAGGTTTGGGGTTACATTGGGTTACTGTTTGACCTACAACTAATGTTTGAACCAGGGTTATTATTAGGGCTTCTTTTTGGGTAAGTGTTATAGCTAGGTCAAGTGTTAGGGTTAGGGTTATCATTAGAGTGATGTTTCAAGCTAGGGTTAGTGTTAGGGTCAGGGTCAGTTTTTGGGTAATAGTTAGGGTTAGGGTTAAACCCATAATTTTCACTAGAGTTAGGTCTAGGAGTAGGGTTAGTGTTTGTATTAGGTTAAGGTTTACATTATGGGTAGGGCTAGGATTTTGTTTATGTCAAGGGCTAAAGGTATTGGCTAGATTTAGAATTAGGTTTAGGTCTAGGAATAGTGTTAGGGTTAGGTTTAGGAATAGGTTTATTTATAGTGCTAGTTTTAGGTTTCAGTATAGGGTTAGGGTCAGGTTTAGACCTACAGTACCATTAGGGTCAGAGTAAGTGTAGGTTTGAGTTATGGTTAGAGCAAGAATGAGGGCTAGTGTTAGCATGAATAATAGGGTTAGGGTTTCGGTTAGGCTAAGAATTAGGGTTAGGCCTAGGGTTAGCATTACGGTTAGAGTTAGCTTAGGGTATGGAATAGGATCAGAGCTATGGTTAGGTCTATGTTTAGCATTAGGGTTAGGGCTAGTGTTAGGTTTAGGTTTAGGCTTAAAGCTATGTTAGGTCTTGCATTAAGGATAGGTTTTGGTTAGAGTTAGGGTAAGGTTTAGAGTTATGGCCAGTGTATGGGCCTAGTTATAGGATTAGGGTTAGGGCTAGGTCTAGTGGTAGGATTAGGTATAATATTAGGATTTAGTATAGAGCTAAGGTTAGTGTTCGGGTCAAATTCAAGGTAAGAGTAGTTTCAGGGTTATTGTTTAGACTCGAATTAGGGCTAGGGTTAGGGCAAGGTGTAGGATTATGGTTTGGTTTAGATTAAGTTTTAAAGTTAGTGCTATGGCTCGGTTTTGTTTTAGGGCTAGAGTTATATTTATGGCTGGTTTTAGGCTTAGCATTAGGTTTAGGGTCAGTGTTAGGTTTAGGTTTAGGCTTAGGGTTAAAGTTAGATTTAGATTTATGATTAAATCTAGGGTTAGGTTTAGGGCTAAGTATAGGGCTATTGTTAGGTATTGGTATACAGCTAGGATTAGGGTTATGGTAAGGGATAGTGTTAGTTCTGGGAATAGGGCTAGAGTGATAGTGAGAGTCTTACGGCTAAGCTTAGTGTTTGGTTAGGTACAGGGCTTTATTAAAGGCAGGAATAGGGCTAGTTTTATGATTATGTTTAGGCCTAGGTTTTTTTTTAGGCTTAGTGTTAGGGTTGAAGCTTGGTTGTAAGCAATGGGGTTAGATCTAGACATGGGGATAGGTGAATTGTAGAATTAGGGTTTGGGCTAGGGTTTCATTCGAGTTATGATTAAGGATAGTTTTAGGAATATGATGAGGACTAGGGTTTGTGTTAGGGTTAGAGCCAGGATTAGTGTTAGGGCAAATGTCAGATCTAGGGTTACGGTTAGGGGTAATTTTAGGGTTAGTTTTATACCTATGTTTAGTGTAAGTGTTAGGTTTAGGGGAAGAATCAAGTTTAGAGCTAGGGGTATTATTAGGTTCAGGGTTAGGTTTAGGGTTTTGTTTAGGTTAGGGTTTAGGGTTAGGGCTCAAATTAGCATTAGGTTTTGTGTTAGGGTAATGCTAGTGTTTGGTTTAGGGTTCAGGTTAGATTTAGCACAATGAATATGGTTAGGGTTAGGGATAGGGTTAGATTTAGGCCTAAGGTTAGCATTATAATTAGGGTTATGTTAGGGTTAGAGCTAAATTTAAGACTATGGTAATGTATAGGATTAGGGCTAGGGTTAGGGTTAGGTTTATGCATTTGGTTTGTGTTAAGGTTAGGGCTACAATTACGGATAGGGCAAATGCAGCTCTAGGGTTATGGTTAGGGTTAGGTTTTGGGTTAGGTTTATGGCAAGGTCTAGTATAAAGGTTAGATTTAGGGGTAGGGTCAAGTTTAGAGCTAGGTATATTATCATGGAAAGGGTCAGATTTAGGGTTTGGGTTAGGTTATGGTTTAGGTTTGGGGCTCGAGTTAGGGTTATGGTAATGATAGGGTTAGGTTTAGGTTTCAGGTTAGGTTTAGGTTAATAAAGTAGTTTAGAGTTAGGAATAAGTATAGTGTGAGGCCTAGGGTTAACATGAGAGATTTGGTTATGGTTATGGTAACGGATAGGGTTAGAGCAAGTGATAGGGTTAGGGTAATTTTTAGAATTCTGGCTCATCTTAGGGTAAGGTTTGGGGCTAGGTTCTGGGTTAGGATTAGGGTTAGGGTTGAAGCTAGGGTTTAGGCTTTGATTAGGGCTTGATTTGGGGTTTGTTTAGGGCTAGGATTAGAGATATGTCTAATGTATGAACTAGTGTTACAATTAGTGCTTGTTTGGGGGTTATGGTTATGGTTAGGGCTAGGTCTAGTGTTATGGTAAGGTTTAGGGTTAGGGTGATGTTTAGAGCAAGGGTTATGTTTAAGGTCACTGTCAGAGTGAGAGTTAGTTTCAGGGTTAGGGTTAGAATTCAAATTATGGCTAAAGTTAGTACTAGGTGTATGGTTAGGCTTTGATTTAGGTTAAGGGTTAGGAATATAGGTTGGTTTTATTAGGGCTTGGGCTATGGTTATGGCTAGATTATGGATTAGCTTTAGGGTTAGGGGTAGTGTAAGGTTGAAGTTTAGGCTTAGAGTTAGGATTAGATTTAGAGTTATGATTAGATCTAGGGTTAGGGCCAGGGCTAGGGCTAGGGCAAGGGTTAGGGTTATGGTAACATATATGATTAGAACTAGAGATACAACTAGGGTGAGAATTAGAGTTAGTCTTAGTAGTAGTCTTAGGGTTAGTGCTAGGGTTAGGGCTAAATTAGGGCAAGGATTAGGGCTGGGGTTAGTGTTGGGGTTACACAAAGGGGTTTGGCTAGAGATAGGGTTAGCATTGGTGTTAAGGTTAAGTTTAGTGTAATGGGTGGGGTTATAACTATCTTTAGGTATAGGGTGAGGTTTAGAATTAGGATTAGGCCTAGGGTTATGGTTAGGTTTACGACTAAGGCTAGGTTTAGGGCTAGGTTAAGGGCTAGGGTTTCTGTTACGGTATGGCTAAGACCAGGTCTAGGGTTAATGTTAAGGATAGTTTTAGGGTTAGGTTATGGCTAGGTCTAGTTTAAGAGTTAGGTTTCGGTTAAAGGTCAGCTTTAGGGCTAGTGTTATTATTTTGTTATTATATTTTGTTAAAGGTCAGCTTTAGGGCTAGTGTTATTATTTTTGTCAGTTTCAGGGTCAGGGTTAGCATTCGGTTTAGCTAAAGTTTTAGGATTAGGGCTCAAATTAGCATTATATTTAGGTTTAGGGTTAGCATAATGGATAAGATTTAGTTTAGGTTTCAGTTAAGGTTTAGGGTAATGGATGGGTTAGGATTAGTGATTGGCCTAGGGTTATGTTTAGTTTAGTGGATAGGTTTAAAGATGGGGTTAGGGCTTGGTTATTGTTTGGATTAAGTCAAGGATTAGGGCTAAGTTTAGGGATAGGGCTAGGGTGTGATTTAGGGTAAGTTTTAGGGTCTGGCTTAATGTTAGGTTTAGTGCTAGGATTATGGTTAGTTTAGGTTAAGGGTTAGTGTTTAGCTAGGGTGAGGGCTAGAGTGAAAGTTAGGTTTATGTTTAGGTCTAGGTTTACATTTATGGTTAGAGTTTGTTTTAGTGTTATGAATAGAGTTTTAATTAGGGGTAGGTTAAGGATTCAGGTATTGGATATGTTTAGAGCTAAATTTCAGGCTACTTTTAACATTAGGATTAGGGTTAAGTTTAGGGCTAGATTTTAGGGTAAAACTAAGATTAAATTTAGTGTAAACTTTAGGCTTTGAGCTAGGGTTAAATCTAAGGTGAGGCTTATGTTAGGACTAGGTTTAGGGCTAGGGTTAAGATGAGGGTTATGCTTAGAGCTAAGTTTAGGCCTAGGTTTAGGGCTAGGTTTTGTGTTAGGTTTAGGACAATGCATAATGTATGAACTAGGGTTATGTTTAGGGCTTATTTTAGGGTTAGGGTATGGCTAAGTCTAGTGTTGGGTCTAGGTTTTGGGTTAATGTCAGATTTAAAGCTAAATTCAGTGTTAGAATCAGCGTCAGTTTTGGGGATAGGGTTAGGGTTAGGGTTAGAGCTATAATTAGCACTAGGTTTAGGTCTCAGGGTAGGGTAATGTTTCTTTTCAGTTAAGGGTTATTTTTAGGACTAGTGTTAGGTTTTGTTTAGGTATAGGGAAATAGTTATAGCTATATTTAGGATTAGCTTTGGGTGTAGGTCTAGTGTTAGGCTTAAGTATAGGTATAGGTTTACCTGTAAAGCTAGTGTTAGGATTTGGTTTAGGATTAGGGTCAGGTTTAGATCTAGGGTTACTGTTAGGGTCAGATAAGGGTCACAGTTATGCTTAGAGGTAGAATGAGGGCTAGGGTTAATACCAGTATTATGGTTAGAGCTTAATTTAGGCTAAGGATTAGGATTAGAACTACGGTTAGCATTTGGGTTAATGTTTGGCTTAGTGTAAGAAATAGGGTTAGAATTAGGCTTAGGGCCAATGTTAGGATAGGGTTAGGACTGGTATTAGGGTTAAAGCTACGGGTAGGTCTCGGATTAGGGGTAGAATTTGTGTTAGGATTAGGGATATGGTTAAGGTGATGATTAATGTATGAATTAGGGTTTTGATTAAGGCTAGTTTTAGGTTTAGGTTAAGGCTAGAAATAGTGTTAGGGCTAATTTAAGGATAGGGTGATTTTTACAGCTATGATTAGTGTTAGGGTCATTGTCAGTGTCAGGGTTAGTTTTACAGTTAGTTTCAGGGCTAGTTTTAGGGTTAGGGTTTAACTCAGGATAAGGGTTATGATTAGGGCTATGTCTTGGTTTTGATTTATGGTTAGGGCTAGGGATAGGGCAAGTTTTAGAATTAGCATTAAGGTTAGGGGTAGTGTTAGGGTATGTTATAGTTATTTATCTTATTGTTATAGTTGTATTTAGAGTTAGGTTAGATTTAGACTTAGGCTTAGATCTATGGTTAGGATTAAGGCTAAGGATAGAACTAGGGCTAGGGCTAGGGCAAGAGTTAGAGTTAGTCTTATGGCTAGGTTTAGGGTTAGGATAGGATTAAATAAAGGCTAGGATTAGCGCTAGGCTATGTGTTAGGCCTAGGTTTAGGGTGAGGGTTAGGGTTAAGTTTAGGGTTATTGTTAGTTTTTAGTTACAGATGAGGTTATACATAGATTTAGGGCTAGAGCGAATAATAGAGTTAGTGTTAAGGCTCACATTATGGTTTGGGTTAGGATTAAGCCTAGGTTTAGGGCTAGGATTATGGCTAGGACTAATTTCAAGTCTAGTGTTACAGTTAAAAATAGTTGCAGTGTTAGTTTCATGGCTACATCTAGTGTAAGGGTTAAGTTTAGGGTTAGGGTCAGGTTTAGAGCTAAGGGTGGTATTAGGGTCAGGGTCATGATTAGTGTTTTGGATAGGTTAATGCTTAATGTTAGGGTTTGCATTAGCATTGGAGTTAGGATTAGAGTAAAGATAGTGTTAAATTTAAGTTTCAGTTAAGGTTTAGGGTAATGGATAGGGTTAGCATTAGGGATACAGTTATTTTTATACCCAGGTTTAGCATAAGGGATAGGGTTATGGTTAGGGTAATGTATAGGGTTAGAGATTGTGGTACAGGTAGGACATTGTTATGATTACTGATAGGGTTAGGCTTAGAGTTAGGGTTAGGGTTAAATCTAAGGATTTTGTGTTAAGGTTAGGGCTAGGATTGGGTAACAGCTAATGTAAAAACTAGGGTTACCATTAGGGTTAGTTTTAGGGTTAGGGTTAGGGGTAGGTTGAGTTGTAGGGTTAGGTTTAAGGTTAGATTAATATTTATAGCTACGGTTCTTGTTAGGATAGGAGTCAGGGTCAGGGTTAGTTTTATGGTTAGGGTTAAGACTCGAATTGAGTTCATTGTTAATATTAGTGTTTCAGTTTGATTTTAGGGTGAGTGATAGGATATGAGTCAGGGACAGCATTAGTTTTAAGGAGAGGCTTAGGACTCGAATTAGGGCTAGGTTTAGGTCTAGGTGTATTGTTAGTGTTTGGTTTAAGTTAAAGGTTTAGGGTTAGGGCTATTTTTCAGTTGTGGTTCACAGTTAGAATTAGGGTTAAGGCTAGTTTTACAATTACCATTAGGGTTAGGGCTAGTGTTAGAGTTAGGCTTAAGGTTAGATTTAGTGTTAGGGTCAAGGCTGGGACTAACTTTAGGGCAAGTGCCAGGGCTAGTTTTAGGTTTGCAGTAGCGGATAGGGATAGAACTAGGAACAGGGCTAGGGCAAGAGTTAGAGTTAGTCTTAGGGCTAGGATTTTGATAGGGTTAGAGATAGAGCCAAAGTAGGGCTAGGATTAGGGCTTGGTTTTGTGTTTAGCTTAAGCCTAGGGTTAGGGTTAGGGTTAGGTTTAAACTTAGGGTAAGGAATGACATTATAGCTAGGTTTAAAGGTAGGGTGAGGGTTAGAATTAGGGTTAGGTGTAGGGCCTAGCTGGACTTAAGGTTATGATTAAAGTTAGGTTTAGAGCTTGGATGAGGGCTAGGTTTCTTTTTAGGGTTAGGTCTTGGATTAGGGCTAGTGCTAATTTCAGGTCCAGAACTATGGTTAAAAATAGTTTTAGGATTAGGTTTATGGCTACATGTAGGCTAAGGGTTAGGTGTTGGGTTATGGTCAAGTTTGGAGCTAGGAGTATTATTCGGGTCAATGTCTGGGTTAGGGTTTGGGAAAGGTTAATGTTTCAAATTTGGGGTTGAATTAGTTTTATAATTAGGGTTAGGGTAATGATAGGGTTAGGTTTAGGATTCAGGTTAGGTTTAGGGTAATGGAAGTTTTAGGATTTGGGATAGTGTTAGGTTTATGACTAGGGTTACCATTATGGTTACTGTTATGGTTATGGTAATGGATAGAGTTGGAGATCAGTTTAAGGCCAGAGTTATTGTTACAATTAGGGATAGTGTTAGGGTTAGGTTAGGTTTAAAGCTAGGGATAGGGCTTGGATTAGGGCTAGGTTTTGGGTTATGTTAGGGCTAGGCTTAGGGTTACAACTAATGTAAATACTAGGTTTACAATTAGGGCAAGTTTTAGGGGTTTAGTGCTAGGTTTATTGTTAGTGTTATGTTTAGGTTTAGGGTTATGTTTAGAGCCAAAAGTTTTAGGGTCCGTATCAGGTTCAGGGTTAGTTTTAGGGTTCAGTTTTCAACTCAAATTAGGGCTAGGTTTAGGTCTAAGTGTAAGGTTGGTTTTGGTATAGGTTAATGGTTAGTGTTAAAGCTATGCCTCGATAGTTTTTTAGGGATAGGTCTATTGTTAGGGCTCATTTTAGGATTAGTATTATGGTTTGAGCTAGTGTTAGGGGTAGGCTTAGGCTTCAGTTTAGGGCTGGATTTAGAGTTATGTTTAGCCTAAGGTTAGTGCTAGTGATAAGGATAGGGCAAGGGTTAGTACTAGGGTTAGGATTATGGTAAGGGACAGGGTTGACAAGTGATAAGGCTAGTGTGAGAGTTAGAGATAGTCTTAGGGCTAGGGTTAGTGTTAGGTTTATGGATATGGCTAAAATAGGGCTAGGGTTATGTTAGAGCTATAATTTGGGCTAGTTTTAGGATTAGGCTTAGGCATTGAGTTAGGGTTAGATTTAGAGTTAGGTTTCGATATAGGGTTAGTGCTAGGGCTAAGAATAAGTCAAAGGATACCATTAGGGGTAGGGTTAGAGTTAGGGTTTAGTTTACGCTAAGGATATGTTTATGACTAGGTTTAGGAAAATGCAAAGGTTTGTATTAGGGTTAGAACTTGGGTTAGGTTTAGGGTTATTATTAAAGCTGTTTTAGGGATACGATGAGGACTAGGATTTGTTTTAGGGTTAGGGATAGTATTAGGGCTTTGGCTAATGTCAGGTCTAGGGTTGTAGTTAGGGATAGATTTAGTGTTAGGTTTATGGCTTGGTCTAGTGTAAAGATTAGGTTTTGTTAGGGTCAGTTTCAGATCTAGGATTATTTTTCTAATCAGGGTCAGGATTACGGTTTGGGTTAAGTTAGTGTTTAGGTGCAGGAATAAAATTAGTGTTAGATTTACGGTTAGGGTAATGACAGTATTAGGTTAGGGTTTAGGTTTGGTTTAGTGTAATATATAGGGTTAGAGTTAGGCCTAGTTTTATCAAAAGGGTAAGGATTATTGTTTGGGTAATGGATAGGGTTAGCCCTAAGGTTAGGGCTAGGGTTATGTATAGGATTAAAGCTAGTGTTTGGGTTAGAGTTAGGTTTATGTTTAGGGTTAAAGCTAGGTTTAGGACTCGGATTAATGCTGGGTTTTGGGTTAGTTTAGGACTAGAGTTAAGGCTACCACTAATGTATGAAATAGGTTTATGATTACAGCCAGTTATAGAGTTCGAATTAGGTCTCGGTCTAGTTTTAAGGTTAGGTTTATGGTTATGATGATGTTTAGAGCCAGAGTTAGTGTTAGGGTCAGAGCCAGGGTCAGGGTTAGTTTTGGGGTTAGGGATAGAGTATAATTAGGGATAGGGTTAGCGCTAGGTGTAGGGTTATGGTTTGGTTTAGGAGATAAGGATTAAATTTAGGGCTATGTTTTGTTTTTGTTTGAGTGCTTGAGGTAGGGTTATGGCTAGTTTTAAGATTAGTCTTATGGTAAGGACTAGTGTGAGATTTAGGCTTAGGTTATCGATTATGGATAAGAATAGAGTTATGTTTAGATTTAGTCTTAGGGTTAGTGTTAAATTTAGAGTTAGGTTTAGATCTAGGTTTTGAAATAGGCTAAGTATAGGGCTAGGGTAGGGCTATGTTTAAGGCTAGATGTAAGGTGATGGTAAGGGATAGGGTTAGAACTAGGTATAAGGCTAGTGTGAGAATTAGACTTAGTCTTAGGGCTAGGGTTAGGTTTAGCGACAGGGCTAAATTAGGGGTTGGATTAGGGCTAGGGTTAGTATTAGGGTTAGGCCTAGAATGGGGCTAGGGATAGTGTTAGGTTTAGGGTTAAGGTTAGGTTTAGGCTAAGGGATGGGAATATATTAGTTTTAGGACTAGGGTGCGATTTATGGTTAAGGTTAGGGCTAACGTTAGGGTTAGGATTATGATTAAGGTGAGGTTCATGGCTAGGATGTGGGCTAACTTTTGTATTAGGGTTAGGGCTAGTATTAGAGCTAGGGCTACCATCAGGTCTAGCATACGTTTAGGGATAGTTTTAGGGTTAGGTTTATGGCTAGGTGTATTGTAAAGTTTAGGTTTCTTGTTAGGGTCAGGTTTAGAGCTATGGGTATTATTAGAGTCAGAGTCAAGGTTAGGGTTTGGGTTAGTTTAAGGTTTAGGTTTAGGGCTCAAATTAGTCATATTTAGGTATCGGGTAATGACACAGTTATGTTTAGGGTTCAGATTAGGCATAGGTTAATGGATAGGGTTAAGGCTAGTGCTAAAATTATGGTCCCACCTGGTTTAGCATAAGGATTATAGTTATTTATGGTAATAAATTGGGTTAGAGCTTGGGTTAGGGCTAGGGTTATGGTTAGGATTATGTTTAGGCTTAGGCTTAGGGTTATAGGTAGGGCTAGGGTTATTGTTAGTGTTATCTTTAGCGTTAAAGCTAAGGTAGGGCTTGGATTAGAGCTAGGCTTTGCAATAGGCTAGGGCCATGGCTAATGTAAGAATTTAATGTAATGGTTAAGACTATATGGTTAATGTTAGGCTAAGTGTAATTTTATGGTTAGTTTTAGTGTTAGGGTGAAGTTTAGAGCTAGGGTTTGTGTGAGTGTCAGGGACAATATTCGGGTAGGGTAAAGGTTAGGCTTGAAGCCAGAATTAGGACTAGGGTTAGGTCTAGAGGTAGGGTTAGAGTTTTGGTTAGGTTAAGGGTTACTGTTAAGCCTTGATCTAGTTTGTCTTTAGGTCTAGTGCTATAGTTATGGCTAGATTTAGGATTAGTTTTAGGTCTAGTCCTAGTGTTAAGGTTAGGTTTAGGTATAAGCTTACCAGTAGGGCTAGTGTTAGGGTTTGGTTTCAGGTTAGGTTTAGATTTAGACCTAAGATTAGTGTTAGGGTCAGAATAATGGTGAGGGATAGGGTTAGAGTTTAGGTTAAGGTTTGATCTAGAATGAAGATTAGGGTTAGGACTAGTTATAGTGTTAGATTTTGGTTAGGCTAAGAATTAGTGTTAAGAATATTTAGCATTAGGGTTAGTGTTTGGCTTAGGGTAGGAGATAGGGTTAGAGCTAGTGTTAGGACTAGGGTAGAGTTAGGTTTAGGGTTAAATCTCATGTTAGGGCTTGGATTAGGGCTGGTTTTTATTAGGGCTAGTGTTATAGTTATGGCTATTTTAAGAAATATTACAATTAGGGTTAGTTTTAGGTTTAAGTTTAGGGCTAGGCCTAGTGTTAGGGTTAGGTTTAAGGTTAGGGTGATATTTACAGCTAGCTTTAGTGTTTGGATATTAGTCAGAGTTATGTTTAGGTTTAGGGTTAGGGTTGGGTTTCAAATTAGGGATAGGGTTAGGGTTGGTGTAGGGTTAAGTTTTGGTCTAGGGTAAGAGTTAGTATTAGATTTATAGGTCCATTTTGTTTCAGGGCTAGGGCTTGGGTTAGGGCTAATTTTATGATTAGCATTAGGGTTAAAGCTAGTTTCAGGGTTAGGCTGAGGCATCAGTTTAGGGTTAATTTTAGAGATAGGTTTCAATCTAGTAAGTGCTAGGGCTAAGATAGTGCAAGGGTTATGACTAGGGTTAGGGCTTGGGTTAGGGTTATGGTAAGGGATACGTTTAGATTTAGGGATAGGTCATGCATGAGAATTATAGTGATTCTTAATCTAGGGTTTTTGTTAGCGTTAGGAATAGGGCTATATTAGGTCTAGGATTAGGGCGAGGTTTAATGTTAGGGTTAGGCCATGTGTTAGGGTTATGATTAGGGCTAGGGCTAGGGTTAGGTTTAGGGTAAGGTTTGGGGTTTAATCTATGGTTAGGGCTGGGGGTGTGTTAGATTTAGTGTTAGGTCTAGTTTAGGGTTATGGTTATGGTTAGGGATATGGATTGGGTTAGGGCCAGGGTTTTTATTAGGGTTAGGGTTAGTTTTACAGTAATATATTAGATTAAATGTAAGATTAGGTTTAGGGTTAAGTATAGGTTATTGTTAAATTTAGGTTTAGGGATAGGTTTAGTTTTGATTCATTGTAAGATTTAGGGTTAAGTATATGGAAAGGGTTAGGTTAAAGGTTAGGTTGAGGTTTAGGTTTAAGATAAGGGTTAGGGTTAGTATTAGAGTTAGAGTTAGGGTTGGGTTTAGGGTTATTGAAGGGTTAGGTTAGTGATTGTGATAAGGTTAGTGTTAAGGTTATTGTTAGGGTTATGGTTAAGATTAGAGTTAGATTTAGGGTTAGGCTTAGGGTTACAGTTAATGTTAGGATTAGTGTTAGGTTTAAGGTTAGGGTTAGGGTTAGGGTTAGTTATAGGTTTAGGAATGGGGTTAGTGTTAGTGTTAGTGTTAGGTTCAGTGTTAAAGTTAGTTTTAGTCTTAAGGTTAGATTTAGGTAAATGTTCAGTTAAAAGTTAGGTTAGGGTTAGGGTTAGGGTTTGGTTATGGTGTTTGTAGGGTTTGGATTAGTGTTAAGGTTTGTTTTAGGGTTAGGTTTAGTGTGTTGTTTAGTATTATGTTTAATACTATTAGGGTAAGGTTAAGGGTTTGTGTTAGAGTTACTTCTAGGGTTTGTTTTAGGGTTATGTGTAAGTTTATGGTTAGTATTAGGGTTAGTGTTACAGTTAGAATTATGGTTGGGTTTAAGATTAGTGTTTGTATTAGTGTTAGAGTTAGGCTGAGACTTAGTGTTAGCATTATAATTAGAGTAAGTTTTAGGGTTAGGGTTATGTTTAGGGTGAGGTTTAGGGTTGGTGTTAGTGTTAGTCTTAGGGTTTGTTAGAGTGTTAGTGTTAGGGTTAGTGTTAGAGTTAGCGTTAGGATTAGGTTTAAGGTTATTTTAAGGGTTAGATTTAGGGTTATTGTTAGGGTTAGGGTAGGTGTTAGGATTAGAAGTAAGTTTCAATATAGTTTTAGGTTTAGGGCTTGGTTTAGAGTTAGGGTGAGTGTTTGTGTTAGGGTTTAGGGTTAGTTTTAGCGTTGGGGTTAGGGTTATGGTTAAGTTTAGGTTTAGTGTAAGGATTAAGGTTAGGATAAGTGTTAGGTTTAGGATTCGTATTATTGTTAGTGAAAGGGTTAGTGTTAGGGTTAGGGTTATGTTTAGGATTAGCTTTAATGTTAGTGTTAGGATTAGGGTTAGGGAGAGTGTTAGGGTTAGGGATAGGTTGAGGGTGAGGACTAAGTTTAGGGTTAGTGTTAGTATTAGATTTAGAGTTAGAGTTTGTTTTAGGGTTCATTTTAGGCTTATGTTTAACGTTATGTTTAGGGTTAGTTTTGAAGATAGGCTTAGTGTTAGGGTTGGGTTAAGGTTAGGGTTAGTTTTAGAGTTCAGGTTAGGGTTAGGTTTTGTCTTAGGATTGTATATGTGTGAGGGATATGGTTTGTGTTAGAGTAAGGTTTAGGGTTAGGGTTTGTGTTTGGTTTAGGGATAGGGTAACGGTTATGGTTAGGGTTAAGATTAGAAGTAGAGTGGGGCTTAGGGTTAGGTTTAGTGTTACGTTTAGGTTTAGTTTTAGGGTTATTTGTAGGTTAGGGTTAGTGTCAAGTTTAAGATTAGGATTAGTGTTATGGTTAGGTATTGTGTTAGGTAAGAGTTAGGGTGAGGGTGAGGGGTAGGGTTAGGTTTAGAGTGAGGTTTAATTTTAGTATTAGTGTAGGGTTATGTTAAGGTATAGTGTTAGGGTTAGGGATAGTTTTAGGGTTACTTTTAGGTTTAGGGATAGAATTAGGGTTAGGGTTAGTGTTACAATTAGGGTTAGGGTTATGGTTAGGTTTAGTGTTTGGTTAAGGTTAAGTTTATGGTTATGGTTAGTTTTGGGGTTTGCTTTAGGTTAGGGATCACATTAGGGTTAAGAGTAGTTTTAGAATTAGGGTAGGTGTTAAAGTTATTGTTAGGGCAAGAATTATGTTTTGTGTTAGGGTAAGGGTTAGGTATAGGTTTTGTGTTAAGGTTAGAGTTAAAATTAGTGTTTTGGTTATGATTAAATAAAGGGTTAGAGTGAGGTGTAGGGTTAGGTTTAGTTTTTTATTACAGGTAGTTTTGATATAGTGTTAGGGTTAGTGTTAGGGTTAAGGTAAGAGTTAGGGATAGGGTTAGGGTTAGATTTTGGATTAGGCATAAGGTTAGGGTTAGTGATAGGGTTAATCATTCGGATTATGGTTAGTGTTAAGATTAGGGTTAGGGTTTGTGTTAGTGTTAGGTTTAGGGCTAGGCTTAGGGTTAGTGTAAGAGTTAGGGTTAGTTTTGTTTTAGGGTTAGTGTTAGGGTTATGGTTAGGTTTAGGGTTAGATTTAGTGTTAGTTTTAGGGTTAGGTTTAGGGAAAGTGTTGGGATTAGAAATAGGTTTAGGTTTTGGGCTAGGGTTAAGGTTAGGGATAGTATTACAATTTAGGGTTTGGGTTAGGGATATGGTACATTTTAGAGTTAGGGTTAGGGTTATGTTTAGGGTTCGTTCTAGGGTTATTGTTAAGTTTACATTTGGGTTAGGGTTACCATTAGCTTTTGAGTTATTGTTAGGGTTAGTGGTAATTTTAGGATTAGTGTTCGTGTGCAGGATATGGTTTCTGTTAGGGGAGGGGTTAGGTTTAAGGTTTGTGATAGGGTTAGGGATAGGGTTAGGTTTATTGTTATGATTAGGATTCGGGTTAGAGTGAAGTTTGGTTTAGGTTTATGGTTAGTTTCAGGGTTACTTGTAGGTTAGAGTTCATGTTAGGGTTAGGGTTAGGATTAGTGTTAGGGTTAGGTTTAGGTTTAGGTTTTGTATTAGGGTAAGGTTTAGAGCAGGGTTAGGGGAAGGTTTAGGTTTATGGTTAGGTTCAGTGTTAGTGTTAGAGATAGTGTTAGGGTTAGGATTAGGAATAGTGTAAGGGTTATGGATAGGTTTAGGTTTACTTTTAGGTTTAGGGTTAGAATTAGGGTTAGGGATAGTGTTATTTTTATGGTTAGACTTATGGTTAAGGTTGTGTTAGAATTAGCAGTAGGTTTATGGTTAAGATTAGTTTTGGGGTTAAGGTTAGTGTTAGGGTTTGAGTTAGGGTTAGAGTAATTTTTAGAATTACGGTTTGGGTTTTGGTTAAGTTTAGTGTTAAGCTTAGCATTCGGGTAAGAATTATCATTTGTGTTAAGGTAAGGGTTTGGTTTAGGTTTTGTGTTAGGTTAGAGTTAAAATTAGGATTTTTGTTATGATTAGAAAAAGGGATAGAGTGAGGCATAGGGTTAGGGTTAGTATTAGAGTTATGGGTAGTTTAGGCATAGTGATAGTATAAGGGTTAGGGTTATTATTAGGGTTAGGGTTAAAGTAAGGCTTAGAGATAGGGTTAGTGGTGGGTTTAGGGTTAGGCTTAGGGTTAGGGTTAGTGATAGGATTAGGGTTAAGTTTAGATTTAGAGTTAGTGTTAGGTTTAAGGTTAGGTTTATGGTTAGTGTAAGGGTTAGGGTCAGGATTAGTTTCACGGTTAGTGTTAGGATTAAGGTTAGGTTTAGTGTTAGCTTTAGTATTAGTTTTAGGGTTAGAGTAGGGAGAGTGTTAGTGTTGCGAATAGGTTTAGTGTTAGGGCTAAGGTTAGGACTAGGGTTAGTGCTACGGTTAGTGTTAGGATTAGGTTTCATTTTAGGGTTAAGGTTAGGGTTATGTTTAGGGTTAGTTCTAGGTTAGGGTTAGCATAAGGGTTCAGGTTATGATTAGATTTAGTTTTAGAGTTAGGGTTATTGCTAAGGTTAGGGTTAGGGTTAGTATTAGGAGTAGTGTTCATGTGAAGGATATGGTTAGTGTTAGGGTAAGTGTTAGGGTTATGTTTAGAATTAGGTTTAGAGTGAGGCTTACATTTAAGTTTAGGGTTAGCTTTAGGGTTACTTGTAGGTTAGGGTTAATGTTAGGGTATGTGTTAAATTATTGTTAGGTTTAGGTTTAGGGTTTGTGTTAGGGTAAGGTTTAGGGTGAGGGTTATGGGTAATGTTAGGTTTAGGGTTAGGTTCAGTGTTAGGGTTATGGTTAGGGTTAGGAATAGTGTTAGGGTTAGGAATAGGTTTAGAGTTACTTTTAGATTTAGGGTTAGAATTAGGGTTATGGATAGTGTTACATTTGGAGTTAGGCTATGGTTAGGGTTAGTGTTAGAATTAGGGTTAGGTTTATGGTTAAGGTTAGGCTTATGGTTAGGGTTAGTGTTAGGGTTAGGGTTCGAGTAAGGATTAGAGTTAGTTTTAAAATTAGGGTTAGTGTTAAACTTAGTGTTAGGGTAAGAATTATGGTTTGTTTTAGGGTAAGGGTTAGGTTTAGGTCTTGTGTTAGGTTCAGATTTAAAATTAGGGTTTATGATTAGAAAGAGGGTTAGAATGAGGCATAGGTTAGAGTTAGGATTACTTTTACAGTTATGTTTAATTTAGGTATACTGTTAGCAATCAGGTTACAGTTAGTGTTATTGTTAGGGTTAAAGTAAGTGTTAGGAATAGGGTTAGTGTTAGGTTGAGGCTTAGGCTTAGGGTTAGGGTTTGTGATAGTGTTGTGGTAAGAGTTAGTGATAAGGTTAGGGTTAGTGTTAGTTTTAGAGTTAATATTAGTTTTAGGTTTAAGTTTAAGTTTAGTGTAAGAGGATTAGGATTTGTTTCAGGGTTAGTGTTAGAGTTAGGGTTAGTTTTAGTGTTAGCTTTAGTGTTAGTGTTATGGTAGGGTTAGGGAGAGTGTTATGGTTAGAAATAGGTTTAGGGTTAGGGCTAACGTTAGGGTTAGGTTTAGTGTTACTGTTAGAGTTAGGGGTTGGGCTCATTTTAGGGTTAGGTTTAGGGTTAAGTTTAGGGTTAGTTCTAGGGTTAGGATTAGGGTTATGGTTCAGGTTAAGTTTAGGTTTAGTTTTAGAGTTAGGGTTAGGGTAGTTTTAGGATTAGTTTTCTTGTGAGGGATATGGTTTGTGTTAGGATAAGGATAGGGTTATGGTTAGGATTTTGGTTATAGTGAAGCTTGCTGTTAGGTTTAGTTTTAGTTTAACTGTTACTTGTAGGATAGAGTTAGTGTTAGGTTAAAGGTTAGGATTAGTGTTTGGGTTAGGGTATTTGTTAGGGTAAGGTTTTGGGTGAGGGTTAGGGGTAGGGTTACATTTAGGGTTAGGTTCATTGTTAGTGTTAGAGTTAGGTTTAGGGATAGTTTTAGGGTTAGGCATAGCATTAGGGTTACTTTTAGATTTAGCATTAAAATTAGGTTTAGTGTTACTGTTAGTGTTAGGATAGGGTTAGGGTTAATGTTAGGGTTAGTGTTATGTGTATGGTTAAGCTTATTTTTGGATTATGGTTAGTATTAGGGTTCGGGTTTGGGTTAGGATTAGTTTTAGAAATGGGGTTACGGTTTGGGTTGGAATTATTGTTAAGGTTAGTGTTAGGGTAAGAATTATGGTTTGTGTTAGGTAAGGGTTAGGTTTAGGTTTTGTGTTATGGTTAGTGTTAAAATCAGCATTTTATGATTAGAAAGAAGGTTTGAGTGAGTCGTAGGTGTAGGGTTAGGGTCAGTTTTAGGGTTACAAATTTTTTTTTTATGTATAGTGATAGCCTTAGTGTTAGGGTTAGTATTAGTTTCAGGGTTAAATTAAGGGTTAGGGATAGGGTTAGTTTTAGGTTGAAAGTTAGCCTTAGGGTTAGGGTTAGTGATAGGGTTATTGTTGGGGTTAGGGTTAGTGTTAAGATTAGGGTTAGAATTAGTGTTAGAGTTAGTGTTAGGTTTATGGTTAAGTTTAGTTTTAGTGTAAGAGTTAAGGTTAGGATTAGTTTCAGAGTAAGTGTTAGGGTTAGGACTAGTTTTAGTATTAGCTTTAGAGTTAGTGTTAGGGTAGGGTTACGGAGAGAGTTAGGATTAGGGATAGGTTAGGGGTTAGGTCTAAGGTTAGGGTTAGGGTTAGTGTTAGTGTTAAGGTTAAAGGAAATGTTAGGGGTTGGGTTAGTTTTTGGGTTAGTGTTAGGGTTAGGTTTAGGGTAAGGTTTATGTTTAGTTTTGGGTTCTGGGTTAATTTACGATTAGAGTTATTGTTAAGTTTAGGTTTAGGGTTTGTGTTAGTGTTAGTGTTAGGGTAATGGTAAGGATTAAGCATAGTTTTAGTTTTAGGGTTAGTGTTAGTGTTAGGTGTAGGGTTAGATTTTGGGTTAGTTTAAGTGTTAGGGTTAGCATTATGTTTAGGTTATGGTTAGTGTTAGAGTTAGGGTTAGGTTTTGTATTTGGGTTAGTGTTATGGTTAGTGTTAGTTTTGGGTTTATATTTAGTGTTATGTTTAGGGTTAGGGTTAGTATTAGGATTCAGGTTAGAATTAGGGTTATTTTTAGGGTAAGGGTTAGTATTAGGTTTAGTATTTGTGTTATGTTTATTGCTAGTTTTAGAGTAGGTGTAGGTTTAAATTTAGTATTAGGGATTATGTTAGGGTTCAGATTATGGTTTTTGTTAGGGTTAGAGTTGTGTTATGGTTAGGTTCAGGGTTAGTTTTAGAATTAGGTGTGTGTTTAATCTTAGTTTGATTGTTATTCTAAGGATTTGGGTTATGGTTTGTGTTAGGGTTATGGACAGGGTTAGAGATTGTGTTAGGTTTAGGATTAGAGTTAGGGTTAGTTTTAGTGATAGACTTAGGGTTAGGGTAGGGTTTGTTTTAGTGTTATGTTCAGGGTTAGGGATTGTGTTAGGGTTAGGGTTAGAGTTAGGGTTATGGTTATGGTTATGGTTAAGATTAGTGTTAGGTTTATGATTTGCATTAGGTTTAGTGTTAAATTTAGTGTTAAGGTTAGGGTTAGACTTTGTGATAGAGTTAGGTTTGGGGTTAGGATCATTGTTAGTGTTAGTGTTAGTGTCAATGTTTGTTTTAGAGATAGGATTCAGTTTAGTGTTAAGGCTACAGTTAGAATTTGGTTTAGGTTAGGGTTAGAGTTGTGGTGTGGGTTACTGTTTATATTAGGGTTGGGGCTATGCTTAGGTTTAGGGCGACTGTTAGGGTTAGGGTTAGGTGTAGGGTTACAGTTAGTTTTAGGGTTAGTGTTAGTTTTAGTCATTGGTTTAGTATTAGGATTCATTTTATGTTTAGGGGTAGGTTTAGTGTTAGGCCTATGGTTAGGTTTAGGGTTAGTGTTTGGGTAAGAGATAGGGTTAGGTTCAGGGTTTGGGTTAGTGGTAGTTTTAGAGTTAGGTTTGGGGTTAGGGTTTTATTTTAGTGTTAGGTTTAGGGTTTTCTTTTGTTTTAGGGTTAGAATTAGTTTTAGTGTTTAGGGTTAGGTTTAGATTTATGGTAATGATTAGGGTTAGAGTTATGTTTAGGATTAGGTTTAGTGTTACTTTTAGGGTTATGGGTAGTGTTAGGGTTAGTTTTAGGGTAAGGGTTTTAGTTAGAGTTAGGATTAGGGTTAGGTTTATGTTTAGGGATAATGTTAGTGTTAGGGTTAGGGTTAGTGATAGGTTTATGGTTGTGGTTAGGGTTAGTGTTTTTGTTATGGAAAGGGTTATTGTTCTGGTTTAGTTTAGGGTTAGGGATAGGGTTAGGATTAGGGTTAGTGTTTCGGTAAGAGTTACGGATAGGTTTAGAGTTTGGGTTAGAGGTATGTTTAGGGTTAGGTTTGGTTTTAGGGTTTTGTTTAGTGTTAGGTTAGGGTATTTGTTTGGTTTAGTTTTAGGGTTAGTTTTAGTGTTAAGGTTAGGTTTAGATTTACCATAATGTTTAGGGTTAGAGTTAACTTTAGAGTTAGGTTCAGGGTTAGTTTAGTGTTACTGGTAGTGTTAGGGTTAGTTTTATTGTAAGGGTTTTTGTTAGTGTTAGGGTCAGTGTTAGGTTTAGTTTTAGGTTTAATGTTAGGGTTAGGGTTAGTGAGAGAGTTAAGATTGTGGTTAGGGTTAGTGTTAGCTTTATGGTAAGGTTTACTGTTATGGTTAGGTTTAGGGTTAGGGTTAGGTAAGAGTTAAGGTTACAGTTAGTGTTCATGTTAGCGTTAAGATTAGGGTTGTGGTTAGTGTTTGGATTAGGGTTAATGTTAGGGTTAGGGTTAGTATTAGGGTTAGGTTTAGGGTTAGGATTGGTGTTAGGTTTAGTGTTAATTTAATCATTAGAGTTATGGTTAGGATTAGGGTTAGGTTTAGGATTAGTGTTAGTGTTAGGTTTTGTGTTAGATTTAGTGTTAGGGATAGTGTTAGCATCAGAGTTAGAGTTAGTTTTAGTGTTAGTGTTAGGGTTATGGTTAACTTTAATGCTAGATTTAGGGTGAGTTTTCATGTTAGGGTTAATGTTAGTGTTAGGGTTTGGGTTAGGGTTAGGTAAGGGTTAGGGTTAGGGTTACGTTTGGGTCAGGGTTATTGTTTAGGGTATGATTTGTGTTAGGATTAGGGTTAGATTTAGTGTTTTTGTTAGGGTTATATTAGTATTATGGTTAGGGTTAGGTTCAATATTATTGTAAGTGTTACTGTTAGGGTTAGTGTTTGATTTAGGGTTAGGGATCATGTTACGTTTAGTGTTAGGTTTAGAGTAAGGGTTAGAGTTAAGGTTAGGGTTATGGTTAGGAATAGTGTTAGAGTTATTGGCAAGTTTATGGTTAGTGTCAGGGTTAGTGATAGGGTTATTGTTAGTGTTAGGGTTAGGGTTCATGTTATGTTTAGTTTTAGAGTTAGGGTTATAGTTAGGTCTACTCATAGTGATATGGTTATGGTTAAGTTTAGTTTAAGGTTAGGGTTAGGATTAGTGTTAGTTTTAGTGTTAGGATTTGGTGGTGGATTAGGGTTAGGGTTTGTATTAGAGTAAGTGTTAGGTTTAGGGTTAGGTTTAGGGTTAGTTTTAGGGTTAGGGTTAGGGTGATGGTTAGTTTTAGAATTAGATATAGGCTTATGGTTAGTGTTAGGGTCATTGTTAGGGTTCAGTTTATGGTGTTTGTTAGGATTACATTCAGGGTTAGGGATTGTGTTATGGTTAGGGTTAGAGTTAGGGTAAGGATTAGGGTTAGGGTTATAGTTAGGGATACAATTAGTGTTAGGGTTAGTGTTAGGTTTATGTTTAGGTTTTTCTTAGGATTACGGTTAGTGTTAGGTTGAGGGTTAGCCTTCGTAGGTTAGGTTTAGGGTTAGGGTTAGTGTTAGGTTTAGTTTTAGGGTTTCCTTAGGATTAGGGTTTGTGTTAGTGTTAGGTTTAGGTTTAGGGTTTAGGTAAGTGTTAGTGTTAGGTTTAGGGTTATACGTACTTTAATTTATGGTTAGGTTTAGGGTTAGGGTTATAATTAGTGTTAGTGTTAGTGTTGGTGTTTCAGTTATTAGTGTTAGGGTTTAGGGTTAACTTTAGGGTTATGGTTATAATTAGTGTTAGTGTGATGGTTGGTGTTTCGGTCATTTGTGTTAGGGTTTAGGTTAGTTTCAAGGTTACGAGGTGGGTTATGGTTTATTTTAGGCTTAGGATTAGGCTTAGGTTTAGTGTTACTGTTAGGGTTTCATATAAAGCTATGTTTACGGTTAGGGTTATGGTTAGTATTAGGTTTAATGATAGGTTA
This sequence comes from Marmota monax, assembly GCF_021218885.2. NCBI lineage: Eukaryota > Metazoa > Chordata > Mammalia > Rodentia > Sciuridae > Marmota > Marmota monax. Next base: position 622,849 of record NW_026692693.1, on the reverse strand, counting down.
GGGTTAATTTTACCATTAGGGTTTGTGTTAGTTTTAGGTTTATGTTTAGGTTTAGGTACGCGTTAGAGTATGGTTTAGGGTTAGGTTTAGGTAACCCTTCGTGATAAGTTTAGTGTTGTGATTAGGGTTAGGGTTTGTGTCACTATTCATGTTTGAGATAGGGTTATGTTTAGAGTAGTGCTATGGTTAGTATGAGGGTTAGGTTAGGTTCAGTCTTATGAGGTGGGTTGTATTTACGTTAGGATTAGGATTAGGCTTAGGTTTATGGCTACATTTAAGGATAGGTTTACAGTTATGTTTAGGGTTAGTATTATGTTTAGTGTTAGGTTAAGTGTTTGGATTCTTTGTATGGTTAGTTTTAGGCCTAGTGTTATGGCTATGGTTAGGTATAGGGTTAGTATTAGGGTAAGGGTTAGGATTAGGTTTAGGGGTTGTTTAGTTTTACGTTTAGGGTTACGGATGGAGTTAGGTTTAGATTTAGTGTTAGGGTTAGGGTTGTGGTACATGTTAGGGTTAGTGTTATGGATAACTTTTGTGTTAAATTTAGGGTTAGGGTTAGAGTTATGGTTAAAACTAGGCTTATAGTTAGGTTTAGTGTTAGTTTAAGTTTTTGGGTAGGATTATGGTTATTTTTAGGGTTAGGGTTTTAGATGGGGTTAGGATTAGTGTTAGGGTTTGGGTTAAATTTACGTTTAAGTTTCGTGTTAGGCTTAGGATTAATGAGAGGATTAGGGTTAGAGTTAGTGTTTGTATTAGTGTTAATGTTAGGGTTAGGATTAGTGTTAGTGTTACTGTTAGGAATGGGTTTACGTTTAGGGCTAGTGTTAGTGTTAGGTTTAGGGTTTGGTTTAGGGTTTGAGTTAGGATTAATTTTAGGGTTAGTGTTATGGTTAGTTCTATGTTTACAATTAGAGATCATGTTAGAGTTAGGGTTAGAGATTGGGTTGGTGTTAGGTATAGATTTAGGGTTAGGGATTATGATAGCATTAGTATTAGGGGTAGTGTTACATTTGGTGTTTCGGTTATGGTAAGAGTACATGATAGAGTTAGGGTTAGGGTTAGTCTTAGTTTTAGGATAAGGATTAGTGTTAGTCATAGGTTTAGGGTTAGAATTAGAGTAAGTATTATGGTTAGGGTTAATTGTAGGGTTGTGTTAGTTTTATGGTTAGGGTTAGGTTTAATGATAGGGTTAAAGATAGGATTAAGTTTAGCATTAGGTTTAGTGTTAGGATAGGGTTAGGGTTCAGGTTAGGTTAACATTATGGTTATTGATAGAGTTAAGGTTATTTTTATGGGGTGGGTTAGTGATAGGTATAGAGTTAGGGCTAGGGTTAAATTTAGTGTTAGGTTTAGGGTTAGGTTAAGATTGAGGGCTACTTTTAAGGTTATGATTATAATTAGTGCTTGTGTAAAATTAGGGTTAGGGTTAGTGTTAGGGTTATGTTTAAGGTTAGTTGTATGGTTAGGGTTAGTGTTTGTTTTAGGATTATCATTAAGGTTATGTTTAGGGTTACAGTTATGGTTAGATTAGGGTAGGTTAGGGTTAGGTTTAGAGTTAAAATTAGTGTTAGGGTGAAGGTTAGTTTTCATGTTAGGTTTAGGGTTATTGTTAATGTTAGGCTTAGGTTTAGAGTTTCCTTAGTATTAGGGTTTGCGTTAGTGTTAGGTTTTGGTTTAGGGTTAATGTTAGTGTTTAGTTTGGGTTATACTTATATTTTAGGCTTAGTGAGAGTTTTAGGGTTAGGATTAGTGTTAGGTTTTCTTTTAGGGATAGGGTGAGTGTTATGTTTAGTGTTAGTGTAAGGGTTATTGTTTGGAGTAGGATTAGGGTTAGTGTGAGTGTTTGGGTTAAATTAGGGTTAGGATTAGTTTTAAGGTTAGGGTTAGGTTTTCTGTTAGGATTAAGAATAGGGTTAATTTTAAGTTTAGGGTTAGTGTTAGGTTTAGGGATAGTCTTTCGGTGAGGGTTAGGCTTTTTGATATGGTTAGGTATATGGTTTGTGTTAGGGTTATTGTTATGGTTAGTTTTAGGGTTAGGGTTAGGATTAGGGTTAGAATAAGGTAAAGTTTAGCATTAGGGTTAGCTTAGGGTTATACTTATGGTTTGGTTAGGGTTAGTATTCGGGTTAGGGTTAGGTTTAGGTTTAGAGTTAGGCTTAGGGTTAGTGATAGAGTGAGCATTATGTTTTTTTTTTTTTTGTTAGGGATATGTTTAGGTTTATGGTTAAGGTTATGGTTACAGTTAGTGTTAGGGTTCAAGTTAGTGTTAGGATTAGGTTTATATTAGGGTTATGGTAGTGTTAGGGTTATGCCTTTGGTTTATGTTAGGGTTAGGTTAAGGGTTAGTGTTAGGTTTATGTTTATGATTAGGGTTAGGTTAGGGATAGTGGTAGGGTTAAATGTAGGTTTAATATTATTGTTTGTGTTAGTGTTTATAGTTAGGTTTAGGCTTTATGTTAGGTTTAGCGTAAGGGTTAGTGTTTGGTTTAAAATTACGGTTAGGGTGAGGGTTAGGGTTAGGGCTGAGTTTAGGGTATTGGTAGATTTAGGGTTAGAGTTTGTGTTAGGATTAGTTAGTGTTAAATTTATAATTAGTGTTAGGTATACAGTTAGGTTTAGGTATAGTGTTATATTTATGGATAGGTTAAGGTTTAATTTTAGGGTTAGTGTTAGAGTTAAGTTTAGTGTTATATTTAGGGTTAGAGTTAGGGTTAGGACAGTGTTATGGTTAGGGTTAGTTTTAATTTTATTATTAGTCTTACTGTTAGGGTTCGGGTTAGGTAAGGGATAGGGTTAGGTTTGGGTTAGGTTTAGGTTTATGGTTTCGGTTAGGGTTTGTGTTACTGTTAGTGTTAGGTTTAGGGTTAGGGTTAGGTGTAGGGTTAGGGTTAGGTTATGGGTTAGTGTTAGGGGTAGCATTAGGGTTGGGTTTAAAATTAGTATTAGGGTTAGTGTTAGCTTTAGGGTTAGGGTAAGATTAGGTTTAGGGTTATGGTTAGTGCTCTGTTTAGGGTTAGGGTTACAATAAGTTTCAGCGTTAGGTTTATGTTTAAGGTTAAGTTTAGTGTTAGGGTTTGGATTAGAATTAGGGTTAGGGTTACTGTTAGTGTTAGGATATGGTTAGTTTTAGGCTTAGTGAAAGGTTTTGTGTTAGGGTTAGGATTATGCTGAGTGCTATGGTTATGGTTAGGTTTCGGTTTAGTGTTAGGGTTAGTTTTAGTGTTTGGGTTTGGATTAGGTTTAGAGTTATGGATAGAGTTAGGTTTACGGTTAGATTTATCTTTGGTTTTATGGTTAGTGTTAGGGTTAGTGTTAGATTTAGTTAAGGGTTAGTGTTAGGGTTGGGTTAGGTTTAGATTAAGGGTATGTGTTATGGTTTGTGTTAGGTTTAGGTTTTAAAGTTAGGGTTAGGATTACATTTGGATGTAGGGTTAGGTTTAGAATTAGGCTTAGTGTTAGTGTTAGAGATACGGTTAGGTTTAGAATTAGTTTTAGGGTGAGCACTAGGGTGAGCATTAGGGTTAGGTTTAGGGTAAGTTCTAAGGTTAGTGTTAGGGTTAGTGTTAGTATTAGTGTTAGTGTTAGGATTAGGGTTAGGGTAAGTTTTAAGTTTAGGGTTAGGCTTAGGACTAAGGTTGGGTTTAGTGTTTGGGTTAGGGTTAGGGTGAGTGTTAGGATTAAATTTAGGGATAGGGTTAGTTCTGGTGTTTAGGATATGGTTAGTTTAAGGGTTATGGATAGTGTTAGGGTGAAGGGTAGGTTTAGAGTTAGTGTTAGGGTTAGGTTTAGGGTTGGTATTATATTTAGGGTTAGGTTTAATATTACATTTAGAAACAGGGTTAGGTTTAGAGTTAGTGTTAGGGTTAGGTTTAGGGTTGGTATTATATTTAGGGTTAGGTTTAATATTACATTTAGAAACAGGGTTAGGTTTAGAGTTAGTGTTAGCATTAGGATTAGGATTATGGTTAGTGTTAGGATAAGTGTTAGTGTTAAAGTTATTGTTAAGTTTAAGTTTATGTTTAGGGTTAGGGTTCGTGTTACTGTAAGGTTAGGTTAGGGTGAAGGTTAGTGAATGATTTAGGGTTATGTTTAGGGTTAGTGTTATTGATACAGTTAGGGTTGTAGTTAGGGTTAGGGTTAGGGTCCAGGTTAGGATTAGGATTTGTGTTATGGTTAGTGGTAGTGTTAGAAGTAGGGTTAAGTTTAGTGTTAGGGTTAGTGTTAGGGTTAATTTTAGGGTTAGGGTTAAGGTTAAGTTTAGGGTAACTGTTAGGGTTTAGGATTTCAAAAACAGTTTTAGTGTTAGTGTTAGGGTTAGGGTAAGTATTAGGGTTAGGTTTAGGGTTAAGGTTAAATTTAGGGTTAGTGTTAGGGTTAGTGTTATGGTTTGTGTTAGCATAAGGGTTAGGGTTAGGGTTAGGGTTATGGTTAGGATTCAGGATAGGTTTATGTTTAGGTTTATGATTAGGTTTTAGTTAGGGTTAGGGTGAGGGTTAACATTTGTGTTAGGGTTAGATTTAGAGTTAGATTTAGGGTATTGTTTATTGTTAGGGTAATCATTAGTTTTAGAATAAGTTTAGTTTTAGGATTAGTGTTATGATTAGGGTTAGTGTAAGGTTTAGGTTATGTTTCGGGTTGGGATTAGGTTTGTTTTAGGGTTATAATTAACGTTAGTGTTTGTGTTATGGTTAGGGTTAGGGTTAGTGTTAGGGTTATGTTTATGTTTAGGGTTAGTAAAAGTGTTAGGATTAGTTTTAGGGTTAGGGATAGTTTGTTTTTGTTAGGTTTAGCGATAGAATTAGTGTTACAGTTAGGATTAGGATTAGACTTAGTGTTAATATTAGTGTTAGGGTTAGTGTTAGAAATAAGGTTAGTGTTAGGGTTGGGGATAGTCTTAGTTCATGTTAGGGATAGGTTTATGGTTAGGTTTAGTGTTAGTGATAGGGTTAGGGTTAGTGTTATGGCTAGGGTTATGGTTAGCTTCACGGTTAGTGAAAGTGTTAGATTTAGGGTTAGTATTAGAGTTAGGGTTTGGGTTAGTTTTAGGGTTAGTTTTAGTGTTAGGGTTAGGCTTAGGTTTAGTGTTAAAGTTAGGATTAGGTTTATGGTTAGTGTTAGGGTTAAGGTTAAGTTTATGGTTAGTGTTAGGTTCAGGGTTAAGTTTAGTGTTCCTGTTAGTTTTATGGTTACTGTTAGTTTTAGGGTTAGTGGTAGGCATATGTTTGGGGTTAAAGTTAGGTTTAGAGTTAGGGTTAGGTTTAGGGTTATTGTTACTGTTAGGGTTATGCTTAAGTTTAATATTTGAATTAGGGTTATTGTTAGGTTAAGTAGTACTTTCAGGTGTAGGGTTAGTGAGAGCCTGAGGTTTAGGGTTAGTATTAGATTTCTGATTGAGTTTAGGTTGAGGGTTACGGTTTGAGTTAGGGTTAGGGTTAATGTTAGGTTTAGGGTTAGGGTAAATGTTAGTGTTAGGTTAAAGTTATGGTTAAGATTATTGTTAGTTTTAGTGTTAAGCTTACGGTTTTGGTTTGTGTAAGGGTTAGGGGTATGTTTAGGGTTACACTTTTGGTTATGATGAGGTTTCGTGTTTGACTAAATGTTAGGGTAATTTTTAGGGTTATCGTTAGGTTTAGTGTTAGGTTTAGGGTTATAATTTGGCTTAGGTTTAGGGTTATTGGTAGGGTTATGTAATCAGTTTGTGCTAAGATTATGTTTACATTTAGGTTATGGTTAGTGTTAGATTTAGTGTTAGTGTTATGGTTAGGGATGTTATTAAAATCAGGGATAGTTTTAGGGTTTGGGTTAGTTTTAGGTTAGTGTGAGGTTTAGGTTTAGTGTTACAGTAAGGATTAGGGTTAGGTTTAAGTTTTGTGATAGTGTTAGTGTTAGAGTTAGTTTTAGTATTATGGTTACAGTTATGGTTAGGGTTAAGGTTCTGGTTAGTTTTAGGTTTAGTTTTAGAGTTAGTGTTAGAGTTAGCTTTAGTGTTTGAATTAGAGTTATAGTATGTGTTAGGGTCAGGGTTAGGTTCATGGTTTTAGTTAAGATTAGGGTTAGTTTAGTGTTAGGATTAGGGTTTGTGTAAGAGTTACCCTTGGGGTTAGGGTTAGTGTTTCATTTAGGGTTAGGGTCAGGTTTAATGTTAGTGTTATTTTTAGGGTTATGGTTAGTATTAGGTTCAGGTTTAGGGTTAGGTTTAGTGACCTGGTTAGTGTTAGGGTTAGGATTCATGTTAGTGTTAGGGTTATGGTTAGTTTTAGTGTTAGGGTTAGTCTGATTGTCAGGATTAGTTTAGGGTAAGGATAGGGTTAGGTTAGTGAGAAAATTAGTTTAGGGTTTGAGTTAGGTTTCCTGTTAGGGTTATGTTTAGGGCTAGTGTTAGTTTTAGGGTTAGGATTAGGTTTACAGTTTGTGTTTTGGTTAAGATTAGTGTTAGGGTTGGTGTTAGTGTTAGGATTAGTGTTATTTATTGGGTTAGGCTACGGTTACGGTTATGTTTAGGGTTAGTGTTAGGTTAAGTTTTATTGTTAGAGTTAGTTTTAGGGTTATGGTTAGGTTTAGATATACGGTTACATTTAGGGATAGGTTTAGGGTTAGTGTAGGGTTAAGGTTCCATTTAGTGTTATGGTTATTGTTATGGTTAGGTTAGGAATAGTTAGTGGAAGCTTTAGCATTAGGTTTAGTGTTAGTAAGGGTTAGGGTTAGGTAAGGGTTAGGTTCAGGCTTAGGTTAGGTTTAGGGTTATGGTTTGTGTTATGGTTTGGGTTAGGTTTTGTGTTAGGATTAGCATTAGTGTTAGGGTTAAAGTTAGGTTTAGGGTTAGGGTTAGATTTAGGGTTAGTATTAGAGTTAAAGTTAGGGTAAGCTTTAGAATTAGTGTTAGAGTAAGGATTAGGTTTATGATTAGGTTAATTTTGGGGTTACTGTTATGGTTAGGGTTAGTTTTATGGTAAGTGTTATGGTTAGGATTAGGTTTAGGTTTAGTGCTCTGGTTAGGGTTAGGGTAACATTGAGTGTTAGGGTTAGGTTTCAGTTTAAAGTTAGGTTTAGTGTTAGGGTTCGGGATAGGTTAATTGTAAGGGTTTGGGATAGGTGAGTGTGAGGGTTAGTGTTAAGGTTAATTTGGGTTTAGTTTTAGGATTAGTTTTATGGGTTTTTAGGGTAAGATTAGTATTACAGTTAGGTGTACAGTTTGGATTAGGGTTAGGTTTAGTGTTAGGGTAAGTGGTACGGTTAGGGTTAGTGTTAGTTAGGGTTAGTGTTAGAGTGATGGTAAGGTATAGTTTGGGGGTTAGTGTTAGGATTAGGGATAGTGTTGGGATTAGTGTTAGGATTAAGTTTAGGGTTTGTGTTAGAGTTAGGGTGAGTGTTAAGGTTAGGGTTAGGGCTATATTTAGGGTTAGTGATAAGCTGAGTTTCAGGGTTAATGTTATTGTTAGGGTTAGTGTTAGTTTTAGGATTAGTGTTAGGGTGAGGTTTAGGGATAGTTTTAGTATTAGGATGAGGGTTAGTATTAGGGTTATTGTTAAATTTATGTTTAGTTTCATGGTTAGGCTTATTGTTACTTTTAGGTTAGGGTTAGGGTTAGTTTTAGTATCAGTGTTAGGGTTAGGGTTAGTTATAAGTTTAGGGTTATGTTTAAAGTTAGTGTTAGTGATAGGTTTATGGTTTGGGCCAGGGCAGTGTTTGGGTTAGCGTTATGATTAGTGTTATGGTTAGTGTTGCTGTTAAGGATAGGTTTAATGATAGTGTTAGGGTTAATGTTAGGTTTAGGGTTAAGTTTAGGGTTAGGGTTAGGGTTAGGGTGAGGTCTAGGTTTAGAGTACCTGTGAGGGTTAGGGTTACAGTTATGGATAGAGGTAGTGATAGGAATGGGTTTATTATTGTTAGTGTTAAGGTATATGTTAGGGTGAGGTTTAGGTTTAGGGTTATGGTTACGTTTAAGGTTAGGCAGCTTATAGTTACGTTTAGGGTTAGAGTTAGGGTTCATATTAAAGTGATGGTTAAAATTAGGGTTAGGGTTTGTGTTAGGGATATGTTTAGGGTTAGACTTATGTTAGTTTAAGGTTAGGGTTAGGGTAATTTTTAGGATTAATGATTTATTTATGGTTAGTCTTAGGTTTAGTTTTAGTGTTAGGTTTAGGGTTAGTATTAGTGTTTGGGTTAGGGTTAGGTTTAGTGTTAGGGTTAGAGTTAGGTTAGGGTTAGACTTAGGTTAGAGTTAGGGTTAGTGTTAGGTTTAGGGTTAGGGTTAAAGTTATGGTTAAGTTTAGGGTTTGTGTGTTAGTTAAGATTAGGTTCATGTTTTTGTAAGGATTAGGGTTACAGGAAATCTTACAGTTAGAGTGAGGGTTAGGATTGGCGTTAGGGTTAGTATTCGGGTTATGGTAATGTTTAAGGTTAAAATTAGTGTTAGCATTAGAGTTACAGCTAGGGAGAGTGTTAAGGTTTGTGTTAGGTTCAGTATTAGGGTTAGGATTACGGTTACTGATAGAGTTAGTGTTAGTATTAGGGTTACGTTTAGGGTTAGATTTAGGATTATGGTTAAGGTTAGGGTTAGGGTTAGTATTAGGGTTTGTGATAGGGTGAGGTTTAGGTTTAGGGTTATGATTACAGTTATGGTTAGAATTTGGATTATGTTTAGTGTAGGGGTACATTTAGGTTTGGGTTAGTGTTAGTGTTGTGTTATGGTTTGTGTTAGAGTTAGATTTAGGGTTACGTTTAGGGTTAACTTTATTGTTAGTATTATTGTTAGATTTAGGTTATGGTTAGTTTTAGGGTTAGTCTTACGGTACAGGTTAGGATAAGGTTTAGGTTAGGTTTAGTGTTAGGGTTAAGTTAGGATTAGGGTTGTGGTAAGCATGAGGATTTGTATTAGGGTGAAGTTTAGGGTTAGGGTGAGTGTTAATGTTAGTGTTAGGGTAGTGTTAGGGTGAGGTTTAGTTTTTGTGTTAGGGTTTGGGATAGATATAGGGTAAAGTTTAGGATTAGGGTTAGAGTTAGTGTTAGCATTAGGATTAGGGCTAGTGTTAGTATTAGTTTTAAGGTTAGTGTTAATGTTAGAAATAGGTTTATGGTTTGGGTTAGGGTGAGATTTAGTGTTAGGGTTAGGATTAGAGTTAATTTTACGGTTAGTGGAAGTTTTAGCATTAGGTTTAGTGTTAGTGTTTTTGTTAGTTTTAGGGTTAGGGTAAGGGTTAGTGTTAGGATTAGGATTAGGTTTAGGTTTATTTAGTTTTATGGTTTGGGTTAGGGTTAATGTTAGGGTTAAGGTTAAGGTTTGTGTTAGGTTCAGGTTTAGGGTTAGGATTTCAGGTCTCATTTGGGTTAATTTAGTGTTAGTGTTATGGTTTGTGTTACTGTTATGGTTCGGGTTAGGCTTAGTGTTTTATTTAGGGTTAAGGTTAGAGTTAGGATTAGGATTAGTGTTAGTGATAGGTATTAGGTTAGGGTTAGGTTTAGAGTTAGTGATAGAGTAATGGTTAGAATCAGGATTAGTATTAGGGTCATGGTTATGTTTAGGGTTAGGTTAGCATTAGGATTATTCTAGTTTGAGTGTTATAATTGTGGTTAGGGTTTGTGCTAGGTTAGGGTTAGGATTAGAGTTACGGTTATGGTTAAAGTTAGGGTTTGTGTTCATGTTAGGGTGAGTGTTAGGTTGAGGGTTAGGGTTAGGTGTAGTGTTAGTTTTAAGGGTAGGTTTATGGTTATTTAGTTTAGGGGTAGGATTTGGGTTAGAGACAGGGTTAGTGTTAAGTTTAGGATTAGTGTTAGAGTTAGGATTATTTTTAGGTTTAGGGTTAGGGTTAGTTGTAGGGTTAGGGTTAGTGTAGATTTAGTGTTGGGGTTAGGTTAGTGATAGGGTTAGGTTCAAAGTTCTGATTGGGTTTTGTGTTAGGTTTATTTTTAGGGTTAGTGTTATGGTTAGGGTTAGGATACAGTTTAGGTTTAGTGTTACAGTTACGGTTAAGTTTAGATTTAGTGTTAGTAACAGGGTTAGTGTTAGGTTTAGTGTTAGGATTAGTGTTACCTTTCCTAGTAGTGTCAGTTTTAGTGATATGGATAAGGTTAGATTTAGGGTTGGTGTTAGTGTTAGGGTTACAGTTAGTGTTAGGTATAGTTGTAGGTTTACAGATAAGTTTAGATTTAGTGTCAGGATTAGGGTTACAGTTAGTGTTACAGTTAGGATTAGGGTTAGTTTTGTTTTAGGATTAGTGTTAGTTTTAGCTTTAGTTTTATGGTTAGTGTTAGGGTTAGAGTTAGAATTTGGTAATGTTAGAGTTAGGGTTTGGTTTGGTTTAGGGTTATGGTTTGTGTTAGGGTTTGTATTAGGCTTAGAGTTATGGGTAAGGTTATGGTTAGTTGTAGGGTTAGGGTTACAGTTAGTGTTAGTGTTAATAGTAGGGTTAGGTTTAGATTAAGTGTTAGGGTCAGCATTAGGTTTAGGTTTAGGTTCAGGGTTAGGGTAAATTTTGGGTTTAGTTTTATATTTAGGGTTAGTTTTAGGGTTAGTGTTAATGTTAGTGATAGAGTTAGGGTTAGGTTTTATTAGGGATAGGGTTAGGGTAAGGTTTACGGTTAGAATTAGGTTGTTTTAATTTTAGTTTTAGTGTTAATATATGGGTTAGGATTAGGGTTAGGGTTAGTGTTAAGTTTTGTTTTAGGGTATTGTTAGTATTAGTGTTAGGGTTACAGTTCCGATTACAGTTAGGTTTAGGTTTAGGGTTAGTGTTAGTGTTAGGGTTAGTGATAAAATTAGAGTTATTTTTAGCATTGGTATTATGTTTAGAGTAATGGTAAGAGGTAGGTTTATGGTTAATTTTAGGGTTAGAAATAGGGTTAGTGTTAGAATGAGGCTTAGTGTTCATGTTAGGGTTAGGTTTAAGGTGAATTTTATGGTTAGGTTTCGGGTTAGGGTAAGCTTAAGTACTTGAGTTAAAATTAATGTTAGTGTTATAGATAGTGTTAGGGTTAGCAATAGGTTTAGGTTTAGTGTTAGGCTTAGGGTTAGGGTTACTGTTGCCATTAGGGTTATGGTTAGGTTTAGCGTCAGGTTTAGGGTTACAGTTAGTGATAGGTTTCTATTTAGGGTTAGTGTTTGTGATAGGGTTAGGTTTGGGCTGAGGTTTAGTGTTAGGTTCGGGTTAGGATTCATGTTAGGGTTAGTGATACTGTTAGGGATACGGTTAAGGGTAGTGTTAGGATTATTGTTAGGGTTAGGGTTTGTGTTAGTGATATGGTTAGGGTTAGGATGAGTAATAGGTAAGTTTTAGGGTTATGGTTATGATTACAAATTGAGTTAGTGTTAGGGTTAGGTTTAGAATTAGTGTTAGGATTACGGTTATTGTTATGGTTAGTGTTAGGGTTAGTATTAGGGTTTATGTTACGGTGAAGTTTAAGGTTAGTTTTGGTCTTCAGTTATGGTTACGATTCATGAAAGGGTGAAGTTCAGGGTTAGGGTTAGGTTTTTGGTTGAGGTTAGGAATCAGGTTAGGATTATGGTTAGGATTATTTTTGGGTTAGGATTAGGGTTAAAGTTTGTTTTAGGGTTAAATTTAGGGTTAGGTTTTGGTTTAGGGTTATTGTTAGTGTTCTCCTTAGATTTAGGGTTAAGGTTAGTTTTAGAGTTTGTGTTAGGTATAAGGTTAGTGAAAGGTTTAGGTTAGGGTTTGGGTTAGGTTGGGTTAAGGTATGGTTAGATTTAGGGTTTGTGTTAGGGTTAGGGTTAATGTTAGGGCTAGTGTTACTGTTAGGGTTATGGTAAGGGTTAGGGTTTGTGTTAGGGTTAGGGTTTAGGTTAGTGTTATGGTTAGGGATAGGGTTAGCATTATGGTTAGGATTAGGGTTAGAGTTAGTGTTAGCATTAGTGTTAGGATTAGTGTTAGGGTTATGATTATTGTTTGTGGTAGGTTTTGGGTTAGTGTTAATGTTAGCATTAGAGTTAGGGTTAATGTTAGCATTATTTTTAGGGTTAGGGTTTATGATAGTGTTAGGTTTAGGTTTAGGATTAGAATTAAGGTTAGAATAAGCATTAGGTTTTGTTAGGGTTAATGTTAGGGATAGCATTATAGTTAAGTTTATGTTTAGTGTTAGGGTTAGTGTTAGTGTTAGGTTTTGGTTTGGGTTAGTGTTAGGTTGAGGGTTAGGGTTAGTGTTATTTTTAGGGTTAGTGTTATATTAGGTTTATGTTTAGTGTTAGGGTTAGTATTAGTGTTAGGTTTTGGTTTGGGTTATTGTTAGGTTGAGGGTTAGGGTTAGTGTTATTTTTAGGGTTAGTGTTATATTAGGTTTATGTTTAGTGTTAGGGTTAGTATTAGGGTTAGGGTTAGAGTTAGGTTTAGTGATCTGGTTAGGGTTATTATTAGGGTTAGGATTAGTATTAAGGTTAGGGTTAGAGTTATTTGGTTAGGGTTAAGGTTAAGGTTATGGCTTGGGTTATGGTTAGAGATAGTGTTATGACTAGCATTAGAATTAAGTTTAGCCTTAATGTTAGGGTTAGCATTAGGGTTATGGCAACTATTAGGTTGATTGTTAGTGTTAGGTTTAGTGTTAGGGTTAGGGGTTGAAATAAGCTTAGGGTAAAATTTAGCTTTAGTGTTAGGGTTAAGGTTAGTGTTAGTTTTAGAGTTAGGTTATATTTAGAGTTACAATTAGATTTAGGTTTAGGTTTAAGTTTAGATTTAGGGTTAGTGTTAAATTTAGTGTTAGAGTTAATGTTATGGTGAGGTTTAGGGTTAGGGTTAGGGTTAGGGTTAATGTTGGGTTTTGGATTAGAGTTAGAGTTAGTTTTAGGGTTAGGGTGAGGTTTGTGTTGAGTTTAGTTTCAAGGTCAGTTTAAAATTTGGTTTATGGGTAGGATTAAGATTAGTGTTAGGGTTAGTGTCAGTGTTAATTTTTGAATTAGAGTTAGTGTCAGGTTTAGGTTTAGAGTTACGGTAGTGTTTAGTGTTAGGTTTAGTGTTAGGTGGAAGGTTAGGGTTAGGGTTAGTGTTCGTATTAGAGTTAAGCATAGGTTTTGAGTTTTTGTTAGGGTTAGAGTTTGGGTTATAATTAGTGTTATATTTAGGTTTAGGTTTCATTTTATGTTAGGGTTAGCATGAGGGTTAGGTTTAGGATTAGGATGAGGTTTAATGTTAGTGTTTGGTTTAGGGGTAGGGTTAGTGTTAAGGATAATGTTAGGGTTAGGGATAGTTTTAGAATTAGTGTTAGTGTTAGGGTTAGGGTTAGTGTTAGCGTTAGGGTGACGGTCACCTTTAGGTTTGGTTTTAGTGTTAGGGTTAGTGTTAGGCTACTATTAGGGATAGGGTTAGTGTTAGGTTTAGTGTTGGGGTTTGGTTTAGGGTTAGTTGTAGTTTAAGAGAGGATTTGAGTTAGGGTTAGGTTAAGTGTTAGCTTTAGTGTTAAGGTTTGTGGTAAGGTTAGATTTAGGGTTAGGTTTATGACAGGGTTAGGGTTAGGAAAAGTGTTAGGTATATGAATAATGTTAGGGTTAGTTTTAGGGTTAGTGTTCAGGTTAGGTTTAGTGTTAGCGTTATGGATAGGTTTAGAGTTAGGGTTAGTGTTAGGGTTAGGTTTAGAGTGAGGGTTATTGTTAAAATTAGTGAAAGGATTGTAATTGGGGTTAGGTTTAGTGTTAGGTTTAGATTTAGGGTTAATGTAGGTTTACCATTAGTGTTAGGGTTAGTGTTAAGTTTACTGTATGGTTTAGATTTAGGGTTTGTGTTAGGATAGGGTAAGGGTTAGGGGTAGTATTAGGGTATAGTTAGGCTTTAGTTTAGGATTGCGGTTAGGTTTGCGGTTAGTTTTAGTTTAAGGTTTAGGGTTAGGGTTAGTGTTAAAGTTAGGTTTACGAATAGGATTAATGTTAATTTTAGGGATAGTGTTAGTGTTAGGTTTAGAGTTAATTTTAGGGATAGGGTTAGTGTTAGGTTTAAAGTTAGGATTTGGTTTAGTATTAGGGTTAGGTTTAGGGTTAGGGTTAGGTTTTTTGTTAGGCTTAGGGTAATGGTTAGAGTAAGCATTTGTGTTAGGGCTAGGGTTAGGTAAGGTTAAGGTTTACAGTTAAAACTATGGGTAGGATTAGGTTATGGTTAGTTTTAGGGTTATAGTTAGGGTTAGTGTTTGTGTTAGGTTTTGGGTTAGTGTTAATATTCGGTTTATGGTTAGGGTTAAGTTTAGGGTTCGATTTAGTGATATGGTTTATGTTAGTGTTTTTGTCAGGTTTGTGGTTAAAGTTACGGTTGGGATTATGGTTAGGATTAGATTTAGGTCTGGGGTTAGGGTTAAGGTTAGTGTTAGGGTTAGCATTGTGGTTAGACTTAGAGTTAATGTTAAGGTTACCATTAGTGTTAAGTTTAGTGTTCGGGTTAGTTTTAGGGTTAGGTTTAGGTTGCGGGTTAGCATTAGAGTTAGGATTAGTTTTATGTTTAGGGTTAGTGTTTGTGTTAGGTTTAGTGTTAGAGGAAGGCTTAGGGTTTGTGTTATTTTTAGGGTTAGATTTATGGTGAGGGTTGAAATTAGGATTTGGTTAGGGTTAGGGTGAATGTTAGGGTTAATTTTAGATTTTGTGTTAGTGTTAATGTTAGGTTTAGTGTTAGGTTAGGTTTACTGGTAGGATTAGGACTATGGTTAGGGTTAGTGTTAGAGTTAGTATTGGTTTTCAGGTTAGTTTTAGTGTTAGGGTTACAGTTAGGTCTGTATTAGGGTTAGTGTTAGGGTTAGGTTTTGTGTTAGTTTTAGGGTTAGGGTGATTGTTAGGTTTAGGATTAAGGTAAAGTTGAGGGCTATTGTTATATTTAGGTTTATGGATAAGGATAGGGTTAGAGTTTGGGTTAGGTTTAGTGTTAGTGTTAGGGTTAAGTACAGTGTTAGGGTTATGAGTAGTTTAGTGTTATTGTTAGGGTTAGAGTTAGTATTATTATTATGGTTAGGGTTAGAGTTAGGTTTAGTGTCAGTATTAGGGTTGGGTTTTGTGTTAGGGCTAGTGTTAGTGAAAGTGTTATGGTAATGGTAAGGTTTAGGGTTAGTGTTAGGTTTAGGGTCAGGGTCATAATTATTTTTATGGTTAGTTTTTTTGTTAGGGTTTGTGTTAGGGTTAGGATTAGTGTTAGTGTTAATATTAGGTTTATGGTTAGGTATAAGTTTATTGTTATGTTTAGCATAAGGTTTAGTGTTAGTGTTAGGGTTAGTGTTCCGTTTATGGGAAGGTTTAGGGTTAATGTTAGTGTTGTGTTAGGGTTAGTATTAGTGTTACGGTTAGTGTTAGCATTATGTTTAAGGTAAGTGTTAAGTTTAGGGTTAAGGATAGGGGAACTGTAAGGGTAAGTGTTTGGGTTCATGATAGTTTTAGGGTTAGTGTAAGGAATAGGGTTGGGGTTAGTTTTAGATTTAGGTGTAAGTTTAAGGTTAGTGTTAGTGTTAGAGTTAGGGTTAGTGGTAGAATTAAGTTTAGGGTTATGTTTAGATTTAGCTTTAGTGTTAGAATTAGGTTTACATTTCCTGTTAAGGTTAGGGATAGGGTTAGGGTTTGGTAGGGTTAGTGTTTGGTTTAGCATTAGGGTTAGTGTTAGGATTAGAATTAGGATTAGTCTTAGGTAAGTATGAGAGTTAGGGTTAGGTTAGGGTCAGTGTTATGGATTAGGTGAGGGTTTCTGTTAAGTTTAGGTTTAGGGTTAGTGTTAGTCTTAATGTTAAGATTAGTGTTAGGTTAAGGATTAGTGTTTGATTTAGAGTTAGGTTTTGTTTTAGGGTTAGTTTTAGTGGTATTCATAGTGTTTGGGCTCGTGTTAAGGTTAGGGTTATGGTTATTGTTAAGTTTAGTGTTATCTTTATGGTTAATTTTAGGTTTAGGTAAGGTTAGCATTAGGGTTATGTTAGGGTTATCATTATGGTTTCATTTAGGGTTACATTTAGGTTTACAGTTATTGTTAGGGTTACTCTTTTGGTTAATTTTAGGGTTAGATTTAGCACTTTGATTTGGGTTATGTTTAGTGTTAGGGTTAGGGTTAGGTTTAGGGTTACTCTCAGTGTTAGGGTTAGGGTTACTGTTAGTGTTAGATTTCGGGTTAAGTTTAGGTTTTGTGTTAGGGTTATAGTTAGGGATATAGTTAGGTTAAGTGTTAGAGTTAGAGTTAGTGTTATTGTTATGATTAGTTTTGGGGTTAGGGTTTAGGTAAGACTCAGGGTTTGGGTTGGGTATAGGGTTAGGGAATATGGTTTTTGTTAGAGTTAGGGTTAGGATTGGGTTTTGTATTAGAGTTAGAGTTAGGTTAGGGTTAGCATTAAGATTAGGATTCATGTTACAGTTAGGGTTATGTTTAAGATTAGGGTTAGTTTTAGGGTTACAAGTAGAGTTAGTGTTTGTTCTAGGGTTAGGATTAGGGTCAGGATAGGGTTGGGGTTAGAATTATGCTTATTGTTTGGGTTAGGGTAGGGTTAGAGTTAGGATTAGATTTAGGATAAAGGTTAGGGTTAGGGTTAGATTAGTGTTAGGGCTATGTTTATGGTCCATGTTAGAGTTAGTGTTAGTGTTAGTGTTAAGTTTAGGTTTTATTTTAGGGTTAGGGTTATGATTAGTGTTAGGATTACAGTTAGGTTGAGCATTAGTGGTAGGGTTGGTTTATTATAAGGTTTAGTGTTAGTGTTGGGGTTCGAATTAGGAACACTGTTTGCTTTAAAATTAGGGTTATGGTGAGATTAGTGTTATGGTTATTGTTAGGGTTAGGTTTACGTTTAGGGTTTGCATTAAGGTTAGTGTTAGTGTTAGAATTTGTGTTAGAGTTAGTGTTTTTGTTAGTGATATGGTTAGGGTTAGGTTTAGCAATAGGGTTCCGTTTAGATTCAGAGTTAGATTTAGTGTTAGTGTCAGGTATAGTTTAAGGATTAGGATTAATGATAAAGTTAAAGTTGTGGTTAGGGTTAGGGTAAGGGTTAGTGTTACGGTGATGATTAGGAAAAGGGTTAAGATTAGGATTCCTGGTAGTTTTAGTTTTAGGTTTAGTGTTACAGTTGGGACAAATTTAGGGTTAATGATAGAGTAAGGGTTACGTTTAGGGTTAGTTTTAGGTTAGGCTTAGTTTTAGGGTTAGGTCATGGTTAGATTTATGGATAGAGTTACTGTTGTGTTATGGTTAGGGTTAGTGTTGGGTTTAGTGTTACGGTTAGAGTTAAAGTTAGTGTAAGAATTAGGTTTAGGTTTAGGTTTAGGTTTAGGAGAAATTTTAGGATTAGGTTTATGGTTATGGTTAGAATCATTGTTAGTGTAGAATTAGGGTTAGTGTTTGTGTTAGAGATAGGGTTAGGGTTAGTTGTAGAACTAGGTTTAGGGTTTGTGTTAGGGTTACCATTATGGTTTTGTTTAGAGTTACAGATATGGTTTGGATTAGGGTTAGGTTTAGAGTTAGTTCTAGGGTAGTTTTGTTTTAAGGTTAGGGTTACTGTTAGTGTTACGGTTAAGGTTAAGTTTAGGTTTAGGTTTAGTGTTAGTGTTAGGGTTAGGGTTAGAGTTAGGGTTAGGTTAAGGTTAGGGTTATGGTTAGGGTATGTGTTAGAGTTAGGGTTAGGTTAGGGTTATATTTAGGGTTAGGGTTAGGATTAGGCTTTGAGTTAGTGTTAGTTTAGGGTTTGGGTTAGGGACAGGATTATTGTTAGGGTTAGGGTTAGTATTTGTGTTAGCATAAGTGTTCGGATTAGGGTTATAGTTAGGTTTAGGGTGATTGTTAGTGTCAGCTTTAGGGTTAGTGTTAGGTCTAGGGTTAGGGTCAGTGTAAGATTTAGGCTTAGGGTTACAATTAGGGTTATTGTTATGGTTAGGATTAGGGTTAGTGTTATGGTTAGGGTTAGGTCTAGTGTTAGGGTCAGTGTAAGGTTTAGGCTTAGGGTTAGAATTAGGGTTATTGTTAGGGTTAGGATTAGGGTTAGTGTTATGGTTAGGGTTAGGGTTAGGGTAGAGTTAGTGTTAATGTTGGGGTTAGAGTTAGTGATAAAGTTAGGTTTAGGGTTAGGTTTAGTTTTAGTTTATCATTATGGTTAGTGTTAGGTTAGGGTCCGTTTTATGGTTAGGGTTGGTGTTTGTGTTTCGGTTAGGATTAGTCTAAGTGGTATTACTACGGTTAGGATTAGAATTAGTTTTAGTTTTTGTGTTAGGGTTAGGTTTAGGTTTAGGTTTAGGTTTAGGGTTATGGTTAGAATTAATGTTATTTTAAATTTAGGGTTAGTTTTAGTGTTAGGATTAGGGTTAGTGTTTGTTTTAGGGTTACTGATAGGGTTGTATATAGGTTTACTATTACAGTTAGGATAGGGTTAGGGATAGGGATAGGTTTAGGGTAGGATAGGGTTAGGGTTATTGTTAAAGTTATATTTTTTGTTAGGATTAGGGTTAGGCTTAGGTTTAGTGTTACTGTTAGGATTACTGTTAGTGTTAATTTAGGTTTAAGGTTAGGGTTAGTGTTTTGGTTAGGTTTAGGGTTAGTGTTAGATTTAAGTTTAGTGTTTGGGTTAGTGTTAGGTTTAAGGTAAGGGTTAGCATTAGTGTTTGGTTTAGGATTATAATGAGGTTTAATATTAGTGTTAGGGTTAGGTTTAGTGTTAGGGTTAGGGTTAGGTACAGGGTATAGTGATGGTTAGGATTAGGTTTACTCTTAAGGTTAGGATTGCATTTAAATTTAGGGCTAGGGTTAAATTTAGGGTTAGTGTTATTGTTATGGTTAGGGTTAGACTTAGGTTTAGGGTTTATGTTAGGTTTAGGGATAGGGTTAGGTTTATGATTAATGTTAGAGTTAGGGTTAAGTTTTGGGTGATGTTTAGGCTTACTGGTGTGGTTAGAATTAGGGCTCATGTTAGGATTGGGGTTATAGTTAGTGTTGGGTTAGTGCTAGTGTTAGGATGTGTTTTTTGTTAGGTAAGCATTAGCCTTAGGGTTAGGTAAAATTAGGTTTATGATTTGGGTTAGGGTGGTTGTTAGGTTTAGGATTTAAATTAGGGTTAGTGTTTGGTTGAGGCTTAGAATTACGTTTTGTGTTAGGGTTATGGTTACTTTTATGGTGAGGTTTATGGTTATGGATAATGTTAAGTTTCAAGTTAGGGTTAGGGATAGGATTATGTTAGGGTTAGGGTTAGGGATTGAGTTAGGTTTAGGGTTCGGGTTAGGGTTAGGTTAGGGTTAGTGTTAGGGTTAGGATTAGCCTTAGGATGTTGGTTCATCTTAGGGTAATAGTTAGGGTTAGTGTAATTGCTAGGATTAGGTTAACATTAGAATTATTGTTAGTGTTAAGTTTAGGATATGTTTAGGGTTACGGATTTCGTTAGGATTAGAAATAAGTATGAGTTAGTGTTAGGGTTAGAGATCTGGTTAGGGTTATGGTTAGTGTTAGGGTTAGGGATACAGTTAAGTTTAGGGTTATGGTTAAGTTTAGTCTTAGGGTATGGTTAGGATTTGGGTAAGTTTTAGGTTTAGGATAATTTGAAGGTTGAGATTAGAATTTGATTTAGGATTAGGGTTATGGTTAATGTTAGCGTTAGGATTATGGTTAGGATTACGTTAGTGTTAGGGTTAGTGTTAGTGTTAAATTTTGAGTTAGATTTTTGGTTAGGGTTAATGTTAGGGTAGGGATAGAATTAGGGTTAGTTTTTAGTGTTAGGATTAGGTTTAAGTTTATGGTTGGTGTTAGGATTAAGGTAAGCATTAGGATTAGAAGTAGGTTTAGTGTTAGGTTTAGAATTAAAATTCTTGTTAAGGTTAGGGTTAGAGTGAGTGTTTGGGTTAAGGTTAGGGTGAGGACTAGGGTTAGTGTTTGTTTTAGGGTTAGGGTTAGGGTTAATTATACTGTTAGAATTATGGACAGGTTTAGAATTAGTGTAATTATTAAAGTTAGGTTAAGGATTAGTGTTATTGTTAGGGTTAGGGTTAAGATTAGTGATAGAGTTAGGTTTAGGGTTAACCATAGTATTAAGGAAAGGGTTAGGGTTAGTGTTACTGTTAGGGTTATGCTTAGTGTCTGAGTTAGGATTTGGGTTAGAGTTGTTGTTAGGGTTAAGGTTACAGTTATGATTAGGTTTGGGTTAGGGTTAGTGTTAGTTTTAGGATTAGGTTTTGGGTTAAGATTAGTATTAGAATTTACTTAAGGATAGGGTTAGGGTTAGTTTTAGGGTTAGGGTTAGGGTTATGTTTAGGGTTACTGTTAGGTTTATGGAAGGGTTAGGATTAGGGTTAGGTTTAATGTTAGTGTTCAAATTAGGGTTTGTGTTAGGATTCGGGTTTGGGTGAGTGTTATTGTTAGGGTTAGGGTTAGTGTTATGGTTAGGGTTAGAGTTAGGATTATTTTTAGTGTTAGTGTTATGGTTGGGATAATTGTTAGGGTACGGGTTATGATTAGGCTTAGTGTTAGTGTTAGTGTAAGGGTTAGTGTTAGGGTTTGGTTTGGTTTAGGTTAGTGTTATGGATACGGATAATATTTGGGTTATATTTAGAGTTAGAATTAGGATTAGGCTTAGTGTTTGAATTATGATTAATTTTAGAGTTAGAATTAATGTTTGTGTTAGGGTTAGAGTTAGAGTTAGAATGAGTGTTATTGTTAGGGTTAAGGTTATGCTTAGGGTTAGGGTTAGTGTTAGGTTTGGGGTTATTTTTAGGGTTAGAATTAGTGATAGGGTTATGTTTGGGACTAGGTTTATTGTTAGGGTTATGGTTAGGTTTAGGGTTACTGTTACAGTTGATGTTAATGTTAGGGTTAGGGTTAGGGTTAGTGTTATGGTTAATGTTAGGGTTAGGGTTAGACTTAGGGTTTGTGTTAATGTTAGGGTTATAATTTGGATTATGGTTAGTGTTAGGATTAGGGTTAGGGTTTGGTTTCGGGTTGCATTGAGGGAGAGGTTTCGTGCTACTTTTAATTTTAGTGTTAGGGTTAGCGTTAATTTAAGGTTTGTGTTAGGGTTAAGTTTCATATTAGAATTAGTGTTAGGGTTAGATTTAGTGTTTGTGTTAGGGTTATAGTTACAGTGAGTGCTAGGGTTAGGGTTATGTTTTGGGTGATGGATAGGGTTAGGGTTAGGTTTATTGTTAGTGTTTGTGTTAGGCTTAGGGATAGAGTTTATTATAGTGTTAGGGTAGGGAAAGGTTTACAGTTACTTTTAGGTTTAAGGTTAAGTTTAGGGTTAGTCTTATAATTAGTGTTAGGGATAGGGTTAAGATTAGTGATTGTTTAGATTTGAGGTTAATTTAAAGTAAGGGTTGAGGTTAGGGTTAGGATTAGATTTAGTTTTGTGGTTACACTTAATGTTAAGTTTAGTGTTAGTGTTAGAATAAATGTAAGGGTTGCATTAGGGTTAGCATTAGTCTTAATGTTATAGTATGTGTTAGGCTTTGGGTTAGGGTGAGTGTTACTGTTAGTGTTAGGTTTGTGTTAGGATTAGGATTAGTGTTAAATATACTGTTAGGGTTAAGGATAGATTTAGAGTTAGCGTTAGAGTTAAGGTTAGGTTTAGGGAGCTGGTTATATTTAGGGTTAGGTTTATGGTTATTGTTGGCGTTAGGGTAATGGTTAGGGTTAGTGTTAGGGTAAGTGTTAGGTTTAGGGTTAGTGTTAGGTTTAGTATTAGGTTAGTGTAAGGGTTAATGTTAGTTAGGGTTAGGGTTATGGCTATGTTTAGGGCTATGGTAATGGTTAGGGTAAATATTTGTTTTAGGGTTAGAGTTAGAATTAAGTTTAGAGTTAGGGCTATGGTTAGGGTTAGGTTTATATTCAGAGTTCTAACTTGGGTTAGGTTTATTTTTAGGAGTATGATAAGGTTTACAGTTAAATTTAATGTTAGTTTTAGGGTTAGGGGTAGAGTTAGTTTTAGTATTAGAGTTAGGGTTAGGGTTATGGTTAGGATTAGTGTTAGTGATAGTTTTGGGGATATGGTTAGGTTTAGAATTCATAATATAATTAGGTTTGAGGTTAGGTTACTGTTAGGTTTAGGGTTAGTGTTAAAGTTTGTGTTAGTGTTTGGGTGAAGGTTAGTGTTAGTTTTAGGATTAGATTAGACTTAGAGTTGGTGTTAAAGTTAGGGTTATGGTTAGAATTAGTGTTGTCTTAGTGTTAGGGTTATTGGTAGGTTCAGCATTGGCTCTAGGGTTAGGGTTATTGTTAGGTTTAGGGATAGGGATAGGATTAGTTTTAGGGTTAGGTTTTGGGTTAAGTTTAAGGTTTGTGTAATGGTTAAGTTAAAGGTTAGGATTAGGGTTAGGGTTCTCATAGGGTTAAAATAGTGTTTGTGTTAGTGTTAGGGATATGGTGAGTGTTAGGTTTATGGTGAAAAACAGAATTAGTGTTAGGTTTAGTGTTAGTATTTGTGTTAAGGTTAGGGTTAGGGCTTATTATAGTGTTTGGGTTAGGGATAGGTTTAGAGTTAGTGTTAGGCTTAGGGTTAGTGTTATTTTTAGTGGTAGGGTTACAGTTAAGGTTAGTGATATGGTTAGGTTTATGGTTAAGATTAGTGTTAGGTTTAAGATGAGTGTTAGGGTTAGGTTTGAGTTTGAGTTAGGATTTGGGTTAAGGTTATTTTGAAGGATAGTGTTACATTTAGGAATAGGATGGTGTTAGGGTTAATGTTATTGTTAAATTTTATCTTAGGTTTAGGGATAGGATTAAGTTTAGATTTAGGTTTAGGGTTAAGGTTGGAATTAGGGTTAGATTTATGGTTAGGATTAGTTTTAGTGTCAGGGTTAAGGTAAAAGTTAGGATAAGTGCTAGGATTAGTGTTAGGGTTAGAGTTAGTGTTATGGTTAGTATTAGTGTTAGGGTTAGGTTTAGGGTGAGTATTGGGGTTAGTTTTAGGGTGAAGTTTATGTTTGTGTAAGTATTTGTGTTAAGGTTACTGTTAGGTTTAATTAGAATGTTACGGTTTGGGATAGGTTTAGAGTTAGTATTAGGGTTAGGGTTAGGGTTATTGTTAGGGTAAGGGTTATATTTAGGGTTAAGGTTAGGTTTAGTTTTAGAGTTAGATTTAGGGTTAGTGTCAGGGTTAAGATTAGGTTTTGGTTTAGTATTATGGTTAGGGTTAAGTTTAGTGTTAGGTTTAGGGTTAGGGTTTGTTTTATGTTTATATTGAGGGTTATGGTGAGGGTTATGGTTAGAATTATGGTTAGTGTTAGTGTTAAAAATAGTGTTTGGGTAAGGGTTACTTTTGGGTTTAGGCTTAGGTTAGGGTTAAGGTTAAGGAGAGAGTTAAAGTAAGGATGAGTTTTAAAGTTATGCTATGGTTAGGATTATGATTAGGATCATGATTAAGATAAAGATTAGTTTTAGGGTTAGGATTGATTAGGGTTAAGGTTAGTGTTTCGGTACTGTTGCGTTTACGAGTACGTTTAGCGTTACGGATATAATTAGGTTTAGTTTAGGTTTAGTGTTAGGGTTAGGGTTATGGTTAATGTTAGGTTAAGGGTTATATTTAGGGTTAGGTTTACAGATAGCTTTAAAATTAGTATTAGGATTATAGTTAGCGTTTGTGATAGGGTTAAGTTTAGGTGTAGGTTTTTGTTAGGGTAAGGTTTAGGGTTAGAGTTAAGGTTATGGATAAAATTAGGGTTTTATTTAGGGTTAGAATTAGTATTACGTTCCATGTTAAGATTACAGTAAGGTTTAGATTTAGAGTTAGTGTTAGGTTTTAGGGGTAGGGTTTGGGTTAGTGTTAGTGTTAGGGTTAGGGTTATTGTTAGGCTTAAGATTAGGGTTAGGGTAGTGTTACTGTTAGGGTTAAAATTAAGTTAGTGTTAGGGTTAGGGTTAGACTAGTGTACATGTTAGGGTTAGGGTTAGGTTTTGGATTAGGATTATTATTAGGGTTTGGGTTAGAATTAGGTTTAGGGTTAGTTTAAGGGTGAGAGTTAGTGTTAGTGTTAGCGTTACCATTAGGTTTAGTGTTAGTGTTAGGGTTAGGGTTAGTGTTAGGGTTAAGAATAGGCTTCCTGTTAGGGTGAGTATTAGGGTTATGTTAGATTCAGTGTGTTAGGGTTAGGGTTAGGGTTAGCAATAGTTTACTTAGAGATAGGTTGAGGTTTAGGATTAGGGTTAGAGTTAGTATTAGGGTAAGGGTAGGGCTAGTGTATGGTTAGGGTTATTATTAGGATTAGGTTTAATGTTAGGGTTAATATTAATTTTAGGGATTATTTTTAGGGTTAACTTTAGGGTTAGGTTGTGAATGGTTAGGGTTATGGTTATGAATACAGTTAGTGTTAGGTTTAGGGTTAGTGTTATGATTATTTTTAGGGTTAGGTTGAGAGTTAGCATTAGGGTTAGCATTAGGGTTTTCGTTAATGGTTAGTGCTAGGGTTAGCATTAAGGGTATGGTTAGGGTTAGTGTTAGGGTTAGTGTTAGGTTTATGTTAGTGTTAGGCTTAGGGTTATGGTTAGGGTTAGGTTTATGGTTAGGGTTATTGTTATGTTTGGATTTAGTTTTAGGGTTAGTGTTCAGGTTAGGGTAATGTTTAGGTTTTGGGTAAGGGTTACAGTTAGGTTTAATGTCATGTTTAGTGTTAAGATTAGTGTTAGTGTTAGTGTTAGGCTTAGGGTTTGCATTAAGTATAGGGTTAGTGTTAGGGATAGTGTTAGGATTTTCATTTTGTTGAGGTTTAGTTTTAGGGCTATGTTTACAATAACAATTAGAGTTAGATTTAAGCTTAGTTTTGGGGGTAGTTTTAGGGTTTGTGTTATGTTTAGGTTTTGTGTTAGGATTATGGTTAGGTTTAGGATTAGTGTTAGTGTTAAGATTAGGGGTAGGGTTAGAAATAGTGTTAGGTTTAGGAATAGCTTTAGGTTTAATGTTAGGGTTAGGGTAAGAATTAGGTTTAGGTTTAGGATTAGGGTTAGTGATAGTGTTATGGTTTGTTTAGTGTTAGTGTTGGTTTTAGGTTTAGGGTTAGGTTATTTTAGGTTTACGGTTAGGTTTACAGTGTTAGGGTTAGATTTAGGGTAATTTTTAGGGTTAGGTGAATTGTTTGGTTTAGTGTTAGTGTTAGGTTAATAGTTAGGGTTAGGGTTAGGGTTAGAATTAGCTTTAGTGTTAGGGTTATTGATAGGGTTAGGGTTAGTGTTAGGATTATTTTTAAAGTTAGGATCAAGGTTAGGTTTAGGATTACAATTACAAATATGTTTAGGTTTAGTTTAAATTTAGGTTTATAGTTAGCATAAGTATTAAGGTTACTTTTATGGTTAGGGTTAGAATTATGGTTAGAGTTATAATTAGGTTTAGGTTTAGGGTTAGTGTTAGGATTAGGGTTAGAGTTACTGTTAGTTTTAGGGATAGGGTTAGGGTTAGTGATAGGATAAGAGTTCGAGGTAGGGTTAGTATTACGATTAGTGTTTGGGATAGTGTTAGGTTTAGTTTTAGAGTTAGTGTTAGGGTTACAGTTATGGTTAGGTAAGGGTTAGGTTTAGGGTTGGGTTAGGTTTAAGGTTATGTTTTGGTTTAGGGTTTGTGTTAGGGTTAAAGTTAGTTTTGGATTAGGGTTAGGGTTACAATTAGGTTTAGGGTTAGGGTTAGGGTTAGTGTTAGGATTAGGGTTAGGTTTAGGTTTAGAATTAGTGTTAGGATTAGTGTTAGGGTATAGTTTTGGTGTTAGTGTTACGGTAATTTTTAGGGTTAGTGTTAAGTTTAGGTTAGAGTTAGGGTTACTGTTAGCTATTGCAGAAGCTGTAGATTGGTTTTATCTTTGTCTTCACTGGCACTAGGATGAAGATAGGAATTCTGGCAATAATGGCTAAAGCAAAAGTTATGTAACATTCCAGCAGGCATTAAATAAAACAATTTTCTGAAAAATTTACATTATCCTGAAGAGAATTATTAAACATAATGAAAAGGAAAGGTGAAAATAAACAAACAAATCTGTTTACCTCCTTTTTATTCACGTATTAAAAGAATCCTCAACAGCTGTTTACCCAATTTAAATTAAACCATTTAAGTCATGTGAATAAAAAATATATTTGGATCCATTTTTCATGAGGGCTCATCATATATTATATATGGAAATATGTACATACAAACATACTTCACAGAGCACAAGTGTGCACATATAATATAATACATACAACACATAACATAATAGTAAAGGCCTCATAACATTTTACAGATTAAATCTCCATTGCAATGATTAAAAATGCTATAGTCAAAAAATAGAACTGATCAGCATAACATTAACATAGGTCTGTATGAGCTCAAAAAACAAAATAGAACTTCATGATGTGGGAAAGGGCAATAATAAAATAGATATTGAAAAAAAGCATCTTGGTTGTGTCACAAATATAAGGATAGCCAATCTGGAGTTCTGGATATCAGCTGTTATGGATTTGAGCCAAATCATCTTCTATTTGGTCTGTAGAAATTGCTTTAACTAATCTCTCTGTAATCCAAATTGACTGCTCTTCTCCCTATGGAAACACAAAAATAGGCCCCAGACTCCAGACAATCAATGGGTCAGGACGTTAGTTAATCTCTCTGGAATCCAAATCAGCTGCTGTTCTCCCTGTGGAAACACATAAACAGACCCCTACTCCAAACAATTACTGGGTCATGAACTTTCCATTGTCCTGTTAGAATATTCTTCCAAAGTACCTTGGGATTATGTACATTTTTTGGACACATATGCCTTTCTGCAGCACTAAGCCCTGATGATTCCAAATTTAAAACGTTTAGAGTAAAAAAGGTTATCTCAAGTTTATCTTTAGGGAATATATACCCCTTCCCAATTCCTTCTTTTTGCTTTAATAAGTACATTTTAATAGTTTGATGAGCTCTAACAACTATTTCTTGTCCCGGTGGATTGTATGAGATTCCTGGAATATGAGTAATGCAAAATGATGAGCAAAATTGTGTAAAAGAAGTAGAAGTATAACCAGGGGCATTATTTGTTTTTAACTGTTTTGAGACATGCAGAGTGGCAAAATTTTGTAAGCAATGAGCTATAATATCTTTAGTTTTTCTCTAGCATGAAGGGAAACCATCAAAAATCTGGAAGAAGTATAAACTGTAACATGCAAACATTATAATTTTCCAGATTCTGGCAAGTGTGTGACATCCATCTGCCAAATATGGTTAGGTATCAGTCCTCTAGTATTGACCCCAACATTATCTTATGGTAAAAAGTTCACACATTTTGACATTGTTTTGTTATTTATCTAGCTTTTTTCTTAAGTATTTTAAAATGCATTTGTAAAGTATTAGGATAGACATGAAACTTTTTATGAAAACTTGTAGCTTCTCTAGTGTAGAGAAAATATGTATGTCATGTGTAGTTTTATCTGCTAAATTATTGCCCAAACTAAGGGCTCCAGGCAATCCTGTATGTGCCCTGATATGTCCTATAAAGAATGGATATTTTCTGTCCCAGTTTAGACTTTGTATAGTGGAAAGAAAATAGAAAACAGTAGAGGAAGGGGAAATCCTACCAACATCTTCAAGGGATACTAAAGCATTAACTATATACTGACTATCAGAAAATAAATTAAATACAGAATCTTTAAACATCACAAAAGCTTGTAATACTGCATTGAGCTCTACCTTTTGAGCTGATTGTTTAGGTACTAAAAATGTAAAAATTTGAATAGGTGTAACTATTGCTGCGGTACCATTATTTGACCCATAAGTGAATATATTTGGAGCATCCATGATGAATGTTTCTCTTGTCACTTTTGAAAAATTACAGAATTCAATGACCTAAAAGACAATAAAGGATTAGACTTGGGAGAACAAGATAAATGTATCCATAATAATGGACCTTTTTGCCAAAATACTCTTGTAGGAATATTTTTTGTTGGTAGTACAATAAATAATAAATGAAAACATCAATTCTATCCAAATACATATTTTCCACATATGTTTAAATGATTTTAATGCCTTTCTTACTTCAAGCATTAACATTCAGGTTGAATTTGGATCTGATGGACATTTTAGGATATCAAATAAATGTTCCAATTCTTCTGTTGATATGTCTAGATAACGCCTTATCTAATTTATGTCTCCTAATAACTTTTGAAAGTCGTTAAGTGATTTGAGTTGATCTACTCATATTTGAATTTTTGGTGCAAATTTTGGTGGACCATGGTGGAGGATAAGAGAACTCCTAAACAATTAATTGGAAAATTTAATTGTATTTTACCTATTGCTATCTCTAGATTATAATTTTTAATAAGTTTGTAAGTGTGTCATAACATTCCAGCAATGTGTTTGTATCTTTGTGTGCTAATAAGACATCATCCATATAGTGAAATATTTGTAGTTCAGGATTTTGATTTCTAAGTGGCTGTATTACTTTGTTAACATAAATTTGACACATAGTTGCGCTGACAGCCATTCCTTGAGGGAGTACTTTCCATTCATATCTCTGATCAGGACCTTCATGATTCAGTGCAGGGATAATACATGCAAAACGTGGACTATCCTCAGGATGAAATGGAATTAAAAGAAATCGTTAGTATCTATAAGTAAAACATACCAGGTTTTTGGCAAAGCAGTCATTTGAGAAATCCCCAATTGAGCAGGGCCCATAATAGCCATCTCATTATAAATGGTTCTTAAATCTTACAATAATCTCCATTTACCAGATTTCTTTTTGATGACAAAAATGGGAGTATTATGAGGAGATACAGAAGGTTGTTTAAGTCCTTCTGCTAATTGTTGTTTGACCAGGTGATTGGCTGCTTATATGTTTTCTTTATTCAAGGGCCAATGAGGAATGCATACTGGTCTTTCTGATTTCTAAGTAATCTTTATTGTCTCAGTGACCCCTCCTGAAAATCCAATCCATGTCTGTCTGTTCCTTGATCTATTTGTATTAGTGTTGCTATACCTTGTTCTTGTTCTTCTAAACTTTTTCCTTTCCTAAAACCTTGTCTAGCCATAATAGTGGACACATTTGAATTGATGTTACTTGTTTATGTTAGTCCTAATTAATCTAGGAAATCTCATCCCCATAAATTTATGGGAAGATGATCCAATACATATGGCTGTATAGTTCCTTCACATCCTTCAGGATCCTTCCAATCTAATTCCATTGCACTTCTATGAGGATTAGTCACCACTCCTAGACCTTGAAGCTTTTGAGTGGCTTGTTCTAACGACCAATGTTTTGGCCATTCTTGATAAGAGATGATGCTAAGGTCTGCACCTGTATCCAGTAGCCCATTCAATTCATGTCCTTGAACATTTAGTTTTAGCATGGGGTGAGAATCTAAATTTAAGGAAAGCATATCCCAATCTACACCTGTGGTGCCTAATCCCTTGGATCCTCTTTCTATAGTACAACTGGAAAATTTATCATGTAGGCTGGGTATTATTAGTAATTGTTTTTATTCTATCTCCTGGTGAAATTACTGATATACTCTTAGGAAAACTGGCTATAATTTTTATTTCATCTTCATAATTGGGATCAATTATCCAAGGAATTATCATAAGTCTTTTTAGAGCAGAAGAACTGCGTCCCAATAGTAAGCCTACTGTTCTTTTGGGAAGAGGTCGTTTTACCCCTATGGAATATTTGAACTCCCATCTCTGGAGTTAGTACTGTTCTAGCAGAGGCACAGATGCATAATCCTGTGCTTCCTCTGGTTTGTCTAGTGACGAATTTAATTGACAATGTGTCCTGGGCACTACCCTGATGGGGATGCTGGGTTCCTCCAGTGCCCCATACATTTGTGGTCTTGGGCCCCAGAGCATTGGGCCACCCATCCATTTTTTGGCAATGGAGCCCGATGCTTTTCTCCATGATATCATGGACAGACACCTGGTCCTTTTTTGTTTTTTGATAATGGAGTACCCTCTATGGATATTTGAGAATGGCATTAATTAGCCCAATATCTCCCTCTATGGCATTGTGGGCAAATACCCAGTATTCTACTTTTTTGATACCTCGTTTTGTTAAACCCTCCTCCTATGGGGAAATTCCTTTTAAAATGTCCTGTTTTTTCCCAATTGTAGCATGTTTTTGGCCTGATATCTAAAACCTGTTGTACTTCAGCTGCCAAGACTTACCCTTGTTCATTAATGTCTCTACATAATTTAATATATGTGTTTAAATCTTCATGTTTCCATGGTCTAATGACCTCTCTGCAGCAACAATTTGCTTGCTCATAAGCCAGATATTTTCTTAATGACATTGCTTATTCTGTATTCCCCAAAACTCTGGTAGCTCTTTGAATAAGCCTATCTACAAATTCAGCATGAGGTTCATTAGCTCCTTGTATTACCTTAGATAACTGACCTTGTAAACCTCCATGTCCTTGTAAAGTCTTCCATGCCTAACCACATCTGCAACAATTTGTGAGTATATGGCAGGATCATATGCAACTTGTTTCTGCTGATCCTCATAAGGTCCCTTTCCTAACAACATATCTAAACTTCTCTGAGGATAACCAGCTGCTGCATTTCGCCTAGCCATCTCCTTGCAAAATTCCTCATTGGCAACCCTCCATAACAGGTATTGGCCTACATTTAGCACAGCTTTACACATACTAGTCCAATATACTGGCATCATTTTCAAGTTGGTAATAGATTCGACCATGCTTACAGTGAAGGGTGCTTGAGGACCATGAGTTGTTATAGCCTCTTTTAGCTGCTTCACTCTTTTGAAATCTAAAGCATGGTGAATTTGCTGCCCTCCTGCCTGCTCGAATACAGGGCATGCTAATATTTGAGGTCCTGTCTCAGGATCCCATCTATCAACTATGGGGGTTGGGGACCTCCCAGCATATTGAGGTGGCACTCTTTGTTGGACACTTATGCCCTCTGGTGATAGAAAGGTGTTAGTAGCAGTCTCCTGTTGTAACTTTTCCCCTGATGTCTTTTTCTGCTCTAAACTTTCTTCCTCTGTCTGACTCGCTCGAGAGACCTTATCTTTTAGTTGAATTTTTTCTCTGTCTAACTTGAAAGACCTTCTCTTTTACTTGAATATATATGTCTTCTCCCTCCTCTACCATTTTCTGAACTGAATGCTTTGAACTAAGCAACCAAGATACCAACACCCACAATGGCAGTGTGCCAACTTGCAGAGTTCCAGAGTTTTTCTTTTCCTTTTCCCTTAAATCTTCACCATGTTGGTTCCATTGTGATATATTTAACAACTCCTCCTTAAAAAGCCATGGGTTACATTTTTGTATTCTATCAATGTATGCCCTGACTGTTCTTGATTTTACTGAGATGCCTCCTTCCTCTAACAATTCACTTAACACTATTTCTGGTTTTTTTTACTAATTTTATATCTCATATATCTACTATAATAAAACCCAAAAAGATGAAGCCAAACAAAACAGAAACACAATAAAACAAAAATGGAACAACAAAAATCCTTTTGACAGCCTTTTTATCCTCCTGAAGTATCCATTCGTTTTTCTCCCTATCTGTTCCTCAGATGCAAATAGTTTTTCCTCAGATATGAGCAGTTTTTCTTCTGTCTCGCTCATCTCTAGGGACAGGCAACTTAAAACAAAAGCAAAACAAAACAAAAGAAGAATCTTAAAATGGCTACCCATTCTCTTGTCCTGCCCACAAGGGCGATCAGTTTACCTTATCACTTACCCTCAGTCATTCTCCATAGGGGCCAACAAATGCCACAGACTGGCTTGGCACAATTCATGAGCCACTTATCAAGCAGAAACAAACTTTATTTTTATAACACACACGCCACACCACACGAGCTCTTCAGGAATTCCCTCAGAGCCCAACTGCCACCACCGACTTCCCACAAGCCTCTCAACCATCCCACTCCTCCTGCTCTTCAGGCCAATTAGCTGGTTCATGTGTGGGGAGCCAAAAGAGTCCCCTAATGAGCAGCTCCATGGTCTGAAAGGGCAGGGAAAAAGCACAATGATCATCACCACAGAGGAGCCAATCAACTGGCAGCTGGAAGTTTGCTGAGGCCACTGTGAGCCAATCATCAGCTGGCAGCTGGAAGTTTCCTGGGGCCCCTTTGGCTGTGGCTCTCAACAGTATTAGGGTTAGGGTAAAGGTTAGTGTTATGGTTAGGGTTATTATTAGGGTTAGGTTTAGTGTTAGGGTTAGTATTAAACTTAGGGTTAGAGTTAGGTTTAGGATTAGAGTTAGGGTTATGGTAAGAGTTAGGTTTAGTGTAAGGTTTAGGATTATTTTTGTGTTAGGGTTAAAGTTAGGGTAAGTCTTAGGTTTGTTTTAAGTTTAGGATTAGAATTAGGGTTATCATTAGAATTAAGATTAGTGTTAGTTTTAGGGTTTTGATAGGGTTAGGGTTAGGGTTATGGTTAGGGTTAGGTTTGCTCTTAGGGTTATTGTTATGGTTAAGGTTAGAGTTAGGTTTAGTGTTTGGTTAAAGTAAGGTTTAGGGTTAGGTTAAAGATTAGGGTTAGGATAGGGTTAGGGTTAAGGTTAGGGTTAGTGATAGGGTTAGGGTTTGTGTTAGGGTTAGGTTTAAGGTAAGTGTTATGTTAGGTTTATGGTAGGATTAGGGTTAGTGTTAGGGTTAGGGTTTGCATTAGGGTGAAGGTTAGGTTTAGGGTTAGTGTTAGCTTTAGGGATTTTGTTAGGGTTAGCATTATGTTTAGTATTAGTGATAGGGTTAGGGTTATTTTTAGTATTAGGGTTACGGTTAGGGTTACGGTTAATGTTCATGTTAGATTTAGGTTTAGAGTTAGTGTTAGAGTTAGGGTTAGGGTTATGTCTAGCAATAGTGTTAGGGTTAGGGAGAGGTTTAGTGTTAATTTTAGGATTAGGGTTAGGGTTAATATTATGTGTAGATCTAGGGTTAGTGTTAGAGTTAGTGCCAGGGTTAGTGTTAGGGTTAGATTTAGTGTTAGAGTTAGGTTTATTTAAACGATTAAAATTAGAGTTAGTATTAGGGTTAGTCATTGGATTAGTGTTAGTGTTATGTTTAGGGTTATGTTTAGGTTATTGTTTTGTCTTAGGGTTATTGTTATGGATAACAGTAGAGCTATGGTTAGTGTTCGAGTTAGGGTTAGTTTAGAGCTTAGTGTAAGGTTTTTGTTTCATTTAGTTTTACAGACAGGGTTAGAGTTAGTGTTAGCATTAGGGATTGTGTTAAGGTTAGATTTAGGATTAAGGTTAGTGTTAGGGTTTTTTGAGGTTGAGAGATATTTTCAGAGTTAGACTTAGAGTTAGCATAAGGTGTAGCTTTAGGATTAGTGTTAAGGTTAGTGTTGGGTTTAGGTTTAGTGTTAGATTTAGTTTCAGAGTTTGAGTTGGGGTTTGTTTTAGGCTTAGGGTTAGGGTTAGGATTAGTGTTAGTGTTAAAGTTGTTCTTAGAGTTATTGTAAAGGTTAGTGCCATGGTTAAATTTAGGGATAGGATTAGAATTAAAGTTAGTGTTAGGATTAGAATTAAAGTTAGTGTTAGTTTTAAGGTTAGTGTAAGTGTTAAGGTTAGTGTTAGGTTTCAGTATAGGTTTAGTGTTAGATTTAGGGTTAGGGTTAGTGTTAGGGTTAGGGTTAAGGTTCATCTTAGAGTTAGGGTTAGAGATAAAGTTAGGATTAGTATTAGGGTTAAGGTTAGGGTTAGTTTTAGGGTTAGGGTTAGGTTTAGAGTTAGGTAGAGTGTTTTGTTTAGGAATATGTTTATGGTTTGTGTTAGGGTTAGATTTGGTTTAGAGTTAGTGTTATGGTTATGTTTAAGGTTAGTGTTAGGTTTAGTGTTAGGTAAGGGGTTAGGGTTAGGGTTAGTGTTAGAATTAAAGTTAGGTTTTAAGTTAGGGTTAGTGTTTGGTTTAGAGTTAGGGCTAGGGTTAAGTTTTGGATTAGGTTTTGGGTTAGAGTTAGTGTTAGTGTTAAACTTTGCATTAGAGTTAGTGTTAGGTTGAGGGTTAGGGTAGGTTTATGGTTACAGTTAGTGTTAGGATAAGGGTTAGGGATAAGTTTAGGTTTAGTGTTCCGATTAGGGTGAGGGTTTTATTTACATTTAGGGTTAGTGTTAGGGTTAGGGTTCATGTTATGGTTAGGTTTAGTGTGATAGTGTTAGGGTTAGGTTTAGGTTTGGTGTTAGTGTTTGGGTTAGAGTTATGGTTAGAGTTATGGTTATGGTTAGGGTTAGGTATAGAGTTATTGTTAGTTTTAGGGTTATGGGTAGTGTTAACTTAAGTGTTAAGGTTAAGTTTAGGGTTAGGTTTAGTGTTGGTTTACGGTTAGAATTAGTGTTAGTTTTAAAGTTAAGTTTGGATTTAAGTTTAGGGTTAGGGTTACATTTAGTGTTAATGTTAGGGTTAGGTTTTTTTTGTTTGTTTGTTTGCTTGTTTGTTTTTTTTAGAGTCAGAGTTAGGATTTAAGTTAAGGTTAGGGTTAGAGTTACTGTTAGGGTTACAGATAGCATTAGGGTTAAATTTATGATTATGGTTAGAGTTAGGTTTTGTGTTAGTGTTAGATATAAAATTAGGGTTAGTGTTAGGGTTAGTGTCATGTTAGGTTTAAGGGTAGGATTAATGTTATGTTTAGAGTAAGTTTTAGTGTTAGGCTTTGTATTATGATTAGTGTTATTGTTAGTTTGAGGGTTAGGATATGGGTTAGGTTAGGTTTAGTGTTAGGGTTAGGGTT
This sequence comes from Marmota monax, assembly GCF_021218885.2. Classification (NCBI taxonomy): domain Eukaryota; kingdom Metazoa; phylum Chordata; class Mammalia; order Rodentia; family Sciuridae; genus Marmota; species Marmota monax. The sequence goes on along the minus strand of NW_026692693.1, from coordinate 588,315 downwards.
AGGTGTTAGGGTTATGGTTAGGTTTAAAATTATGGTAACTTTTAGTGTTATATATAGTGTTATGGATAACTATAGGGTTAGTGTTAGGGATAGCATTAGCTTTAGGTTTAGGGTTAGAGTTATGGTTAGCATTAGATTTAGGGTTAGGATTAGTTTAAAATTTAGTGTTACAGTTATGGTTAGTATTAGTGTTAGGTTTATGATTAGGGTTAGGTTTTGTGTTAGCATTAGGGTTATTGTTAGGTTTAGGGTTAGGATTATTGTTTGGGTTAGGGTAAGGTTCAGGGTTACGTATGATTTAGGGTTAGGTTTACTGTTAGATTTAGGGTAACGGTTAGGGTTAGTGTTAGGGTTAGACTTTGCATTAGAGTTAGGGTTAGGGTTAGTGATAGGGTTAGTGTTAGGATTAGGTTTAGTAGTAGGTTTAGGGTTACAGATAGGGTTAGGTTTAGGGTTAGGATTAGTGTTAAGGTTAGTGTTAGATTTAGAGCTTGGTTTAGGTTTTTTGTTTGGTTTAGGGTTAGGGTTTGTGTTTGGGTTAGAGTTAGGATTAGTGTTAGTGTTAGGGTTATGGTTTATTATTAGTGTTAGGATTAGTGTTAATGTTAGGTTTTCATTGGGGTTTGTGTTAGGGTTGCATTAGTGTTAGGGTTAGTGTTAGATTTAAAGATAGGGTAAGTGTTAGTGTTAGTTTAGAGTTAGAGTTAGGGTTATAGTTAGGTTTGGGGCTATTTTTAAAGTTAGAGTTAGGATTATGATTAGTGTTAGGGTTGTTGTTACGGTTAGGGTTAGGGTTAGGGATAGGGTTAGGGATAGGTTTAGGGTTAGGATTAAGGTTATGTTCAGCTTTAGTGTTAGTGTAAGTTTATAGGTTAGTATTTAGGTTATGATTAGCTTTAGGGTTAGTGTAAGTGTAATGATTAGGTTTAAGTTTAGTGTTAGTTTAAGATTTATTGTTAGGTTTAGGTTTAGGGTTAGTGTTAGGGTTAGTGTTAAGGTTAGTGTTAGGATTAGGGTTAGGATTTGAGTTAGGTTTAGGGTTAAGTTAAGAGATTGTGTTAGGTTTAGGATTAGATTTAGTGTTAGGGTATGTAAAGGTTTAGGTTTAGATTTAGGGTTATGGTTAGATTTAGGGTTAGTTTAATTGTTACGGTTAGGATTGGGGTTAGACTTTCTTTTAGGTTTATGTTTAGGTTTCCGGGTTGTGATAGGATTAGGTTTAGGGTTAGGGTTAGGGTAATGAATAAGATTAAGTTTACATTTAGTGTTAGAATTAGGGTTAGGTTTAGAGTTATGTTCAGGGATAGGGTTAGCGATAGTGTTAGGATTGGTTTTAGGGTTTGTGTTAGTATTTGTGATATAGTTAACTTTATACTTAGTGTTATGTAAGAGGGTTAGGATTAGGTTAGGTTTAGGGTTATGGTTTGTGTTAGGGTTTGTGTTAGGGTTAGGGTTAGAGTTAAAATTAGGGTTAGGGTTAGTGTTAGTTTGGGGTTAGGATTATTGGTAGGTTTAGAGTTACATTGAAAGTTAGTGTTAGGGTTAGGGTTCTAGGTTAGTATTAGTGTATAATTTAGGGTTAGATTTAGGTTAAGGGTTAGGGTTATGGTTAGAGTTAGTGTTAGGGTTAGGTTTAGGGTTAAGATTAGTTTTAGGGTTAGGGTTAGGGTTTGTGTTAGTTTTAGAGTTAGGTTTACGGTGAGGGAAAAGTTTAGGGTTAGTTTTAGGTTTGGGTTTAGGGTTAGAGATAGGTTGAGGATTAGTGTTAGGATTCAGGTTAATGCTAGGATTAGGTTTAGGGTTAGTTTTAGAGTTAGGGTTAGTGTTAATATTAGGGTTAGTGTTAGAGTTAGGATTAGGGATAGTGTTTGTGTTAAGGTTAGGTTTAGTGTTAGGTTTTCTTATGGTTCGGTTTAGTGTTAGGGTTATTGTTAGGTTTTGGTTTCTGGTTAGGTTAAGTGCTCATGTTAGGGTAAATTTTAAGTGTTTGGTAAGGGTTAGGGTTAGGTTTAGTGTTAGTGTTAGGTTTAGTGTTATGATTAGGGGTAAGTTTAGGGTTTGGTTCACGTTTAGGGTTAGCATTAGTGTTAGGGTTAATTTTAGGTTTATATTAGGGTTAGAATTAGTGTTAGGATCAAGATTACATTTAAAATTAGGGTTGGTTTTAGGGTTTTTGATAGGGCTAGGATTTCAATTAGGGTTAGGATTTGCTTTAGGGTTAGGGTTTGGTTTATATTTAGGTTAGGGTTAGGGTTAGGGTTTTCTTAGAATTAGATTTAGGGTAAGTGTTAGGGTTAAAAATAGGATTAGTGTTAGGATTAGTGTTAGGGTTTATCCTTAGATTCAGAGTTAGGTTTAGGGTGATGGTTAGAGTTAGGGTTAGGGTTATTTTTAGTGTTAGGTTTAGGATTAGAGATAGGGTTAGGGTTAGTATTAGGGTTTGGGTTTCGTGTAGCTTTTGTATTAATGTTATTTTAGGTGTAGGGTTACGGTTAACATTAGGTTAAATTTAGGTTTTGAGTACCGGTTAGTGTTAGGTTTAGTGTTAGAGTTTGTTTTAAAATTATGGTTGTTGTTAGGTTTAGTGTTACACATAGCATGAGGTTAAGGGTTAGGTTTAGATTTAGGATTAGTGTTAATGTTAGAGTTAGGGGTAGGATTATGTTATTGTTAGAGTTATAGTTAGGGTTAGCGATAGGTTCAGGGAAAGTTTGAGGGTTAGGGTGTTAGGATAGGGTTATTGTTAAGGTAAGTGTTAGGAATAGGGTTAAAATTAGGGTTAGGGTAAATTTTACATGTTAGTGTTAGGGTTAGATTTAGGGTGAGCTTTAGAGTTAAGTAAAAATATATGTTTAAATTTAGGGTTAGTGTAAATGTTAGTGTTGTTACTTTTTGGCTTAGGGTTATGGTTTTTATTAGGGTTAAGTGTTAGGTTTAGGTTTAGGGTTAGGTTTAGTATTATGGTTACTGTTAGGGTTAGGATTTGGGATAGTGTAAGTGTTACGGTTAGGGTTAATGTTAATGTAAGTATTAGGTTTAGGGTGAGAGTTATGCTTAGAATTAGTGTTAGGGTTAGGGTTAGGGATAGGTTTAGTGGAAGATTTAGACTTAGGATTAGGATTAGGTTTAGATTTAGGGATCGGGTTAGGTTTTGAGTTAGGTTTAGGGTAAGGGTTAGTGTTAGAGTTAGGTTTAGGATTAGAATTCTGTTTAGTGTTAGGATAAGGGTTAAGTTTAGGTTTAGGGATAGTGTTAGGGATTGGGTTAGGGTTAGAGTTCGTTTAGGGTATCTGTTAGGGTTAGGATTAGGGATAGGATTTTTGTTAGGGCTAGGTTAAGGGTTAAGTTTGGATTATGGTTTGCATTAGGGTAGGCTTCAGGTTAGGGTTAGTGTTACGATTAAGGGTATGGTTATGGTTAGTATTAGGGTTAGGGTTAGGGTTAGGGTTAGTGTTAGTGTTACGGTTAGGGTTAGGTATAGTGCTATAGTTAAATTTAGGGTTACTGTTAGGTTTACGGTTATGGTTATGGTTATGGTTAATGATATAGTTATTGTTAGATTTAGGGTTATTGTTAGGTAAGGTTTAGGGTTATTGTTAGGTACAGGTTAGGGTTAGGTGTAGGGTTAGTTTAAAATTAGGGTGATTATCAGGGTTAGGGATTGGGGTAGTGTTAGTTTTAGGATTAGAGTTAGTATTAGGTTTAAGGATAGGGTTAGTGTTACTGTTAGGATTAGGGTTAGGATTAGAGTTAGTGTTAGTGTTAGATTTAGGGTTAGGTTTAGTGTTAATGTTAAAGTCAGGGTTAGTTTTAGATTATGGTTAGGCTTATGGTAGTGTTAATTATAGGTTTAAATTTAGGAATAGTGTTAGTATTAGGTGAGGGTTAGTGTATGTGTTAGGGTACAGTTTAGGGATAAATTTATGGTTAGTTTTAGAATTAGGGTGAATTTTAGGGAAAAGGTTGGGTTAGGGTTAGGGTTACTTTAAGAGTTAGGATTATGATTAGTGTTAGGTTTTGGTTTAGGGTTAGGGTTATGGTTGGTGTTAGGTTGAGTTTTAGGATTCGAGTTTGTGTTAGCATTAGAGTTAGCATTACTTTTGGATTACTTTTAGAGTTAGTGTTGAGGTTAGGGTTAAGCTTAGTGATAGGGTTAAGAATAGGTTTAAGATAAGTGCTATGGTTTGGATTAGTGTTAGTGTTAGGGTTATGGATAAGAGTAGGCTTAGGATTAGTGTTAATGATAGTGTTAAATTCAGGGCTAGGGTTAGAGTTATGTTTAGTTTTAGCATTAGGCTTAGAGTTAGAATTAGGTTTAGGGTAAGTTATAGGGGTAGGGTTCTTGTAAATTTTAGGGTTTGTCTTAAGGTTTGTGTTAGGGATTGGGTTAGGTTTAGAGTTAGGGTTTTTGTTAGAATTAGGGTTAGGTTTAATGTTAGTGTTAGAGTTATGGTTAGGGTTAGCATTAGGGTTAGTGGTAGGGTGAGAATTAGGGTTAGGCTTAGGGTTAGGGTTAGTGTTAGGGTTTGTGTTTTAGTTAGGGTTAGGGTTAGCTTTAGTGTAAGGGTTAGGGTTAGTGTGAGTGTTAGGTTTAGGGTTAGGGATAGGTTTTAGGTTAGTGTTAGGAATAAACTTAGAGTTAATATTACGGTTAGGTTTAGGGATAAGTTTAAGTTTAATGTTACGTTTAGGGCTGGTTTAGGGTTGAGGTTAGGTTAAAGGTTAGTGTGCGGGTTAGGTAACGGTTAGATTTAAGGTTAGGTTAGGTTTAGGGTTGTGGTATGTGTTATGATTATTGTTGAGGTTAGGGGTAGTGTTAAGTTTTGTGTTATGTTTAGGGTTAGGTCATGGGTTCATGATAGAGTTATTGTTAGGGATAGTGTTAGGTTTTGTGTTAGGGTTAGGGCTAGATTTATGGTTAGGTTTAGGTTTACCTTTTTGGCTATGGTTAGAATTAGGATGAATGTTTTGCCTAGGGTTAGAGTTAGTTTTAAGGTTTGTGTTAGGGTTAGGGTTAAAGATAGTGTTAGGGATAGGGTTAGGGTTAGGGTGAGGTTTAGAGTTAGGGTTAGGGTTAAAATTAGAGTTCTGTTTAGAGTTACGGTTAGGATTAATGTTAGGTTTAGGGTTAAGTAGAGGGTTTGTTTTAGTGTTTTGGTTAGGATTAGTTTTAGGGTCAGGGTTGGTATTAGGGCTAGGGTTCGTGTTATGGTTAGGGTTAAGATTAGTGTTAGGGTTAGTTTTAGGGTTAGTGTTAAGGTTAAGGTTAGTGTTAGTGTTAGGTTTATGATTAGGGTTAGGTTTGGTGTTACCGTTAGGTTTATTGTTAGGTTTAGGGTCAGAATTATTGTTCGGTTTAAGGTAATGTTTAGGGTTAGGTAAGCTATGGGTTAGTTTTACTCTTAAGTATAGGGTTAGGGTTAGTGTTAGGGTTAGGCTTTGGCTTAGAGTTAGGTTTAGGGTTAGTGACAGAGTTAGTGTTAGTGTTTGTGTTAGATTCAGGGTTAGTACTACTGTCATGGTTAAGTTTAGGATTAGGGTTTGTTTTAGGCTTAGTTTTAGGTTAAGTGTTAGGGTTAGGGTTATGGTTAGGTTTAGTGCTGGGTTTAGGCTTAGGGTTTGTGTTAGGGTTAAGGTTAGTGGTAGTGTTAGGGTTAGGGTTAGGATTAGGTTTAGTGCTAGGATTAGTGTTAGTGTTCGGGTGTAATTTTGGTTAGTGTTAGGGTTAGTTTTAGTTTTAATGTTAGTGGTAGGGTTAGGATTAGTGTTATTTATTGTGTTAGGGTTAGGGTTAGGGTTCTGGGTTTGTCTTAGGCTAAGGGTTATGCTTAGATTCAGTGTTAGTGTTAGTTTAGGGTTACGATTAGTGTTATGATTATGATTAGTGTTAGGGTTAGGGTTAGAGTTTGTGATGGGTTCAGGAAAATTTTAGCATAAGTGTTAATATTAGGGTTAGGTTTAGGTTTACTCTAACAAATAGGGATAGGTTTCGGCTTAGTGTTAGATTTAGGGTTAGGGTTAGGGTTAGTGTTATGGTAATGATTAGGTTTTGGGTAATTTTAAGTGGGTTAATTTAAGAGTTAGGTTTAGTGTTAGGATTAGGGTTATATTTAGAGTTAGGATTAGGTTAAGGGTTAGTGTTAGGGAATGTTTTAGAATTAGGGTTAGCATAAGTGTTAGGGTTAGTTTAAGAATTAGGTTTAGGGTTATGATTATGGTTAGGTTTCGGGTGTTAGGGTTAGTGTTAGTGTTAGGAGGTGTGTTAGTGTTAGGTTTAGGTTTAGGTTTAGGGATATGGAAATGGTTAGGGTTAGAATTAGGTTTAAGTTAGGGTTAGGGTTAGTGTTGGTTAATGGGTAGTATTGTTGTGAGTGTTAGGTTTACATTTAGGTTTTGGGATAGGGTTTGTGTTAATGTTAGGATTAATTTTATGTTTATTGTAAGTGTTAGGTTAAGGGTTATGTTTAAGTTTAGCGTCAGTGACAGGCTTAGGTTTGGAGTTAGGTTTATTGTTAGGATTAGAATTAGGTTTAGGCTTAGTGTTAGGGTTAGGTTAGGGTTTAGGTTTAGGGTTAGTTTTAGTGTTAGGGTTAGTTTTAGGTTTAGGCTTAGTGTTAGGTTTAGCATTTAAGTTAAGGATAGGTTTAGGGTTAGTGTTAGAGTTAGTGTTACGGTTTTCTTAGAGTTAGTTTTAGTGTTAGAGTTAGGGTTACAGTTAGGATTAAGATGACATTTTGTTTTAGTGTTATGGTTTTTGTTAGGATTATGGTTATGGTTATGGTTAGTGTTAGCCTTAGGGTTATTTTATGTTAAGGTTTGTATTAGGGTTAGTGTTAGGGTTATGATTAGGGTTAGGGTTAGGTTTAAGATTAGTTTTAGTGTTAGGTTTTGCATTAGGATTAGTGTTAATGTTAGCATTAGTATTTGAGTTGGTGTTAGTGTTATAGTTAGGTTTAGCGTTAGGGTTAGGGTTTGTGTTTGTGTTTGTGTTAGGGTTAGGATTAGGTTTAGGCTTAGTGTTATGATTAGGGTTAGTGTTAGTGTTAGGGTAAGGATTACAGTTGACCTTAGGATTAGGGTTAGAGTTAGGGTTAGTGTTAGGTTTAGTTTTGGATTTAGGGATAGGGTAAGTGTTAGTGTTAGAGTTAGATTTAGGGATAATGTTAAAGTTAGGGGTATTTTTAAGGTTAGTGATAGAATTGTGATTTGGGTTAGGGTTTGTGTTACTGGTAAAGTTAGGGTTAGTTTTAGGTTTAGGGTTAGGATTTGTATTTGTGTTAAGGTTGGGATTCTGGTTAGGTTTATGGTTACTGTTAGGATTTGGATTAGGGTTAATGATAGGGTTAGGGTAAAGAAAGGGTAAGGATAGGGTTTCTATTTAGGGTTTGATTAGGGTTAGTGTGTTAGAGTTAGGGATAAAGATAGGGTTATAGATATTTTTAAGGTTATTGTTAGGATTATTATTAGGGATAGGGTTTGTGTTACCTTTACAGTTAGTTTTAGGTTTAGGGTTAGGGTTAGCATTAGTGTTTGGGTTAGTGTTAGATTTAGGGATAGGGTAAGTGTTAGTGTTAGTGTTAGAGGTAAAGATAGGGATAATGTTTGTGTTAGAGATGTTTTTAAGGTTAGTGTTAAGATTATGATTAGGGTTAGGGTTGGTGTTACTGTTAGGTTTAGGGTTAGGTTTAGGGTCAGTGTTAGAGTTAGTGATAGATTTAGGGATAGGGTAAGTGTTAGTTTTAGTGTTAGAACTAGAGTTAGAGATAATGTTAGGGTTAGGCATATTTTAATGTTAATGTTATGATTACGATTAGGGTTAGGGTTGGTGTTATGGCTAGGTTAGGGTTAGGGTTAGCATTAGGATTAAGGTTAGGTTTAACTTAAGGGTTAGTGTAAGGGTAAAGGTTAGGGTTAATGTTAGGGTGAGTTTAAGAGTTAGGATTAAGGTTAGGGTTAGGGTTAATGTTAGGTTTAGTGTTAAGGTTAGGGTTAGTGCAATGGTTAGGGTTTGTGTAAGGTTTAGAGTTAGGTTAAGGGATTGTGTTAGGGTTAGGTTCAGTGTTTGGATAGGGTATATGTACAGGATTATGTTTAGATTTAGGGTTATATGAAGGTTTAGTGTTAGTGTAAAGGTTAGGGTTAGGGTTAGGGTTTGTGTTAGGTTTTAAGTTAGGTTTCCGAGTGGTGTTAGAGTTAGGGTTAGTGTTAGTGATAGAGTTAGGGTTAGTATAAGTGTTAGGTTATTGTTAGGGTTAGTGTTAGGGTAAGTGTTCAAATTAGTTTTAGGGTGATGGTTAGACTTAGTTTTACAGTTTAGGTTTAGGGTTAGGTTTATGAATAGGATTAAGCTTAGTTTTAGGGTTAGGGTTAGTCTCTGTTTAAGGGTAGGGTTTAGCTTTAGGGTTAGTGATAGTACTAGGTTTGGGGTTAGGCTTTGTGTGAAGATACGGGTTAGGGTTAGTGTTAGTGTTTGATAGGTTTAGGTTTAGAATAGGGTTAGGTAAGAATTAGAGTTAATGTTAGGTTACGTTTAGGGATATGGTTTGGGTTAGGGTTTGTTTCAGGTTTATGGCTTCGGTTAGGGTTACGGTTAGTGTTAGGGTTAGGGTTAGGATTAACATTAGTGTTAGTTTTAGTGTTAGGTTTATGGTTACTGTTAGGGTTAGGGTTATTGCTAGGATTAGACTTTGGGTTAGGGTTAGGGTTACTGTCAGATTTAGAGTTTGTGTTAGGGTTAAGTTTAGAATTTGAATTAGGCTTCGGGTTAGATTTAGGGTTAGGTTTAGGCTTAGGGTTAGGAGTAGTTTAGGGTTAGGGTTAGGGTAAGGGTTTGTGTTAGGTTTAGATCTGGGGTTACTGTTAGGGTTATAGTTAAAGTTTGGATTAGGTTTAGGTTTAAGGTAAGTTTTAGGGTTAGGGTTAGAATTAGGGTTAGCATTAGGGTTAAGTTAGGGTTAGAGTTAGGATTAGGATTAGGTGGGGTTACGGTTAGGTTAGGGTTAGGGATAGGGTTATGGTTAGGGTTAGGGTTTGTGTTAGGTTTAGTGTTATTTTTATGGTTATTGTTAGGGATAGGTTTAGAGTAGGATTAGGGGTGGAGTTAGGTGAGTGTTAGGGTTATGGTTAGGTTTAGGTTTTGTGTTAGGTTTAGGGTTAGTGTTATCTTACGGTTAGGGTTACGGTTAGTGTTAGGGTTAGAGTTAGGATTAAGTTTAGGGTGTGTGTTATCATTAGGTTTTGGGTTTGGTTTAAATTTATGGTTAGGATAGGATTAGAGTTAGTTTTAGGGTTAGGGTTAGAATTACATTTAGGATTACAGTTAGGGTTAGTTTTGTTTTTTGAGTTAGAGTTAAGGTGAGTGTTACTTGAGTTTTAGGGTTAGGTTTATATTTAAGGTTTGGTTTCAGGTTCGTTTGAAATTTAGGTTTAGGGTTATGGTGATTGTTAGGGTTACGATTAGGGTTAGTGTTAGGGTTAGTGTTAGTGTTATGGTTTAGTTTAGTGTTAGTGTTAGGATTAGCATTAGGGTTTGTGTTAGGGTTAGGTTTAGTGTTATTGTTAGGAATAAGTTTGGTGTTAGAGTAAGGGTTAGTATAAGTGTTTGGGTATTTTTAGGTTTTGTGTTAGGCTTAGTGTTCAAATTAGGGTTAGGGTGATGATTAGAGTTAGTTTTACATTTAGGGTTAGGGTTAGATTTAGGTTTAGTATTAGAATTATGGTTAGTGTTAGGTAAGGTTTAGGGTTTGTATTTGTGTTAAGGTTGGGATTCTGGTTAGGTTTATGGTTACTGTTAGGATTCAGATTAGGGTTAATGATAGGGTTAGGGTAAGGATAGGGTAAGAGTTAAGGTTTTTGTTAGTTTTAGATTTAGGTTTTTGGTTAGTGTTAGTGTTAAGGTTAAGGTTAGTTTTAGGGTTAGGGTTATGGTTAGTGTTAGGTTAGGATAAGTATTGTGTTAGAGTTAGATTTAGGGTTAGTGTTAGGGTTAGTGTTAGGGTTAGAGTTAGGGTTAAGTTTAATTTTACCATTAGCGTAGGGTGAGCGGTACAGTTATGGATAGAGTAGGTTTTAGGCTTAGGAATAAGATAGAGTTAGGGTTATGATTAGGGTTACGGTTTTGGTTGGGTTTAGGGTTAGGTTAATGATTAGGGTTAGGGTTAAGGTTAGGATTAACATTAGGGTTAGGGTTAGGTTTAGGGTTAGGGTTACAGTTATCGTTAGGGATAAAATTAGTTTTAGATTTAAAGTTAGGTTTAGAGCTAGGTTTCAGGTAGGGATTGTGCTAGGATTAGGTTAAGGTTTAGGGTTACGGTTTGTGTTACGGTTAGAGTTAGGTTTAAGTTTATGCTTACAGTTAGGATTAGGGTTAGAGTAAAATTTATGGTTATGGTTTCAGATAGTGTTAGAGTCGTGATTAGGTTTAGTGTTAGGATTAGGTTTAGGGTTAGGATGAGAGGGTTAGGGTTATGTTTATTTTTATTGTTAGGGTTAGAATTTGGGTTATGTTTAGGGTTACTGTTAGTGTTAGGTTTAGTGTTAGTGTTAGGGTAGTGTTAGGATTAGGGTTGGAGTAAGGGTTGTGGTTAGTGTTAGGTTTAGGGTTATTTTTAGGGTTAAGAATGGAGTTTGGTTTAGGGTTAGTTTAAGTTTTAAGGTTAGAGTTAGGGTTAGGTTTACGGTATGTGTTCAGGTTAGCATTAGGGTTAGAGTTAAGGTTAGTTTTAGATTTAATGTTAGGGTTAGGTTTAGTGTTATGATTTGGGTTAGGGTACGGTTAGATTTAGGGTTAGTGTTAGCATGAGGGTTAGGGTTAGGGTTAGGGTTAGATTAGGGTTAGAGTTATGGTTTTGGTTAGTGTTAGGATTAGTGTTAGTGTTACGGTTATGGTTAGGATTAGGTTTAGTGTTAGGATTAGGGTTAGGGTTAGGGTTATAGTTAGGGTTAGTGTTAGGGTTAGGGTTAGGTTTAGTGTTGGTGTTATGGTTGTGGTTATGTTTAGGCTTAGTGTTAGGGTTATTGTTAAGTTTTGGTTTCGGTTTAGGTTAAGTATTCACATTAGGTTAAGTTTTACAGTTTTTGTTAGTTTTAGGGTTAGGTTTAGTGTTAGGATTAGGGTTAGGTTTATTGTTATGATTAGGTTAATGTTTAGGGTTTTGTTTATGTGTATGGTTAGAGTTAGGGTTAGGGTTAGAGTTGTTGTTGTAGTTAAGTTTAGGATTAGTGTTAGTGTTGGGGTTAGGGTTAGTGTTACAATTATGGTTAGATTTAGGTTTATGGTTCTTGTTAGGTCTAGAGTCAGGGTTTTTGTTAGAATGAGGGTTAGCATTAGGGTTGGGGTAGTATTAGGGTTTTGGTTAGGGTTAGGTATCTATTTAGTGTTAGGGTTAGTGTCAGAGTTACAGTTATGTTTAGGTTTTGGGATAGCATTAGAGTTAGTGTTAGGGTTAGTGTTATGGTTTGTGTTAGGATTAGTATTAGAGATAGGATTTGTGTTAAAGTTAGTTTTAAGTTTTCAGTGGATTATGGTTACAATTAGGGTTAGGGTTAGGGTTAGTGTTAGGGTTAAAAGTATGGATACTGTTAGTGTTAGTGTCAGGGATAGGGATTCAGTTAGGGTTAGTGTTAAAATTAGGGTTAGTGTTAAGTTTAGTTATACAGTTAGTGATAGGGTTAGGATTATGGTTAGGTTTACCATGAGGGTAAGTCTTAGGTTTAGTGTTTTGTTTAGTGTTATAGTTATGGTTAGGATAAGGTAAGGGTCTGAGTTAGATTAGGTTTAGGGTTTTTTGTTGTTGTTGTTGTTGTTGTTTAGCATTTTTGTTAGAATTAAGGTTATGGTTAGGGTTAGGGTAACATTAGGATAAGGTTTAGGTTTAGGGTGAGGTGAGAGTTAAGGTGACGTTTTGGATTAGGATTATGGTTAAGATTATTGTTAGGGTTAGAGTTAGGGTTCTTGTTAAGACTAGGGTTAGTGTTAGGGTTAGTATTAAAGTTGGGTTTAGGGTAAGGGTTAACATTATTTTGGGGGGTTGGGTTATAATTAGGTTTAAGTTTAGTGTTAGTGTTTCAATTAGGGTTAGTATTTGGTTTAGCATGAGGTTTAAAAGCGGGTTTGGTTTAGGTTTTGGGTAAGGGTTAGTGTTAGGGTTAGGTAAGGGTTAGGTTTAGGGTTAGGTTAGATTTAGGATTTTGGTTTTGGTTAGGGTTTGTGTTAGAATTATTGTTAGGGTTAGGTTTAGGGTAACATTAGGGTTAGGGTTAGGGTTAGGGTGAGGGTTAGGGATAGGATTCGAGTTACAATTAGGGTTAGGGTTATTGTTAGGTTTAGGGTTAGGGTTAGGGTTATGTTTAGGTAAGGGTTAGTTTTAGGGTTAGGGTTAAGGTTAGAAACAGGGTTAAGTTTAACTTTTGGGTTAGGGTTAGTCTTAGGGTTAGTTTTAGTTTTAGGGTTACTATTACAATTAGTGTTAGTATTAAGGTTACCATTTTTGATAGGGTTAGGTTAAGGTTTAGTGTTTGTGTTAGGGTTAGGGATGGGGTAGTTTTATGGTTAGTATTAGGTTTAGAGTGAGGCTTTGGGTTAGTTTTAGGGTTACAGTTAGGGTTAAGTTTTAGTGTTAGGATTAGGGTTAGGGTTAGCTTTAGGGTTAAGGTATAGTTAGGGTTAAGGTTAATGTTAGAATTATGGTTAGTGTTAGGGTTAGGGATAGTATAGTGTTAGGAATGGGGTAAGGGTTATAGTTAAGATTTGGGTTTGAATTTGTGTTAGGGTTAGAATTATGGTTAGGTTAAGGGATATGTAAGGTTTAGGGTTAGGGTTAGTTTAGGGTTTGGGTAATGGTTTGTGTTAGGGTTTTTGATAGGGTTAGGATTGGGGTTACATTATGGTTAGGGTTAGAATTTGGGTTAGGTTTTGATTAGTGTTAAGGGTATGGTCTGGTATAGGTTATGTTTAATGTGAGGTTATGGTTAGGTTTTGGGTTAGTAATATTGTTAGGGAATGTGTTAGTTTAAGGGTTAGGGTTAGGTTTGGTGTTAGTGTTCAGCATACATTGAGGGTTAGGTTTAGGTTTCAAGTTAGGGTTAGGATTCCAGTTCAGGATAAGTTAGGTTTATTTTCTTGGGTTAGGATTAGGGTTAGGGTTACTGTTATGATTAGGGTTAGGGTTAATTTTAGGGTTAGTTTTTGGATTACATTTATAGTTATAGTTAGGTTTAGTTTTGGGGTTAGAATTAGAGTTTGAGTTAGAGTTCGGGTACTGTTTATGGTTAATTAGGTTAGTTTAGGTTACTGTTAGTGTTAGTGTAGGTTTAGGGTAAGATTATTTTAGGGTTAGGGTTAGAGTTATGGTTATGGTTAGGTTTAGGTTAGGGTTAGGATTAGGATTAGGATTAGGGTTAGGGTTAGTGTTAGGATTAGTATTAGGTTTAGAGTTATGATATGTTTTAGGGTAAGTGTTACAGTTAGGGATTGTATTAGAAATAAAGTTAGATTTATTTTTTGGCTTATGGTTAGTAAGAGGTTTAAAGTGAGGTGTATTCATAGGGTCAGGTTTAGTTTTATGGTTACAAGTAGGTTAGGGTTATGGTTAGTGTTAGGGTTAGTGTTAGTTTTGGTGTTAGGATTACATGAGGGTTAGGGATAAGGATAGTGTTAGGTTTAGGGTTAGGGTTAGGGTTAGGTTAGTGAAAGGGATAGGGTTGGGGTTAGGGTTTGTGTTTGGAATATGGTTAAGTTTAGTGTTAGGTTCAGTGTTAGGAATACAGTTAGGGTTAAAGTTAGGAGACGGTTAGGGTTAGGGTTATGATAGGGTTAAGATTATGTTATGGGTTAGGGTTTCTGTTATGGTTACAGTTAGTATTAGGGTAAGGGTTACTTTAGGCTTAGGGTTAGGGTTAGGGGATAGGGTTAAGGTCAGTGTTAGGGATAGAGATAGGTTTAGGGTTTGTGTTTAAGTTAGGTTTATGGTTAAGGTTTGGGTTATTGTTAATATTTGAGTTAAATTTAAGGTTAGGTTTAGTGTTAGGATTAGGAATAGTTTTAGGTTTAGTGTTATCATTAGGTTGAGTGTTAAGGTTTTTCTTACCATTAGTGTTAGTATTAGGGTATGATTAGTGTTAGGGATTGTGTTAGGGTTAGTATTAAGGGTCAGGTAAGCGTTTGGGTTAGTGTTAGGTTTTGTTTAGCGGTAGGTTTTGTTTAGCATTAGGTTTCAATTATGGTTAGGGTTAGGGTTAGAGTTAGAGTTTATGATATGATTAGGGTTAGGGTTAGTGTTGTGTTTAGAATTTTGTTTATGGTCAGGGTTAGGGTTAATGTTAGGTTTAGGGTTGCATTAAATTTTAGTGTTAGGGTTAGAATTAGGATCAGAGTAAGTTTTAGGGTTAGGATTAGTGTTGTGGTTACAATTAGTGTTAATTTTAGTTTTAGTATTAGGGTTAGATTTAGTGTTAGTGTTAGGGTTAGGGTTAGTGTTAGGGTCTGTATTGGTGTTATGCTTATTCTTATAGTTTGGGTTATGATAAAGGTTAAGATTAGGGTTAGAGTTAGGTAAGGTTTAGGGTTATGGTTAGTGTTAGTGTTAGTGTTATGGTTATGTTTAAAATTAGTGTCTGTGTTAGGGTTACTGTTAGGGTTAAATTTGGGTTAGGGTTAGGGTTAGAGTGCATGTTAGGGTAAGCATTTGAGTTAAGTTTAGGGTTAGGTTTAAAGTTAGGGTTAGTATTATGATTAGGGTTAGGTTTAGGGTTATTGTTAGTGTTTGGATTAGGGTTGTAGTTAGGTTCAGAGTTACGTTAGTGTGTTAGTTACAGGTTTAGGGTTAGTGTTAGGGTGAGGTTTAGGTTGAGGGTTCTTTAACAGTTAGGGTTATGGTTATGGTTAGGTTTAGGGTTAGGGATAGTGTTTGCGTTAGGAATAGTGTTAGGGTTAGTTTTAGGGTTAAGGTTAGGTTTGGGTTAGTGTTAGTATTAGGGTTAGTGTGTGTGATATGGTTACTTTTAGGGTTATGGTTAGGTTTAAAATTATGGTTAAGTTTAGGGTAGGTGTTATATTTATGGTTAGGGTTACAGATAGGTTTAGTGTTATGGTTAGGTTTAGGGTTAGAGATAGGGTTAGTGTTAGATTTATGGTTAGTGTTAGTGTCAGGATTAAAATTAGCAATAGGTTTATTGTTAATTTTAGGGTTAGTGTTAGGGTTAAGGTTATGGCTAATGTTAGTTCTTGGGTTAGGCTTAGGGTTACCTTAATGGATAGAGTTAGTGTTTGGTTTAAGGTGATAATATGAGTAAGAGTTAAGGTTAGTGTTAGGGTTAAGGTTAGTGTTAGGTTTAGGGTTAGGTTAAGTTTAGGGTTAGGGTATGGGTTTGTGTTAGTGTTAGATTTAGGGTTAGGTTTAGGGTTAGTGTTAGGGTTTGCGTTAGGATTAGGATTAAGTTATATTTTAAGTTTAGGTTTAGAATTAGTGTTAGAGTTAGTTTTAAAGTCAAATTAGGGTTAGGGTTAGTGTTAGGGTTAGGGTTAAGTTTAGATTTAGTGTTAGGGTTAGGTTTTGGTTTAGGGTTATTTTTAGTGTTAGCGTTAGGGTTACGGTTCACCTTAGGGTTAGGGATAGTGTTAGGGTTAGTGTTATATTTAGGGATAGTGTAAGTGTTAGTGTTAGAGTTAGAGTTAGGGATAATGTTAGGGTTAGGTATATTTTAAATATTAGTGTTATAATTATGATTAGGGTTAGGATTGGTGTTAATTTTAGGGTTACTGTTAAGTTTAGGATTAGTGTTAGGCTCAGGGATAGATTTAGGTTTAGAATTAGTGTTAAGGTTAGTGTTAGAGATAGGGTTAATGTAAGGGTTAGGATTAGGGTTAGGATGAAGTTTAGAGTTAGGGATAGGGTTAGGGTTTGCATTTAGGTTAGGAATAGTGTAAGTGTTAAGGTTACATTTATAACTAGGGTTAGGGATATGGTTAGGTTTAAGTTTAGAATTAGATTTAGGATAATGTTATGGTTAGAGTTAGGATTAGGTTTAGGTTTAGTTATAGTTTTAGGGTTAAGGTTAGAGTTAGTATTAGAGTTAGAATTAGGATTTGTGTTAGAGTGAAGGTAATGATTAGGTTTAATGTTAGGGTAAAAATTAGCATTGGGTAAGTGTTAGGATTAGTGTTAGATTTATGGTTAGGATTAGGTAAAATTCTAACATTAGGGTTAGTTTTTAGTTTAGAGTTCATGTTAGGCTTAGGTTTATTATTAGTGATAAGGGTTAGGCTTAAGGTTAAGTTTAGGGTTAAGGTTAGAGTGTTAGGTTTAAGATTATTGTTAGGATTATTGTAGAGTTAGGGTAAGGGTAAGTTTTAGGGTAAGAGTAAGGGTTAGGGTTAGGGTTAGGGTTACTTTTGGTATTAGTGTTAGAGTTATGGTTAGGGTTAGGGAGAGCTACTACAAGAGGAAACAAACTTAAACCTAATTTTAATACAAATCCTAACCCTAATCCTAAACCTAACACAAAACATTACCCTAACCATAACACTAACCCTAACACTGTCCCTAAACCTAAACTTAACCATAACTCTAACACTAACTCTAACACTAACTGGATACTTTAACCTAACCCAATCTCTAACACTAACCCTAAACCTAACCCTTATTCTAACAATAACTTTAACCCTAATCCTAAACCTAACATGAACCCTAACCGTAAACCTAGCCCTAACTGTAACACTAAACCTTATCCTAACACTAAACCTAACCCTAACCCTAATCCCATCATTAATCCTAAACCTAACTGTAACACCAAACCTAACCCTAACACCAACCCTTACCCTAAACCTAATCCTAACCAAAATACAACAGTAAGCATAATCCTAATCCTAAACCTAACATTCATCCTAAACATAACTCTGACCCTAACCCTAACACTAACCTTAACACTAACTTTTACTCTAAACCTCACCATAACTATAACCTTATCCCTAACATTATCTCTAACCCTAACTCTAACACAAAACCTAAACCTCCCTGTACCCCTAAGTGAAACACTAATGCTAACCGTAACCCTAAACCTAACCAAAAATTTACATCTAACCCTACCAGTGAACCTAGCCCTAACCCTAAGACAAAACTGAACACAATTCTAACACTAACCCTAACACAAACCACAAACTAACCCTAAACCTAACACAAGCCCTAACTTTAAGCTTAACACAAATCATAACCCAAACCACAACCCTAACCCTAACCTAACCTTAACTCTAATCCTTACTTAACCCTAACCATAACCCTTACCCTATAACTAACTGTAACCCTAAACTAAACACTAACCTTAAACTTAACCCTAACCCTAACCATAAAACTAAACCTAACCCTAGCTCTAACCCTAAAACTACCCTTTACCCTATAACTAACACTAACAAAAACCAAAATCCTAACACTAATACTAACCCTAACACTAACCATAACACAAACCTTCACCCTAACACTAAACCTAACCCTAAACTTAAGCCTAATTCTCACCTTAACACTAATGCCAACCTTAACCCTAAGTGTAACACTAACATTAACCCTAATAACAAATCTAACAATCACCCTAACCCTAACCCACCATTACTCTAACAAAAATCCTGACCTGAAGAGTAAAACGAACCCTAAAATTTATACAAACCCTAACCCTGTAACTTACCCTAAACCTACCACTAACTCTAATCCTAATACTACAACTAAACCTAACCCTAACCCTAATCCTAACCCTATCAGTAACACTAATCCTAAACCTACTCCTAACCCTATCCCTATCCCTAACCCTAACCCTTAGAATAACACTAACCCTAACCATAGTCCAACCGAAGCCTAAACCTATTCTTAACCATAACACTAACCCTAAACCTAAACTTAACCGTAACTCTAACCCTAATCAAACCATAACCCTAACTCTAAAACTAACCCAAACCCTCAACCTAACCCTCAACCTATCACAAACCATAACCCTAATTCTAACACTATCCCTAACACTAACCCTAACCCATCCCTAATCCTAAGTCTTAAACTAACCCTAACCCTAACCTGATCCCTAAACCAGATTCTCATCCTAATTCTAAAAAAACCCTAAACATTACAGTAACTTGTACCCATACAATAACCCTAACCTAACACTAAACCTATCATTAACCCTTACCGTAACCCTAACCCTAAACCTAACACTAACTCTAACTTTAACCCTAACCCTAAACCTAAAGTTAACACTAATCCTAACCCCAAACCTAATACTAAACCTAACCCTGCCCTTAACCCTAACCTTAACCATAACTGTACCCTAACTCACTCCAAAATCTAACCTTAACCCTAAACCTAACCCTAACACAAAAAGTATCCCTACCCAAACCCAAACACATATACTTACCATAACCCTCACCCTAACACAATCCCTAACACTAACCCTAACCCTGAACCTAACACTAACTCTAAAACTAACTATAACCCTAAACCTAACACAAAACCTCATGCTATTGCTAAATATAACCCTAAACCTAAACCTAAGTTTAACCCTTACACTAATCTTATTCCTAATCCTCACACTAACACTAATTCTAACCATAAATGTAACCCTAAAGCTAACACTTACCCTAAAACTAATCCTAATGTAACCACTTATACTAACCCTAACCTAAATGTTATCCTAATACTAAACCTAACCCTAACACTAACACTAAACTTAACCCTAACACTAACCCTAAGCTTAAATCTAATAAAAACACTGACCCTAACACTAACACTAACCCTAAAATGAATCTTAAACCTCTACTTAATTCTAAAACTCACCCTAAACCTAACCCTAACCCTAACCCTAACATTTTCCCTAACCCTAACTCTAACTATAATCCTAACACTTAACCTAAAACTAATCCTAATCCTAACCCTCAACCTAACCCTAACTGTAAAACTAACACTAAGACCTAAAACTATCCCTAATCCTATTGCTAACCCTAACCCTAAAACTAACATTAACAGTAAACCTAACCCTAACCCTAACATTAACAGTAACCCTAAACATAAACCTAGCCCAAAACCTAACTCTCATCTTATGTATAACAAAATCCTAACACTACCATAATCCTAACACAAATTATAAAATTAAACCTAACACAAACCCCTATCCAAAATCTAAACTTAACAATAATCCTAACCATAATCCTATCTCAACACTAAAGCTAACAATAACACTAACCCTAACCCAAACCCAAATACTAACCCTAACACTATCTCTAACCCTAAACCTAACCCTAAAAATAACTCTAACTCTAACCCTCACCCCAAACCTAACTTCAAAATCTAACACAAACCCTAAACCTAACCAAAACACTAACTCTAATCCTAACACTAAATTATCCTTATCCCTAACCCTAAAACTAACTTTAACCCTAACCATATTCCTAACCCTAACACAAACTCCAACCCTAACCCTAAACCATACCATAAATATAACCCTAAAACAAACCCTAAACCTAACCATAACCCTAAACTAATCCTAACCCTAACCCTACACCTAACCCAAATCCTAACCATAACCGAAACCCTAACCCAATCTGAAACCCTTTCACAAACCCAAATTCTAAACGTAACCTTAATACTGACACTAATTTTAACCCTAATATAAAACCTAACACTAAACTTAACATTAACTCTAACCCTAAACCTAAATAAAACCCTAAAATTTACTCTAATCATAATAAACTTAACCCTAATCCTAACACTGAACCTAACCCTAAACCTTACCAAAACTGTAAACATTACCCTAAAGTGAAAACTTAACCTAACCCTAAACCAAAATCAAATACTAATTCTAACCATATACCTTACCCTAATGCAAATCATAACCTTAACACTAACCCTAACCCTAACACTAACCCTAACTCTGAACCTAACCCTAACCCTAATCCTAACACTAACCCTAACCCAAACCCTACCCCTAACTTGAACTCTAACCCTAACCCTTACCCAAATCCTACAAAACCCTAAACCTAACACTAACACTAAATCTAACACTAACACTAACTCTAACCCTAATGCTAACCTGAACACTAACTATAAACTTAACAATAACTCTAACCCTAAAACTTAACCTAACACTAAACTGAACTCAATCCTTAAACTCAACAATAACCCTGACGCTAACACTATCCAAAGATTTACTGCAACCCTAACCCTAACACTAACTGTAACACTAACAAAAACCTAACCCTAAAACTAACCCTAACCGTAAACCAAAATCGAACCCGAAACATAACAAACCTAACCGTAAACCTAACACTCAACCTAACCCTAAACCTAACACTCAACCTAACCCTAATCCTAACTCTAACACTAACCCAAAACCTAAATCTCAATTTTGCTCTAACTCCATTCCTAACTCTAAGCATATACCTAACCCTAACACTAAAGGTAATACAAAACCTAACCATAAATCTAACCCTAAACATAACATAAACCCTAACCCTAACACTAACACTAAATCTAACTGTAACACTAACCTTAAACCTAAGCCTAAAATAAATCCTAACCTTAATCCTAACCCTAATCCTAAACCTATTTCTAAACCTAACACAAACCATAACCCTAATCATAACCCTAAAGTTATCTTATCCCAAAGCCTAACCCTACTCTTTCCCTAACCCTAAACCTAACCCTACCCTAATACTAAAATTAAACTTAACCCTAACTCTAACCAAAACACTAACACTAACCATAACACTAACCCTAAATCTAACCCTCACAATCCCTTATCATAACCTAACATTAACCCTAACCCTCAAACTAACCCCTACCCTAACCCTAACACTAACCCTAAACCTAAATCTAAAGTTAAAACAAACCTTGAGCCTTACTGTCACCTTACCCTAAACCTATCACTAACCCTAACCTGAATCCTAACAGTAACCATAAACCTAAGCAGAACCCCAACCTTAACACACAAAAAAACCCCTAAACCTTACCTAACACTAACCATAACACTAATTCTAAACCTAAATCTAACCCTAACTCTAACCGTAAAACTAACTCTAAACATCACCCTAACCCTAACCTGAACACTTATGCTAACATGAACCATAACACAACCCAAACACAAATTCTAACCCTAATTCTAACACTAACCCTATTTCTAACCATAACACTAAATCTAACCCTAATATGAACCCTAACACTAACCCTAACCCTAACACTAACCCTAAACTAAACCCTAATATTAACACTAACCCTAACACTAACCCTAATCCTAAACTAAACAGTCACCCTAACCCTAAACCTAACTTAAACCCAAACCTGAAACCTAACCCTAACAATAAACCTAACAATAATCCTCACAGTAACACTCACCCTAACTCTAACCCAAAACCCTACACTAACCCTAACCTTAACCCTAAGCATAATACTAAACCTACCCTAAAGCTAAATCTAATCCTAATCCTAACCATAAACTTAAACCTAACCCTCACCCTAATGATAACACAAACCATAATCCTAACCCTAATTTTATCCCTAATACTAACCCTAACATTAACAATAAGTATAACATAACCTTAAACCTAACACAAAACCTAACCCTAACCATAACCCTAAATCTATCCTAACCCTAACCCGAACTTTCCCTAACCCTAACTTGAACGCTAGTTTAACCCTAAACCTAACCGTAATTTTAACCTTAACCCTATAACCTATCATAACCTAAATCTAAACAACACCCTGTAACCCTAAACCTAACCGTAAATCTAACACTAACGCAATCCCTTACCCTAATCTTAACTGTAACCCTAAACTAAAACTAAGCCTAAGCCTAACCCTAAGTCTAACAATAATCCTAGCCAAACTCACATTTTAACCTTAACCCTAACACTCTAAACCTGACAGTAAAACAAATCCTAACCTGAAGTCTAACCCTAGCCATAACCCTAACCATAACACTAACCGTAAACTTAACACTAAACCTATCACTAATTTTTAGCCTAATCCTAACCCTAACACAATCCCTAACCCTAAATTAACTGTAACCATAACCCTAACCCTAAAACAAATCCTAACCCAAACCATAACCCTAAATTTAACCTAACCCCAACCCTGACTCTTACCTAACCCTAACCCTAAACATAAACCTATCATTAACTCTAACACTAACCCATATCCTAACACAACCTGACCCCAAACCTAACACTATCACTGACCCTAAACCTAAGCCTAACCCTAAATGTAACACTAACCCTAACCCTAAAACTAAACTTAATCCTATTAATAACCCTAACTCTAACTCTAACCCTAATCCTAACACAAACCCTAAACCTAACTCTAAACCTAACACAAACCCTAACCCTAACCCTAACCTTTACACTTACACTAAACCTAACTGTAATCCTAACTCTAAACCTAATCTTGTACATAAACCCAATGCTAACATTATCCTAACACTAACCCTAAACCTAAACCTAACACTAACACCAACCATAAAACTAAACCTAATCCTCAACCTAACCATAACAATAAACCTAACCCCAATCCTAATTCTATCACTAATTCTAACCCTAAACATAACTTGAAACCTCACAATAACCCTAATCCTAACCATAACCCTAACTTTAACACTATCACTAATCCTAACTCTACCCCTAAACCTAACACTAACATTAACTGTAACTTGAAATCTAATCATAATCTTAACACTAATCCTAACCTTAATTCTAATCCTAAATAAACCCTAATGTATCTGTAACCCTAAAATTAACACTACCACTAAACTTACACAAAACCTAACCCTAACTCTAACCATAACCCTAACCCTAACCTAACCCCAACCCTAACCCTACTCTAAGCCTAACCCTAACCCTAACATTAACTGTAATTCTAAATCTAATCATAATCCTAACACTAAATCTAATCCTAATTCTAACCCTAAATATAACACTAATGTATCCATAACTATAAAACTAACCCTACCGCTAAACTTACATTAACCCCTAACCCTAATGCTAAAAATAACCTTTGCCATATCCCTAACCATAACACTAAACTTACCATAACCCTAAACCTAAATATAACTCTAAAACTATACCTAAACCTAACACTAACTCTAACCTTCCCCCTTAACCTAATACTATAATTAACCCTAACCCTAACACTAACACAAACCTAACCCTAACCCTAATCTTAACACTTAGCCAAACCCAAACTTAACACTTAGCCAAACCCAACCCTAACACAAAACCTAATTCAAAAACTAACACTAACCCTATCCTTAATTGTGACCCTTTCCTTAACCCTAACAGTAACACTAAACTTAAACCTAAACCTAACCCTAAAACTGAAATTAACCCTAACCCTAAGCCTAACCCTAAATCTAACACTAACCCTCACCCTCACCCTAAACCTAATCCTAACACTAACCGTAACACAAAATTTAACACTAACTTTAACCCTAAACCTAACCTAATCCTAACTGTAACCCTAAGCCTAACAATAAATCTAACCCTATTCATAACTCAAACCTTAAACCTAACCCTAAAACTAACCCTAACACTTACCCTAACTTTTACCCTAACACTAACCTTAATCCTAAAACTAACCCTATAGTAAACTTAACCCTAACCCTAACCATAATCATAACACTAAACCTAAACCTATCCCTTACATTAACACTATAATTAATCCCATCCCTAATCCTAAAAATAACACTAACACTAAATCTAAACCTAGCCCTAATACTCACCCTAACCCTAAACTTAACATGAACCCTAACACTAAACTAAAATCTAACCCTAATGCTAACCCTAACACTAACCCTTTCCCTATCCCTAACTCTAAACATAACACTAACCCTAACCCTAAACAGAACATTAACAGTAATCTAAAACCAAACCGTAACCCTAACAGTAACCCTAACACAAATTGTAACCTAACCTGAACACTAACCCTAACCCAACCCTAACACTAACCATAATACTAACCCTATCCAAACCCTATCACTAACAGTAATTCTTAACAGTAAGTCTAATCCTACCCATAAACCTAACCTAACTCTATCCCTAAATTTAACACTATCAGAAAACATAACCCTGATCATAACACTAAATTTAACACTATCACAAATCCTAACATTAACTCTAATAACCTTAACCCTAACACTAAGCATAATGGTAACCCTAATACTAAATTTAACCCTAAACCTAACACAAACTGTAAGTCTTACACTAGTCCTAACCATAACACATAAACTAACCCAAAACCTAACACTAAACCTAAATCTAAACCTAATCCTAACATGAATCATAACCCTAACACTAACCCCAACATTAAAACTAACCTTAACCCTAACACTAATCCTAACCCTATTTGTAAACCTAACACTAACACTAACCCTAACCCAACACTAATCCTAATGGTAACCCTAACACTCACTATAAACCTAACCCTAATGCTAACCTAACACTAATCATAACCCTAACCAAACCCTAACATTAACCCTAAACCTAACCAAAATCCTAACACTAATTCTAAACTTAACCTCAACCCTAACACTATCCCTAACCCAACATTAATGCTAATCCTAACCGTGATCCCAAACCTAAACCTTATCCTAACCTTAACACAAACCCTAACGCTAACCATAACTTTTTCCTAACCATAACCCTAACACTAACCATAACATTAACACTAACCCAAACCCTAACAAAATGACTAACCCTAACCCTAACCCTAAACCTAACAATAACTGTAATCCTAACCCTAACAATAATTCTAAACATAAACCTTACCTTAAACATAACCATAACACTAAACTTAAACCTAACCAAAACCCTAAAACTAACTCAAACACAAACTCTAACCCTAACCCTAACACTAACCCTAAACCACCCTAAACCTAACTATAACACTAACCCTATCCAAATGATATCACACAGTAATGCTAAACAAAACCCTAATCTTACCCATAAAGCTAACCTAATATTAACCCTAACTTTAACCCCAACACAAAACATAACTCTAAACATAACACTAACCCTAACCCTAATGCAGAATCTAGCAGTAACCCTAACCCTAACCCTAAGCCTAAAAATAAAAGAAACCTTAACACTAACCATAAATCTAAATGTAAACCTAACCATAACCCAAACTTGAACACTAACACTAATCTTAACACTAAGCCTACTGCGAACCATAAACCTTACACTAACACTAACCCTAATCTTAAACCTAACACAAATTCG
This sequence comes from Marmota monax, assembly GCF_021218885.2. Taxonomy (NCBI): domain Eukaryota; kingdom Metazoa; phylum Chordata; class Mammalia; order Rodentia; family Sciuridae; genus Marmota; species Marmota monax. Next base: position 563,078 of record NW_026692693.1, on the reverse strand, counting down.
AACCCTAAACCTAACATTAATTTTAACTCTAACCCTAATCCTAAATGTAACCCTAACACTAACATTAAAACTAAACCTAACCAAACCCCTAATACTAACCCTATTACTTACCCTAAACCTAATTTAAACCCAAAGCTTAACCCAAACACTAACCCTAACCATAAACCTAATAGTAAACCTAACTCCTAATTTACCTAAAACTAAACCTTCCCTAACCTTAACACTAAACCTAAACCTAACCCTAAGCCTAACACTAAACATAACTCTAACCCTAAACCGAACCCTAACACTAAACCTAACAATAACCCTATTCTTAAACCTAGCCCTAAATATAATGCTAATCCTAACCTAACTCTAATTTTAAACCTAATCATAAGCCTAACATAAACCCTAACCCTAACAGTAACCCTAACTTAACCCTAACCTGACACTAAAACTAACTCTAACACTAATCCTTTCACAAACCCTGACACTAATACTAAACCTAACACTAACACTAATCCTACCCTTAAACCTAACCTAACATTAACCCTAACACTAACACTACCCCATACATTAACAACAACACTAAACCTAACCCTAATGCTAAATCTAACCATAACCTTATCTATAACCCTAACAGTAACCCTAAACCTAAACTTAACTTTAATCATAATCCTAACCCTAAAAAACCCTAACCCTAAACCTAACACTAATCCTAACACTAACCCTAACCCTAAATCCAACCATAAATTTAAAACTAACCCTAATCTTAACCTTAACCATAAACCTAACCCTAACCCTTAGGCTAACACTAAACATAACCCTGAAACTAACACTAACTCTAAACCTAACACTAACCCTAATCATAACACTAACCATAACCCTTACACTCAAACTGTCTAAACCTATCACTAACCCTAATACTATCCTTAATCCTAACCCTAAACCAAACCTTAACCCTAACTCGAACACTAACCCTAATCATAAACATAACCCTTATGATAACCCGAACACTAACCCTAAACTTATCACTATCCCCAACCCTAACACTAAACATAACCATTAACCTAACCCTAACACTAACCCTAAAACTAACTGTAATGCAATGTTAGTTTTAGGGTTAGGGTTAGGGTTTGTGTTAGGGTTAGTGTTAGGGTTATGGTTAGGTTTAAAATTAGGGTTAGGTTTATGGTTAGTGTTATATTTAGGGTTAGGATTAAGGATAGGACTAGTGTTAGGGTTAATGTCAGTGTTAAGTTTAGGGTTAAGGTTAGTGTTATAGTTAGAGATAGGTTTAGTATTAGACTTAGGGTTAGAATTAGTGTTTTGGTTGGGTTAAGGTTAGTATTAGGGTAAGTGTTCATTTAAGGGTTGAGTTGAAGTTAAGAGTTAGGTTTACGGTTAAGGTTAGGGTTAAAGATAAGGTTAGCATTAGGCTTCATGTTAGTGTTAATTTTAGGATTAGTGTTATGGTTATGGTTAGGGTTTGTGTTAGGTTTATGATTAGGGTTAGGTTTGGTGTTAGCAATTGGGTTATTGTTACTTTTAGGGTTAGGTATGTTTTTTGGGTTAGGGTAATGTTTAGGGTTAGGTAAGATTTAGGGTTAGGTTTATTGTTAGATATAGGGTTAGGGTTAATGTTAGTGTAATGCATTATTGTTAGTGTTATTGTTAGTAGTGTTATGGTTATGGTCAGTGTTAGGTTTAGGCTTTTTGTTAGAGTTAGGTTTAGGGTTAACTATACGGTTAGTGTTATGGTTTCTAGTAGGGTTAGAATTACAGATAGAATAGGTTTAGATTAGGGTTAGGTTTAGTGTTAGGTTTAAGTTTAGGCTTTGTGTTTTCTGTTACAGTTAGGGTTAGTGTTAGTTTTAATGTTATGGTTAGGTTTAGGAATAGTGTTAGGTTTAGTGTAATATTTAGGTTTTGCATTGGGGTTGCATTTGGGTTGGTTTTAGGTTAGAGTTAGGGTTAAATTTATCTTTAGTATTAGGGTTACACTTAGTGTTAGGGTAATTTTTAGAATTTGTGTTTGTGTTGGGCTTGGGATTCCAGTTCTGTTTAGGGTTACTTTTAGGATTCTGGTTAGGGTTAGTTTTAGGGTTAGGGTAAGGTATGAATATGGGTTAGGGTAAGAATTTGGGTTAGGTTTAGATTTAGGTTTAAGGTTAAATTTAGGGTTAGGGTTAAGATTAGTTTTGGGGGTATGGTTAGGTTAGTATAAGGATTGTGTTATGGTTAGATTTAGGTTAGTGTTAGGGTTAGTGTTAGTGTTAGGGTTAGAGTTAGGGTTAAGTTTAATTTTAGAGTTATAGTAGGGTTAGGTTTAGGTTAAGAAGAGATTAGGTTTCAGCTTAGAGATTCGATAGGGTTATGGATATTGTTAGGGTTATCGTTAGTGTTAAGATTAATATTAGGGTAAGTGTTAGGTTTAGGGTTTGTTTTACAGTTAGATTTTGGGTTAGGGTTAGAGTTAGAGTTAGAATTAGGGTTACGGTTAGGGTTAGGGTTAGGGTTATGGTTAGTGTTAGAGTTAGGTTAGGCTTACAGTTAGGATTAGGGTTAGAGTTAAATTTAGGGTTAGGGTTTGGGTTAGTGTTAGGGTTATTGTTAGGTTTAGTGTTAGGGTTAAGTTTGGATTAAGGTTTGTGTTTACTGTTATGGTTAGGGTTATTGTCATGGTTAAGGATTGGGTTTGGGTTAGGGTTAGGGTTATTTTAATTTTAAGGTTAGAGTTAGGATTAGGTTTAAGGTTAGTTTTCAGGTAAGCATTAGGGTTATCATAGGATTAGTGTTAGGGTGAGTCTTAGGGTTTATATTAGAATTAGATTTAGTGTTATGATTAAGATTACATTTAGGATTAGGGTTTGTGTTAGTGTTTCAGATAGGGTTAATATTTCAGTAATTGTTAGCATTTTGGTTAGGGTTAGAGTTAGGGTTAGGTTTAGTTTAGGGTTAGGGTTAGAGTTAGGGTTTTATTTGGGTTAGATTTAGGGTAAGGGTTAGGGTTAAGTTTAGAGTTAGGGTTAGGGTAAGGGTTAGGTTTAAAGTTAGTTTTAGGGTTAGGGTTTAGATTAGTTTAGGATTAGGGTTAGGGTTAAGTTTAGTGTCATGGTTAGGGTTTGTGTTAGGTTTAGATTTAGCTTTAGGCTAAGGCTTAGGTTTAGGTTTAGAGTTATTCTTATGGTTAGAAATAGATTTAGGGTTAGTGTTAGTATTTGGGTTAGTGTTAGAATTAGGTTTAGGATTAGAGTTAGATTTAGAGTTAGTGTTGCTGTTACGGTTAGGGTTAGAGTTAGGATTAGAGGTAGTGTTTGTGTTAGTGTTATTGTTATTGTTAGCTTTAGTGTTAAAGATAGGTTTAGAGTTAGTATTAGGTTTCGGATTAGTGTTAGGATTAGGTTTAGTGTTAGGGTTAGAGTTAGGTTTAGTGTTAGTGTTAAAGTTAGGGTTAGAGTTAGGATTATGGTTAGTGTTTGTGTTAGGATTGTGGATATGGTTAAGTTTGGTTTTAGGGTTAGTGTTAGGTTTTGGTTTAGGTTTAGGATAAGTGTTCGCATTAGGGTAAGTTTTATGAGTTTGTTAAGGGTTAGGTTTAGGTTTAGTTTTAGGTTTGGGAATTGGTTTGTTGTTATGGTTAGGGTTAAGTTTAGGTTTGGTTAATGTTTAGGAATAGCATTAATGTTAGGGTTAGTGTTATTTTTATATTAGTGTTAGAATTAGTGTTCGGATTAAAGTTACACTAAGGATTAGGGTTTATGTTATGGTTTCTGATAGGGCTAGGGTTTCAATTATGGTTAGAATTTGTGTTAGGGTTAGGGTTATGGTTAGAGTTAGGTTAGGAGTAGGGATAGTGTTTTTTAGGGTTAGTTTTAGGATAAGGGTTAGGTTTAGGGTTAGTGTTAGGGTTAGTGTGAGGGTTAGGGTTAGGGTTTTTGTTAGATTTAAAGTTAGAATTAGGGTGTGTTTTTGGCTTAATGTTAGGGTTAGTTTTAGGGTTAGGTTTAGGTTTAGAGATAGGATTAGGGTTAGTGTTAAGGTTAGAATTATTGTTAGTGTTATTGTTAAGGATAGGTTTATTGTTAAAATTAGCATTAAATTTAGGTTTTGGGTAGGAATTAGTGTTAGTTTTAGTGTTAGAATTTGTGTTAAAATTATGACTAGTGGTAAGTTTAGGGTTAAACATAGGATGAGAGTTAGGTTTTTGGTTAGGTTTAGGTTTAGAGTTAGTGTTAATGTTATGGTAAGGTTTAGGATTAGTGTTATTTTTAGGGTTACCACTAGGGTTAGTGATATGTTTAGAGATAGTTTTATAGATAGTGTTAGTGTTGGCCTTAGGGTTAGGGTTAGGGTGAGGGTTTGGTTTAGGGTTAGTGTTATGTTAAGCATTAGGATTAGGGTTAGAATTAGGGTTAAGGTAAATGTTAGGGTTAGGTTTAGGTTAAGGTTTAGGATGAATTTTAGAATTAAGTAAAGGGATAATATTTTATTTAGGGCTAGTGGTATTGTTAATGTTATTGTTTTTGTTAGTTTTAGGGATTATGGTTAGGGTTTGTTTTAGGTTTAATATTTAGGGTTAGGTTTAGGGTTAAGTTTAGTATTAGGGTTATGGTTAATGTAATGGTTAGGTTAAGGGTAATAATAAGTGTTATCATTAGAGTTAGTGTTAGGGTAAGTGTTAGGGTCAGGATTAGATTTATGGTTAAAATTAGTGTTAGGTTTAGGGTTAGGGTTAGAGATAGGTTTTGGGGAAGACTTAGACTTAGGGTTAGGTTTAGGGTGAAATTTAGGGATAGGGTTAGGTTTAGTTGCCACAGTCTGGCTGGGCACAATTCTGGAGCCACTTGTCAAAAGAAACAAACTTTATTTTTAGAACCAAACACACCAAACAAAACAGCTCCTCAGGAAAATCTTCAGAGCCCAGCTGCCACCACTGGCTTCCCACAAGCCTCTCAACCTCCCCCACTCCTCTTGCTCTTGAGGCCGATTGGCTGGGTCATGTGGGTGGAGCCAAAAATAGTCCCCCAATGAACAGCTCCATGGTCTGAAAGGGCGGGGAAACAGCCCAGTGAACATCACCACAGAGGAGCCAATCAGTTGGCAGCTAGAAGTTGCTGGGGCCACTGTGAGCCAATCATCAGCTGGCAGTTTGCTGGCAGTTGGAAGTTTGCTGGCATTTAGAAGTTTACTGGCAGCTGGAAGTTTGCTGGGTCCCCTTTGGCTGTGGCTCTCAACATCTCCCCCTCTCTGTTTAAACAACAAGCATGTGGCTTAGGGACCATGCCTGCCTTAGGTTGTCCAATAGTACATATGGTCCTTACCCGTTATCAGATGAGCTGACCTCAAGGCATCAGCCTCCTCTCTTAGGTTGGTACCATTACAATTGGATCTTACCCGGCACTGACTACCGGTCCAGTATACAGCCACACCTGTGGATAGGTCCTTGTATCAATGGGGGGGGGTGAGGTTCTTTGCCTCACCTCTGTTGGTCCCCAAATTTTAGATGAATGACCTCATGACAAGCAGAAGGGAGGAAGATACACCAAGCCAATTGATGGTTCCTTTTGGAAAAAAATTATACCACCGATGACATCATCAGCAAAAATACCCCAACACTACCACAAGTTGCTGCACCAACAGATAGTTCACAATGCATATATTTGAGTTCACAATGCATACAAGTGATTCATAGTCCAGGCAAGTTCTGCAAGCAGTACAGTGATGGCTATTGCAGAAGCTGTAGATTGGTTTTATTTTTGACTTTATCAGCACTGAGATAAAGATAGGAAATCTGGCAGGAATGGCTAAAGAAAAAATTATATACCATTCCAGAAGGCACAAAAAAAACAAAACAAAACAAAACAAAACAAAAAACCTTTTTTTCTTTTCTTTTTTTTTTTAGAAAACAATTTTCCTAACAATGTACCTTATCTTCAACAGAATTATTAAATATAATGAACAGGAAAGGTGAAAGTAAACAAACAGGTCTGTTAACCTCCTTTTTTGTTCATATATTAAAACAATCCTCAATAGCTGTTTACCCAATTTAAATTAAACCATTTATTTGACGTGAAAAAAATATTTGGATCCATTTTTTCATGAGCACTCATCATATATGATATATAGACATATGTACATTCAAACATATAACACAAAACACAAGTGTGCACACATAATATAATACATACACACATAACATAATAGTAAAGGCCTTATAACTTTTTACAGGTGAAATCTCCATTGCAATGTTTAAAAATTCTATAGTCAAAAAAAAAAAAAAATAGAACTGATCAGCAAAACATTAACCTGGGTCTGCATGAGCCCAAAAAACAAAAAAGAACTTCATGATGTGGGAAAGGGCAATAATAAAATAGATATTGAAAAAAGCATCCTGGTTCTGTCGCAGATGTAAGAATAGCCAAACTGGAGTTTTGGATATCAGTTGTTATGGATTTGAGCCAAATCATCTTCTTTTTGGTCTGTAGAAATCACTTTAGTTAATCTTTCTGGAATCCAAATCGGCTGCTGTTCTCCCTGTGGAAACACACAAACAGACCCCCGACTCCAGACAATTACTGGGTCAGGACCTTTCCATTGTCCTCTTAGAATATCCTTCCAAAGTACCTTGGGATTATGTACATTTTTTGGACACATATGCCTTTCTGAAGCACTAAGCCGTGATGAATCCAAATTTAAAATTTTAGAGTAAAAAGGGTTATTTTAAGTTTATCTTTGGGGAATATATACACATTCCCAATTCCCTATTTTTGCTTTAGTAAGTACATTTTAAGAGTTTGATGAGCTCTTTCAACTATGCCTTGTCCCTGTGGATTGTATGGGATTCCTGTTATATGAGTAATGCCAAATGTTGAGCAAAATTGTTTAAAAGAGGTAGAAGTATAACCAGGGGCTTTATCTGTTTTTAACTGTTTTGGAATGCCCACAGTGGCAAAATTTTGTAAGCAATGAGCTATAACATTATTAGTTTTTTCTCCGGTATGAAGGAAGCCCATCAAAAATCCAGAAGAAGTATCAATTGTAACATGCAAATATTTTAATTTTCCAAATTCTGGCAAGTGTGTGACATCCATCTGCCAAATATGGTTAGGTATCAATCCTCTAGGATTGACTCCAAGATTAACTTGTGGTAAAAAGGTCACAAAATTTTGACATTGTTTTATTATTTGCTAGCTTGTTCCTTAGGTATTTTAGCACACTTTTGTAAAGTGTTAGCAATGACATGGAACTTTTTATGAAAATTTGTAGCTTCTTCTAGTATAGAGAAAATATGCCCAAACTGAGGGCTCCAGGCAATCCTGTATGTGCCCTGATATGTTTTATAAAGAATGGATTTTTCTGTCCCAGATTAGACTTTGTATAGTGGAAAGCAAAGAGAAAACAGTAGAGGAAGTGTAATCCTACCAGAATCTTCAAAGGATACTATAGCATTAACTATATACTGACTATCAGAAAATAAATTAAATACAGAATCTTTAAACATCACAAAAGCTTGTAATACTGCATTAAGCTCTACCTTTTGAGCTGATTGTTTGGGTACTAAAAATGTAAAAATTTGATCAAGTGTAACTATTCTGCTGTACCATTATTTGCCCAATCAGTGAATATATTGGAGCATTCATAATAGGTGTTTTTCTTGTCATTTTTGGAAAAATTACAGGATGCAATGACAAAAAGACAATAAAGGATTATATGGTAAGTGGTTATCAAATGAAACATTAGATTTTGCACATGGTTATTGCCCAAGAATTCAACTCATTAGCTAACTCGTCAATTTGATTCATAATATATGGAGTAATAATTTTATTGGGAGAAATTCCAAACACTCCTTTGGTGCTTTTATTCCTTTGAGTATTAATTGTCCTACAGCCTCAGGATACCTAGTAAGAATAGTGTTAGGAGAATAAGATAAATGTATTCATAATAATGGACCTTCTTGCCAAAATACTCCTGTAGGAATATTTTTTGTTGGCAGTACAATAAATAATATCTGTTCCTCAGATATGAGCAGTTTTTCTTCCATCTTACACATCTCCAGGGACAGTCAACTTAAAACAAAAGTGAAGCAAAACAAAAGAAGAATCTTAAAATGGCTACCCATGTTCTCGCCTTGCACTCAGGGGCGAGCAGTTTACCTTATCACTTACCGTCACTCGTTCCCCGTGTGGCCTACCAAATGTCGCAGTCTGGCTGGGCACAATACAGGAGCCACTTGTCAAAAGAAATGAACTTTATTTTTAGAACCACACACGCCAAACAAAACAGTTCCTCAGGAAAACCTTCAGAGCCCAAGTGCCACCACTGGCTTCCCACAAGCCTCTCAACCTTCCCCACTCCTCCTGCTCTTGAGGCCGATTGGCTGGATCACATGGGCAGAGCCAAAATGTCCCCCAATGAGCAGCTCCATGGTCTGAAAGGGAGGGGAAACAGCCCAATGAACTTCACCACAGAGAAGCCAATCAGTTGGCAGCTGGAAGTTGCTGGCGCCACTGTGAGGCAATCATCAGCTGGCAGCTGGAAGTTTGCTGGCACCTGGAAGTTTGCTGGGGCCCCATCGGCTGTTGCTCTCAACATTTAGTATTCAGGTTAGGGTTATGGTTAGTATTAGAGTTAGTGATACGTTTAGGGTTAGAGTTAGGTTTAGTGTTAGCGTAAGGGTTCAGTTTGGGGTTAGGGTTAGAATTCGTGATTGGGTTAAGTTTAGGGTTCAGTTGGGGTAGTTGTTAGGGTTAGGGTTAGGGTTAGCAATAGGATTTGTGTTAGGGTTAGGTTTAGGGTTAAATTTGGATCATAATTTGAGATAGGGTATGTTTATGGTTAAGGTTAGTGTTAAGATTAAGGGTAGGTTTAGGGTTACTATTAGGGTTAGGGTTATTATTAGGGTTAGTATTAGTGTTAGGGTTATGATTAAGTTTACGATTACTGTTAAAGTTATTTTAAGTATTAGGTTTATGGTTAGGATTATGGTTAGGGTTAATGATATGTCTAGGGTTAGATTTAGGGTTAGTATTATGTAAGAGTTAGAGTTATTGTTAGGGTACCGGTTAGGATTCTGTTTAGGGTTAGTTTAAAATTAGGGTGATGATCAGGGTTAGGGATTGGGTAGAGTTAGGGTTAGTTTAAGAGTTACGATTAGGGTTTGGGTTTGGGTTAGGTTTAGTTTTAGATTTATTGTAAGGCCTAGGGTTTTGGTTTGTGTTAGGTTGAGGGTTAGAATTAGGTTTAGTGTTAGGATTATGGTTAATGTTGGTGTTAGTGTTAGGGTTAAGGTTAGCTTTAGGTTTTGGTTAGTTTTAGGGTTAGTGTTAGGGTTAGGTTTATTTTTAGTGTTAGGATTAGGATTAGTTTTAGGGTTAGTTTAGGATTAGTGTTAGTGTTAGGTTTAGGGTTAGGCTTACTATTAGGTTAGTGTTAGGGTTAGGGTTAGGAATAGTGTAAGGGTTAGGAATAGGTTTAGATATAGTGCTAGTGTTAGGGGTATGGGTAGGGTTAGGGTTACTTTTAGGTTCAGGTTTAGGGTGAGTGTTAGTCTTACTTTTATGGATAGAGATATGGTTAGTGTTATGTTTATTTTTAGTGTTATGATTAGGGTAAGTGTTATGATTAGGATTAGGGTTAGGGTTTGGTTTAGGGTTATAATTTAGTTATGGTTAGGGTTAGGGTTAGGGTCAGTGTTAGTGTTAGGGTTAGGGTTGGGGTTAAGTTTTGTGTTAGGTTTAGCCTTAGGGCTAGATTTACTTAGGGTTAGGGTTATGGTTAGTGATAAGGTTATGTTTAGGGTTAGGTTTAGGGTTACAGTTTGTTGTAGGGTTAGGGTTAGTGTTAGGAAGTTAGGAGTAGTGTTAGTTTTAAAATAGGTGTAGAGATAGTGTTAGGTTTAGGGTTAAGGTTTTGGTTAGTGTTATTCTTATGGTTAATGTTAGGGTTAGTGTTATGGATAGTTTTAGGTTTAGGTTTAGTTTAAATATAAGGTTATGTTTAGAATTAGGTTTTGGGTAAGAGTTAGGGCTAAGGTTATGATTAGAATTATGGTTAGTTTTAGAATTAGTAAATAGGGTTCATATTAGGGTTAGGTTTAGGGTTAGGATACGTGTTAGGGTTACTTTTATGGTTAGGGTTACAGTTAGCATTAATGTTTTTGTAGGGTTATGGTTTGGTTAATGTTAGGGTTAGGGTTAGGGTTAAGGTTAGTTTGGGGTTAGGGTTTAGGTTATGGTTAGTTTTAGAATTAGTGATAGGGTTAGTGTTATAGTTGTTGTTAGGGTAAGAATTATGGTTTGTGTTAGGGTAATGTTATGTTTATAATAAGGGTTAGTTTTAGGTTAGCATTAGGGTTAGTGTTAGGGTTAGGTTTAGGGTTAGTTTTAGGTTTAGTGTTAGTGTTATGGTTAGTTTTAGGGTTAGTGTTAGTGTTAGTGTTAATGTTAGGATAAGGTTTAGGTATAGGTTTTCTTTTAGGGTTAGGTTTGAAAGATAGGTTTAGCATTTGTGTAACCGTTAGGGTTATTGTTAGGTTTAGGATTAGTGTTTGGGTTTGTGTTATACTTAGGTTTGGTGTTTTGTTAGTGTCAAGGTTAGGGTTAGTGTTACAGTTAGGTTTTTTTGTTAGGAAGAGGGTTAGAGTGAGGTGTAGGTTTAGGGTTAGTGTTAGTTTTACAGTTACGGTTAGGATAGGTATAGTGTTAGTGTTAGGGTTAGTGTTACTTTTAATGTTATGGTTATGGTTAGGTTTAGGGTTAGGGAGAAGGTTAGTGTTAGGGTTAGGATTAGTGTTAGACTAACATTAGGGTTATTTTTAAGTTTAGTGTTTGTGTTAGGCTTAGGGTTACAGTTAGGTAAGGGATACGGTTAGTGTTAGGTTATGCTTAGTGTTATGTTTGCTATAGGGTTTGTGTTAGCTTTATGGTTATGGTTAGTTTTAGGGTAATGTTATGTTTATGATAAGTTTCAGTGTCACAGTAGCATTAGGGTTAGTGTTAGGGTTAGGTTTAGGGTTAGTTTTAGGTTTAGTGTTAGTTTTATGGTTAGTGTTATTGTTAGTTTTTAGGGTTAGGTTTAGTGTTAGTGATAGGTTTAGGTTTACAGTTATTGTTAGGATTCATGTTAAGGTTAGGGTAAGGGTTAGTGTTAGGGTAAGGTTTAGGGTTATTGTGAGAGTTAGGTCTATTGTTATGTTTAGGGTTATGATTAAGTTTAGAATTAGATTTGGGTTAGTGTTAGATTTATATTTAGGTTTAGTGTAGGGTTAGAGTTAGGGTTAAGGTTATGGTTAGTGTTAGAATTATGGTGAGGTTTAGAGTTAGTGTTACATTAGAGTTAGCTTTAACATTAGAGTATGTGTTAGTTTTAGGTTTAGAATAAGTTTTAGGGTTATTTTTAGGATTAGGTTTTGGTTTAGGTTTAGGATTTAGGCTAGTGTTTGATTTAAAGTTACTTTTAGGATTAAGGTTTGTGTTAGGTTTAGTTTTAGGGTTTGTGTTAGGGTTAGGTTTAGGGTTAGTCTTAGGTTTAGGGCTAAGTTTAATGTTAGGGTTAGGTTTAGGTTTAGGGTTAGGTTAAGGTTATGGTTAATGTTAAGGGTAGGTCGGGTTGGGTATAGGTTTAGGGAATAAGTTAGGGTTAGGGATAATGTTCGATCTATGGTTAGGGATAGGGTTAGGATTAGGGTTAGGTTTAGGGTTAGATATAGGTTAGGGATAGTGTTATGGTAAGGATTAGGTTTAGGGTTAGTTTTAGGTTTAGTGTTAGCATTAGGTTTAGGGTAATTATTAAGTTAAGGTTTAGGGTAAGGGTTATTTTTAGGGTTAGGTTTATGGTTAAAATTAATGTTAGTTTAGGGTTAAAGTTAGGGTTACTGTTAGGGTTACGTTTAGGGTTAGTGTTAGGTTTATGGTTAGGATTTGTTTTAGATTATTGTTAAAATATACTTAAGGTTCTGGTATGGTTAGGATTAGGTTTAGGGTTAGCATTATTTTAGTGTCAGGATTCAAGATATGGTTAGTGTCAGGGTTAATGTTAGAGTTAAGTTTAGATTTATGTTTAGGTTTCATGTTAGGGTTAAGTTTAGGGTTAGTGTCAGCTTTAGATTTAAAGTTAAGGTTAGGGTTAGTGTTAGAGTTACTTTATTGTTATATTTTGTTTTAGGATTAGTATTAGGATTAGGATTATGTTTAGAGTTGCCTTATGGTTAGAATTAGGGTGAGTGTTAGAGTTAGGCTTAAGATTACGGTTATTGTTATGGTTAGTGTTAGGCTTAGAGTTAGCGTTAGTTGTAGGGTTAGGGTTAGAGTTAAATTTGTTTTTAGTGTTAGAGTTAGTGTTATGGTTAGAGTTAGGGTTAGGGTTAGGGTTGCTGTTAGGGTTAGAGTTAGGTTTAGGGTTATGGTTTGTGTTAATGTTATAGTTAGTTTTAGGGCATAATTTTGTTTATGGTTTGGGTCAATTTTAGAGTTACTATTAGTTTTATGGTTAGGGTTAGAGTTAGTGTTAGGGTTAACTTTTAGGTTACTGTTAGCTTTACAGTTAGGTTATGTGTTGGGGTTATGGTTAGGATTATTTTTAGGATTGTGATAAAGTTTCAGATTAGGGTTAGAGTTAGGTTTAAGGTTTGGGTTAGTTTAGGTTAGTGTTAGGTTTAAGGTAAGGATTATTATTAAGATTAGTGCTAGGGTTAGGGATAGTATTTGGGTTACCTCATGGTTATGGTTAGATTTATGGTTCATATTAAGGTGAGGTTTCATGTAAGGCTTAGGTTTTTGGTTTAGGGTTAGGGTTAGTGTTAGTGTTAAGATTAGGGTTAGTGTTAGAGTTTCAATAAGGATTAGGGTTAAGACTAGTGTTAGGGTTAGGGTTAGGGTTTGGTTTACATTAGGGTGAGGGTTCAACTTATGGTTAGTGTTAGGATTAAGTTTAGGGTTTGTGTAAGTTTTAAGTTTAGGGTTGGGGTTAGGGTTAATGGTGGGCTTAGAGTTAGGTTTAGTTTTAGGGTTAGAGTTAGGTTTAGAGTTAAATTTGTGGTCAGTGTTAGTTTTAGGGTTAGTGTTAGTATTAGGGTTATGGTTGCTGTTAGGTTTTGAGCTAATGTTAGGTTTATGGTTTGTGTAAGTGTTATGGATAAGGTTAGGGCAAAATTGTGGTTTAGGGTTTTGGTTAATTTAGAGTTAGTTTTATGCTTAAGGTTAGTGTTAGGGTTAGGTTTTAGGTAAGTGTTAGTTTTAGGGTTAGGGATTGTGTTGGAGTTATGGTTAGGGTTATGGTTACAGTTATGATAAAATTTAGGATTAGGGTTAGAGTTAGGTTTAGGGTTTGCCTTCGGTTAGGGTTAATGTTATGTTTAGAGTTAGTGTTAGGTTTAGGGTAAGGGTTAGGGTTAAGATTAGTGCAAGGGTTAGGGATATGTTTTCAGTTAAATTAGGGCTATGGTTAGATTTATGGTTCATATTAGGATTAAGGTTTGGGTTCATGTAAGACTTAGGTTTAAGTTTAGGGTTAGGGTTATGGTTAGTGTTAGGGTTAGGTTTAGGATTAAGATTATATTTAGTGTTGGGTTTAGGGTTAGGTTTAGTTTTAGTGTTAGGGTTAGGATTAGGGTTAGTGTTTGAGTTATGATAAGGATTAGAGTTAAGACTATTGTTAGGGTTAGGTTTAGGGTTAAGATTATATTTAGTGTTGGGTTTAGGGTTAGGTTTAGTGTTAGTGTTAGGGTTAGGATTAGGGTTAGGGTTTGAGTTATGATAAGGATTAGAGTTAAGACTATTGTTAGGGTTAGGTTTAGGGTTAAGATTATATTTAGTGTTGGGTTTAGTGTTAGGTTTAGTGTTAGTGTTAGGTTTAGAACTAGTGTTAGGGTTTGAGTTATGATAAGGATTAGAGTTAAGACTAGTGTTAGGGTTAGATTTTGGTTTACATTAGAGTGAGGGTTCACCTTATGGTTCTTGTTAGGATTAAGTTTAGAATTTGTGTATGTTTTAGGTTTAGGGTTGGGTTTAGGGTTTGTGGTACGGTTAGATTTAGGGTTAGAGTTATATTAAGTGTTAGGTTTAGGATTAAGTTTAGAGTTAAGATTAATTTTAGGGTTAGGGTTAGGATTAAGTTTAGGGATAGTGTTAAAATTAGGATTAGGTTTAGGTTTAGGGTTAGTGTTTGGGTTAGGATTAATGTTAGGTTTAAGGATAAGGAGAGGGTGAGGTTTAGGATTGGTGTCATTGTGATGGTTAACTTTTGAGTTAGGATTAGGGTTGCGGTTACTGTTAGGGTAAGGTTTAGATTATTATTTTGTTTACAGTTAGTGTTATGCTTAGAGTTAGGGTTAGTGTTATGAAGAAGTTTTTTGGTAGGGATGTGTTCTGGTTAGAATAATGGTTAGGTTTTGTGTTAGGAATAGGTTTAGAATTAGTGTTAATTTTGGTTTAGGGAGAGTGTTAGAGTTAGGTTTATGGTTAGGGTTAATGTTAGTGGGTTTTAGTGTCAGGGTTAGGGTAGTTTTAGAAAAAAGATTAGGTTTAGGATTATGTTAATTGTTAGTGTTAGGGTTATGGTTAAAGTTAGGTTAGGGTTAGAGTAAGGGTAAGAATTAGGGTCCGTGTAAGCATTGTAGTCAGTGTTAGGGTTAGTGTTAAAGTTTAGGTTATTGTTAGGTTTAGCATTAGTGTTTGCGTCTGGGTTATAGTTATAGGGTTAATGTTAGTATTTGAATCAGGGTAGTATTAGGTTTTGCTTTAGGATTAGAGAGGAGGTTGGAATTAGGTTAGGGTATGGGTGAGAATTGGGGTTCGGGTTAGGTAAGTGTTAGGTTTAGGGTTAGGTTAGGTTTAGGGTTATGTTTTGGATTAGGTTTTTTTGTTGGAATTAGGGTTAGGGTTAGGGTTATGGTTACATTAGATAAAGGGTTAGGGTGAGGGTTAGGGTTAGGATTAAGTTTAGGGTTATGGTTAGCATTATTCTTAGGTTTAGGGTTAGGGTCATATTTAAGTAAGTGTTAGGTTTAGGTTTAGGATTACGGTTAGGATCAATGTTAGGTTTAAATTTATGTTTTAGTGTTAGGGTTAGTGTTAGAATTAGTGTTAGCATTAGGGTTACCATTTTTGATTGGGTTAGGATTAGGTTTAGTGTTTGTGTTTGGGTTACTGTTAGTGATAGTTTTATGGTTAGTATTAGGATTACAGTGAGGCTTAGTGTTAGTTTTAGGGTGAAGGTTAGACTTAGGGTTAATGTTAGGTTTAGGGTTACAGTTAGTATTTGGGTTAGGGTATAGTTAGGGTTGAGATTATTGTTGTTTTTAGGGTTAGGTTATGGTTAAGGTTAGTATAGCATTATGATTGGGGTAAGGGTTAGTGTTAACATTTTTGTTTGAGTTAGTGACAGGGTTAGAGTTAGGGTTTGGGTTAGGATTATGTAAGGTTTAGGGTTAGGGTTAGGTTAGGATTAGGGTTATGGTTTGGGTTAGGGTTTTGTTAGGGTTAGGATTATGGTTACATTAGTGTTAGTGTTAGTGTTATGATTAGAGTTAGGGTTAGTGTAAGGTTTAGGGTAAGTTTTAATGTTAGGGATAGTGTTAGAATTAGGGTTAGAGTAAGATTTAGGGTTAGGATTCGGGTTATGATAAAAATTAGTATTAGTTTTAGTGTCAGTGTTAGGGTTAGGGTTATTGGTAGGGTTAGATTTAGGGTTATTGTTAGTTTTAGGATTAAGGATTTTACAGGGGTTATAGTTACTCTAATAGTTTGGTTTATGATAAGGGTTATGATTAGGGTTAGAGTTAGGTAAGTTTAAGGTTTAGGGTTACGTTTAGGATTTGTGTTAGTGTTAGGGTTAGGTTTAAGTTCAGGATTAGTGTTTGTATTAGGGTTAGTGTTAGGGTTAGGGTTCATGTTAGGGTTAGTATTAGTTTTAGGTTTAGGTTTAAGGTTAGGGTGAAAGTTAGTGTTAGTGTTAGGGGCTGGGTTATGTTTAGGGTTAGTGTTAATATTTGGGTTATGGTTAAAGTTAGGTTTAGGGTTATTGTTAGTGTTAGGGTTAGGATTACTTATAGGTTTAGTGTTATTCTTAGGGTGTGGCTTAGTGTTAGGGTTTAGGTTACAGTTATGGTTAGGTATAGGTTTTGGATTAGGGTTAGATTTATCATTAAGGTTAGTATTAGAGTAAGGTTTAGGGTAAGGATTATTGTTAGAATTAGTGTTAGGGTAGAGTTAGGTTTAGGGTTGTGTGATGGTTAGGGTTAGTGTTAGGGTTAGAGTTAGGGTAAGAGATAGGGTCAGGGTTAATGTTAAGTTCATGTTAGGTGTAGGTTAATGTTTGTGTTAATGTTAGGGTTAGATTTATAGTTAGGGTAAGTGTAGGTAAATCTTTAGTGTTAGGGCTGGGTTTAGGGTTGTTTTTAGGGTAAGGTTAAGGTTAGTTTTGACATAGGTTGTGGTTAGTGTTAGGTTTAGTGTTAGGGTTACGATGAAGGTTAGCGTAAGGATTAGATTCAGGTTAGGGTTAGGATTTGGGTTCGTTTTAGGGTTAGGATTAGGGTTAGTGTTAGGTTTAGGTTGGGGTGAACATTAGACTTAGAGTTAGGGTTATTGTTAGTGTTAGGTTAGTTTTATGGTTAGGGTTTTTGTTAGGGTTAGGGTTTGGGTTAGGATTAGATTTAGTGTTAGGGTTAGGTTTAGTTTTAGGGTTAGGGTTACACATAGGGTTAGGGTTTCTTTTAGGGTTAGGGATAGGGTTAGGATTAGGGTTAGTGTTAGGTATGTGGTGATGGTTTGGGTGAGGGTTAGGCTTACTGGTATTGCTATGTTTTAGGTTTGAGTTAGGGTTACAGTTAGGGTTAGTGTTAGGGTTAGTGTTAGTGTTTGGAATTGGGTTTGGTTAGCTAAGCGTTAATGTTAGAGTTAGGTAAAAGTTGGTTATGGTTTGGGTTAGGGTTGTTATTAGGTTTAGGATTATGGTTAGGGTTTGTGTGAGGATTAGTGTTAGCATTTGATTTTGTGTTTGGGTCATGTTTAGTTTTATGGTAAGGGTTATGATTACGATTAGTGTTAGCATTTGGGTTAGGGTTAAGGATAGTATTATTTTAGGGTTAGGGTTAGGGTTAGTATTAGGTTAGGGTTATTGTTAGATTTAAGGATCATGTTAGAGTTAGTGTTAGGGTTAGGATTATTTTTAAGATTAGGTTTATGTTTAGGGTTATGTTTAGCTTTAGGGTTAGGGTAAGAATTAGGGTTACTTTTGATTTTAGGGTTAGGGTTATAGTTACATTTAGGTTTAGTATTAAATTTAAGGTTAGGGTTAGTGTTATTTTTAGAGTTAGTGTTAGGGTTAGGTTTAGGTGTAGGGTTAAGCTTCGTGTTTGGGTTAGGGTTAGGGCTACAGTAAGTGTGAGGGTTATGGTTCAGGTTACTCTTAGAGTTAGTGTTATATTATATTTAAGGTTAGGGTAAGGGTTAGTGTTAGGGTTAGGGTTAGAGTTTGGTTTAGCCTTAGATTACGGGTTAGGTTATAGTGAGGTTAAGGTTTTTTGTTAGAATTTGTTTAGTGTTAGTGTTAGGGTTAGGGTTAGTGTGAGAGATAGGTTTCAGAGTTACGGTTAGTGTTAAGGTTAGATAAGGGTCAGGATTAGTTGGGTTAGGGTATGTGTTAGGGTTAGAGTTAGAGTTATTTCTAGTGTTAGTTTTAGGGTTAATGTTAAGTAAGGGTGAGGGTTAGGGTTAGATTAGGGTCAGGATTATGTTTTGGTTAGGGTTAGGGTTAGAGTTAATGTAAGTGTTAGGGTTATGGTTACAGTTAGGGTTAAGTAAGGTTGAGGTTTAGGGTTAGAGTCAGGATTATGTTTAGGTTAGGGATTGTGTTAGGGTTAGAGTTAGTGTTAATGTTAGTGTTAGGGTTAAAGTTTGGTTTACTGTCAGGCTTAGTGGAAAGTTTAAGGTTAATGTTATTGTTAGGATCATTTTTTAGTTTAGGGTTAGGTTTAGTTAGGGTTAGTGTTACAGCAAAGTTTAGGTTTAGGGGAAATGTTAAAGTAAGTGTCAGGGTTAGGGTTAGGGTTAGGTTTAGTTTTAGGGTTAGAATTAGGGTTACATTTTGGTTACTCTTAGGGTTAGTTTAAGAGTTATAATTAGGTATAGGGTTAGTGTTAGTATTTAGGGTTAAGTTTAGTGTTAGGTATAGGGTTAATGTTAAGATTAGGGTTTGGTTTAAGGTTATTGTTAGGTTTAGTTTTAGTGTTAGGATTTGTATTAGGGTTATTGTTAAAGTTAGGAATAGATTTAGTGTTAGGATTAGGGTTAGGGTTAGGGTTAGTGATAGGGTTAGGTTTAGTGTTATGATTAGGGTTTGTGTTCGGGTTAATGTTAGGCTTAGGTTTTGGTTTGTTTATTTGTTAGGGTTAGGGTTATTGTAATGGCTAAGGTTAGGTTTAACTTTAGAATTAGTGTTAGTGTTAGGGTTAGGGAAAAGATTAGGGTGAGGGATTTTGTTAGGTTTAGGAATAGACATATGCTAATGTTAGCGTTAGGATTATGGTTAGGGTTAATTTTATTGTTAGGGTTACAGTTAAGCTTAGGGTTAAGGTATGGTTTAGGGTTAGAATTAGGGTTAGGTGATTACTAGGGTTAGGTTTAGAATTTGAATTAGTACTAGGGTTATGGTTAGTGTTAGCATTAGGGTTATAGTTAGGATTATGTTAGGATTTGGGTTAGAGTTTGTGTAAAATTTTGCATTAGGTTTAGTTTTAGGGTTATGTTAGAAGTAGAATTAGGGTTAGGTTAGTTTTGGGGTTAGGGTTAGGATTAAGTTTAGGGTTAGAATTATGGTTAAGGTAAGGGTTAGGATTAGCATTAGGGTTAGTGTTAGGTTTTGAATTAGGGTTCATGTTAAGGTTAGTGTTAGGTTGAGTGTTAGGGTTAGGGTTAAGTTTAGTGTTAGTTTTTGTTTTAAGATTAGGGATAGTGTTAATTATAGTGTTAGGGTTAGGGATAGGTTTAGAGTTAGTGTTATGTTTACATTTAGATTCAGGTTTAGTATTATGGCTAGCATTTGGGTTAGGGTTAAGTTTAGTGATAGGGTTAGGTTTAGGGTAAAGGTTAGTGTTAGAGTAAGGGTTAGGATTAGGGTTAATGTTAGTGTTAGGGTTAGGTTTAGGATTTGAGTTAGGATTAGTGTTAGAGTAATTGTTAGGGTTAGGGTTACAGTTAGGATTAGGTTAGGTTTAGGCTTAGTGTTAACTTTTGTGTTTGGGATAGTGTTAGTGTTAGGGTTAGCATTAGTTTTAGGGTGAGGGTTAGTGTAAAATTAGGGTTAGGCTTAGTGTTAGGTTTAGGGATAGATTTATGGTTAGAATTTGTGTTAAGGTTAGTTTTAGTGATAGAATTAGTGTAAGGGTTAGCTTAAGGGTTAGGATTATGTTTAAGTTTAGGTTTAGGGTTAGGGTTAGTGTTTGCTTTATGGTTATGGTTAGGGTTAGTGGTGGATTTAGTGTTAGGCTTAGGGTTAGGATTAGGGTTAGGTTTAAGGTTAGAGTTAGATTTAGGATAGTGTTAGGGTTATTGTTAGGTTTAGGTATAGGTTTAATTCTGGGTTTAGGGATAGTGTTAGTGTTAGTGTTAGAATTAGGGTTAGGATTTGTGTTAGGGTAAGTGTTATGGTTAGGTTTAATGTTAGGGTAAGGGTTAGGATTAGGATTAGTGTTAGGGTTAGTGTTATGTTTAGTATAACAGTTAGATTAGGGTTAGGAGTAGTTCTAGGATTAGGGTTAGTTTTTAGCTAAGAGTTAGTGTTAGGCTTAGGGTTAGTGTTAGTGATTAGGATTAGTTTTTGTGTTAGTGCTAGATTTAGAATAAGAGATAGGCTTAGAGATAGTGTTAGGGATAGGAATAGGTTTACATTTAAGTTTAGATTTAGGGTTATGTTTAGGGTTAGGGTTAGGTTAAAGTAAGGGTTAGATTAGGGTTAGTGGTATAATTAGGGTTAGGTTTGTGTTAGTGTTACTGTTAGTGCTATGGTTAGGACTAGGTTTAGGTTTTGTATTAGTGTTATGGTTAAGGTTTGTGTTAGGGTTAGAGTTTGAATTAGGGTTACTTTTAATGTTAGTATTAGGGTTAGAGTTAGGTATAGGTTTAGAGTTGGGTTAGTTTAAGGGTTAGGGTTGGTGTCAGGTTTAGGGTGAGGGTTAGGTTTAGGGTAAGAGATAGAGTTATATTTAGTATTAGTGTTAGGGTTATTGTTGGATTACTGTAAGGGGCAGGTATATTGTTTGGATTAGGGTTAGTATTTGGGTTAGGGTTAGGGTTTGAGTTAGTTTTAGGTTTAGGGTTAGGGTTAGGGTTAGTATTAGGGTTACGGTTAGGATAGTTTTAGGTTACAGTTTATGTTTAGGGTTAGTGTTATGGGAAGGTTAGGGTCAGTGTTAGGGTAGGGTTCATGATCATTTTAGGGTTATGATTAGGGTTTGGGTTTTGATTAGTGGTAGTGTAAGGGTTAGCGTTAGTGTTATGGTTAGGGTAAGATTTAGGGATAGGGTAAGTTTTAGGGTTATATTTAAAGTTAGAGTAAGTGTTAGGTTTACTATTATTGTTAGGGGTATTATAAAGTTTAGGGTTAGGTTTAGGTTTAGGGTGAGGGTAAGGGTTAGGGTTAGGGTAAGAGTTACAGTTGGTATTGGTGTTAGAGTTATGGTTAGTGTTAGAGTGAGCTACTGCAAGAGGGAAGGAACAAAGAATAGAGAGTGCATTGACAACTAATTGAGTGTATCAAGTTTCATGCAGCTAGCACAAAACTTTTTGATTTAGAGTTCCAACTTAATCTCTCCCTATAGGAGAAAATTTTAGGGAACACTAAAAATTTTAGGGAACACTAAAATTTCAAAGTGTTCCTGCAAAGTAAAAGTTTCAACCCATAAGATCAAAATGTGGGCTCCCAAGTGCGACTGGAGTACTGATCATTATGACCCAGTATCAAAATATTCTGGTCAAAAAATATTTACTGGGATTTCAGTAATCTTGGAATTCCGTGGAAGCTTGGAAAGATTTCAAATGAAATTGTTTTTTTTTTCTCCCTCTCACTCAGGCTACTGCAAGAGGGAACAAATCATAGAGCTCTCACTGAGAACCAATTCACTGTGGCAAGTGTTTGATTTAGAATTTCAACTGGGAGTATACCTATTGGGGAAAACAAAGTGAAATCTAAAAATTCAAAATGTTCATGCAAATGAATGATTTAATCTAAAAGAACTCAATTTGTGGGGCCAAGTGGGAATGTAGTACCAATCTTTACTGCAAATTATCATCAAGGTCAGGTAAAAAATATTTTCTGAGATTTCAGTAAACTCGGAATTCTGTGGAAGCATGGCAAATGCTTTCAAATGAAAGTGATTTTCCTTCACTCTGCTTAAGGCTACTGCAAGAGGAAACAAAGAATAGAGAGTGCACTGACAACTAATTAAGTGTATGAAGTTTCAAGCAGCTAGCACAAACCAAGTTTGATTTACAGTTCTAACTGCATCTATCCCTATATGGGAAAACAAAGTGAAACCTAAAATTTCAAAGTGTCCCTGCAAAGGAACGCTGCAACCTAGAAGATTGACATTTGGGGCCCCAAGTGTGACTGGATTACCCATCATTATGTAGAAGTATAAACAAGATCGGGTGAAAAAATATTTGCTGAAATATCAGTAGACTCAGAGTTCTGTGGAAGCATGGCAAAGGCTTTCAAATGAAAGTGTATTTTGTTTGCCTCTGCTTAGGGATTCTGCAAGAGTGAACAAAGCATAAAGAGAGCAATGAGAATTAATGGAGTGTGTCAAGGTTTAAGCAGCCAGCAAAAAATATATTTATTTAGAGTTCCAAATGCATCTTTCCCAATCGTGGAAAATGAAGTGAAACCTAAAAATTCAAAGTGTTTCTGCAAACGAACGCTTCAACCAAGAAAAACTAAATTTGGAGATCCTAGTGGGACTAAAGTTCTGATCTTTACCACCAAGTATCATCAAGATCAGGTGAAAACATATTTGCTGGGATTGCAGGAAACTCGGTGTTCTGGGGAAGCTTGGCAAACGCTTTCAAAAGAAAGTGATTTTTCCTTGCCTCTTCTTAGGGCTACATCAAAAGGAAATAAGGCATAGAGAGGGGTCTGAGAACTAATTCAGTGTGTCAAATTTCAAGAAGCTAGTAGAAATCATGTTTCATTTAGATTTCCAGCTGGGAGTATACTTATAGGGGAAAAGGAAGTGATATCTAAAAATTCAAAGTGTTCCTGCAAACGAATGCTTCAACCCACAATAACTGAATTTAGGGGACAAAGTGGGAGTGGAGTACTGATCTTTACTACCAAGTATCATCAAGGTCGGGTGAAAAAATATTTGCTGGGATTTCAGTAAACTGGGAGTTCTGTGGAAGCTTGGCAAATGCTTTCAAATGAAAGTGATTTATCCTTGACTCTGCTTAAGGTTACTGCAAAAGGGAACAAAGAATAGAGAGTGCACTGAAAACTAATTGAGTGTGTCAACTTTCAAGCAGCTAGCACAAACCATGTTTTATTTAGAGTTCCAAATGCATCTATCCCTATAGGGGAAAATGAAGTGAAACCAAAAATTTCAAAGTATTCCTGAAAAGGAACGCTTCAACCTAAAATATCAAAATTTGGAGTCCCAAGGGCAACTGCAGCACTGATCATTATGGCCAAGTATTATAAAGATCAGGTCAAAAAATATTTGCAGGGATTTCAGTAATCTCAGAATTCTTGTAGAAGCTTGCATAATGTTGTCAAATGAAATTGTTTCTTTCCTCCCTCTCCTTTGGGCTATTTCAAGAGGAAACAAATCATAGAGCATGCACTGAGAACTAATTCAGTGTGTAAACTTTCAAGCAGCTAGCACAAGCCATGTTTGATTAATAGTTCCAACTGGGAGTATACCTATTGGGAAAAACAAATTGAAACCTAAAAATTCAAAGTGTTCTTGCAAACAAAAACTTCAACCTACAAGAACTAAATTTGAGGGGCCAAGTGGGACTGGAGTACTGATCTTCACCACCAAGTATAATCAAGGTATGGTGAAAAAATATTTGCTATGATTTCAGTAAACTCGGATTTCTGTGGAAGCTTGGCAAATGCTTTCCAAAAAAAAATATTTTCCTTGCCTCTGCTTAAGGCTATTGCAAGAGGGAACAAAACATAGAGAGGGCACTAACACCTAATTAAGTGTATCAACTTTCAGGAAGCTAATACAAACCGTGTTTGATATAGAGTTACAACTGCATCTATCCCTATAGGGGAAAACGAAATGAAACCTAAAATTTCAAAGTGTTCCTGCAAAGGAAAACTTCAAACTAGAAGATGAATTTTGGGGGCCCAAGTGCAACTGGAGTACCGATCATTATGGCCACGTCTCAAAAAGATAGGGTAAAAAAAATAATTATTGAGAATTCAGTTAACTCGGAATTCTGTGGAAGCTTGGAAAATGCTTTCAAATGAAAATGTTTTTTTTCCTCCCTCTCCCTCCAGTTACTTCAAGAGGGAACAAATCATAGAGCATGCACTGAGAACTAAATCAATGTGTCAAGTTTCAAGCAGCTAGCACAAGCTGTGTTTGATTTAGAGTTCCAACTGTGAGTATACCTTTGGGGAAAACAAAGTGAAACCTAAAAATTCAAAGTGTTCCTGTAAACGAATGCTTAAACATAGAAGAACAAAATTGTGGGGAGCCAAGTGCGACTGGAGTACTCATGATTTCTGCAATGTAACAACAAGATTGGGTGAAAAAATATTTGCTGGAATTGTAGGAAACTCGGAGTTCTTTGGAAGCTTGGAAAATGCTTTCAAATGAAAGTGATTTTTCCTTGCCTCTGCTTAGGGCTACTCAAGAGGGAACAAAACATAGAGAGCACTCTGAGAACTAATTCAGTGTGCCAAATTTTCATCAGCCAGGAGAAAACTTATTTTATTTAGAATTCCAACTGGGAATACACCTATGGGGGAAAACAAAGTGAAACTTAAAAATTCAAAGTGTTTCTGCTGATGAACGCTTTAACCTAGAAGTATGAAATTTGGTGAGCCAACTGTAGCTGGAGTACAAATGATTCCTGCAACATAACAAGAACAAGTGAAAAAATATTTGCTGAGATTTTTGTAAACTCAGAGTTCTGTAGAAGCTTTACAACCACTTTCAAATGAAAGTGTATTTTGCTTGCCTCTGCTTAGGGCTTCTGCAAGAGGGAACAAAGCATAGAGAGAGCACTGATAACTAATGGAGTGTGTCAAGATTTAAGTAGGTAGCACAAACCGTGTTTAATTTAGAGTTCCAAATTAATCTCTCTCTATAGGGGAAAATGAAGTGAAACCTAAAAATTCCAATTGTTCCTGCAAAGGAATGCTTCAGTCTAGAACTAATTTGGGGGTGAATTGGGAATGAAGTACCAATCTTTACCACCAAGTATCATCAAGATCAGGTGAAAAAACTATTGGCTGGGATTGCAGGAAACTCTGTGTTCTGGCTAAGCTTGGCAAATGCTTTCAAATGAACGTGATTTTTCCTTGCCTCTGCTTAAGGCTACTTCAAGAGGGAACAAAATATAGAGAGCACTCTGAGAACTAATTCAGTGTGTCAAATTTGAAGCAGCTAGCAGAAACCGTGTTTCATTTAGATTTCCAACTGGGAGTACACTTATAGGGGAAAACGAAGTGAAACCTAAAAATTCAAAGTGTTCCTGCAAACAAACGCTTTAAGCTAGAAGTTCAAAATTTTGGGGAGCCAAGTGCGGCTGGAGTACAGATGATTTCTGGAACCTATCGACAATATGCGATGAAAAAAATATTTGTGGGATTTCAGTAAACTCAGAGTTCTGTGGAATCTTGGCAAACGCTTTCAAAAGAAATTGTTTTTTCCCTGCCTCTCCTTAGGGCTACTGCAAGAGGAAACAAAGCAAAGAAAGCACACTGAGAACTAATTCAGGTGTCCAGTTTCAAGCCGATATCACAAACCATGTTTGATTTGAGTTCTAACTGCATCTATCGCTATAGGGAAAAATGAAATGAAAACTAAAAGTTTAACGTGTTCCTGTAAGGGAAAGTTTCAACCCAGAAGATAGAAATTTGGGAGGCCAAGTGCCACTAGAGTACTAATCATTATGTCCAAGTATCAAAATGATCGGATGAAAAAACTATTTGCTGGGATTTCAGTAAACTCGGAGTTCTGTGGAAGCTTTGCAAACACATTCAAATGAAAGTGATTTTTCCTTGCCTCTGCTTAAGGTTACTGTAAGAGGGAAAAAAGTATAGAGAGTGCACTGAAAACTAACTGAGTGTGTCAAGTTTCAAGCAACTAGCACAAACCGTGTTTGATTTAAAGTTCCAACTGAGAGTACACCTATTGGGGAAAAGGAAGTGAAACCTAAAATTTCAAAGTGTTCCTGCAAACTAATGCTTCAACCTACAAGAACTAAATTTGGGGGGCCAAGTGGGACTCGAATACCAATGTTTACCGTCAAGTGTGTGTGTATATATATATATATATTTGCTGGGATTTCAGTAAACTCGGAGGTCTGTGGAAGCTTTGCAAATGCTTACAAATGAAAGTGATTTTTCATTGCCTCTGCTTAAGGCTACTGCAGAGGGAACAATGCATAGAGAGTGCACTGACAACTGATTGAGTGTGTCAAGTTTCAAGAAGCTAGCACAAACCGTGTTTGATTTAGAGTTTCAACTGCATTTATCCCTAAAGGGGAAAACAAAGTGAAACCTAAAATTTTAAAGTGTTCCTGTAAAGGCATGCTTTAACCAGAAGTATGAAATTTGGGGAGCCAAGTGCAGCTGAAGTACAGATGATTCCTGGAATGTATGAACAAGTTCAGGTGAAAAAATTATTTGCTGGGATTTCAGTAAACTGGTAGATCTATGGAAGCTTGGAAAATGCTTTCAAATGAAAATGTATTTTTCTTGCCTCGGGTTAGGGCTTATGCAAGAGGGAACAAAGCATAGAGAGAGCACTGAGAACTAATGGACTGTCAAGAATTAAGCAGCTAGCTCAAACTAATTTTAACTTAGAGTTCCAAATGCATCTCTCTCTATAAGGGAAAACAAAGTGAAACCTAAAAATTCAAAGTGTTCCTGAAAAGGAATGCTTCAACTTAGAAGAAATAAATTTTGGGGGCCAAATTAAACTGGAGTATCGATCTTTACTGCCAAGTATCATCAAGATAGGATGAAAAATATTTGCTGGGATTGCAGGAAACGCGTAGTTCTGTGGAAACTTGGCAAATGCTTCAAAGTAAGATCGTTTTTTCTTACCACTGCTTAAGGCTACTGCAAGAGGGAAAAATAATAGAGAGTGCACTGACAACTAATTGAGTGTGTCAACTTGTAAGAAGATAAGCAGAAACCTTGTTTGATTTAGAGTTCCAATTGCATCTATCCATATAGGGGAAAATGAAGTGAAACCTAAAATTTTAATGTGTTCCTGCAAAGAAATGCTTTAACCCAGAAGTACGAAATTTGGGGAACCAAGTGTGGCTGGAGTACTGATGATTCCTGCAACATATCAACAAGATCGGTGAAAAAAACATTTGCTGGGGTTTCAGTAAACTCATAGTTCTGTGGAAGCTTGGCAAACACTTTCAAATGAAAATGTATTTTGCTTGCCTCAGGTTAGGGCTTCTGCAAGAGGGAACATATCCTAGAGTGAACACTGAGAACTAATGGAATGTCAAGGATGAAGCAGATAGAACAAACCCTGTTTAATTTAGAGTTCCAAATGCATCTCTCTCTACAGGGGAAATGAGGTGAAACCTAAAAATTCAAACTGTTCCTGCAGAGGAATGCTTCAACATATAAAAACTAAATTTGATGGGCTGAGTTGGACTGGAGTACACATCTTTACCACCAAGTATCATCAAGATAGGGTGAAAAAATATTTGCTGGGATTGCAGGAAATTGTAATTCTGTGGAAGCTTGGCAAACGCTTTCAAATGAAAGTCATTTTTCTTTGCCTCTTCTTAAGGCTACTGCAAGAGTGAACAAAACATAGAGAGTGAACTGACAACTAATTGAGTGTGTCAAGTTTCAAGCACCTGGCAGAAACTGTGTTTGATTTATAGTTCCAACTGGAAGCATACCTATTGGAGAAAACGAAGTGAAACCAAAAAAATTTAAAGTGTTCCTGCAAATGAATGCTTCAACCTACAAGAACTAAATTCCTAGGGGCCAAGTGGGACTGGAGTACCAATCTTCACTGCCAAGTATCATCAAATTCGGGTGAACATATTTTTGCTGGGATTTCAGTAAACTTGGAATTCCATGGAAGCTTGGCAAATGCTTTCAAATGAAAATTATTTCTCTTTGCCTCTGCATAAGGCTATTGCAAGAAGGAAACCTGAAATTTCAAAGTGTTCCTGCAAAGGGAAGCTTCATCCTAGAAGATCAAACTAGAAGTACAAACTTTGGGGGCCAAGTGCAAGTGGACAAGTGCTACTTTCTTCAGATGATCTTATTGACACATGGCAGGATTGATTGGGACTCAGGACACACTTGCCCCTTCAAATTGTATTCTTCTATGTTAAACATTCATTTGCAGGAACACTTTGAATTGATAAATTTCTTTTTGTTTCCCCCTATAGGGCCACATTCATTTTCAATTATAAATGAAACACATTTTTTGCTAAATGGTTGAAACTTGACACACTTAATTAATTCTCACTGCACTCTGCATCCTTTTTCCCTCTTGAAGTAGCCCTAAGAAGAAGCAAAAATAAATCCCTAACCCTGAACCTAAAACTAACCAAACCCTAAACCAAGTCCTAAACCTAATACTAAAACTAAACTTAAAAAAAATCCTAAACCTAACCCAAACACTAACCCTAACGTAAATCTTAAAAATAAATTTAAACCTAACACAAAACAAACCCTAACCCTATTCCTTACCCTAAGCTAACTCTAACCCTAACTTTAAACCATAAGCAAAAAACCAAACCTTATTGCTAATAGTAACCCATAATCCTAAAGCTAACCCTAAACAGAATGCAAAAGCTAATGGTAAACCTAAGAGAAACAATAACCCAAAACCTAACCCTAACTCTTACCCTAATCCTAACCCTAACACAAACCCTAATCATAACTTTAATAGTAACCCTAACACCAACCCTAACACAAACCGTAACCCTAACACTAAACCTACAACAATCCCCAACCTTAACCCTAACCATAACACTAACTGTAACCTATTCTTAACCCTAAACATAACCTAACACTAAACTTAAACCTAACCCTAAAACCAACCTTAACTCTAAACCTAAACCTATCCCTAACACTAACACAACCCCCAACTCAAACCCTTATCCTAAATCTAACCCTAACTCAAACCATAACCGAAATCCTAACCTTAACCTAACACAAACCTTTTATTTCCTTCCGAACCCTGTGACCAAAAACCTAACACTCCCCCTAACCCTAACACAAACTCTAATCCAAATCCTAACACTAACACTACAACTAACCCAAACCCTAACCCAAAGATCCCTAACCTTAACCCTAACCCTAACACAGAAACTCTAACTGTAACCATAATGCTAACCCTAACACTTACCATAACCCTAAACCTAAACCTAACAAAAACCCGAACACTAACACTAACCCTAAAACTAACCCTAAACCTAAACCTAATTCTAACTATCACCCTAAACTTAATCATAAATCTTACAATAACTAAAAGTAACCCTAACCCTAAACCAAATTCTTACCATAACCCTATCCTTAATCATAAATCTTCCTATAACTATAATCCTAACCCAAACACTCTCATTAAACTTAAACCTAACCCTAACCCTAGCACTAAACCTAACCAAACCCTAAACCAAACGTCAATGTTAATTCTAACCCAAACACTACCCTAACACTAACTCTAAACCTAACCTTAACCCTAACAGTTACCCTAACCCTAAGCCTAACCATAACCCTAAACTTAAAACACACCTTAACACTAAAATAACAAAACCCTAACTTAATAGTAAAAATAACCCTTTCGTAACTCTAACCGTACCCTAACCCTAACCCTAAAAGTAACCACAAGTCTAACTGTAACACTAACACTAAACCTAACCCTAACCCAAAATCAAATCCTAACCCAAAACCTAACACTATCCCTAACACTAACCCAATTATAACCGTAAACTTAACCCAAATCCTAATTGTAACCATAACCCTAACTCGAACCAAAACCCTAACACTAACACAATTCCTAAACGTAAGCCTAATACTAAATCTAACTCTTACCCTAAATCTAACACTAACTCTAAACCTAACCCTAACTCTTACCTAACACTAAACTTAACCGTAACACTACCCCTAAACCTAATCCTAACCCTAACCCTTACAATAACCCTAAAAATAATCCTAACCCTAACACTTACTCTAACCTTAACCCTAACACTACCCTAACACTTACCCTACCCCTAACTTACCCCAACCCTAACCCTTACAATAACCCTAAAAATAATCCTAACCCTAACACTTACTCTAACCTTAACCCTAACACTACCCTAACACTTAGCCTAACCCTAAATCTAACTATAACCCTTACACTAACCTAAAACTTACCCTAATTCTAACCCTAACACTAACAAAAACCCTAACCCTAACTCTAACCCAAACCCTAACCCTTACCTAACCTTATACCTAACCCTTAAAATAACCCTTAACCTAACACTATCATAAGCCTAACCCTAACCCATATCCAAAACATAAGCCTATCCCTTATCCTAAACCTAACACTAACTGTAAACCTAACACTAACCCTAACCATAAAACTGAACCTAATCCCAACCCTAACCCTATAGCTTTCACTCACCCTAACCTAACTGTAACTGTAACACTAATATCAACTGTAACTCTAACTTTAACCCTAAACATTACGCTCACCCTAAACATAACCCTAACCATAAAACTTAATAAAACGTAACAATAAACTTAAACCTAACACTCTAAATTTAACCCTAACCCTAACACTTAGCCCATGATTAAACCTAACCCTAAACCTAACACAATTTTTTAACTATTACCCTAATACTAATCCTGACTAAAAACCTAACCATAACCTTAAAATGAACCTTAACCCTACCCTAACCCTAACCTTAACCTAACCCTAACCCTAAACCTAAACCTTAACTTAACACTATCCTAACCCTAACTCTATCCCTGTCCCTAAACCTATCAGTAAATCTAACCCTAACCCTAACCCTAACACTAACACTGAACCTAATCCAAACCCTATAACTACACCTTACACTAACCCTAACCCTAACACTAAATCTAATCCAAACCCTATCAATAGACCTTACACTAACCCTAACCCTAACACTAAACCAAATCCAAACCCTATAACTAGACCTTACACTAACCCTAACCATAACACTAATACTAATACTAACTGTACCTCTAACCCTAATGCTACCTCTAACCCTCACCCTAAACTGAATCCTAAATCTTACACCAACCCTAACCCTAACCCTTAAACTAACCCAAACCTAAACCTAAATCTAACTCTAACTCTAATACTAAGCATAAAATAACCGTAATCCTAGCACAAACCCTAACTCTAACCCTGACACTAACAGAAACGCTAAACCTATTCTGAAACATAACACTAACAGTAATCCTAAAACAAATCTACCCCTAATTATAACTCTAACCATAACCTAACCCTTACCTTAAGCTAACCCTAACTCTAATCAAAACACTAAAACTAAACTTAACACTAACCTATCCCTATCCCTAACACTAACTCTAACCCTATCCCTTATTCTAAATCTAATCCTAAAAAAACCAACCCTAATCACTAACAATAACACAAAGCCTAACACTCACTCTAACCTAAAAACTAACCCTAATCCTAGAATTACACATAACCCTAACCCTAACTTTTACCCTAAATCTAACCCTAACCCTAACACTAACCATAGTCTTAACCCTTACCCTAGCACTAAACCTAAATATAACCCTCACCTAACACAAATTCTAACCCTAACTCTAACACTAACTCTAACACTAACCCTAAACCAAGAACTAAACCTAATCCTACCACTAACCCTAGCCCTAACACTATCCTAAATCTAAATCTAAACTTAAACCTAACCAGAACCCTAACCCTAAACCTAATACTAACACTAACACTATTACTAATGATAACCCTAACAGAAACCCTAAACCTATTCCTAACTTTAACCAAAACCCTACCCTAAGTCTATCCCATACACTAACCCTATCCCTAATAATAACCCTAACACTAATTCTAATCATAAATCTATCACTAACCTTAACCCTAACACTAACCCTAACACTAACCTTAATATTAAAACCAACCCTAACCATATTGTAATTCTAACACAAACCTTAAAAACAACCCTAACCCTAATATTATCCCTACCTCCAACTCTAACACTAATACTTACCCTATCCCTAAAGCTAACACTAATGCTAACACTAATTCAAACCCTACGATGACCAGTAATTCCAACCCTAACACAAAAAAAACCCTAAACCTATCCCTAACCCAAACACTAACCCTAAAATTAACCCTAACCCTAACATTAATCCTAAACCTAATTTAACCCTAAACCTAACCCTAACTCCAATTCTAACTGTAAACCTAACACAAACACTAACACTAACTCTAAAACTAACCTAAATTCAACCCTAACCCAAACCATTATCCTAACCCTAAACTTAACGTAAAACAAAACCTAAGCCTAACCCTAACACTAACACTAAAACTAACCTAACTCACATTTGTACCTTAACCCTAACACTAACCCTAAACATTTCAGTAATCCTAACCCTAACCCTAAAACTAACTCTAAACCTATTGCTAATTTTAACCCTAACCCTAAACCTGACACTAACACTAACTATAACCGTAACACTAAACCTAAAACCAAACCTAATTCTAAGCCTAATGCTAAACATAGCTCTAAACCTAAACCTAACCCTAATGCTAACCCTAATACTAACCCTATCCTTAACCCTAACCCAAAATATAATACTTTCTCTAACCCTAATTTTAAACCTAACCATAAAATGAACACTAACCATAACACAAACCCTAATCCTAACACAAAACATAACCAAAACCTAAACCTGACCCTAAAAATACCCTAACACTATTCCAAACGCAAACACTCTAACACTAATTCAAACCCTTAAACCTAACCTAATACTAACCATAACCCTAACACTAACACTAAACCTAACTCTAACCAAAACACTAAATCTAATCCTAATCCTATCTGTAACCCTAACACTAACCTCAACTTAGATCCTAAGCCTTACCAGAAAAAAACCCTAACACAATCCATAACACCAAACCTAACCCTAAAACCAACACTAACTTTAATACTAACGCTAATTTTAACCCTAACCCCATCACTAATACTAATGCTAACCATATCTCTAACACTTAGGGTAACACTAACAATAACTCTAAAACTAATGCTAACACTAACACTAACCCTAAACCTAATCCTAACCCTAACCATAAAACTAACCATAATCCTATCTCTAACACTAACTCTAAACCTATCACTAACCCTATCACTACTCTTAATCCTTTCCCTAACCCTAAATCAAACACTAACACCAAACCTAAATCTAATTCTAACCCTAACTCTCACACTAAACCTAAACCTAATGCTAACCCTAACAAAAACCCTAAACTGAACCCAAATCTAGCATTAACCTTAAACCTAACCCAAAGTCTAACACCAACCCTAACCATAACCTTAACCCTAACCCTAACCCTAAAGCTACACCTAACCCTAATCCTAATACTAACCAACATTAACCCTAAAACAAATCTTAACCTAAGCATAACACTAAACATAACCCTAATGTGCGCTAACCCTAACACTAAGAGTAACCATAAACTGCAGAAAAACCCTAACACAAACTATAAAACTAAACTTAACCTAATTGTAACCCTAACCATTAACTAAACCTAAAACTAATCCCAACCCTAACACTAACCCTAAACCTAAATGTAAAACTAACATTAACCCTAAGTACGATCCTAAGCCTTATCACTGACCCTAAACTTAAATGTAACCCTAATCCTAACACTAACCCTAAACCTAAACCTAACACTAACAGTAACCCTAATTATAACCCTAATACTTACACAAACCCTAACCTAACCCTAATTCTAACCCTAATCCTATCCAAAACCCTAACCTTAACCCTAAACCTAACCCTAACACAACCACTAACAATAACCCTAACCATAATATTTACCATAAAACTAACCCTAACCCTAAACCTAAACCTAATTCTTAAACTAACCTTAACATTTACCCTAACCCTAATCCTAAACCTTATCCTAATACTAACCATAAGCCTAAGACTAACTCTAAATCTAACCCTAATCTTAACACTAAACCTAATTCTTAAACTAACACTAACACTTAACATAACCCAAATCCTACCATAACACTAACCCTCACAGTAAATCTAACACGAACTCTAAGCTTAAACCTATCCCTATATGTTACACTAAACCTAAACCTAACCCTAACACTAAAACTTAACCTAAAATCTAACCTAACACTAACACTAACCCTAACCCTAAACCTAACTATAACCATAACACAAAACCTAACCATAAAACTAACACTAACACTAACCCTAACTGTAATATAAACACTAACCCTAATACTAAGATTAACTGAAACCCTATCCCTAACACTAACCCTAAGTATAACCATAACCCTAACCCTAACACAATCAATAACACTAATACTAACCCAAACACTAATCCTAACACTAAAACTAACACTAACACTACACCTAATTTTAACACTAATGCAAACCCAAATACTAACACTAATTCTAACAGTAATCCTAAACTTCACCATAACCCTAACACTAACACTAACCCTCACCTTAAATCTAACAAAAAACCTATCCCTAAACCTAACACTAAACGTAACCCTAAACCTAACACTAACACTAACACTAATCCTAATGCTAACCCTAATCCTAAATGTATCCCTAAGCCTAATATTAATCCTAAACATCACACAAACCGGAACACTAATCCTTTCTCTAAACCTAACCCTAATATTAACACAAAGCCTAACCCTAACACTTACCCTAACCCTAAACCTAAAGCTAAATGTAAACCTAACCCTAAACCTTACCTAACCCTAAACCTTACCCTATGCCAAACAATGAACCTAAACCTAAACGTAAAAATAAACCTAACACTAACACCAAAAATAACCCTCATCATAAACCCAACATTAACACTATCCATGATTTTAACACTAAAGCTAAAACAAACCATGACCCTAAGCCTAACGCTAAACCTAACACTAACTCTAAACCTAAAACTAACCCAAAATCTAAAACTAACCCTATCCTTAAACCTACCTTAAATATAACAAAACCCTAACCCTAACCCTAATTTCAAACTTAACCATAACCCTAAAATTAACCCTAACAAAAACCCTAACCCTCACCTTAAAACTAACACTAACCCAAACCTAAACTAACCCTAAAACTAACCCTAACACTAATCTTAATGCAAAACCTAACACGAAGACTAACACTAACCCTAACACAAATCCTACCATTAAACCTAACTTAACACTAAACCTAAAATTAATAATTACCCTAACCCTAACCCTAACACAAAAACTAAACCTAACCATAAACCTACCCTAACCATGGTTATATCTCCAACCCTAACACTAACCCTAACCCTAACCTTAACTTAAATCCTAACCCTAACATTAAAAAAACCTAACACTAACCCTAATCCTAAATAGAACCCTAAATTAAAATAAACACTAATCCTAACCCAGACCTCAACACTAATCCTAACCCTATCCGTAACCCTGAGGCTAACACTAACCGTAACCCTAAAACTAACACTAACACTAACTCTAAACCTAACCATAACCATAACCATAACACTAACCATAACACTAACCCTAACACTAACTCTAAACCTATCACTAAACCTAACACTATACTTAACCATAAATCTAACTCCTAACCCAAACACTAACACCAAACCTAAACCTATCTCTGACTCTAACACTCAGTAACCCTAATTATAACCCTA
The DNA here is from genome assembly GCF_021218885.2 of Marmota monax. Taxonomy (NCBI): domain Eukaryota; kingdom Metazoa; phylum Chordata; class Mammalia; order Rodentia; family Sciuridae; genus Marmota; species Marmota monax. Next base: position 527,998 of record NW_026692693.1, on the reverse strand, counting down.
ATACTTACACTAACCCTAACCTAACCCTAATTCTAATCCTAACCTTAACTGGAACACTAACCCTAAAAGTAAACATAACCCTAATCCTAACACTAACTCTAAACTTATACCTAAACTCAACCCTAGCACTCATGGTACCATGAAGCTAACCCAAACTCTAAATCTAACACTAACTTTAACACAAAGTTTAACACTAACAATAGCCCTAACCCAAACTCTAATCTTAACCATAACCCTAGCCCTAACACTAACCCAAACCAAAACCATACATGAAATCCTAACCCTAATTCTAACACTTATCATAACCATAATCCATACCCTAACACTAAACCTAACCAAAACCCTAACACTAAAACTAACCCTATCCCTAACTGTAACCTTAACACTAACATTAAATCTAACCCTAACTCTAACACTACCCCTAACCTTATTCCCAAAATTAACACTATACCTAACCCTAACCGTAAACCTAACACTAACCCTAACCATGACCTAAACTTAACCTAAACCTCAATGCTAACACTAACCCTAAACCTTTCCCTAAAACTAAACCTAACAAAAACCTAACACTCTCTTTTAACCTAACCCTAAAACTTACCCTACCAAACAATAATAGTAACTACAACCTTATCCATAAAACTAACACAAAGACAAAACCTAACCCTAACCACAATGCTAAATGTAACACTAAACTTACCCTATCACTAGCCCTATCACTAACCCTAAAACTAATCCTAATCCTAAGCTTAATGCTAAAACTATTTCTTTTTCTAAACCTAACCCTAACATGAAACCTAGCTCTACACATAATAGTAACATTAACCCTAACCCTAACCCTAACACTAACACTAAAACTCTCCCTAACCCTAACACTATTGCTAAATCTAACCCTAACCCTAAATATAACACTAACACTAACCCTTACCATAATTGTAACATGAACCCTAACCCTAAACCTAACACTAAAACTAACCCTAACCCTAAACATAAAACTAATCCTAAACCTAATGCTAACCCTAACATTAACCCTAACACAAACCCTAATTCTATAACTAACCCTAACCCTAACCCTAATGCACACCCTAACACTAACACTAACCCTAACCTTAACCCTAATCAAACCCATAAACCTAATCTAACACTTAACTTAAACCTAAATCTAACACAAAACCTAAACCTAAACCAAACACTAAACCTAACCCTAACCCTAAATATAACCATAACACTAAACCTAAATCTAACCCTAACCATAAAACTAACCCTAAACCTATTCCTAAAGCTAACACTGTACCTTATCCTAATCGTAAACCTAATCCTAACAGTAACCCTAAGCATAACCCTTACCTTAACCAAAAGCCTAACACTAACACTAAACATAACCCTGTCCATAAAACAAAAATAACAAATACCTAAAACTTAGGCTTAACCTAACCCTAGAACTTACCCTAACCCCAAAACTAACCCTCACTCTAACCTTAAACATAATACTAAACCTAAGAAAAAAAACTAACCCTAACCATAATCCTAACCCTAACCCTATCACTGACAATAAATCTAACAATAGTATTAACTGTAATGCTAAACCTAAATCTAATGCTAACCCAAAACCTAATCTAACACTTATGGTAAACATAAACCTAAGACAAACCTTATCATTAACTTAACCTAACAGAAACTTTATCACTAACCATATCCTTAACATATACCCTAACCCTAACACAAAAAACTAAACCTAACCCTAATCCTATCACTAATCCAAAACTTAATGCTAACCCTAACACAAATACTAACACAAAACATAATACTAATACTAACCCTAACCCTAAATCTAATGCAAACCATAAAATATACTAACACAAGCTTTAGCTCTACACATAACACTAACCCTTACCCTAAATCTAATCCTAACCCTTACACTAACACTAACCTCTCCCTAACCCTAAAACTATTTTAACCCTAGTATTAATCCTAAAGGAACCACTAACACTAAGCTTAAGCATAACCCTATCATTAACACTATCCCTAACCCTAACCCTAACCCTAAGACTAATCCTAACCCTAACCCTATCACCAATACTAAACCTAATGCTAACCCTAACACAAACCCCCAAACTCTATCTCTAATACTAACCCTAATCCTAATCCTAACATTACACAAATGCTAACACAAACACTAACCCTAACCTTATCCCAAATCCTACCCATGAACCTAACCTAGCACTTACCATAAAACTAAATATAACACAAACAATAACCCTAACACTAACTCTAACCCTAACAATAAACCTACACATAAAACTAACCCTAAACCTATTTCAAACCCAAAAACCCTAATCCTAATCCTTTTGCTAACCCTATCTCTAAACCTAAACCTAACAAAAACCCTAAGTCTTACCCTAACCTTAAATATAAAAAACAGAAGTCCTAAACTTAACACTAAACCTAACTCTTACCCTAAACATAATTCTAAGCCTAAACCTAATCCTATCCCTTATCCTAATACTAACCCTAACTAGAAAACATAACCCTAAGCATAAACCTAACCATAACCCTAATCCTTACACTAACCCTAAACCTAACCCTAACACTAAACTGAACCCTAATGCTAACCCTAATACTAAATCTAACCATAACACAACACTAACACTAACCCTAAACCTAACCCAAACACTAACACAAGCCGTAACCATAGCCTTTATTCTAACACTAACACTAAACTTAACCCTAATGGTAATCCTAACCATATTTCCAACCCCAAACCTAACCCTAACTGTAACACAAAATCTAACACAAAAAATAACCCAAACCATAACACTAAATTAACCCTAAACCTAACCCTAACCCTTACATTAACATTAACTCAATCCCTAACAGAAACACTAACATTAGCACTCACCTTAACCATAATACTCACCCTAACCCTAACCTAAACACTAACACTAACACTAACCATAATTCTATCCCTAAGAATAATTCTAACTATAAATCTTACCCTAACATTACCATAACACTGACTCTAACACAAAACCTAAACCTAACCTAAACATAACCCTAACACTAAACCTAACACTAACCGTAGCCTAAAACAAACCCTATCTCTAACATTAACACTAACCCTACCCATAACCCAAATCCAAACACTAAACCTATTTCTAACCCTTACCCTAACACTAACTCTAGCCTTAACGTCAAACCTAAACCTAACACTAACTTAACCCTATCACTAATTCTAAACCTAATATTAAACCTAACCCTAACCCCAAACCTAATACTAACACCAACCCCAATTGTAACCCAAAATCTAACACGAATTCTTACCATAACCCTAAGCCTAACACTAATAGTAACCCTAACACTAAACCACACCCTAACTGAAACTCTAACAGTAACCCTAACACTAACCCTCACCCTAAACCTAACACTAAATCACATCCCTAAGACTATCCCTAATTCTAACCATAACCTAACTCTAAAATTAAGACAAACCGAACTCAAACCATAACAACCTAATATTAACCATAACCCTAACTCTAACCCTAAGTTTAAAATTAACTCTAAACTTAACCCTAACACTAAAACTATCCCTAACCCTAACTCTAACCCTAACTTTTAGCCTAAAACTATAACCCTAACCCTAAAACTAACACTAATAGTAAACCAAAACCTATCCCTCACGATAACACAAACTATAACCCTAACATTACCTCTAAATCTATCCCTAACACTAACACTATATTTAACCATAAACCTAACCCTGATCCAAACACTAACACTAAACCTAACCCTAACCCTAACACTCACTCTAAACCTAATGCTTACCCTAATCCCAACACTAACACTAAACATCAAAATAACCATAACCTTAACACTAACCCTAACACAAAATTTAATGCCAAATTAAACAATAATATTAACCCTAAAACTAAAGCTAATCCTAAGCATAACCCTAGCCCTAAAACTGAACATAAACTTAACACTAACACAAACCATAACCCTGACCCTAACACTAACACTATCCCTAATCGTAACCCTAACACATAACATAACACTTACACTAACCCTAAAAATAAAACTCACCCTAACCCTAACCCTAACACTAACCAAAACCTAACCCTAAACATAACACTAACCCTAAACCTATTCTTAAGAAACACTGTCCCTAATCCTAACGCTAAAAGTAACACTAACCTTAATTTAACCCTAATCCTAATTTTAACAATCACCTTAACTCTAACACTAAGATGATCCTTAACCCTAAACCTATCACTAACCCTAACCCAAAATCTAACCTAACACTAATATTAACTGTAACTCTAACCCTAACACAAACCTTAACATTAACCCTAACCCCAACACTAACACTAACAATAACCCTAACACAATCCCTAACACTAACACTAATCCAAACACTAACCATAAACATAAAGTAATCATAAAACTAACCCTAACCGTAACCCTAATACAAATCCTAAAACCAACCCTAACACTAAACCTAACCCTAAACCTAACCCTAACACTCACCCAAACACTAACTCTAAAGATAAATGTAACCCTATCCCTAACACTAACCATATCCCTAAACCTAATGCTAAAAATAACAATAATCCTAACGCTAACTTTAACCCTAACACTAACCCTAAACTTATCTCTAAACATAACACTGTTGCTAACCCTAATCCTATGCCTAACACTAACCCTATCCAAACCCTAATCCTAATCCTAACTCTAACCCTAACCCTAACAATAATGCAAACCCTAACATGAATATTAAAACTAAATCTAACACTATTCCTTCCCATAACCATAACCTAACTCTAAACCTAAACCTAACAATAATGCAAACCCTAACATGAATATTAAAACTAAATCTAACACTATTCCTTCCCATAACCATAACCTAACTCTAAACCTAAACCTAACACTAACACAAACCCTAAACTTAACCATAATACTAACCCTAACCCTAACACTAACCCTAACACTAAACCAACCACAATCCTAACCATATCCTAACTTTAATCTAACACTAACTCTAACCCTAATCCTAAAACAAATCATAAGACTATATTTAACCTTAACCATAACAGAAATACTAACACTAACCTAAATATTAACAATGACACTAACAATAACACAAATCCTAAAATCAACCCTTAAAATAACACTAAACCTAACTCTAAGCATATCCCTAACCCAAACCTTAAATCTAACCCTAACCGTAACACTAACACTAACCCTAAACCTAACTTTAATGCTAACCCTAAAACTAACTCTAAACATGACCCAAAATAACATTAACCCTAACACTAAACCAAACCTAAAACTAACCCTAATCGTAATCTTAAACCTAACACTACCCTAACCCAAATCCTAACCCTAACAAAAACTGTAACACAAACACTAACCCTAAATCTAATACTAACCATAAATTTGTCCCTCAAATTAACCGTGACCTTATCCTAACCTAATACTAACCCTAAAAGTAAATATAAACCTAAATATAACCCTAACCTGAAAATAACACTAACTCTAACCTTAATAATAACACTAACCCTAAGACTAACCCGAATCTAATGCTAACCATAACACTAACCCTAAACCTAACTATAATGCAAACCCTAACACTAACCCTAACACTAACCCTAACCCTAACTCTAACACTAAGGGTAATGTTAATATTAACCATAACACTAACACTAACCTTAACCTTAAATGAAAATCTAATCCTAAATTTAATCCTAACCATACCATAAATCCTAAATCTTAGTGTAACACTGAAACTAACCCTAACACTAACCCTAACTATAATATTAACACTAACAAAAATCTTAACACAAACACTAAACTTAACCCTGACCCTCACCCTAACTCTAACACTAACACTAACCATGATACTAACTCTAAACCTAATCCTAACTATAACCCTAACTATATCTCTTAACCTAACGAAACCTAAATCTAACCCTAAACCTACCAAAAAAATGTAACCCTAACCCTTACCCTTTCCCTAACACTAAACCTGAACCTAACTCTAACCCTAACAATAATCCTAACTCTAACATATACCCTAAAGCTAACCATAACCCTAACTGCAAACTAACCCTAACACTAACCTAAAATGGACCCTAAACCCAAACTTAAAAATAACTCTTAAACTAACCTTAACTCATATCTAATGATAACCTTAACAGTAACCCTACACAAATCCTAAACCTAAATCTAACCCTAAAACAATCCTTAAATTTAACCGTAATCCAAACGTTACCCTAAACATAAATCTAAGCTGAATCCTAACTGTAAACATGAACCTAAACCTAAACTTCACCCTCACCTTAACAGAAACCTAACACTAACCGTAACACTAACCCTAACCCTAAACCTAATCCTAAGCCTAACACTAACCCTAACCCTAAAGCTAACACTAACTCTATCAATAACAATAAAACTAACCCTACACTTACCCTAACCCTAATAGTAACCTTAACCACAAGCTTAACCCTAACCCTAACATGAACCCTAACACTGTCCATACCCTAAAACAAATTCCAACACTAAACTTAACCCTATCTCTAACACTAACACTAACTCTAAAACTAATCTTAACCATAATCATAACACAAATACTAACCTCAAACCTAACCCTATCACTAACACTAACCCTAAACATATTCCTAAACCTATCACTAACCCTAAACCTAATCCTAAACCTAACCCTAACACTAACACTAACTCTAATTCTAACCCTAACATAACAGTAACACTATCCCTAAACCTAAACCTAATCATAAACTTAACACTAACCCTAACCCTTATCCTTGCCCTAAAATTAATCCTAACCATAAAACTAACCCTTACCATAACCCTAACCCTAAACTAAACCCTAACCCTAAACATAACACTAACTTTCACCCTATTCCTAGGATTATCCCTAAACCTATCTTAATTCTAAAAATATCCATAACCCTAACCCTAATGTTAACCCAATCACCAACACAAACAAAAATCCTAAACCTAATCTAAACATAATATGATTCCTATCCTTAAACATAACACTAATTCTAACCAAAACCTAACCCTAACCCTAAATCTAACACTAACCATAAACCTAAACCTTAACATAACTCTAAAATTAACCCTAACCCTAACACTAACCCTAACCCTAAACATAAAACTAACACTAACCCTTCCCTAAATCTAACCCTAAACCTAATGAAAACTATAAGCCTAACCCTAACCCTAATACAAAAGCTAACACTATGGCTAAAGCAAACCCTAACCCTAACCTTAACACTAATCCTAAAACTAATTTTAACCCAAAACCTAACACTAAACCTAACCCTAACCTAACTGTAACCCTAAACATTACACTAACCCTAACCCTAACCCTAACCCTAATACTAACCTTAAATCTAACACTAACCCTAAAACTTTTCCCATCCCTCACCCTAACACTAACTCTAATGCTAAACCTAACACTAATTCTAAACCTAACCCTAATGCTAAACCTAAAACTAACCTTAACCCTGACTCTAATCCTACACCTAACCATAAATGTAACTCTTACCCTAATGCTAACTCAAACCATAACCCTAACATGAACCCTAACACTATCCTTAAACCCCGCTCTAACACTAAACATAATCAAAACTATACCCTAAACCTAATTCTAACAATAACCCTAATACAAATCCTTAACATTAAGCCTGAAGCAAACCCTAACCCTAACACTAACACTAACCCTAACCGTAATCATAACCAAAACCCTAACATTAACCTAATCCTAATCCTTATTGTGACCCTAAATATTATGCTAACCCTAAACTTAACCTTAACCCTAATATATACCTAACCCTAACACTAATCCTAACACTAATGTTAAACCAAACAGTAACTCTAAAACTTACCCCATCCCTAACACTAATGCTAAACCTAACACTAATTCTAAACCTAACCCTAAGTCTAGGCCTAACACTAATTTTAAACCTAACCCTTACCATTACTCTAAACCTAACCTTAACCCTAACACTCACCCTAAAACTGAGTCTAAACCTAACATTAAACCTAACCCTAATTTAACCAAAACTCTAAACCTAATTGTAAGCCGAACCTCATACTAACCCTAACCATAACACTAAACATTGCCCTAATGCTAAAATTAAACTGAACACTAACTCTAACCCTAATCCTAAGCCTAATAGTAACAGTAGCCCTAAAACTAACCATAAACCTAAGATTAACCCTTAAACATACCCTAACTCTAACCTTTACCCTAACCCTAACCCTAATGCTATACTTAACACTAATTTTAATTCTAACCAAAATGCTAACACTAATTCTAACACTAAGTCTAACCCTAAACCTTCATCTAAACATAACCCTAAGCCTAACACAAACCCTAACCCAAACCATAAACCTAAATCTAACCCAAAGTTAACACTAACACTAGCTAACTGTAACCATAACCCTAAAACTAACTCTATCACTAACCCTAATACTAAACCTAACCCGAAACCTTACTCTATCACTAAGACTAACCATTACCCTAACCCTAACCATAACACTAACCCTAATCCTAATAATAACCCTAACACTAACTCTAACACTAAACTTTAATCTTATCATAAACCTATCTGTAATTCTAACTCTAACCATAACCCTAACAAAAATCCTAAACCTAACCTAACACTAATCCTTATTTAAAACTAACCATAAACATAACCCTAATCCTATCCATAACCCTAACACTAAACTAAACCTAACCCTAACCCTAACCCTTACCCTTAACCTATCTCTAAATCTATCACTAATCCAAACCCTAACAATTACCCTAACCCTAAACATCACCCTAACCCGACAGTAACCCTAACATTTTATTAAACCTTACCATAACCCTAACAAAATCCCTATCCCTAATTCTAAAACTAACACACAAAATTAACCATAATCCTATAACTAACCCTTACCATAAAACTAAACATAAACCTAATACTAACCCTTAACCTAATTGTAAACCTAAACCTATTCTTAAACCTAACAGCATTTCTCACACTATCCCTAACACTATCACTAACACTAATACTTAACCTAAGCCTAACCCTAACACCAACACTAACAATAAATCAAACCCTAACACTAACCCCAAAATTAATCTTGAACCAAACCCTAATAGTTATTGTAAACCTAACTCCAACATTTGCCCTAACCCTAACACAAACCCTAACACTAACCCTTACCTTAACAAAACCCTAACCCTAACACTAACACTAAAGCTAATCCTAACACTAAACCTAACACTAAATCTAACTGTAACTCTTACTCAAACCCTAAACTTTAACCTAATCTAAACACTAACCCAAACCCTAAATATAACCAAAAAATAACCCTAACCATAAACCTAACACTAACCACAATCCTTACCCTAACACTAATGTAAAACTAACAGTAACCCTGACATAAATGTGAAATAACACTAACCCTAATACTAACACTAATCATAACCTTAATGCTAACCCTAACACTAACCCTCAACGTAACCCCAACATGAACCTTATCCCTAACAATAATTATATCCATAACACTAATTCTAACTCTAAGCCTAAAATTAAACCTCAACCTATCCCTAATTAAACTATTGTTAACCCTAAAACTAACCCTAAACCTAACACAAACCCTAATCCTAACCCTAACACTAACCTTAAACCTAAGGCTAACTATAACCCTAACACTAATCCTAAACCTAACCATTACCTTAGCACTAAACCTAACACAAACTCTAACCATAATCCCAAAACTAACCCTAATCCTAATCTTAATACTAACCCTAACACAAACTCTAACCCTAACCCTAACACTAACCCTAACCCACCCTAACACTAACGCTAAATCTCATGCTATCACTAACACTAGTGCAAACACAAACACTAACACTAAATGTAACCCTAACCCTAATTCTGCATGGAACCCTCTTCTAACGCTAACCCTTAACCTAACGCACACCCTAATGCTCATGCTAACACTAACCCTAAAAGTAATTGTAAATCTTACACTAACCCTAACCTTAAACCTAATCCTAACTTTAACGTTAACCCTAACTCAAAACCTAAGCCTAACATACATTCTAAGTTTAACTCTAACCCTGACACTAACACAAATACTAACCCTAAACCTAACACTAATCCTAAACCTCACTCTAACCCTAAAGTTAACCTAACACAAAACCTAAGTTCAAACCTAATCCTAACACTAACATAAACACTAACAATAACCCTAACACATAACCCTAACCCTACTTCTAACCCTAAACCTATCAGTAACCCTGAATATAACCCTAACCCTAACTCTAACTCTAACACTAAACCTAACCCTACTTCTAACCCTAAACATAATTTTAACCCTAAACCTAACCCTAACCCTAAATCTAACCATAACACTAAACCTGTCTAACTTTAATCCTAACCATAACCCTAACTGTAACACTGAACCTCACCTTAACTTTAACCCTAACACACACAAGCCCTAACCCTAACCCTAACAATAACCCTAACACTAACCCTAAACTTAAAACTAACCCTAACACTAACCCTAACTGTAACCCTAACCTTAATGCTAAACTTAAAATTAAGCCTAACCTTAACACAATCTGAACACTAACCCTAACACTTACCCAACCCCTAATATTAACCCTAATCTTATCATTAACCTTAACACAAACTCTAAACTTAATCCCAATATACCACTAATTCTAACCATAATTCCAACCCAAACACTAACCCTAACATTAACACTAACCCAAAATGTAAAAGAAAAACTAACCCTAAAACTAATGTTAAACCTAATCCTAACACTAACCATAACCCTAACTCTTACCATAATCCTATCTGAAACCCTAACCCTAACACTAACCCTAAACCTAAAACAAAACCTAATCATAACCCTAAACATAACCGTAACACTAAACATGAACTTAACTCTAACACTAACACTAACGCTTACACTTAACCCAACCCTAAACCTAATTCTACCCCTTAACCTAAAACTAACCCTAATTTTAAACCTAACCCTAACCCTAAAATGAACACTAAGTCTAACCCTGATCCTAACACTAACTCTAATTTTAACCCTAACACTAACTTTAAGCATTACACTAATCCTAACCCTTACCCTAACCCTAACAATAACCCTAAACCTAACACTAACACTAACAATAACCATACCCCTTACCCTAACACTAACACTATATTTAACTCTAAACCTTACCATAATCCTAACACTAAACCTAACCCTAGTTCAAAACTTAAATATAAATTTAATCCTATTCGAAACCCTAACACTAACCCTAACCCTAACAAAACCCTACTTCTCATTAAAACCTAACACAAACCCTTACCATATTCCTAAAACTAAACCTAACTCTAACCCTAACCTAACTCTATCCCTTAATGTAAAATTAATCCTAACCCAAACACTAACCCTAAACCAAACAATAAACATAAACCTCACCTAACACAAACCCTAAACCTAACCTGAACACTAACTGTACATCTATTCCTAAACCTAACACTATAATTAAACCAAAACCTAACCCTAATGCAAATACTAACACAAACATAACCCTAATCCTAAACCTAACCTTAACACTAACCCTAACACAAAACCCTAACACAAAAATTGACACTAACATTAACTCTAACCCTATCTTAATCCTAACTGTAACCCTAAGCCTAACAATAACTTTAACCTTAATCCTAACTAAAACCCTAAACCTAAAACTAAAACTAACCCTTACCCTTACCCTAACACTAACATTAACCCTAAATCTAATCTTATCACTAACATTAACTCTAAACTTAATCTTATCACTAACATTAATCATAACCCTAATACTAACCATAACACTATCACTAAACATAATCCTAAGCCTAACAGTAACACTATACCTATCCCTAATTCCCACAGTATAATAAACCCTAACCCTAAAACTAACACAAACACTAACACTAAACGTAACCCTATCCCTCACCCTAAACCTAACACTCACTGTAACCCTAACACTAACACAAACACTAAATCTAGCCTCAACACTAACCCTACACTTAAACCTTACAAAAAACTTAAACTTAACCATAAAACTAACCCTAACACAAACCCTAACCCTAATGCTAACACTAAGGCTAAACCTAAACCTAACACTAATAATAACCATAATCCTAACCCTGAACCTAAACCTAACCCTAAACCAAACACTAACCCTAACCCTAATCCTAACACTAACCCTAAACCTATCTTTTACCCTAATCCAAATACTAATGCTAAGACTAATCCTAACCCTAGTACTAACTCAAACCTATTTATAAACCTAAATGTAAACTTAACACTAACCCTAACCCTAACCCTAAACATAACTCTAACCCTAATCCTAACTTTTATCATAACCCTAACAATAACCCTAACTGTAACCCCAACTCAAACCCTGACCCTAAAGCTAACACTAACCTAAACCTGAAACTAATTTTAACAATAACCCTAACCCTAAAACTACAAATAACTCTAAACTTAACCATAACCCTAAACCAAAATTTTAACCTAACCCTAACCGTAACCCTAACACTAAACATAACACTAATCCTAACTGAAACCATAACAATAACCCTAAATCTAAACCTAACAGCAACCCTAACTCTAATTCTAACACTAATCCTAACACTAACACTAATCCTAACTTTAAGTTTAACACTAACTGTGAACATAAACTTAACTCTAACACTAACCCTACCACTAACCATAACAATAAACCTAATCCTAAGCCTTACTATAATCCTAACCCTAACCCTGAACCTAATTCCAACCATAAGCTAACACTAAAACTAACCATAATCCTAACACTAAACCTTAACCTAAATATAAACCTAACCCTAATTATAACCCAAACCCTAACCCTAACACTAACACTAACCTTAAAACTAAAGGTAACAATAACCATAACCTTAACTTTAACATGAACCCTAAACCTAACCCTAACACTAACCTAAACTTAATCCTAAACCTAAACCTAACACTAACACTAACCCTGACCCTATCTTGACCCCTAACTCACCTAACTCTAATCTTAACCCTAACCCTAACCCTAATCCTAATCCTAAACATAACACTAACCATAACCCTACACCTATCACTAATCCTAACAATATCTCTAACCCTAACACTAACCCTAACTCTAATCATAAACCTAAAAACAAACCTGAACCTAACCCTAATCATAACCCTAATTTTAAGCTAATCCTAAACCTAATCCTAACCTTAACACTAATCTTATCACTAACTCTAAAACTAACCCTAAACCTAACCCTAACACAAACCCTAAAATTAAGCCAAACAAAAACCCTTACAATAACAGTAACTTTAACTCGAACACTAATTCTAATATTAACTTAAACCTAAACCTAATTCTAACAATAATGCTAAACCTATCCCTATCCCTAACACTAACTCTTACTTTAACCCTAACCATAACGCTAATCCTAAGCTAAAACAACCCTTAAGCCTCACCATAACCATAACCCAAATCCTAACACTAACCCTAAATCTAACACTACACTAACCCTTAATTTAAGTCAACAATAACCTCAAAACATATGCAAAACCTAACCATAACCCTACATGTAACAATATCCCTAACCCTAACTCTAACCCTAAATCTAACACTAACACTAACCCTAACCCTAAACCTAACATGAATCCTAAATGTAATGGTAAAGCTAATATTAACCCTAACCCTAAACCCAACCCTAACACTAATCCTAACCCTAACACTACACTAACCCTAAAACTAACTAGAAACCTAACACTAAACTTAAACCTAACCCCAACCCTAAAACAAACACTAACCCTAACGCTAACCCTAACTTTAACCCTAATCATAAACCTAATGTTACCCAAACCCTAACCCTAACCATAAACTTAACACAAACCTTATAACAAAACATATCCCTATGAATAACCTAACACTAACACTAACCCTTACATAACATAAGCCTAGCCCCAACAAGAAAAATAAACCTAACCTAATCTAACACTAATCCTAAACCCATCACTAACCCTGTCACTAAACCTAAACCTAATCCTAACCCTAACACTAACAGTAACACTAACCCTAACCTTAACACTATATCTAACCTACCAGTAACTCTAATACTAACCCTAACCCTAATCCTATGCCTCACTCTAACCCTTTTCCCTCCCATAACCCTAACTGTAACACTAACCATAACTCTAACCATACCACTAATCCTAATCTATGTCTAAACTTAACACATATATTAATTCTAAAACTAACGATAACCCTGAAAGTAACACTAACCCTAAACCTAATGCTGACACTAAAACTATATTTTAACCCTAACCATTACAGAAAACCTAAACCTAAACCTTACCCTAACACAAAACCTAACACTAACCTAACATTAACCATAACCCTAGCCCTATCACTAATTGTACAACTAGCCCTAACCCTAACCCAAAACCTAATCCTAACCCTAACCAAAAAACTAACCTTAAACTTAAGTCTAACCCTAACAATAACCAAACACTACCCATACCATAATATTAATTCTTGCCCTAAATCTAACCTTAAATGTAACCCTAAACATATCCCTAACCCTAACTCTAACTTTAACTCTAACACTAATACTAACACATACACTAAACCAAACCCTAACCCTCACACTAACCCTAACCCTAAGGAAAACCCTAACTTTAACCCTAACCCTAAAACTAACACTAACACTAACACTAACCCTATCTTACCTATAAACCTAAAACTAACCCAAAAGCTAGTTCTAAGTCTCATTCTAACTCTACTTCTCACCCTAAACCTAAACCTAATTTTATCACTAACCCAAATAGAAACCCTAAACCTTAAGTTTACCCTAACACAAAACATATCCCTGAACCTTACGCTAATATTAACACTAACCCTAACCCTAAATCTAACTCTAAAACTAATGCTAAACATAATCCAAACCTAACTCTAAACCTAAAACTAAAACTAACCCTAACCATAACCCTAATCCTAAATCTAAAACTAACATTAAAACCAACGTTAACATTAACCATAATACTAACACTAACCCTAACACTAGCCCTAACCCTAAAAGTATCCCTAACCCTAAAACAACCCCTAAACCAAACAATAACAATAAAGCTAACCCAAGATTTGATCCTATTCTTTACACTAACACTAACCCTCATGCCATCATGAACCCTATATCTAACACAAAAACTAACCTTAACCATATCCCTTACACTAACCCAAAAGCTCACCATAACCCTAACACTAATCCTGAAACCATCCCTAAAAATAACTCTAACACTAACTCTACCCTATCATGAGGCCTAAACCTAAAACTATCCCTAAACCTAACCATAACAAAAACACTAAAACTAGGCCTAAACTGTAACATAACACTAACCCTAACACTAACACAAACCATAACATTAAACCTTATACTAACCCTAATCCTAACCCTAACCCTAACACTAACCTTAACCATAACCCTAAACCTGAACTAACCCTATATCTAACCCTAACCCTAAACCAAAATTATATCTAACTCTAACCCTAATACTAACCCTAATCCCAAACAAAAACCTAACCCTAACCCTTTCCTAAGCATAATATTAAACCTAATGCTAACAATAACCATTACCCTAACCCGAACCATACCCCTAATTCTCATCCTAATCCTAACCCTGAAAATAACATTAACCCTAAGCCTAACCCTAACCCTAACTTAAACCTATCATTATCTCTAAACTTTACCCTAACATGAATCTTAACCCTAAACTTAGAGTAACCCTAAACCTAACCCTGTTCTAAAAGTAAACCTAACCTTAATATTAACCCTACCCTAACCCTAACCCTAACCTTTAACACTAAACTAACACTATCCTAATCCAAACCCTAACCCAAACTCTAATCCTTAAATTAACCATAACACTAACCATAACCCTAAACCTACCCTAAATTAAAATTCACCCTAACCATAACCCTAATGCAAAACCTAACCCTAACACTAATCCTAACCTTAACCTTAACACTAATCTATGTTAGTGTTAATCTAAGTCAAAAATAACCTCAAAACATATAGAAAACCTAACCATAACCCTAAGCTAACTAACTCAAATTTACCCAAACACTAATCCTAAACTAAATCCTAACACTAACTATAACAGTAATACTAAGCCTAACACTAACACTAAATGTTAACCTAACACAAAGCCTAATCCTAAAACTAACACGAATTCTAACACTAACCCTAACACTAACACTAACCGAAAACCTAACCCTAAACCTGACACTAACTCTAAAATAACCCTAAAGCTAAAACTAAATGTAAACTTAACCCTAACCCTAACACTAACCCTAAACCTATCCCTAATCCTGACCTAATTTTAATCCTAAAACTTACCTAATGTAAACCTAACCCTAACCTTTCCTAACCCTAACTCTAACACTAAACCTAACCCTAACACTAACATTAAACCTAAACCTAACCCTAACCCTATCACTAATCTTAAGCTTAAACCAAACCCTAAACCTAACACTAACCATAACACTATCCCTAACACTAACACTAACCCTAAAGCTCACCCTCATCCTAACACTAATCCTCACCCTAAACTTAACCCTAACACTAACCCTAACCCTAAAACTAATTCTAACACTAATACTATTATTTTAACCAGAAATCTAAACATAAACATACCACTATCCCTAACTTTGACCCTAAATGAAAAACTTACCCTATAAATATCCCTAACCTTAACACTATTCCTAATCCTAACCCAAATCATAAACCTAACACTTACAGTAAGCCTAATCCTAAATATAACACTAACTCTATCCCGAACACTAATTCAAACCCTAACACTAATTCTATCCCTAACCCCAATCCTTACATTAAAACTAAACCTAACACTAACATAAACCCTAAACTTATTACTAACCCTAATCTTTACAATAAAAGTAAACTGACATTATCTCTGATCCTAACCCTCTTACCCTAAACCAAATTATAATGCTAAACCAAACACTAATGCTAAACCTAACTGTAACCCTAACACTAACCCTTACACTAACCCTAAACCTAAAATGGCACAAACCCTAACCCTAACCCTAATAAAAACCCTATGCCAAACCCTAACCCAATTCTAAATCTAACCCTAATCCTATCCTTAACATGAACCCTAAACCCAAACCTAACCCCAAAGCTAACACTAACACTAAACCTTATTCTAACCCTAACTTAACCCTAATCCTAACACTAGCACTAACACTAACATTCACCCTCACCCTAACCCTAACACTAACTCTAATTATAACCCTAAACCTAAACCTAAATCTTCTCCTAATGCTTAACCTTACCCTTATATTAACACTAATTCTAACCCTAACACTATCTCTAACACTAACACTAACCTGAATTCTAACTGGAACCCTTACCGTAATCCTAATCCTAACACTAACCATCACATAAACTGCAAAATTAACCATAACCCTAACCTAAACTAACCCTAATCCTATCCCTAAATTTACACTAACACTAACCAAACTTTAACCCTAATCCTAACCTTAACCCAAAGACTAACACTAAACCTAACACTAACCCAAACCTTACCCCTAAACCTAACACTACCCTAACCCTAACTCAAACAAGAACTCTAACCCGAACACTAAATCTAAACATAACCCTAACCAAAACCCTAATCTTAAACCTAAACCTAACCCTAAGCCTAACATTAACACTAACACGAAACTAAAACTTACTAAAGGCTAACTTTAACCCTAACCCTAACCCACTCACTAATCATATCCATAAATGTAACCCTAACCCTAAGTCTAAATTTAATCCTAAAACTAAACAGTGAGTGATTCAATAGACAATGTGTCCTGAGCACTATCCTAATGGGGTTGCTGGGTTCCTCCAGTGCTTCATATATTTGTGGTCTTTGGCCCCGAGCATTGAGCCCCCCTGTCCATTTTTTTGGCAATAAAGCCCGATGCATTTCTCCATGATATCGTGGATAATCACCTGGTTCTTGTTCGTTTTTTTTGATAATGGAGTACCCTCTATGGAAGTTTGCTGGGGCCCATTCATCTGTGGTTCTCATCAGGTATAGGCTTACTGGTAGTGCTAGTGTTAGGGTTTGGTTTAAGGTAGGGTCAGGTTTAGACCTAGGGTTACTGTTAGAATCAGAATAAGGGTCAGGTTTTGGGTTCAGACTAGAGTGAGGGCTAGGGTAGGACTAGTAATACTGTTAGTGATTAAATTAGGCTAAGGATTAAGGTTAGGACCTGAGTTAGCATTTGGTTTAGGGTTTGGTTAGGTTAAGGGATAGGGTTAGAGCTAGGGTTAGGGCTCGGGTTATGGTTAGGGTTAGAGCTAGTGTTAGGTTTAAGATTAGGGTTTTAGCTAGGGTTAGGACTATAATTAGGGGTATGATTTTTTTTTAGGGTTAGGGTTAGGGTTATGAAAAAGACTAATGTATAAACTAGGATTAAGATTAGGGGCTAGTTTTAGGATTAGTGTTAAGGCTAGGTCTGGTGTTAGGGTTAATTTAAGGTTAGGGTGATGTTTAGTTCTAGGATTAGTGTTTGGGTCATTGTTAGTGTCAATGTTATTTTTAGAGTCAGGGTTAAGGCTAGGTGTAGGTTTATGGTTTGGTTTAGATTAAGGGTTAGGATTAGGGATATGGCTTGGTTTTGTTTTAAGGCCAGTGCTAGGGGTAAGGTAAGTTTTAGAATTAGCATTATTGTTAGGGCTAGTGTTAGGATTTGGTTTAGGATTATGGTTATGGTTAAATTTAGAGTTAGGTTTAAATTAGAGTTTGATTTAGATCCCGGGTTGGGCTAGGGCTAAGGATAGACCTAGGGATAGATCTAGGCCAAGAGTTAGAGTTAGGTTTAAGGCTAGGTTTAGGGTTAGGATAGGACTAAATTAGGGTTGGTGCTAGGTTTAGTGTTAGAGTTAGGACTAGGGTTGTGGCAAGGGTTATGGTTAGGTTTAAGATTGTGGTTAGGTTTAGGGTTATCGTTAGGTTTTGGGTAAGATATGGGGTTATAGCTAGGTTCAGGGCTAGGGAGAGGGATAGAATTAGGGTTAAACCTTGGATTATGGTTCTGGTGAGATTTCAGGCTAGGTTTATGGCTAGGATTAGGGTTAGGGATAATTTCAGTTTCAGCTTTACAGTTACAGATAGGTTAGGGTTACGTTACATGTAGTGTAAGGGTTAGGTTTAGGTTTAGGGTCAGGTTTAGTGCTAAGGGTATTTTTTGGATCAGGGTCATGATTAGTGTTTGGGATAGGTTAAGGTTTCAATGTAAGGGTCAAATTGTCATTGGTTTAGAATTAGAATAATGATATAGTTAGGTTTAGGTTTTAAGTTAGGTTTAGGGTAATGGGTAGGGTTAGGATTAGGGATATGGTAAGGTTTAGGCCTAGGGTTAGCATTAGGGTTAGAATTATGGTTAGGGTAATGGATAGGATTAGAGCTAGTGTTAGAGCTAAGGTTATGGTTACTATTAGTGGTAGGTTTAGGGTTGTGATTAGGGTTATGGTTAAAGCTCAGTTTAGAGATCAGATTAGGCTAGGTTTTGGGTTAAGTTAGGGCTAGGTTTATGGTTATGGCTAATGTAAGTACTAGGTAACAATTAAGTCTAATTTTAGGGTTAGGTTTAGGGTTACATTTACGGTGATGTTTAAAGCTAGGGTTAGTGTTAGCGTCAGAATAAGGATTAGGGTTATTTTTAAAGTTCTTTTAAAAACTAGAATTAGGGCTAGGGATAGGACAAGGTGTAGGGTTATGATTTGGTTTAGGTTAAAGTTTAGGGTCAGGGCTATAGCTCAGTTTTGTATTAGGGCTAGGGCTAGAGTTAGGGCTACTTTTAGGAGTAGATTTAGGGTTAGGGTTAGGGTTATGGTTAGTGTTAGGTTTAGGCTTAGGCTTTTCATTAGGGTTAGATTTAGAGTTAAGTTTAGATCTATGGTTAAAGCTATTGCTAACGAAATGGATAGGGTTTGGCCTAGGGTTAGGGCTAGGTTTAGAGTTCCAGTAAGGTATAGGTTTAGAACTAGTTTTAGGGCTAGGGAGAGAGTTAGACTTAGTTTTAGGGCGAGGGTTAGGGTTAGGGTTAGAGAAAGGGCTAAGTTAGGTCTAAGATTAGGGATAGGGTTGGTTTTAAGTTAGGCCTAGGTTTAAAGTTAGGGTTGTAATTAAGTCTATGTTTAGTGCTAACATGGGCTAGGGTTTGTGTTCGGGTTAACATTAGGATTATATCTAGTTCTAACATCAGGTCTACAGTTATGGTTATGGATAATTTTAGGGTTAAGTTTTGGTTAGGTCTAATGTAAGGATTAGGTTTAGGGTAAGGGTTAGGTTAGAGCTAAGGGAATTATTAGGGTAAGGGTCATGGTTAGGGTTTCTTTAGTTTTGAGTTAAGGGTTATGGCTCAAGTTAGCATTAGGGTTACAGTTAGGTTAATGATAGGGTTATATTTAGGGTTCAGGTGAGGTTTAGGTTAATTAATAGAGTTGGGCTTAGTGAAATGTTTAGGGTTAGGACTAGGGTTAGCATTGGGGAAAGGGTTATGTTTAGGGTTAGAGTTAAGGTTAGGGCTAGAGTTGTTGTTAGTATTAGGACTTGTGATATGGTCAGGCCTAGCATTAGCATTTGGATATGGGTTATGTTTAGGGAAATGGATACAGTTAGAGCTAAGTTTATAGCTAGACTTATGGTTAGGATTAGGTCTTGATTTAGTGTTAAGGTATGGGTTAGAACTAGGGTTAGGGTTAGGGTTAGTGTTATGTTTAGTGTAAATGTTAGGTTCTGAGCTATGATTATGTTTAGAGCAAGGGTTAGGTTCCGGGTTATTTGGGGGGATAGTATTATGGTAGGTTGAGGGTTAGGGTTAGAATTAGGGTTAGGGGAATGGTTATAATTAAGTTTAGTTTTAGTATTTGGGTAATAAATATGGTTAGATGTAAGTTTAGGGTTGGGGCAGGGCTAGATTTAAGTTTAGGGTTAGGGTTAGGTCTATGGTTATGTTTAGGTTTATGGTAAGGGTTAAGGTTTGATTTATGGTTAGGGCTATAGTGAATATTAACTTAGGGTTAGGTCTAGGGTTAGTTTTATGTTTAGGGTAGGATTATTGTTAGAGTTAAGGCTAGGTTTACAATTAGGTTTAGGGTTAGGTTTAGGGTGATGGGTAAATTTAGAGCTAGGGTTAGAACTTGTGTTAAGATTAGGGTTAGGACTAGGTTTAGGGTTAGATTCTGGGATAGCTATAGGTTTATGTTTATAGTAAGGGTTAGGTTTTGAGCTAGTGTTAGGACTAAGATGAGGGTTATGTTTGAGTGAGGGCTAGGGATAGCGTTAGGGTTATGCTTAGGGCTAGGTTAAAGGCTAGGATTAGCTCTAGGTTTTATGTTAGGTTTAGGCATAGGTTAAAGATGAAGGTAATGCAAGAGCTAAGATTATTATTAGGGTTTGTTTTAGTGTTAGAGTAATGCCAAGATCTAGTGTTAGGTTTAAATTTTCAGTTAGGATCAGGTTTAGAAGTAGGTTTACTGTTAAAGGCAGAGTCAGTGTTTGGGTTAGAATTCAAGTTAGAGTTACAGCCAGAATTAGGAGTAGGTTTAGGTGTAGGGGTATGGTCAGTGTTTGTGTTAGGATAAGGGTTACTGTTAGGCCTAGGTCTAGGTTATGTTTAGTTATCTCTAGGGCTAGAGATAAGTCTAGATTTAGGATTATGTTTAGGTCCATGGCTAGTGTTAGGTTTTTAGTCTAGTGTTTGGTTCAGGTTTAGAACTAGAGTTTGGGTTAGTGTCAGGATAAGGGTCACAGTTATCGTTAGGGTTTGGGATAGGATTGAGCTAGAATTAGGGCTAAGTTCAGGAGTATTAATAAGGTTAGGATTTTGGATAGCCTAAGGTTTAGGCATAGGTCTTGGTCTACCATTAGGGTTAGGGTTATTCATAGGGTAAGAAATAGCTTTAGAGCTGGGGTTAGGGTTACAGTTAGGGTTAGGATTCAATCTAGGTTTAGGGCTCGGATTAGTGATAGTTTTTGTGTTAGGGTTAGTGATAATGATAGGGCAATGGCTAATGTAAGAACCAGGGTTACAATGAGGGTTAGTTTTAGTGTACATGTTAGTGGTAAGTCTAGTGTTAGGGGTAGATTTATGGTTAGGTTGATATTTAGAGCTAGGGTTAGTGTTAGGATGTGAGTCAGGGTCAGGGTTAGGGTTAGGACTCGAATTAAGAATAGGTTTACTTTTAAGTTTTAGTTTAATGTTAGGAGGGGGTTTAGAGCTAGGGTGAGTGTTAGGGTTAGGGTTAGATTTAAGGTTAGGTTTAGGTTTCGAATTAAGGCTCTGATTAGTTCTAGGTATAGTGTTAGGTTTTGGTTTAACTTAAGGGTTATGGTTAGGGCTATTGCTCAGTTTGTTTTACTGCTAGGGTTAGGGTTAGGGCTAGTCTTACAATTAGCATTCAGAATAGGGCTAATTTTAGTGTTAAACTTAGGCTTAGGGTTAGGGTTAGATTTTGAGTTAGGGTTAGATCTAGGGTTAGTGCTAGGAGTAAGGTTACGGCAAGGGTTAGGTTTATGGTAATGCATAGGCTTAGAATGAGGGATAGGGATAGTGTGAGATTTAGAGTTAGTCTTAGGTCCAGGGTTAGGTTTAGGTTTAGTTATAAGTTAGAAGTATGGCCAGTGTTAGGGTTTGCTCTAGGTTGAGGGTCAGTTTTAGACCTAGGGTCAGAATAAGGGTCAGAGTTAGCATAAGGATTTGTGATAGGATTAGAGCTAGAATGAGGGCTAGGGTCAGGATTATTAATAGGGTTCAGATTTTGGTTAGCCTAAGGATTAGGGATATGTCTAGGTTTACCAGTAGGGTTAGGGTTTCACTTAGGGTATGGGAGAGAATTAGAACCAGGGTTAGGGCTAGAGTTAGGGTAGGGTTAGGTTTAAAGTTAGATTTAAGGTACAGATTAGGGCTAGTTTTGAGTTAGGGTTAGGGCTAGCGTTAGGGCAATCGCTAATATGAGAACTAGGATTACATTTAGGGTTAGTTTTAGGGTTAGGATTAAGGGTAGGGGTAGTTTTAGTTTTAGGGTTAAGTTTAAGGTTAGGGTGATATTTAGAGATAGGGTTAGTTTTAGGATATGAGTCAGGGTTATGGTTAGGACTCATATAAAGGCTAAGGTTATTGTTAAGCTTTGGTTTAAGGTTAGGATGGTGTTTCAAGCTAGAGTGAGTTTAGCATTTAAATAAGTGTCAGGTATATTTTTAAGGTTAAGTTTAGGACTCGAATTAAGACTATGGTTAGGTCTAGGTGTAGTGTTGAGGTTTGGTTTAAGTTAAGTTTAGAGTTAGGTCTACTGCTCAGTTTTGTTTTAGTACTAGTGGTAGGGTTAGGGCTAGTTTTATGATTAGCGTTAGGATTAGGTTTAGTGTTATTGTGAGTCTTAGACTTAGGATTAGGGCTAGGACTAAGGATTGGACAAGGGTTAGGGCTAGGGTTAGGGTTATGGTAAAGGCTAAGATTAGAACTAGTGATGGGGCTAATGTGAGAATTATTGTTAGTCTTAGGACTAAGGTTATGGTTAGGGTTCATGTTAGGGCTAAATTAGGGCTAGTATTCGGTCTATAGTTAGTGTTCAGTTTAAGTATAGAATTAGGGTTAGATTTAGGATTTAGTTTATGGTAAGCTATGTTAGTTTTAGAGGTAGGGTGATGTTCTGAAAAAGTTTTAGGTTTAGGGTTATGATTAAGGCTAGATTTAGGGCTGGGATGAGGGCTAGGGTTTGTTTTAGGGTTAGGGCTAAGATTAAGAGTATGGCTAATTTCAATAAGAATTATGTTTATAGATATTTTTAGGGTTAGGATTATGAATATGGCTAATTTAAGGTTTAGGTTTAGGGTTAGGGTCAGGTTTAGGGCTAGGGGTATTATTAAGGTGGCATTCTATGTTTGGGTTTGGAATAGGTTAAGGCTTAAAGTTAGGGATTAAATTATCCTTAATGTAAGTGTTTGGGTAATGGTACGCTTAGAATTAGTGTTCATTTTAGGTTAGGGAATTGGATAGGGATAGGATTAGAGATAGGGTTAGGTTTAGGCATGGGGTTAGCATTAGAATTAGGGTTATTGTTATGGTAATGTATAGGGTTAGGTCTGGGGTTATGGTTATGATTAGGGCTAGGGCTAGTGTTAGGGTTAATACTTGGGTTAGGGCTTGGATTAGGGCTAGGATTTGGAGTAAGTTAATGCAAGGGTTAGGATTATGGTTAATGTAAGTACAAGGGTTAAAATTAGGGCTAAATTTAGGGTAAGATTAGGGCTATATTTAGTGTTAGAGCTAGAGTTAGAGCTAGTGTTCAGAGTAGGGTGATGTTTAGAGCTAGAATTAGTGTTAATATCAAAATCAGTGTCAGGGTTAATTTTAGAGTTAGGCTTAAAACTCAAATTAGGGCTAGGATTTGGGGTAGGTGTATGGTTAGGGTTTGATTTAGTTTAAGGGTTAGGGATAGAGCTTATGGCTCAGTTTTTAGGGCTAGGTCTAGAATTAGGACTAGTTTTAGGATTAGTGTTAGGGTTAGGGCTAGTGTTATGGTTAGGCTTCGTGTAAGGGTTAGATTTAGAGATAGATTATGATCTAAGGTTAGTGAATAGGCTATGGATATAACAAGGGTTAGGACTAAGTTTAGGGCTAGGGTTAGGTTTACATTAAGAGATAGGGTTAGAACTAGTGATAGGGCTATTGTGAGATTTAGATTTATTCTTAGGTCTAGGGTTATGATTAGGTTTAAAGATAAAGATAAGGTGAAATTAGGGCTAAGATTAGGACTAGGTTTAGTATTGGGGTTAGAGCTATGGTTAAGGTTAGGGTTAGGATTAATCTAGGTTTAGGGCTAGGATAAGGGCTGGGGTTTTTGTTAGGGTTATGGCTAGGATTTAGGGCTAGGGCTAATGTCAGGTTAGGGGTTACAGTTAAGGAGAGAACAGTTTTAGGATTAGTTTAATGGCCAGGTCTAGTTTAAAGTTTAGGTTTAGGGTTAAGGGTAAGTTTTAGAGCTAGGGGAATTATTAGGATTATTAGGGTCAGGATCAGGTTAGAGTTTGGTTGAGGTTAGGGTTTAGGAATAGGGTTCAAATAAGCATTAGGCTCCAGGTTTGGGTAATGATAGGTTTTATTTAGGGTTCAGGTTAGGTTTTTGGTAATTGATAGGGTTAGTTTTAGTGATAGTGTTTGTGTTAGGCCTAGGGTTAGCATTAGGGTAAGGGTAATGGTTAGGATAATGGATAGGGTTAGATCTAAGGTTAGGGTTAGGTTTATTGTCATAAATAGGTCTTGAGTTAGGGTTAGGGATAGGGTTAATTTTAGGGTTATGTTTAGAATAAGGTTTAGGTTTTGAGCTAGGTTAGGGAAAAGGCAAAGGTTAGGTATATAGTTAGGTCTAGTGATAAGATTAGAGTGTGGTTAGAGTTAGGATTGGATTAGGGCTAGCATGATCAATAGGGGTAGGGTGAGGGTTAGAGTAATGGATATGGTTATATGTAGGCCAGGGTTATGGTTAGAATTAGATTGAGGTTTAGGTTTAGGGCTATTGTTATGTTTAGGTTTATGTTAATGATTAGTGTTTGAGCTAGAATTAGGTCTATGTTGAGTGTGAGGTTTAGGGTTAGGTCTAGTGTTATTTTGCTAGTTAGGTTTAGTGTTAATATTAGGCCTAGGTTACCAATAGGTTCAGGGTGAGTTTTAAGGTAATGGTTATATTTAGAGCTAGGTTTAGGGCTAGGGTTAAGTTTAGAATTAGGGCTAATATAAGGGGTATATTTAGAGATAAGTGTAGGATTATGTTTAGGATAAAGGTTAGGCTTTGAGCTGGGGTTAGGAATAATCAAGTGTTAGGTTAGAGTTAGGGTTAGGGTTAGGGTTAGGGTTATTCTTAGGCCTAGGGTTAGCTCCAGGTTTTGTGTTAGGTTTAGGCCTGGGGTTAGGGCTGTGGGTAATGTAAGAGCTAGGGTTATGATTAGGGCTAGTTATAGGGTTAGGATTATGGCTAGGTCTAGTGTTAGGTTTAGATTTTTGGTTAGAGTCAGGTTCAGAGGTAGGTTACTCTTAAAGTCAGGGTCAGTGTTTGGATTACAGTTAGAGTTAGGAGTACAGGCAGAATTAGAACTAGGTTTAGGTCTATAGGTAGTGTTAGTGTTTGTGTTAGATTAAAGGTTACTTTAAGGGCTGGGGATAGGTTTTTGTTTTGGTCTAGGCTACAGTTAAGGCTAGATTTAGGATTTGGTTTATGTCTGGGTCTAGTTTTATGGTTTGCTCTGGGTTAGGTTCCAAGTTTATACCTAGGTTTAGTGTTAGGGTAAAAATAATGGTCAGGGTTAACATTGGGGTTTGGAATAGGGTTGGGGCTCGAGTGAGGGTAGCATTATGACTATTAATAGGGTTAGGGCTTTGGTTAGCCCAAGGATTATTGATAGGTCTAGGGTTGCCATTAGGGTTAGGGTTTTTCTTTAGGTAAGAGATAGGCTTAGAGCTAGGGTTAGACTAGAGTTTGGGTTAGGGTTAGGGTTAAATCTAGGTTTAGGTCTCATATTAGGGGTAATTTTTGTATTAGGGTTAGGGCTAGTGTTATAGCAATGGAGAATGTAGAACTATGTTTACAATTAGGTTAGGGGTAAGGGTGGGTCTAGTGTTAGGGTTAGGTTTAATGTTAGCATGATATTTACAGCTAAGTTAATGTTAAGATATAATTCAGAGACAGTGTTAGTTTTAGGGTTACTGTTAGGACTCTAATAAGGGCTAGAATTACTGTTAGGGTACAGTTTAAGGTAAGGGCGGTCTTTATAGCTAGGGTGACTTTTAGGATATGAGTCAGTGTCAGGATTAGTTAAAACATTAGGATTATTACTCAAATTATGGGTAGAGTTATTGTTAGGGTTTGGTTTAAGTTTAAGGTGGTGTTTAGATATGATTCGGAGTCAGGTTAGTTTAAGGTTATGTTTAGGACTTGAATTAGGACTCGGGTTAGGTCTAGGTGTATGTTGGGGTATGGTTTAAGTTAAGGTTTAAGGTTAGGACTATTGCTCAGATTTTTTTTTATTGAGAAAGAGTGAGAGAGAGAGAGAGAGAGAGAAAATTTTAATATATTTTTAATTTTTTTTTAATTTTTGGTGGACCCAACATTTTTTTTTTCTTTAATTATATTTTTATTGTTGCTGAGGATCGAACCCAGCACCTCATGCATGCCAGGCCAATGCTCTACCGCTTGAGACACATCCTCAGCCCCTATTGCTCATTTTTGTTTTATTCCTAGGTTTAGGGTTAGGGCTAGTTATATGATTGGCATAAGGGTTGGGGCTAGTATTTGTGTTAGGCTTAGGCTTAAGTTTAGGTTAAGACTTGGAGTTAGGGTTAGATCTAGGATTAGGGCTACATCTAAGGATAGGGTAAGGGTTACAGCTAGGTTTAGAGTTATGGTTAATTGTATGGTTAGAAGTAGGAATAAGGCTAGGGTGAGAGTTAGCTAGTTAGGGATAGGGTTATGGTTAGTTTTAGGGATAGTGCTAAATCAGGACAAGAATTAGAAAGAGGGTTAATGTTCAGCTTAGGCTTAGCATTAGGGATAGGTTTAGAGTTAAGTTTAGGGTAAGGGAGGTGTTATAGCTAGGCTTAGAGGTAGAGTGAGGGATAGAATTAGGATTAGGGCTAGGGTTATGGTTAGGGTTATTATTAAGCCTAGGTTTAGGGCTAGGTTGAGGGCTAGGGTTTTTTGTAGGGTTAGGTCCAGAAGTTGGGTTAGGGATAATGTCATGTATAATGTTACAATTAGGAGTAGATTTAGGATTAGTTCTATGTCTAAGTCTAGTGTAAGTGTTAAGTTTAGGTTAGGGTCAGTCTTAGAGCTAGGGTTACTTATAGGTTCAGGGTCAGGGTTATGGTTTGTATTAGGTTAAGATTTAGGGATAGGGCTCAAATGGGCTAGAGTTAAGTTTCAGGTAATGAATAGAGTTAGATTTAGTGTTCAGGGTAGGTTTAGGATAATGAAGAGATTTAGGGTTTGCAAAGGGTTAAGGTTAGGCCTAAGGTTTCCATTAGGAATAGAGTTATCATGAGGTCAATATATAGCTTTAGGGTAAGGGTTAGGGGTAGGGGAAGGGATAAGGCTAGGTTTATATTTAGGCCAAAAGTTAGGCTTTGAGCTATGCTTGGGTATAAGATGGGATTAGGCTTAGTGTTGGGGTTAGGTTTAGGGTTATGAATATGCTTACAATAGGTTTAGGCCTTGGATTAGAGCTAGGTTTTTGTGTTACTTTTAGGTCTAGTGTTAGTGCTATGGGTAATGTATGATATAGGGTTCTAATTAGTTCTAGTTTTAGGGTTAGGATTATGGCTAGGTCTAGTGTTAGGTTTAGATTTTGGTTTAGAGTCAGTTTTAGAGCTAGGTTTAGTGTTAGTGTCAGGGTCCATATTCAGATAAGAGTTAGGGTGAAAGCCAGAATCAGGAGTAGGGTTAGGTCTGAGGGTAGTATTATTGTTTGGTTTAGGTTAAGGGTTATTGTTAGGGCTAGGACAAAGTTTTTGTTTAGGTCTAGGGCTGGAGTTATTGGTAGATTTAGGGTTAGGTTTAGGTCTATGGGTAATGTTAGGGTTAGGTTTAGGTAAAACTTTACAGGTAGGGCTAGTTTCAAGGTTCAGTTTAGGGTTAGGGTCAGGTTTAGACCCATAATTAGTGTTATGGTCAGGGTTGTTATTTGGGTTGGTTTTAGAGTTAGGGTTTGGGCTAGGAATGGTTTTAGCATTTGCTTTATGTTTAGGGTGATATATACAGCTAGGGTTAGTGTTTGGATATGAGTCAGAGTAAGGGTTAGTTTTAGTCCTAGAACGCGAATTTGAGCTAGGGTTATGGCTAGTTTTAGGGTTAGGTTTTGGTTTAGGTTAGGTTTAGGGTTAGGTTAATAAAGTGGTTTTGTTTTAGGGCTAGGGCTAGGGTTAGGGTTAGTTTTATGATTAGCGATAGTGTTCAGGTAGTGGTAGGGTGAGGTTTTAGGCTTAAGATTAGGGTTAGATTTAGAGATTATAACCATAATTTAGAGTTATGGTTAGATCTAGGGTTAGGGCTAAGGTTAAGGCTAGTGTTAGGATTATGGTAATGGACAGGTTTAGAAATAGAAATAAGGCTATGTTGAGAGTTAGAAATATTCTTAGGGCTAGAGTTAGAGATTTGCTTAGGGTTAGGGCTAAATTTTGTCTTTATTTGCGCTAAGTTTAGTGTTAGGGTTATGGTTAGTTTTAGGAGAAGGGATGAGATTATGGCTAGGTTCAGGAATAGGGTGAGGGTTAAAATTAGGTATAGGAATAGGGTGAGTGTTTGGGTTAGGATTAAGGCTAAGTTTATTGCTTGGATGAGAGCTAGGGTTTGTGTTAAGGTTAGAGCTAGGATTAGAGCTTGGGCTAATGTCAGGTCTAGGGTTATGGTTAGGAATAGTGTTAACTTTAGGTTTACGGCTAGGTCTAGTTGAAAGTTTTGTTTAGGGTAAATGTCAGGTTTAGAGCTAGGTGTATTATTATGGTCAGAGTCCGGTTTAGGGATTGGTTTATGATAAGGTTTAGGGTTAGGGCTCAAAATTAGCAATAGGGTTAAGGTTAAAGTAATGGATAGTGCTAGGTTTAGGGTTCATGTTAGGTTTAGAGTAATAGATAAGGTATATAATAGAGTAATATATAAGATTAGCAATAGGATTAGAGTTAGGCATAGGGTTAGCATTTGGGTTATGTTTATGTTTAGGATAAAGGATAGGGTTAGTGCTAGTGTTAGGTAATGTGTTAATGTTAGTAGTTTGGCTAGGTTTTTGAGATAGGCTTTTTTGAGATAGGGTTAGTGTTAGTGTTATGTTTCTCAGATATGTTAGGGTTTCAGGTAGGATTAAGTCTATGTGAGTGTTAGAGTTAGATTCAGGGTTATGGTTAAGGTTAGGGTTAGGGTTAGGATTATGGCTTGGGTTAGCATTAGGGTTATGATTATATTTAAGGTAATGGATAGAGTTTGTGCTAGGATTTTTGCTATGGTTACAGTTAGGGTTAGGGTTAGTTTTAGGGTTAGGTTGGGAGTGAGGGCTATTGTTATGTTTAGGGTAAGGATTAGAGTTTGTGTAGGGTTAAGGCCATGGCCAGTGTAAGGGCTAAGTATAGTGCTAGGATAGGGTTAGGGTTATGCTTATGTCTATATTTTGGGCTAGGATTAGGGCTAGGTTGTGCGTGAAGTTTAGGGCCAGTGTTAGGTGTATGGGTAATGTAAGATCTAGAGTTATGGTTATAGGTAGATTTAGGGTTTGTCTAGTTTTAGGGTTAGTATTTCAGTTAGGATAAATTTTACAGCTAGGGTTTGTGTTAGGGTATGTATCTAGGGTTAAGTATAGGGTTACAGTTAGGGATAGATTTAGAGTTATGTTTATTTGTAGGTCTAGTGTAAAGGTTAGATTTAGGGTAAAGGTAAAGTTTAGAGCTAGATGTATTATTAAGGTCAGGGTATGGCTTGTGGTTCAGTTTAGGTTAAAGTTAAGGTTTAGGGCTTTTATTAGCGTTAGGGTTAGAATTAGGGTTAGGGTAATGAATAGGCTTAGGATTAGTGTACAGGTTAGATTTAGGGTAATGGATAGGTTTAGAGATTGTGATAGTGTTAGGGTTAAGCCTAGGGTTAGAATTAGGGTTAGGATTATGTTTAGGGTAGAGGATAGGATTAGAGATAGGATTAGGTCTAGAGTTATTGTTAGGATTAGGGTTAGCTTTAGGGTAGTGTATAGAATTAGAGCTATGGTTAGGGCTGTGGTTAAGATTAGTATTAGAGCTATGGTTAGGTTAGGGTTTGGGATAGGGCTAGGGTTATGTTTAGGGTAGAGGTTAGGCTTTGAGCTAGGGTTAGGTACAAGGGGAGGGTTAGGGTTAGAGTTAGGGCTAGGGTTAGTTTAGGGTTACACTTAGCACTAGGTTGAGGCCTAGGATTAGGGATAGGTTTTGTGTTATTTTAGGCCTAGGATTAGGGCCATGGGTAGTTAAGAGGTAGAGTTATGTTTAGGGCTAGTTTTAGGGTAAGGGATATGGCTAGGTGTAGTGTTAGGATTAGGTTTTGAGTTAGGGTGAGCTTTGGAGATGGGTTTAGGTTATGGTATGTGTCATTGTTCATGTTAGATTGAGTGTTGTTGTTAGTGCCAGAATTAGAACTAGGGTTAGGTCTAGAAGTAGGGTTAGTGTTTGGGTTATGTTAAGGGTGATTGTTAGGGCTAGGGCAATTTGTTGGTCAGGGTTAGGGCTAGTTTAAGGTTATGTTGTTTAGAGCTAGTTTAAGGTTAGTGTTTGTGTTATGTTAAGGGTGATTGTTAGGGCTAGGGCAATTTGTTGGTCAGGTTTAAGGCTATTGTTATGGCTGGTTTTAAGTTAAGGCTCGATTTAGGATTACATTTAGGTCTAGGAAGAGTGTCAGGTTTAGGTTTAGTTATAGGATTACCAGTAGGACTAATGTTAGGATTTCGGTTTGGATTAGGGTCAGGTTTAGACCTACTGTTAGTTTTAGGGTCAGTATAAGTTTCAGGGTTAGAATTAGTGTTTGAGTTATGGTTAGAGCTAGGATGAGGGCTAGAGTTAGGACTAGTAATGTGGTTAGTGTTTGGGTTAGGCTATGGATTAGGGTTAGGACTAGGGTTAGCGTTAGGTTTATGGTTTGGCTTGAGGTGACAAATAGGATAAGACCTAGGGTTAGAAAAGGGTTAGGGACTGCCTTATGGATAGGGTTAGTGTTAGGGTTAAAGCTAGTGTTAGTGCTCAGATTAGGGCCATGTTTGGGTTATGTTAGGGCTAGTGTTAGGGCTTCAGGTAATGTTTGAAATAGGATTATGATTCTGGCCAGTTTTTTAGATAGTGTTATGACTAGGTCAAGTGTTAGGGTTTAGGTTAGTGTTAGTGTAATGTTTAGAGCTTAAGTAAGTGTTAGGGTAAGTTCAGTGTTCAGGTTAGAGTTAGCTTTAGGGTTAAAGCCAGAATTATCACTAGGGTTATGTTTAGGGTTAGGGTTAGTGTTTGGGTTAGGTTAAGCTTTATTATTAGGGCTAGGGCTAGGTTTTTGTTTATGTATATGGCTAGTGATATGGCTAGATTTAGAATTAGGTTTAGGTCTAAGGCTAGTGTTAGGGTTAGGTTTAGGAATAGGTTTATTTCTAGTGCTAGTCTTAGGGTTCAATATATTGTTAGGGTCAGGTTTAGACCAATGTTTACCATTAGCGTCAGAGTAAGTGTCAGGTTTGAGTTATGGTTACAGCTAGAATGAAGGCTAGTGTTATTACTAGTAATAGGATTAGGGTTTGGACTAGGGTTAGCATTAGGGTTAGTTTTGGCTTAGGGTAAGGGATAGGGTTAGACCTAGGGTTAGGGCTACATTTAGAGTAGGGTTAGGGCTAGTGTTAGGATTAAGTTTAGTGTTAAATCTAGGGTTAGCTTTCAGATTAGGGCTAAATTTTAGAGTTAGGTCTAGGTTTAGGGTTACAGCCAATCTTTGCAAGAGATATGATTTGGGTTAGTTTTAAGATTGGGGTTAGGACTAGGTCTAGTGTTAGGGTTAGGTTTAACATTAGGGTGATGTTTAGATCTATGGTTAGTATAAAGGTCAAAATTAGCATCAGGGGTAGTTTTAGGGTTAGGGTGTGGACTCGATTTAGGGATAGGGTTATAGCTAGGTATGGGGTTAGGTTTGGGTTTAGGTTAAGTTTTAAAGTTAGGACTATGGCTTGGTTTTGTTTAAGGCTATTTGTTTAAGGGTATTGTTAGGGCTAGTTTTAAGATTAGTGTTAGGTTTAGGACTAGGGTTAGGGTTGATTTAGTCTTAGGTTTAGAGTTAAGTTTAGAGTTAGGATTAGTTCTAGTGTTAGGTCTAGGGCTAAAGATAGGGTTAGTGTTAGTTTTAGGTTTATAGCTAGGATTAGAGTTATGATAAAATAGTATTAGAACCAGGGATAGGACTAGGGACAGAGTGAGAGTTTGTCTTATGGCTAGGCTTAGGGTTTGGTTAGGTATAGGGCTTAATTAGGGGTAGAAATATGGCTAGGTTTATGTTTACGTTCAGACCTAGGGTTAGTTTTGGGCTTAGTGTTAGGTTCAGTGTAAATAATGGAGTTACAGCCAGGTTTAGGGCTAGGACGAAGTTTAGAATTAGGGTTAGGGCTAAGTTTTCATTAGAGTTATAATTAAGACCAGGTTAAGGGCGAGAATGAGGGCTAGGGTTTGTGTTTTGGTTAGGTCTAGGATTAGTGTTAGATAAAATGTCAGTTCTAGGGTTAAAGTTAGGGTTAGGTTTATGGTTATGTTTAGTGTAAATGTTAGATTTAGGGTAAGGGTCAAATTTAGAGCTAGAGGTATTATTAGGTCCGGTTAATGTTTAGGGTTTTGTTTAGGTTAGGGATTAGGGTTAAGGCTCAAATTAGCTATAGGGTTTGGGTTAGGGTAATGATAGGGTTAGGTTTAGGGTTCAGGTTATGTTTAGCATAATGGATAGGGTTACAGTTAGGTATATGTTTATATTTAGGCCTAGGGTTAGCATTAGAATCAGGGCTATGTTTAGGCTAATTTGTAGGGTTACAGCTAAGTTTAGGGCTGGGGTTATGGATACGATTAGGGATAGGTTTAGGGTTAGGGTTAGGGTTAGGGCTATGGTTTGTGTTAAGGTTAGGGCTAGGATTACAGCTAGGGCAAAAGTCAGGTGTATGGTTACATTAGGAATAGTTTTAGGGTTAGGTTTATGGCTAGATATAGTATAAGAGTTAGGTTGAGGCGCAGGGTTGGGGTTACAGCTAGGTATATTATTATGGGAAGGGTCAGAGTTAGAGTTTGTCTTATGTTAAGTTTAGGATTAGGGCTAAATCCTAATATTATAGCTAGGTCTAGGGCTAGGGTGAGAGTTAGAATAAGGATTAGGCTTAGGGTTATGTTTCAGTTTAGGATTAAGGCTAGGATTAGGGCTATGATGAGGGTTATGTTTTCTGAAAGTGGTAGGATTAGGACTTGGACTAGGGGTAATATCAGGTCTAGGTTTATTGTTAAGGATAGTTTTACATTTAAGTTATGGTTAGGTCTAGTGTAAGGGTTAGGTTTATGTTAAAGATCAGCTTTGGAGCTAGAATTATTATTAGTGTCACAGTCAGGTTCAGGTTTAGTGTTTGGTTTATGTTAAGTTTAAGGGGTTAGGGCTCAAATTAGCATTATGGTTACATTTATAGTCAAGGTAATGGAAAGGTTTACTTTAGATTTTAGTTAAGTTTTAAGTTAAAGAATTGTTTAGGTTTCAGTGATTGGGTTAGGATTAGCATTAGGGTTGGGGTTATGTTTAGTGCAGTGGATAGTTTTAGAGCTAGGGTTAGGTCTATGTTATGGTTTGAATAAAGTCTAGAATTAGGGTTAGATTTAGGGATAGGGCTATGGTTTGTTTTAGGGTAAGTGTTAGGATTAGGGTAAGTGTTAGTTTAGGGTTAAGGTTATGGTTAGGTTAGGATAAGGGTTAGTATTTGAGCTAGGGTAATGACTAATAATAAGGGTTAGGTTTAGGATTACTTCTGAGTTCAAGATTAAGGTTAGAGTTAGGTTTAGGGATAGGGTTATAATTAGGGTTAGGGTTAGGGTTAGGGTTAGGTTTAGGGTTAGGGTGATATTTAGAGCTAGGAGTGTTAGGGTCAGTTTCAGGTTCAGGATAGAGCTAAATTTTGGGCAAGGATTAAGTTTAGGATTCGGGATACGTTTAGGGTTAGGTTTAGGATAGGGCTAAGGTAATGTTTAGTGTAAGGGTTAGGCTTTGAGTAGGGTTAGGTCTAAAGAGAGGGTTAGGATTTGAGTTAGGATTAGGATTAGGGCAACCCTTAGGTTTATGCTTAGAGCTAAGTTTAGGCCTAAGATTAGCTGTAGGTTTTGTGTTAGGTTTAGGGCTATAGTTAGAACTATGAGTAATATAAAAGCTAGGGTAATGTTTAGGGCTAGTTTTAGGTTTAGGTTATAGCTAGGTGTAGTGTTAGGTCTACATTTTGGGTTAGTGTCAGGTTTAAAGCTAGTTTAAGTGTTAGGATCATGGTCAGTGTTCAGGATATGCTTAGGTTTAGGGTTAGAGCCAGAATTAGGTCTGGTTTAGTTCTAGGGATAGGGTAAATGTTTGGTTTAAGTTAAGGGTTATTGTTAAGGCTAGTGCTAGGATTTTATGTAGGTCTAGGGCTAGACTTAAAGCTATATTAAGGATTAGCTTTAAGTCTAGGTCTAGTGTTAGACTTAGGTATATATATATATATATATATATATATATATATATATATATATATATATATATATATATATATATATATATATATATATATAGTTAGTGGTAGGTCTAGTGTTCGGTTTTGGTTTATGTTTAGGGTCAGGTTTAGACCTAGGGTTATTTGTAGGGTCAGATGAGGTTCAGGATTAGATTTATAGGTATAATGAGGGCTATGTTTAAGACTAGTAATATGGTTAGGTTTGAAGTTAGGCTAAGGATTAGGGTTAGGACTAGGATTAGCATTTGGTTTAGGGATTGTCTTAGGGTAAGGGATAGGGTTAGATCTAGGGTTAAGGCTTGTGTTAGGTTAGGTTTATGTCTAGTGTTAGTGTTAAGATTAGGGTTAAAGCTAGATTTAGTGCTAGGATCCAGGGGAGGATTAGTGTTAGGGTTAATGCTAGGGTTAAGAAAATGACTAATGTACGAACTAGGGTTACAATTAGGGCTAGCTTTAGGGTTACAGTTAAGGCTAGGTCTAGTGTTAGGTTAATTTATGTTAGGGTGATGATTAGAGCTAGGATTATTGTCTGGTTCAGCATAACGGTAAGATTAATTTTTAGAGTTAGTGTTAGGGCTAGGTGTAGATTTATGGTTTGGTTTAGATTAAGGGTTTGGGTTAGGGATATGGCTTGGTTTTGTTTTATGGCTATGGACAGGGCTAGGGTAAGTTTTAGGATTATCATTATGGTTCGGTGTAGTGTTAGGTTTTGGTTTGGCTTATGATTACAGTTAAATTTAGGGTTGGGTTTAGATTTAGAGTTAGGTTTAGATCTAGAGTTAGGATAGGGCTAAGGATAGAACTAGGGCTGGGGCTAGGGCAACAGTTATACTTAGTCTTAGGGCTAGGGTTAGGGTCAGGATAGAATTAAATTAAGGTTAGGATTAGCACTAGGCTTAGTATTAGTATTAGGTCTAGGGTTAGGACAGGGGTTAGGGTTAGGTTTAGGGTAATGGTTAGGTTTATAGTAAGGGATGGGGATATAGATAAGTTTAGGGCTAGAGTGAGGGTTAGAATTAGAGTTAGGGCTCAGATTATGATTCTGGTTAGGACTAAGGCTGGGTGTAGGGCTTGGATTTATGATTATGCTTATGGTTAAATATAGTTTAAGTTTAGTTTTATTGCTACACGTTGTGTAAGCTTTAGTTTAGGGTTAGGGTCATGTTTAGAGCTAAGGGTGTTATTAGAGTCATGGTCACAATTAGTGTTTTGGATAGGTTAAGGTTTAAATTAAAACTTAAATTAGCATTAAGTTTAGGATCAGCGTCATGATAGGGTTAGGTTCAGGTTTCAGGTTAGATTTAGGGTAATGGATAGGGTGAATATTAGGGATAGGTTAAGATTTAGGCCTAGAATTAGCATTAGGGTACGGGTTATGGTTAGGGCAATGGATAGGGTTAGAGGTAGGGTTAAAGCTAGGGTTATGGTTACAATTAGTGATAAGGTTAGAGTTAAGTTTAGGGTTAAAGGTAGGGTTAGGGCTCGGAATAAGTCTAGGATTTGGGTTAAGTTAGGGTGGGTGTTAGGGTTATGGCTAATGTAAGTACTAGGGTTATGTTTAGGACTAATTTTTATATTAGGGTTAGAACTAGGTATAGTGTCACGTTTAGGTTTAGGGTTAGGGTGTTTTTTAAAACTATGATTAGTGTTAAGATCAGATTCAGGGTGAGGGTTAGTTTAGGGTTCAGCTTAAGACTCAAATTATGGCTAGGGTTAGGAGTAGGTGTAGGATTAAGGCTTGATATATGTTAAGGATTAGGGTTAGGTCTTTGGCTCAGTTTTGTTTTAGAGTTTGGGCTAGGGTTAGTGCTACTTTTAGGATTAGCCTTAGGGTCAGGGCTAGGCTTAGGTTTAGGCTTAGGCTTATTGTTAGGGTTAGATTTAGAGTTAGGATTAGATCTACGGTTATGGCCAGGGATATGAATAGGGCTAGTTTAGATCTAAGGTTCAGGCTAGGATTAGGCTTCCAATAAAATATAGGGTTAGAACTAGGGTGAGAGTTAGAGTTAGTCTTTGGGCTAGGGTTAGGGTTAGGGTTAGGGTTAGGAATAGGACTGTATTAGGGCTAAGATTGGGGCTATGGTTAGTGTTAGGGTTAGGCCTAGTGTTAGGGTGAGGGTCATATATAAGGCTATGTTTAGGGCTAGGAAAAGAACTAGGGTTTTTCCTGGGGTAAGAGCTATGATTATTGCTAGGGCTGAAGTCAGGTCTAGAATTATGGTTAGGGATAGTTTTAAGGTTAGGTTTATGGTTAAGTCTAGTGTAAGGGTTAGGTATAGGGTAATAGTCAGGTTTAGAGCTGGGGAATTATTAATGTCAGGGTCAGTGTTGGGCTTTGGTTTAGGTTTGAGTTTAGGGTTAGGGCTCAAATTAGCATTCGGGTTAGCATTAGGGTAATGATAAGGTTAGGTTTAGGGTTCAGTTTAGGTTTAGGGTTAATGACAGTTTAGGGGATAGCGATAGGGTTACGGTTAGGCCTAGGGTTAGGGTTAGAGTTAGGTTAGATTTTAATGGTAATTTTTATGGTAATGGATAGAGGTAGAGTTAAGGTTATGACTAGTGTTATGGTTAGGATTAGGTCTTGAGTTAGGGTTAGGTTGAGGGTTAGAACTGGGTTTAGTTTTAAGCTTATGTTTAGCATAAGGGGTGGGTTCTGAGCTATGGTTAGAACTATGTTGGGAGATAGGTTCAGCATTAGGTCTAGGAATAAGATTACCATAGGTTTTGGGTTAGAGTTGGGGTTAGAGTTAGACTTAGGATTAGTGGTAGGATCAATAATGATCAGGGTTAGGGTTAGAATTTGGGATAGGGAAAGAGCTAGAATAAGAAATAGGTTTAGAGCTATTAATAGAGTTAGGTTTTTGGTTAGCTTAAGGATTAGGAATGGGTCAAGGTTTACCTTTATTTTTAGGGTTTTGATTAGATTAGGGGATTGGTTTAGAGTTAGGTTTAAGATTATGTTTAGGGTTAGATTTAGGGTTAAATCTAGGTTTAGGGCTTGAATAAGGACTAGTGTTTTTGTTAAGGTTAGGGATAGGATTAGGGCCATGGCTAATGAAAGAACTAGGGTTAAATTTAAGTTAGTTTAGTGTTATGATTAGGTTTAGTGTTAGGGTTAGGTTTAAGATTAGGGTGATACTTATAGTTAGGGTTTGTGTTGGGATTAGAGTCAGGTCAGGGTTCGTTTTAGGGTTAGGGATAGGACTCGAATTATTGGTAGCATTATTTTTAGCATTTGGTTTAAGGTAAAGGCTGTGTTTAGAGGTATGTTGAGTGTTTGGATGTGAGTCAGGGTCAGTGTTAGTTTTAAAGTTAGTGTTAGAACTCGAATTAGGGCTAGGGATAGGTCTAGGCTTAGTGTTGGGTTTTGGTTTAAGTTAATGTTTAGGGTTAGGGCTATTGCTTGGTTTTGGTTTAGTCCTAGGACTAGGTTTAGGGACAGTATAAGTGTTAAGCTTAGGCTTAGGGTTAGGGTTATATTTGGAGTTAGGGTTAGATCTGGAGTTTGTGCTGGGACTAAGGGTAGGGCAAGGGTTAGGGCTAGGGATATGGTTATTGAAAAGCATAGGGTTAGAACTAGGGAAAGCTATAGGGCAAGAGTTAGAGGGAGTCTTATGGCTAGAGTTAGTGTTAAGGTTAGAGATAGGGCTAAATTAGTTCTAGGATTAGGGCTAAGTTTATAGTTTGGTTTAGCCTAGAGTTAGGGTGAGGGTTAGGGTTATGTTTGGGTAAGAGAGGGTATTATAGCTAGATATAGAGGTAGGGTGAGAATTACAATTGGGTTAGGGGTAGGGTTAGGGTTAGGGTTATGATTAAAGCTAGGTTTAGGGCTAGAATGAGGGCTAGGGTTTGTTTTAGGTTTAGAACTAGGATTAGGGCTAGGGCTAATTTCAGGTCCAGAATTATGGTAAAAGATAGTTCTAGGGTTAGGATTATGGCTACGTCTAGGGTATGAATATGTGTAGGTTTATGTTCAAGTTTAGATCTAGGGGTTTTATTAAGGTCAAGTTCAGGGTTGGGGTTTGGGATTGGTTAAGGTTTAAATTTAGGACTTGAATTAGTGTTAGTGTTAGGGTTAGGGTAATGATAATTTTAGGTTTAGGTTCAATTATGTTCAGGGAAATAGACTGGTTTAAGATTAGGGATAGGTACAGGTTTGTGCCTACAGTTAGCATTAGGGTTATGGTTTGGGTTATTGTAATGGATAGAGTTAGAGATCGGTTTAGGGGTAGGTTTACAGTTCCTAATAGGTCTAGGGTTAAAGCTAGGATTAGGGCTATGTTTTGGGTTAAGTTAGGGATAGGGTCAGGGTTAGAACTAATATAAGTACTAGGGTGTTTATTAGAGCTAGTTTTAGGGTTTTAGGGCTAGAATTATTGTTAGGGTTAGGTTTAGGGTTAGGGTGATATTAAGAGCTAGTAGTGTTAAGGTCAGTGTCAGGTTCAGGGTTAGTTTAAGGTTTTGGCTTGCAACTCATATTAGGGCTAGGTTTAGTGCTAGGTTTAAGGTTAGGGTTTATTTAGGTTAAGGGTTATGGTTATAGGTATAGCTAGGTTTTGTTTTAGGCTACAGATAGGATAAGGCTAGTTTTAAGATTACTGTTATGGTTTGGGCCTGTGTTAGGGTTTGGCTTAGTCTTCAGGTGAGGGCTCAATTTAGAGTTAGGTTTTGTTTAAGACTAGTGCTAGGACAAATGATAGGGCAAGGGTTAGGGCTAGGGTTAGGGTTACGGTAAGAGATAGGGTTAGAATAAGTGAAAAGTCTAATGTGAGAGTTATAGTTACTCTTAGGACTAGGGTTAGGGAAAGGGCTAAATTAGGGCTAAGATTAGGGATAGAGTTAGTGTCAAGGTTAGTCCTAGAGTTTGGGTTAGGTTTGTAATTAAGGCTAAGTTTAGCACTAGGATAAGGGCCAGGGTTTGTGTTAGGGTTATGGCTAGAACAATGGATAGAGATAATATCATTTCTAGGGTTACAGTTAGGGATAGTTTTAGGGAAATATTTACAGCTAGGTCTATTGTAAGGGTTAGCTATAGAGTAAGAGTCAGGTTTAGAGCTAGGGGAATTAATAGGGCCAGGGTAAGTGTTAGAGCTTTTTTTAGGTTTGAGTTTAGGATTATGGCTTGAATTAGAGTTAGGTTTAGGGTTAGATCAAAGATTGGGTTAGGTTTAGAATTGAGGTTAGGTTTAGGGCAATTGATAGTTTTGGGGATAGTGATATGGTTAGGGTTAATCCTATGGTTAGGAATAGAATAAGGGTTATGTTTAGGGTACTGGATACAGTTAGGATTAAGTTTAGGGCTAGGGTTATATTTAGGATTAGGTATTGGGTTGGGGTTAGGATGAAGGTTAGGTTTAAAGCTAGGTTTATTCCTGGGATGAGGGTTTGGGTTACAGCTTATGGTAGGATTAAGACTAGGGCTAATGTCAGGTCTAGCATTACAGTTAAGGGTAGTTGTAGAGTTTGGTTATGAATAGGAATAATGTAAGGTTTAGGTTTTGGGTAAAGCTCAGGTTTAGAGCTAGGTGTATTATTATGATCAGGGTAAGAATTAGGGATTGGTTTCGGTAAAGGTTTAGGGTTAAGGCTCAAATTAGCATTAGGTTTATAGTAATGGATATGGTTATGGTTAGGATTCAGGTTAAGTTTAGGGATTTGAATAGCCTTAGTGATAGTAATACAGTTAGGTTTAGTTCTATTGTTAGCAATTGGGTTATGCTTAAGTTTATGTAAAAGAATTACAGCTAGAGTTAGGGCTACATTTATGGTTAGGATTAGGAATAGTGTTAGGGTTAGGGTTTGGGTTATGTTTAGGTTTAGGTTTAGGGTAAGTGTTATGTTTGGTTCTAGATTTAGGGAGAGGGTGATGGTTAGGTTTAGAGCAGGTCTAGGGTAAATATGAGGGTTAGGGCTATAGTTAGGGTAATGGATAGAGTTAGAGCTAGAGTTTGGCCAATGGTTACAGTTAAATTTAGGCATAAATTAGGGTTAGGGATAGGGCTATATTAATGTTTAGGTTTAGGATTAGGGCTCAGTTTACAGGTAGTGTTAGGGTTAGAGTTACTTTATTCAAATTTATTTGATACAATCCAGGATTCATCTTTAATTAATCTTACTCTGTTTTCCAGGTTTAGGCCTTTTGATTCAACCTTTTGTTGTAGGGAAGAGTTAATATTTTCATTTTACTTCATTTTGACCTATATGAGTAAATGTAAATGGACCTGGAAATAAAACAGGGTTTATTCAAGCTGCTTGAAACTGCACTGACACCCTCAATTATTTGTGGGGACACTCCGGTATGTTCCTTGTGAGTGTAGACCTAAGCTGAGCATATAAAAACAACTTTATCTGAAAGCCCTTTAGGAGAAAGCAGAGAATATGCATACACTGAAATTCCTCCCATAATTATTTTGTCAGATTTGTTTGATATTGAGTAGGATTCATTATTTTGATTGCCCCACAAAGCTCTTCAAGTGTGGAACTTCTAGGATCAATGATTCTCTAGTCAGGTTAGGGTTAGTCTTAGGTTTAGGGGTTAGGGTAGGATTAGATGTAAGTGTTAGGGTGAGAGTAAGTTTTGTACAAATTTCTTTGATACTTGGAAGCAGTGATCTTTTACCTAGCCTTAAGACGCTCCTCAGGTTGGGCATTCTCATTTCAATGGTTTGCTAACAGGGACACTCTGTATTTTAAGGTTTCACTTCATATTGACCTATATAGGTAAATGAAAATGGAGGTTGAAATCAAATTGTGTTGGTGCTAGCTGCTTGAAACTTCAAACACTGAATCAGTTCTCTGTGGGAACTTTCTGGTTTATTACTTGTGAAAGTAGCCCTAAGATGAAGATGGCAAAAATAACTTTATCTGAGAGCCCTTTACCATAGAACAGAGAAATATAAATGAACTGAAATACCACCTCAAATATGTGATCATATATTTTTGATACTGCATAGGATTCATCTGATAGCTTAGCCCCCTAGGCTCCCCACGTTTGGGACTTCTAGAATCAACAGTTTTTCAAACTGGTTAGTGTTTTTGTTAAGGATAGTGTTAGGGCTAGTGTTAGATCTATTATTAGGTTAGACTTATTTTTGTCCAAATTTCTTTTATACTAGGCAGGGTATATCTTTCTCCTAACCTTCCTATACTCCCCATATTTGGGTCTCCTGGGTTCAATGGTTCACTGTAAGGAACAGTTTGTATTTTAAAGTTTCAGTTTATTTTGTCCTATACTGGTAAATGGAAATGGAATTGGAAATCAAAGCATTGGTGCCAGCTGTTTGAAACTTCACACTCCTTCAATTCTCTGTGAGCAATCTCTGGTTTGTTCTTGTGACAGAGGCCTAAACTCTAGCATGTAAAAACAACTTTATTCAAGATTCCTTTAGGAGATAACAGGGAAATATGCATGTACTTGTTCCCCAGGTTAAGGCCTTCTCCGTTCACAGTTTTGCTGTCAGGAACATTTTGTATTTTAAAATTTTGCTTAATTTGACCTATACAAAAAATTAATGGAGTTTAAAATCAAACAGCTTTTGTGCTAGTTGCTTGAAAGTTCACACACTCCATCAGTTCTCTGTAGGGACTCTGGTATGTTCCTTGTAAAAGTAGGCCTATGCTTAAGCATGCAAAAACAACTTAATCTGAGAGCCTTTAGGAGAAAACAGGAAATTATGCATGTACTGAAATACCTCCTATTATTATTTGGTCAGATTTGTTAGATGTTGCATAGGATTCATCACTTACCTTGCCCCACAAGGCACCCAAAGGATAGGAATTCTAGGATCAATGGTTCTGTAATCACGTTAGGGTTAATGTTAGGCTTAGGGTTATATATAGGGTTGGAATTAGAGGTAATGTTAGGTTGAGAGTTAGTTTTTTTTCAAATTTCTTTAATACTGGGCAGGAGTCATCTTTTATCCAGCCTTAGTATGATCCCAAGGTATGTTTTTCTCCATTCAAGGGCTCACTATCATGAACACAGTGTATTTTAAGGTTTCATTTCATTTTGTCACATATGGGTAAATGTAAATGGAGGTGGAAATCAAACACGCAGCCCTTCCTCTAAAACTAACCCTAAACCTAACCATAAACCTAGCCCTAATTCTAGGTCTAACCCTAACAATAAAGCTAGACATATTCCAATCCCTAATTTAGCCCTAATTTAGTTTTGGGTTAGGACCCAATCTCTAGCCCTAAGACTAACTCAAACTCTTGCCATAGCCCTATTCATTGTTCTAACACATCCTTTATTATAACTAAAACACTAGCCATAATCTTAGCTCTAACTCTAATTATAACCCTAACCCTAGAATTAACCATAACTTTAAATCTACTCCTAAGCCTAATCTGACACTATCAGTAGAATAACACTAATGCTAATCATAAGTCACTACCCTTAACTTTAGCTTTAGTCCTAAAACAAAACCTCACCATATCCATTACAATCCCTATCCCTTAACCTAAGCCAAATCCTAATCCTACATCTAGCCCTAAGCCTATCCCTAATTTGAGTCCTATCCCTAACCACAAAATGAACCCTGACCCTGAATCAAATCCTAATAATAACCATAGTTAAAAACATCACCCTTACCCTAAATCTAATCCTAAAACTAGACTCAGTCCTTAATGTAACCCTAAAACAAGCCCTAATTGTAACCTAAATTCTTACAT
This sequence comes from Marmota monax, assembly GCF_021218885.2. Taxonomy (NCBI): domain Eukaryota; kingdom Metazoa; phylum Chordata; class Mammalia; order Rodentia; family Sciuridae; genus Marmota; species Marmota monax. The sequence continues at coordinate 483,934 of NW_026692693.1, read as the reverse complement.
TAGCATATCCCTAAGAAAAGCCCAAACATATCCCAAAACATAGCAGTAATTCAAGACCCAACCCTAGTTTTAACCCTAACTCTAACCCTAAAACTAGCCCTAACACTTACCCTAAACCTAACCCTAAATTTAATCCTTGCACTAAACCTAAACTTATACCTACCCCTAGCACTGACTCTAACCATAAACCTAGCCCTAACACTAGCTCTAACCCAATCCATTACACAAACCCTAACCAAAACCCTAATGCTTATAATCAGCCTGACCCTCGCACTATAATTGAACCTAACCTATCAATTACCTCACACCTAACCTGAATCCTGACCCTAAATATATCATTACCTTTTACCTTAATGCTACCTCAAGCCCTAATACTATTATTAAACCTAACCTTAACCTTAACCCTAACCCAGATACTAACACTAATCCTAACAATAACCCTAAAAATAACACTAAACCTAACCAGAATGCTAACCCTACAACTAACCCTAAACCCAAACTCTAGCCCTAAGTCTAACTTAAACTCTTGCCACTAACACTAACCCTATTTCTAACCCTAACCCTAAACCTAACTCTAAATATAACACTAATCCTAAACTTAACACTAACCCTAATCATAACCATGATCTTAACCCTAACACTAACCCAAACACTAAGGCTAAACCTAACACTAACCCTAAACCTAAACCTAATGCTAACCCTAACACTATCCTTAACTCAAAACCAACCCTAACACTAACCCTAAACCTAACCCAAAATCTAACACAAACCCTAACTGTAACCTTAAATCTAACACTAACCCTAACCCTAACCCTAACCATAATCCTAAAGTTAATACTAATCGTAATCCCAACCCTAACACTAACCACAACCATGACACAAACTCTAATATGTAACATTAAATCTAACACTAACCCTAACCCTAAACCTAATATTAACACTAACCCAATCCCTAACACAAACACAAATCCTAACCCTAACACTAATACTAACCATATCCCTAAATCTAATCATAATTTTAACCAAAAACTTAAACATAACTAACCCTAACCCTAACAAAAACCTAACCCTAACCTAAACATAACCCTAACACAAATTCTAAACCTCCCTCTAACACTAACTCAAATCCTAACTCTAACCCTAACATAACCCTAACCCAGACACAAACCTAAACCAAACCATAACTCTAACCCTAAGCTAACCCTGATGCTAAAACTTACCTAAACCTAACACTAATACTAAACCTAACAGTAACCAGAAACATAACCCTAACAAGAACCATATACCTAAGCATACCACTAAGCATAACCCTCAACGAAAGACAATCTCTAAACCTACCACTAAACCTAAAACTAACCCTAATCCTAATCCTAACAGAAATCTTAACCCTAAACTTTAGTTTAGCCCTAACACTAACCCTAACCCTAAATTAACCCTAACACTAACACTAACCCTAGTCCTACTATTATCAATAACCCTAACCCAAACCCTAACCCTAAACCTAACACTCAACCTAGCCTTAATCCTAAACCTAACACCAATTCTAACCCTAACACAAACACTAAGCTTAAAACTAACTATAACCCAACCTAAACACTAATGCTAACCCTAAACTTAAACCAAACAGTAACACAAACCCTAAACCTAACAATAACCATATCCCTAATACTAAACCAAACCTTACCATAAGCTTAAACTTAACATGAACCCTATTCCTAACCCTAACACTAACATAACACTAACACTAATCATAACCCTAACCTAAACCATAACCTACATTAATCTAACCCTAACACTAACCTGAATTCTAACCATAACCATAAGCCTAAACATTAACTTAAAACCATAAAAGTAGAACAAAAGCCAACACTAACCGTACAACTAACCCTAACCCTAATGCTTATTTTACAAAACACTAATTCTAACCATAACCCTAAACCTAACCCCAAACCTAAACCTAAACCTTAACTCTAAACCTAACCCTAATACTCACAATAAAACAAACCATAAGTCTAACCATAACCCTAATTTTATCCTAACCTTAACCCTAACCCTAACCTAAAACTAAACATAATCCTAAATCTAAACCTATAACTAACCCTAACCCTAACATTAACCCTACCTTAAACCTAACCCTAACTGTAACACTTATCCTAAGTATAATCCTAAACCTATAACTAACACTAATCCTTATCCTAACCCTAAGACTAACCCTAACCTAAACCTATTAAATACCCTAAATGTAACCATAACACAAACCCTAACCCTAACCCTAACCCTAAGCCCAACCCTAACCCTATCATTAACCCTAACCCTAACACTAGACCTTACACTAACCTTAACCCTAACCCTAACCCTAACACCAACTCTAATCCTAAACCTAACACTAACCATAACACCAACCCTAACACTAACTGTAACCCTTATGCTAACCCTAACCCTAAAACTAATCCTAAGGCTAACCCTAAATTTAACCCTAAACCTAATAATAACCCTCAACCTAAACATAACCCTAAACCAAACACTAACCCTAACCCTAACCTATCAGTAAACCTAAACCTAAGTATAAACCTAACCCAAACACTAATGGTAAACCTAACCCAAACCCTAACACTAACTCTAATCCTAACCCTAACCCTAAACCTTAACAGTAACACTAACCCTAAGCCTAACATGAACCATAACCATATCCTGAATCCTAATCTTACCCTAACTCTAACCTGTACTCTAACACTAATCCTATCCCTAACACAAAACCTAACCCATAAACTCACGCTAATCTTAATTCTAACCATAACCTAACCTTAACCATAACACTGAACCTAACACTAACACTAATTCTACCGGTAATCCAAAAACTGAAAATACATCTAAACCTAACACAATCTCTAACACTAATCCTAACCATAACGCTAACCCTAACACAAAACCTGACCATAAACAAAACTCTAACAAAAACCTTAACCCTAACCCTAACACTTACCTTAACCTAACCATAAACTTAACCCTAACACTAAACCTAACACTAACCCTAACACTAACTATAAGATTAAGCCCAACACTAACAGTAACCCCAAACTTAACCCTATAATTTACACTAAGTATAACCATAACCATACAGCTAACACTAACCGTAATACTAACTCTAAGCCTAATTTTAACCCTAACTCTAACCCTAGTCCTAACTGTAACCCTAAATGTAAACCTAACCCTAGCACAAACAATTACCCGAACCCTAACACTAACCCTAACACTAATCTTAACCCTACATGTAACTCTAAAATGAACCCTAACCCTAACCTAATTCTAACCCTAACCCTTACACTTATAGTAACCCTAATTCTAACAATAATTGTAAAACTATCCCTAACCATAAAAATAACCCTTACACTAAGCCTAACCCTAATCCTATCCTTAACCTTAAAAGTATCACTAACACTAATTCTAACCCTAACACTAACCCTAACCATTAATCTAAACTTAACCCTAACATGACCCTTAACTCTAAACTTACCACTAGACCTAACCCTAATCCAAAAGGTAAACCTAATCCTAACACTAACACTAAACCTATCCCTAAACAAACACTAAGAATAAACCTAAACCTAAACCTAACCATAACACTAACACTAATCCTAAACTTTACCCTAACCCAACTCTAATTCTAACCCTAACACAAATTTTAACCCAAACCATAATGCTTACCCTAACCTAACCTAAACCTTAACCCTTACTTAACCCTAACTCTAACCCAAACAAAACCCTAACCCTAAACCTAAACCTAATACTAACCCAAAACCTAACCAAAAACCTAACCTCACCCTAAATCTAACACTAAATCTAACCATAACCCTAATTCTATTCTTAACAATTATCCTATTTCTAATGCTAACCCTAACCCTAAAACGAAACCTAAACCTAACCCTAACTCTAACACTAACAATAACATTAAACTTAACTCTAACCCTATCACTAAACTGAATGTTAATCCCAACCCTAACTATAACCATAACAATAAACCTAACTTTAACCCTAACCTTAACACAAATTCTTACACTAACACTAACCCTAACCTTAACATGAACCCAAACACTAACCAAACCACTAACCCTAACCCTAAAACAAACCCTAAGTCTAACACTAACTCTAACCCAAACCTAACCCCATTCCTAACACTAAAACTAACACTATCCCTAAACCTTACCCTAACCCTAACACTAAAACCAGCTCTAACCCTAGGCCTAACACAAACCCTAACCTAAACCATAATCCTGACTCTAACATAACCCAAACCCTAACCTTACCTATCCCTAACACTAAACCTAACACTAAACTTAACCCTAAAATTAACAGTAACCCTAACCCCAACCCTAACAAAAAATCTAATACAAAACCTCACCTTAACACTAACACTAAAGCTAACTCTAACCTTAAACCAAACGTTAACTCTAAACCTAAACTTAACACTATCCCTAACACTAACTCTAACACAAAACCTAACAATAACATTAATACTAATTCTAACCCTAATTCGAACCATAACCCTAATGATTATACTACCCCTAACCATAACCCTAACACAAATCTAACCTAATCCTAACACTAACCCTAAATATAACCATAAACAAAAATCTAACCCTAACCCTAACACAAACCTCAACCCTAAATTTAACCCTAACCCTAACTTTAACCCTAACCCTTACCTAACCCTAAACCTAAACCTTACCACAATGGTAACCCTAACCCTAACACTAACACTAACCCCAAAGACAACCATAAGCCCCTCATTAACCCTAACCTTAAAACTAATCCTAAACCTAAACCTAACCAAAAACCTAACACTAATCCTAAGCCATATTAAAACCCTAACCCTAAAACTAACAATAACCTTAACTGTAACCCCAAAACTAATCCTAAACCTAACACTAAACCTAACACTAAGCCTAATCCAAACCATAACCCTAACCCTAAATTTAACACAAAACCTATCCATAACACTACACCTAACATGAACAATAATCCTAAACCTAACTCTTAACCGAACTCTAACCCTAACACTAAACCTAATATTAATACTAAAACTATCCCTTACCCTAATCTGAAAACTATCCCTAACCTTAATACTAAACCTAACTCTAACCCCAAACATAACCCTAAATCTAACACTAACCTACCCCTAACCCTAACCCTAAACTCTTAATTTAATACTAACCCTAAACCTAACCATAGCCCTAACACTAAACCTAAAACTAACCATAAATGGCACCCTAACAATAAACTTAACACTAAACCTAACACTAACCCTTGCCCTAACCATAAAAGTATCCCTAAATCTAACCCTAATCTTAGCACTAAACTTATGTCTAATCTTAACCCTAACATGAACCTTAACCCACATGATAACCCTGAACCTAACCTAACCCTAAGCCTAACCATAGACTAACCCTAAACTTAACCTATCTCTAACATGAACAATGACACTAACCCTAAACCTAACCCTAAACCTAAACCCATCCCTATCACTTTCACTAAGGCTAACCCTAAACCTAATCCTAACATTAACCCTAAATCTAACCCTAACATTAACACTTAGTGTAATACTAAACCTTACCCTAATCCATAACCTAAACATAACGCTAAACTCAACACTAACCCTAACCAAAACATTAACCCTAACCCTAACCCTATCATTAACACTAACCCTAACCCTGAGATTAACCCTATACTTGCCCCTAACCCAAACACTATTATTAATTATATGCCTAATCCTAACACTAGCTCTAACCCTAATGATAACCATGACACTAACCATAATATGATCCCTAACCCTAAACCAAATGTTAAACCTAACCCTAACTATAATCTTAAACATAACCCTAACCTTAATATTAACCCTAATCCTAATGCTAACACTAAATCTAAACATAAAGCTAACACAAACCCTAACCAAAACCATAACCCTTACCCTATCGTAACCCTAACCCTAGCCCTTAACTAACCCTAACCCTAAACTTAAAACTAACCCTAAGCCTAACCCTAAAATAACCCTAACCTCAACCCTTACACTAATCCTAACCCTAGGCCTAACAAAAAACCTCACCTTAACTCTTAAATTAAAGCTAACCCTAACCCTAAACTTAACCTTAACACTAACCCTAACCCTACCCTTAACACTATCCCAAACTCTAACTCTAACACAAATAAAACACTAACACTAATCCTAACCAAAACCCCAATCTTAACCATAACCTTAATGATTACAGTATCCCTTATCCTAATACAAATCCTAACCCTAACACTAGACCTAAATCTAAACCTAAACCTAACATTAACCCTAACCCTAACACTAACTGAAACCCTAACCTTAACACTACCAAAACCACAAACTTTAACCCCAAACCTTACCTAAACATAACTCTAAACCTGAACATTATATTAACCCTAACCATAACCCTAACACAAATCATAACCCTAACTGTAACACTAACCCTAAACCTAAACATAACCCTAACCCTAACACTAACCCTAACCAAAAACCATATCCAAAAATAACCCCAAACTACTGATAACCCAAAAAGTAACCCTAAACCTAACCCTAAACTTAACTCTAACCTTAATCATAATCACAACTCTAAACCTAAACCACACACTAAAACTAACCCTAACCTGATCCTGAAACACAACTGTAACCCTTACAATAAACCTAAACCTAACCCCAACAGTAACCCTAAACCTAACATGAACCCAAACCCTGAATCAAACCCTAATTCTTACCCAAACACTTATCGTAACCCTAACACTAGGCCTAACATTAAACTTAAACCTAACCTTGAACAGAACCCTTACCCTAACTCTAATCCTAACGTGAAAAGACCCTAAACTTAACTCTAAAACTAACCTTAATACTAATACTAATCCTAAATATAACATTAAACAAAATCCTAAACTTAAACCTAACCATAACAATATCTCTAAACATAACCCTAAAACTAAAGCTATCCCTACACGTTGCCCTAATAGTAACACTAAATATAATCTTAAGTATAACCCAAACCCTAACCCTAATTCTAACACTAACACTAACAATATATTAACCATAAACCTAAAGCTAACACTTACCCTAACCTTAACTCTAACACGGTCCCTATACCTAACTGTAACCCAAACCTAACCTTAAACATAAAACTAACCCTAACATTAAGCCTAATCCTAACTCTTACCCAAACCCCAACACTAACCTTAACCCTGCCCTACCCCGAACATAACCCTAACACTAATGCTAATCCTAAGAGTAACCATAACCCTAAACATAATCCTAACCATAACCCTAACACAAATCCTAACCCTAACCCTAACACTAACCCTTAACTTAATCCTAACACTAACACTAAATCTAACCCTAACCCTAACTCAAACCCAAACCTAAACCATAACCCTGATTCTAATGTAACCCTAAACCTAACCCTTACCTAACCCTAACCCTAATCCTAACACTAACTCTAACCCTATACCTAACAATAACCATAACCCCAAACCTAACCCTAACCCTAATACTAACACAAATCCTCACCCTAGTTCTTATATATTAAAGCTAACCCTAACCATCAACCTAATCTTCACACTAACCTAACCCTAACCTTAACACTATCCCTAACTCCAACTTAACATAAACCCTAACAATAACAACAACCCTAACCCAAACCCCAATCTTAACCATAACCATAACGATTATAGTAACCCTAATATTTAAGAAATCCTAACCCTAAAAATAAACCTAAATTTAAACCTAACCCAAACATTAACCCTAACCCTAACACCAATCACAACTCTAACCTTAACACTAACACAAACACTAACTTTAACTCCAAACCTAACCTCACCTCAACCCTAAACATAAATGTAACACTAACCCTAATCATAACCCTAACACTAACCCTAAACCCAAACATAACCCTCTCACTAACTCTAACCGTAACACTAAGCCTGAACCCAAACCTAACCAGAACCCTAAAACTAACTCTAAACCTAACTAAAACCTTTACCATAAAACTAACCCTTAACTCCCCATAACCCTAAAATTAACCCTTAACCTAACCCTAAACTTAACTCTAAACCTAATCCTAATCATAACTCTAAACCTAACCCTCACACTAAAACTAAACCTAACCCCATCCTGAAACACAACCTTAACCATAACCCTAAACCAAAACCTAACCCCAACCCTAACCCTAAACTGAACACTAATCCAAACCCTAAACCTAACCCTAATTCTTATCCAAACACTAACCGTAACCCTAACACTATTCCTAACACTAAAACTAAGCCTATCCTTAAGCAGAACCCTAACACCAAACCTAACACTAACCCAAACTCTAACTGTAACTCTATTCATAACCCTAAAAATAAATGTAGCCCTAAAACTAAGCATAATCCTAACCATAAAATAAACTGGAACCCACACCAAACCCTAACCTTAACCTAAACCTAATTCTACCCATATTCTTAACCATAAACCTAATCCTATTTCTAACATGAACACTGACACTAACTTAACACTAAAACTTACACCAACCCTAACATTATCACAAAGCCTAACCCTACCTTAAACCTAAATCTAACACTAACCATAACATTAACCCTCATGCTAATCCTAACCCTAACTAACCCTAATCATAACCATAACATTAATTATAACCCTAACTCTAACCCTAACCCTAACACAATCCCTAAACCTGACCATAACTCTAACACAAACCATAACCTGAACCCTAACACTAATCCTAACTCTAACCTTAAACCGATACCTATATCTAAAATGAATCCTAACCCTAACCCTAACACTAAACCTAAACCTAAAACAAAACCTAACAGTTAACCTAACCCTAAAACTAACCCTAATCCTAACCCTAACCCTAACTCTAACACTAACCCTATCCCTAATCTTAACCCTAATCATAACCTTAACACTAAATCTAAGCCTATCACTAACACTAACCCTAAATCTAACCCTTACCCTAACACTAACCATAACCCTAACCCTAACACTAAGCCTAACCATAACATGAACCCTAACCCTATACTAATCCTAAGTTGAACCCTGACACTAACAATAACATTAAACTTAACCCTAAACCTAAAACTAACACTAACTTTAACACAAAACTTAACAATAACACTAATACCAAACCTAACCCTAACCCTTAATCTAAACCTAAAAATAACACTAAAACAAACCTTAACCCTAACACTAACCCTAACATTAATCCTAACACTTACCCTAAACCTAAAAATAACCTTAAACTTAACCCTAAATCTAATACTTCTACTAAACCTAAACCAAACAAAAACCTAAACCTTCCAAAAACAATAACCTTAACATTAACCCTAACACTAACATTAAACCTACACCTAACTGTAAAAGTAGCCATAAACATAACCCAAACCCTAACTCTAACACAAACCCTAACCCTAACACTAACCCTAACACTAACCCTAACACTTACCCTAAACCTAAAAATGACCTTAAACCTAACACTAAACCTAATACTTAAACTAACCCTAACACTAACACAAACCTAACTCTACCAAAAAATATAACCCTAACACTAACCGTAACGCTAAACTTAAACCTACACCTAACTGTAAAAGTAGCCATAAACATAAACAAAACCCTAACCCTAACACTAACACTAATAATAACCTTAATTTTAACCTGAACCCTAATGCTAAAAGTAACCCTAACCCTAACACTAACACTAAATGTCAACCTTACCTTAACACTAAAACTCACACTAACCCTAACAACTAACCCAAACACAAAACCTAACCCTAACCCTAACACTAAACCTAACCCTAAACCTAACCATCACCATAACACTAATCCTAATCCTAACAATAAAACTAACCCTAAAGCTAACCCTAAACCTAAACCTACACCTAACCCTAACCGTAACCATGACTCTAAACCTAACCTAATCATAACCATTACCCTGAAACTCACCTTAACACAAACACTAACATAAAACTCTACCCTAAAATATACACTAACTCTAACTCTAACCCTAAACTAACCCAGACATAAAACCTATCCCAAACTTTACCATAACCTAACCCTATCACAAACCCTAACCCTAAATGTAACACTTACTTTAACCCTAACACTAAACAGAACCCTAACCCTACTCTAAACTTAACCCTAACCCTAATTCTAACTTTAACCCTAACCAGAATTCTAACACTAAAACTAACCCCAAACCACACCCTAAATGTAACCCTAACCTAAAGTAACCTTAAACTAAGAATAAAACTAACTCTAATCCAAACCCAAACACTAATTTTAAATGTAAGGCTAACAATATCCCTAACATATCCCTAACCCTAGCCCTAATCCTAAGCCTAAGACTAAACAAACACACACCATAACCCTAAAATTAAAATTATCACTATCTCTAATTCCAAAACCAACCCTTAACTTTACCAAAAACCTAAAATTAAACCTAACCATAATCCTAACACTAACCCTAAATCTAACCCTAACCCTAATGTAAATTTAAACCTATCATACACTGTAACTTAAACTATAACCATAACCCTAAATTTATGCCTGACTCTAACCAAATCCTAACCACCATTCTAACACTAACCATACACTAACACTAACCCTAATTTTAACACTAACCCTACCTATATAACTAACCCTAATACTGTCCCTAAAACTATCACTAACCCTAACACTAACAGTAAAACTAAACTTGACCCAAACACTAATACTAATTCTAACCCTAACCCTTACATTATCTAAACCTTAATCCTAACTCTAACCCTAACCCTAAGCCGAAGCCTAAACCCAACCCTAAACCTAACGGTAACTGTAACCCTGTCACTATCATTAACCCTTAACCTTAAATTACCCTAACCCTAACCCTAAACCTAAAACTAACACTAACCCTATCCATAACCCTAACATTAACCTAACACTAACACTAAACCTTACCCTAACTCCAATTCTCACCCTAAACTTAAAAATAGCCCCAACCCTAACCCAAAAATGAACCATACCCCTACCCCTAACACAAACCTAAGTCTAACAGTAAATCTCACTGTAACACTAACCCTAACCATAACCTTAACACAAACTGTAAACCAAATACTAACCTTAAACTAAACTTAACCCTATCCCTAACCCTTACCCTAAACCTAACCCTAAAGCAAAATCTAAACCAGACACTTACCCTAACCTTTACCCTAAACTTAATTCGAAACCTAACATTAACCCTAAACCAAACCCTAATTCCAACCCTTAACCTTACTCTAACTTTACGCAAACACTAAACCTTTCCTTTACCTTAACTCTAACAGTAACAGTAACCCTAATCCTAACCATAACCCTAACAATAACAAGACCCATAACCATAACCCTAACTTTAACACTAACCCTAAATCTAACTCTTACCCTAACCCTAACACTAAATCTAAGCTGAATCCCAACTCTAACCATAACTCTAACCCTAATCACAATCCTAACACTAACACTAACACAACCCTTAAACCTAAAACTAAACCAAACCATAATCCTAACACTAACCCTAAATCTATCCCTAACTCTAACGTAACCCGAAACCTAACCATAACACCAAAACTAAACCTATCCCTAAACCTATCCCTAACCCAAACCCTAAACCTACACAAACTGTAACCCTTACCCTAATACAAACCATAACCCTAACCCTAACCCTAATTTAACCCAAACCCTAACCCTAATCCAAACCCTAATCCTAATCCAATCCCTAACCCTAACTCTAACACTATCCCTAATCCTAACCCTAAACCTAACCCTAAGCAAAACCTAATCGTAAACCTCAACCTAACTGTAACCTAATCCTAACCTTTATCATAACCCTAATTATAACCCTAACCATAACTCCTACACAAAACCTAATACTAAACCTTACACTAACCTCATCCCTAATCCCAACAATAACTCTAATTTTAATACTAGCACCAACACTATCTTTAAATGTAACCCTAAACCTAACCCTAAAATCTACCCTAACCCTAACCCTAACCCTAACCCTAACATGAACCCTAAACCTAATCCTAACACATACCAACCATAACTCTAACCCTAACCCTAAAAGAAACCCTAAAGTTAACCCTAAAACTAACCCTAACACTAATACTAATCCTAACTTTAAACCTAACCCTAATCCTAAACCTAAAACTAACCTAATAATATCTCTAAACCTAAATCTAAAGCTATCCCTACACGTTGCCCTAATACTAACACTAAGTATAAACTTAAGTATAACCCTAACCTGAACCCGAACACTAACCCTATCCATAAAATTAACCATAAACCTAAAGCTGGCACTTACCCTAACCTTAACCCTAACATGATCCCTAAACCTAACCCTGATCATAACCTAACCTTAAACCAAAAACTAACCCCAACATTAACCCTAATCCTAACCCTTACCTGATTCCTAAAACTAATCTTAATCCTGCCTTAACCCTAACATAAACCTAACCCTAACGCTAATCCTAACCATAACCATAACCATGAACATAATAGTAACCGTAACCCTAACACAAATCCAAACCTAACCCTAATATTAACCCTAATGCTAATCCTAACACTAACACTAAATCTAACCTTAAACCTAACACAAACCCAAACCTAAACCAAAACCCTGGCCCTAATGTAACCCTAAACCAAACACTTACATAACCCTAAACCTAAACCTAACACTAACTCTGACTCTATATCTAACAATATCCATAACTACAACCCTAAACATAACCCTAACCCTAGCACAGAACCTCACCCTAATTCTTACACATTAAAGCTAACCGTAACCATAAACCTAATCTTAACACTAACCCTAACCCTAACCTTAACACTATCCCTAACTCTTACAAAACCCTAACTATAACAACAATCCTAACCCAAACCCCACTCTTAAAATTAAAACTAATGATTACAGTAACCCTAAACCTAACACAAATCCTAACCCTATCACTAAACATAAATATAAACCTAACCCTAACACTAATAACAACCCTAACCTTAACACTAACACAAACACTAACTTTAACCCCAAAACTTACCTCAACCTAAAACAAAACCTAAATATAAGAGTAACCCTAACCATAACCCTAACATTAACCCTAAACCCAACCATAACCCTCTCACTAACTCTACCCATAACATTAATCCAAACCTAAACCTAACCCTAACCCTAAAACTAAGTCTAACCCTAAAGAAAACCCTTATTTTAAAACTAACCATAAACCGTGAACCTAAGAGTAACCCTAATCCTAACCCTAAGCTTAAGTCAAAACCTAATCCTAATCATAACACTAAACCTAATTCTCACATTAAAACTAACACTAACACTATCCTGAAACAATACTGAAACCCTAACACTAAACCTTAACCTAACTCCAACCCTAATCATAACACTAACCCAAACCCTAAGCCTAACCCTAATCCTTACCCAAACAGTAACCATAACCCTAACACTAGGCCTAACACTAAAACTAACCCTAAACTTAAACAGAACCCTAAAACAAAACCTAACACTAACCTAAACACTAACTGTAACCGTCTTCCTAATCCTAACAATAATTATAGCCCAAAATCAAACATAACCCTAACCCTAACATAAACTGGAATACACACCAAATCCCTAAACTTAACATAAACCTAAAAACCTGTAACCCTAACCATAAACCTAAACCTATGTCTAACACGAAAAGTGACACTAACCCTAACACTAACACTAAACCTAACACAAAGCCTAAACCTACCTTAACCCTAAATCTAACACTAACCCTAACAGTAACCCTCACACTAATCCTAACCCTAACTAACCCTAATCTTAACCATAACCCTAACCAAAACACTAACTCTAACCCTAACACAATCCCTAAATCTGACCATAACTATAACACAAACCATAACCCAAACCCTAACACTAATCCTAACACTAAACTTAAACCGATACCTAATTCTAAAATGAATTCTAACGGTAACCCTAACCCTAACACTAAACCTTACCATAACATTAAACCTAACACTAATCCTAAACCTAACCCTAACCCAAACAATAACTCTAACCCTAATCTTAACCCTAACCCTTACCTTAATATTAACTCTAAGCCTATCACTAACACTAACCCTAAATCTAAACCTAACCCTAACCCTAACCCTAAAAATAACACTAATTCTAAACCTAACCCTATCACTACTACTAACCATAACATGAACCCTAACCCTATACTAATCCTAACTCGAACCCTTACCATAACATTATTATTAAAACTAATACTAGCACTAACCTTAACACAAACCCTTACAATAACAATAATCCCACACCTAACACTAACCTTAAACCTAAACCAAACAATAACACTAACCCTAACCTTAAACCTAACATTTACCAACCATAACACTAACACCAACCATAACACTAACCCTAACCCTAACACTAACTCTAAACCTAACCCTAACCCTTACCCTAACCCTATTAATAAACTTAAACCCAAACATAAACCTAATACTTAAACTAACGCTATCACAAACCTAACCATAACAAAACCATAAACTGAACCTTAACACTAACAGTAACATTAACCTTAACCTACACATAATTATAAAAGTAACCATAAACATAACCCAACCCCAACCCTAACACTAACTCTAACCCTAACAATAACCATAATCCTAACCTGAACCTTAATACTAAAACTAACCCTTACCCTAACCCTATCACTAAACATATACCTAACCCTAACCCTAAATATAACACTACACTAACTTAACCAAAACACAAAACCTAACCCTAACCCTAACAATAAACCTAACCCTAAACCTAACTCTCACCGTAACACTAATACTAACCCTAACCATAAACCTAAAAAAAAAAACTAACAATAAACCTAACACTACACCTAACACTAACCCTAACCCAAACCCTAAACCTAACCCTAATCATAACCATTACCCTAACTCTAAACTTAACACTAACACTAACACAAACCCTAACCAAAAACTTAACATTAACCATAATTCTAAACCTAAACTAACACAGAACCTAAACCTAACCCTAAACTTTACCATAATCCTAACCCTAAAACAAACTCTAATCCTAACCCTAACCCTTACTTTAACCCTAACACTATTCCTAAACCTAACTCTACATGACTTGTAACCCTAACCCTAATCTTAACTATAACCCTAACCATAATTCTAACACTAAAACTAACCATGAAACTCACCCTAAACGTTACTCTCACCTAAAGTAACCTTAAATGAACCATAAACCTAACTCTAAAACTAACCCAAACACTAATTTTAAACCTAAGCCTAAACCTTTCTCTAACATATCCCTAACCTTAGCCCTAATCCTAAACCTAAGACTAACCAAACATGATCCTAACCGTAAACCTAAAATTATCTCTAACTCTAAACCTAAAACTAACCCTAAACCTTAAAAAACCTAACACTAAACCTAACCATAATCATAACACTAACCATATTTCTAAACCTAACCCTAACACAAACCATAATTTAAACTATAACCCTAACCCTGACCTAAGCTTATGCCTAAACTTTACCTAATCCTAAACCTAAACCTAAACCTAACAGTAACCCTAACACTAACCCTAATGCTAATCTTAACAAAAATCCTTATCCCTATCCTAACCATATCACGAACCCTAAACCTAATCCTACCCTTAAACCTAACGCTAACCTTAATGCTAACCATAACACTAACACTAAACCTATGACTAACCCTAATTCTAACCATAACCTTAAACCAAACCTATCACTAAGCCTAACCCTGACTCTAAACGTAACCCTAACACTAACACTAAATCTAATGCTAAATGTAAACTTAAGACTAACCTTAACCCTAAACCTAACCTAAACTTAATTCTAACTGTAACCCTAACCATATACCTAACCCTTACCCAAAAATAAACCTAACCCTACCCCTAACCCTAACAATAACCCTAATCCTTATTGTAACCCAAAAAATAACTCTAGCCCTCACTCTAATCCTAACCCTAAACCTAACATTACACTAACCCAACCCTAATTTTATCCCTAAACTTAACTATAACCCTAACCCAAACACTGACACTAACTCTTACCCTAACTCTAAACTTCACACAAACCCTAACCATAAATCTAAACCTAAACGTAACTTTCACCCTAACACTTACCCTAACACAAACCATAAACCCTTACCTAACCCTACCCTAATGCTAATCATAACACTAACCCTTACACTAAACCATATCCTAATCCTAAATTGTACCCTAACACTAACACTAACCCTAACTTTAACCCTCACCCTAAACCTAAATCTAACACTAAACCTAACCCTAAACTTAACATGAACCCTAACATTAACCCTAACCCAAACCTAACCCAAAATGAATCTTCACCATAACACTAACCCTATCCCTATAACTAACACAAAACCTGAACCCTATCATAACATTAAAATACCACTTAACATAATCCTAACCCCAAGACTAACCCTACACCTAAATCTAACTCAAAACTTAACCCTAACCCTAAACATGACACTATCACTAAATATAATAGTAACCCTAGTCTAAACCTAACCCTAACCCTTATCCAAACACTAGTCCTAACTCTAAATCTAACCTTAAACTTAACATAACATTAACCCTAAACCTAACCCTAACTCTAACCCTAACACTAACTCTAACACATGCCCTATCTTAACTCTAACCCTACCCCTAAATTAAACCCTAAAATTAACCCTAAAACTAACCCTAACACTAATACTATTCCTAAATTTAACCCTAACTATAATCCTAAATCTAAACCTAACCTAACAATATCTCTAAACCTAAACCTATACTTAAAGCTATGCCTACATGTTACCCTAATCCTAACACTAACTCTTATCCTAAGAATAACCCTAAACCTAAAACTAACACTAACCCTAACTGTAAATTGACCATAAACATAAAGCTAACAATTACTTTAACCTTAACCCTAACAAGATCCTTAAACCTAACCTAACCCTAATCTAAACTTAAACCTAAAACTAACCCTAACATTAACCATAATCCTAACAATTACCCGAACCCTAACACTAAACTAACCCTGCCCTATCCCTAACCTAACCCTAACCCTAATGCTAATCCTAACCGTAACTCTAATCCTAAACATAATCTTAAGCATAACCCTAACACAAATCCTAACCCAAATCCTAACCCTAACCCTAACCCTAATCCTAACTCTAACACTAACACTAAACCTAACCTTAAATCCTAACCATAACCCTAACACAATCTCTAACACAAAACATAACTATAAACATAACCTAACACTAACTCTAACTTTTTACTAACACTAACCCTAACAGTAAGACTAAAACTAACACTTTCACTAAAACTAACCCTAACCCTAACACTAACCCTAACCATAAATGTAACATAGCCTTAACCATAACAGTAACATTAACACTAAACATAACACTAACTCTAACCATAACCCTAAACCTAACCCAAAACCTGACACTAACCCTAAACCTAACACTAACACTAAATCAAATCCTATCCCTAACACTAATCCTTAAACTAACTCTAACACTTAACCTAGCCCTAACACTCTCCTAACCCTAACCCTAACTTTAAACCTAAGATTAATCTTAAAACTAACTTTAACCCTAAGACTAACCCTAACTGCAACCCTAACACTATAGCTAACTCTAAAATTAGCCCTAACTGAATCTAAACCTATTCCTAAACATAAAACAAACCATAACAATAGACCAAACTTTAATCCTAATACTAACCCTAACCCCAACAATAACCCTAACCCTAAGCCTAACCCTAAACCTAACACTAATCCTCTCAATGACCTTTACGTTAACACTAACACTAACACTAACACTAATATTTACATTAACACTATACCTAAATAACCGGTAACTCTAAAACTAACCCTAACCCTAACCCTCGCCTCCCTCTAACCCTCTTCTAATCATAACCAAAATACTAATTTTAACTATAACCCTAACACAAATCTTGAACCTAACTCTTACCCTAACACAAACTATAATTCTTACCCTAACATTAAACTTAACACTAAATTCAACCCAAAATCTAACCCCAATTCTAAAACTAACCCTACCATAACCATAACCATTACACTAACCCTAACCCCAAAACTAAACTTAACCATAAATATAACCCTCACTCTAACACTAATCCTAACCATAACCATAACCACAACTGTAACACTAACCTTAAACTTAATTCTAATCCTAATCCTAAAAGTAAACCTAATTCTAACTCTAACCATAAGAGTATCCCTAACCCAAACCCTAACCCTAACACTAACACTGAACCTAATCCTAAACCTAACCCTACCCCTTACCCTCACCCTAACCCTTACTATAACACAAACCTTAATCTTAACCCTAACAATAATCCTAACCCATACCCTAACACTAACCCTAACCTACAAGTAACCCTAAAACTAACCCTAAACCTAAACCTAAGAATCACTCTAACCCTAAACCTAACGATAAACCTAAAACTAACCCAACCCTAAATATATCCTTAAACCTAACTATAACCCTAACCCAAAGACTAAAGCTAATCCTTACCCTAACCCTAAATTTAACACTAACACTAACCCTAAACCTAAATCTAAAACTACACCTAAACTTAAACCAAACCCTCACCTCCACCCTAGATCTAACCCTAAACATAACCCTAAGTCTAACCCTAAAATGAACCCTAACCCCAAACCTAGCTGTAACACTAACCCTAACCCTGACTTTAGCACTAACCCTAAACCTATCCCTAAACATAACACTCTCCCTAACCCTAACCCTAGCATTAACACTAAAGCTATCAGTAAAACTAACACTATTCCTAACCCTGAAACTAATACTAATCCTAACCCTTACTCTAACCCTAACCCTAAACCTAAACCTAACACTAACTCTAACATGAACAGTAAACCTAATCCTAACACTAACCCTAACCCCAACACTAACCCTATCACTAACAATAATCCTAAGCTGAACCCTAAACCTAACAGTAATCTTATCCCCAAAACTTACTTTAACCCTAACACTGACACTAACCTTAACCCTAACACTAACACTATACCTAAACTAACAGTAACCCTAATACTAACCTTAACTCTACCCTTATTCCTCACTTTCACCCTCTTTAAAATCATAACAAAAATCCTAATTTTAACATTAACCTAACTCAAAACCTAAACCAAACCTTTACCCTAACACAAACCATAATTCTTACCCAAACAATAAGCTTAACACTAACCCTAACAGAAATCCTAAACCAATTTTAAAACTAGCCCTAATCCTAACTTGAACCCTAACCATATCCCTAACCCCAAAAACTAAGCTTAACCAAGCTAACACTAACACTAACTCTAACCATAAGCCTAATACTAATTGAATCACTGTCGCTAACCCTATCTAAACCTAAACCTATCACTAACCCTATCACTATTCCTAACCCTAACCCTAACACTACCACTAACACTGAACCTAACCCTAAACCTAACCGTGCTCATAACCCTCACCCTAAACCTTAACCTAACACAAACCATAAAGCTAAACCTAATCCTAACACTAATCCTAACCCTAATCCTAACACTAACTCTAACCTACAAGTAACCCGAAAACTAACTCTAAACCTAAACCTAAGTCTCACTCTAACCCTTATCCTAACCATAACCTTAATCTTAACCCTATGCCTCACTCTAACCCTCTTTTTAATCATACTCAAAACACTAATTTTAACTATAACCCTAACACAAATTCTAAAGCTAACCCTTACCCTAACAAAATCCAAACCCTAACCCAAAAACTAACCTTAACCTAATCCTAACACCAAACCTACCCATAACCTAACCCTAACCGTAACACTAACCCTAACACTAACTCTAACCCTTAACATAAAAGTAACCCTATCCTAACCCTAACACTATACCTAGCCCTAACCCTAACTCTAACACTAACACTGAACCTAACCCTAACACTATACCTAGCCCCAACCCTAACATTAACACTAACACTGAACCTAACCCTTTACCTAATCCTACCTCTAACGATCTCCCTAACCCTTACCATAAAATAAACCCTAACCCTAACACTAATCCTAACCCTAACCCTAACTCTAAACCTAAACTACAATAACCTTATAACAAACCCTAAATCTAATCCTAAACCTAAACCTAAGACTCACTCTACCCCTAATCCTAGCCTATACCTAACCCTTACCCTATCCCTAAACCTAACACAAACCCTAACCCCAAACCTTACCCTAACACAAACCATATTCCTCACACAAACACAATTCTAACACTAAACCTAACCCTTACCCGAATCCTAAAACTAACTCTAATTGTAACCTGAAACCTAACACTAAACATAACCCTAAATATAACCCTAACCTTAAACATATAATGAACCCTAAAACTAATACTAATCTTAACTGTAACATTAACACTAACCCTAACCGTAGCCCTAATCCTAAACATATGACTAACCCTGAAACTCTCCCTAACCCTCTCCCTAACAATAACACTAAATCTAACCATAAACCTAACCCTAACCCTAATACTAACCCTAACCCTAACACTCTCATTACCCATATTCCTAAAACTGATACTAACCCTAAACCTCACAATAAACATAACCTTAAACCTAACACTTATTCTAAACCTAACTCTAAATCTAAGCCTCAACCTAACTCTAACACTAACTCAAACACTAATCCAAAAACTAATCTTAATTCTAACTGTAACACTAACTCAAAACCTTAACATAAACCAATGACTAACTTTAAATCTAACCCTATCCGAAACTCAAACATGAAGCCTAAAGCTAACTCTAACCATAACCCTAACACTAACCCAAACCCTAAACCTAATCCTAACACAAAACCTAACCCTAATGAGAATGCTAACACAAACCATAATCAAATCATAACCCTAACCTAAATTTAACCCTAACCCTTAACTAACACTAACCCTAAACCTAACCCTAACACTAACCCTGAACCTAACCCTAAAACTAACCCTAACCCCAACCCTAACTGTATAACTAACCATAACCCTAACACTAACCCTAAACCTAACACTAATTCTAACACTACATAACCCTAAGCCTAATCCTAAATATAACTCTAATTTTAATCATAAAACTAATGATAACGTTAAACCTAATTCTATCACAAACACTAATATAAACATAACAGTAACCCCATCTGTAACCCTAAACACAACCCTAACCCTAAATCTAAAACTAACCCTAAACCTAACCTGAATCCTAACCCTAAACCTAACCCTATCACAAACACTAACTCTAACCCTAACACTGACCCTAACCCTAACTGTAACCCAAATCTTAACTTTAAACCGAACCCTACCCCAACCTTAATCATAACACAAACCCTAACACTAAACCTAACACTAACCCTAAACCTAAGCATAACCCTAAACCAAACACTAAACCTAACACTAACCCTAAGCGTAACCCTAACCTTAGCACTAAATTTACCCCTAATCCTAACCCTAAACATAACATGAACCCCAACCCTAAAAATAATCCTATCACAGACACTAACCCAAAACCTAACACTAATGGTAGCCCAAAACCTAAGTGTAACCCTAACCCTAAATGTAACCCTAATCTTAACTGTAACCCTAACCCTAACCAAAAACCTAACCCTAACCCAAACCCTAACACTGACTGTAACCCTAAATCTAACCGTAAACCTAACATTAATCCTAACCCTAACCTTAACCAGGACATTAAATCTAACCCTAACCCTAACATTAACCTTAACCCTAAACCTCAACCTAACCCTAACCCTAACCTTAATACTAACCCTAAACCTAACACTAACCCTAACCATAACTATAACCCTATCCCTAACTTTAACATAACCCTAACCTAACACAAACCCTAACCTAACCCTAAACCTAAACCTTCCTAACCCTAACCCTAACACTAACCCTAACACTGACCCTAACCCTAACACTCACCTAATCTTAACCCTACACCTAACACTAGTCCTAACACTATCCCTTAACCTTAACTATAACCCAAAACCAAACACTAACGCTAACCCTAAACCTCACTCTAACACTAACCCTAACTCTTACCCTAACCCTAGCTCTACCTCTAATCCTATGACTTACCTTAAGGAAAATCCTCATCCTAATGCTACCCTAGTCCTAACCATAATTCTTAGCATTCCCCAAACGCTAACTCTATTACTAGTCCTAAACATAGCCCTCATTCTAGCTCTAACCTTGACCCTAACCCTGAACCTTATTCTGACACTAACACTAACTCTAGATCTAAAACTGACTCTAACCCTAAACCGAACCATAACACTACCTCTACTGGTAAATCTATATCTAAATCTAACAGTAACAACAGCACTAGAGAAGCCTAATTTTAAATAGAGTCATACATCTAGCCCTAGCCCTAAACAGAAACCTGGTACTATCCCTAACAATAACCCTTAACCTAACCTAAAGACTAGACCTCTCACTATACCAAACGCTAGTCCTAATTGTGGGTCTAAACCTAAAAATAACCATAAACCCACAATGACCCTTAATCTAATAGAAACCCTAGCTCTAAACCTTATCCTAAACAAAAACCTAACCCTAAAACTATACTTATACATTACCCTTACCCTAAAACTAGACATAAACATATCCCTTGCTCTTACATTACCCAAGCCCTAATGTTAGCCCTAAACATCACACCAAACCTAGCCTTTTCCTAGCCCTAAACTGAACCCTAATTATAACCCTAACCATTAACTTAGACCTAACCCTAATGCTAGCCCTTGCCCTAGCCCTAACCCTAGCTCAAACTCTAATCCAGAGCCTAAAGATAACCCTAACCCTAAACCTAACACTAGCCTTGACTCAAAACCTTACCCTCACCCTAGCCCTATTCCTACCTTAAATGCCTACATTTACCCTAACCCTAAACCTAAAATTAACCCCTGGCCTAACCCTAACCCTAACCTTAACCCTAGCACTAACGTTAGCTCTAACCATATCTATTACCCTACAGAAATATCTAACCCAAATGCTAACCCTAGGCCTAACAATAAACCTATCATTAACACTAACTGTATACATTACTCTAAACCTAACTGGAACCATAAACCTAATTCTATCCATTATCCTAACTCTAACACAAACCCACTGTTAATTCAAACATTAACCCTAAATCTTAACATTTACCCTAAACCTAGCCCTAGCCCTAAGCCTAATCTTAACACTAGCACTAACCTTAGCTCTAATCATATCCATTAACCTAAAGAAAAGCCTGACCCAAATCCTAACCCTAGGCCTAATGATAACCCTATACATTACTCTAAACTTAACCGGAAACATAAACCTAGTTCTATCCATTAAACTAACCCTAATATGATTCCACTGCTAATTCAAGCATTAACCGTAAATTTTAACCTAAATCAAACCCTACCTGGACCCTGAACCTAATAAACCACCTAGCTCTAACCTTGACCCTTACACTACACCTAAACCTTAAAATAGACATAGCCATAACCTAACATTAAAACTAATACTAACCATAAACCTATACCTGACATTAGCCCTAGTCGTAATCCTAGCCCTAGCCCTAAAACAAACGTTTAACCTAGCAATAAACCTAGCCTTAATCAAAACCTGAACCCTAACCTGGCCCTAATCCTAATTCTAACTCTCGCCCTAACCATAAACTTAGCAATAACCCATTCTTTCCCTAAACATAACCCTATTCCTAACACTAACCCTAACCCTAAACCTAGCCCTAAACTTAACATTAACCCTAGCGCTAATCCTAGCCCTAATTTAGCCCTAAATTAACCTACCCCTAACCATATCCTTAAGACTAACTCTAACCCTCGCCTTAGCCCTATTTCTAGTTCTAACCTTATCTGTTATCATAACCATAACACTAGCCCTAACTTTAGCCATAACCATAGCCCTAGCCCTAAACCTAGATCTAACCATAACAATTAATATAAGATTTAACCTAAACTTACTACTAGTCCTAACACTATCACTAATCCCAAAACTAGTCCTAACCCTACCCCTAGCTCTGAAATAAAACTGAGCCATAGCCCCAACCCTAACCCTAACCTAAATGTAACCCTAGACCTGACATTAGCCCTATCCCTAATTCTTACCCTAACACTAACACAAATCCTAACTCTACACCTAGCTTTAACCCTGGCCCTAATTCAAGTCCTATCCCTAATCCTAAAAGTAACACTTATCCTGACTATGACCCTAACACTAACCCTATCTTCTATCATCCCCCTAAATCTAAACCTAAAATATACACTAGACTTAGTCCTATTGCTAACCCTAATACTAGCCCTGATCATAACCCTAGTTCTTACATTAGCCATAGTCCTATACTAGCCCTAACCTAACCCAAAACCTAGCCCTAATCTGAGCCCTAACTCTAGATTTAATTGCAGCCCTAACCCTATCCCTAGCCCTAAAACTTAACCTAAACCTAACCCTAAACCTAAACCTTGTCCTAACCCAAAACCTAAACCAAACCAGAGCCCTATTCCTAACCATTACATTAGCCCTAATCCTACATATAATTTTATCCTTTACACTAACCATAACCCTAAGCAAATTCTAACCCTTGCCTAACCCTAACCATAGCCTAACATTACCATAATCCTAGTCCTAACTTTAGCTATAATCCTACTCATTACCTGAATCATATCTTTAACCAAATTCTATCTCAAGCATAATTCTAACCCTGTGCCTTACCTTAACCCTGTCCATTATATTAAACCTAAACTGAACCTGAAATCTAACCATATCCATTACCCTAACCCTAATGCTAATTTTAGCCCTAAACCTAAACCTTAACCTAACCCATACCCTAACCCTGACTATGACCCTAATAATACCCCTAGCTGTAAATCTGATCCTAATGCTCAATGTAACCCTTGTAATAGACCCGGCCATAAACCTAAACCTAAAACTATCCCTAACCAAAATCCTAGAACTGATATTAGCCCTAGACGTAATCCTAGCCCTAAGCCTAGCCTTAATCCTTATCCTAACCTTAACCATAGCCCTAACCCTAAATTTATCCTATGCCCTAGCTGTCTTTACATCATACCTACCCTAATCCTAATGCTAACCCTAACCTTATCCCTAACTATATGCCAAAACCGAACATTAACCCTAGGGCTATTTCTAGCCCTAATTTAAACTTAATCCTAAACCTAATCCTATCCCTAGCCCTAAGACTAACTCTAACACTATCAAAACCTATCCCTTGCCATAAACCAAACCTAGCCCTAGCCTTAGCGCCAAACATAAATGTAACCATCACCCTAGCCCTAAACCTGGTTGTAATCCCTAACCTTAAGCCAAAACTTCACCCTAACACTAGCCCTAAACCTAATGCTAATTGGAAAACTAGCCCTAACCTTACCCTAGCCCTAAAACAAACTGGAACCATAATCCTAACCCTAATCTTTAACCTAAATCAAACACTAACCTTACACCTATCCCTAAACTTAGTCCTAATTTGAGTCCTAACCCTAACCATAGAAATGATCCTGAGTCTTACTCGGATCCCAACAGTACCCCTAGCTCTAAACATGGCCATAATTCTAACCGTAGAACTAGCCATAATCAGAAAACTAATTCTTTCATTAGCCATAGCCCAAATGCTAACACAAATCCTAGCTCTAATCCAAGCCCTGACTCTAACCCTAACCGGACCTCTAACCCTATGCCTTACCCTAAGACAAACCCTCTCCCTTATGCTACTCTACTCCTAAATTTAATTGTTAGCTACCCACACACCCTAACTCTATTACTAGTTCTAAACCTAGCCCTCATTCTAGCTTTAACCCTAATCCTAATGCTGACCCTTATTCTGACCCTAACACTAACCCTAGATCTAAACCTGACCCTAACCTTAAACTGAACCCTAACACCACCACTACCAGTAAACATATACCTAAACCTAACAGTAAAACTAGCACTAGACCAAGCTTAATCCTAAATATAGTCATAAATCTAGCCTTAGCCCTAAACAAAAACAAAACATTAGCCCTAACAATATCATTTAACCTAACGTAAAGATTAAAATTATCACTAGACCAAACACTAGTCCTAATTGTGGCCCTAATCATAATACTAACCCTAACCCAAAAATGACACTTAACCTAACAGGAACCCTAGCTCTAAACCTTATCCTAAACCAAACCATAACCCTAACACTAGATTTATCAATAATCCTGATCCTAACACTAGCCATAACCATATCCCTAGCCCTTACATTACCAATATCCCTAATGTTAGCCCTAAAAATCACACACACACACACACAAAAAAAAAAAAAAAATCTAGCCCTTATCCTAGCCCTAAACCTAGACCTAATCATAACCCTAACCATAACCTTGGACCTAAACCTAATGGTAACACTCTCCCTGGCCATAACCCTAGCTCAAACTCTAATCCTGAGTCTAAACATAACCCTAAACCTAACCCTAACCCTGACTCAAACCCTAACCCTTGCCCTATCCCAAACCCTAGCTCAAAGGCCTATACTTACCCTAGACCTAATTTTAACCATAACCCTACCCCTAACCTTAGCTCCAAACCTTTTCATAACTGTAAAGATAAGCCTAACACAAATGCTATCCCTCGGCCTAATGATAACCCTATCGCTAACACTAACCCTATCCATTACTCTAACCTAGCTCTAAACCAGACCCCTACCCTAAACCTAACCCTTATACCAGACATAGCCATAACCTAACACTAAAACTAATACTAAACATTAACCTAGACCAAACATTAGCCCTAGCCCTATTCCTAGCCCTAACCCTAACACAAACCCTCAACTTAACCCTAAACTTACCCTGAATCCTTACCGAAATCCTAACCTTACTCCTAACCATAATTGTAACCCTCACCATAGACCTAAAGCTAGCTATAACCCTATTCCTTCCTTTAAAGCTAATCCTAACCCTAACATTAACACTAACCCTAAACCTAGGTCTAATTCTAACACTAACCCTAGCATTAATCCTAACTCTAATTTATCCCTAACCCTAAACTGACCCCTAACACTAGCACAATGACTAAAATGAACTCTAGCCTTAGCCCTGTTTCTAGTTCTAATCCTATCCATTACCATTACCCTAACAATAGCCCTAACCTTAACCTTAACCCTAGCCATAGCCTTAAACCTAAATCTGACCATAACAATAAATCTAAGCCTAAACTTCACCCTACCACTAGCCCTAACACTATCACTAATAATAAAACCAGCCCTAAATCTAGGCCTACTTCTAAAACAAAACTGAGTCATAGCCCTATCCCTAAGCATAGCCTAACCTTAACCCTAGACCTGACATTAGCCGTATCCATAGACCTAATCCTAGTTCTAAGCTTAGCCTTAATCCTAATCCTAATTTTAACCCTAGCGCTAACCCTAATTTTATCTGTTGTCCTAGCACAAAACATAGCTGTAACATCATACCTTACCCTAACCTAATGTTAACCCTAACACTAGTCCTATACCTAAGACTAAATCTAACACTAAACCCAGCACTATTCCTAGCCCTAATTTATCCCTAACAGTAAACCTAACCTATCCCTATCTCTAAAACTAATTCTAACTCTTGCCCTAGCATTATCCGTAGTTCAAATCCTATTCCTTACCATAACCCAAACTATAGCCATATCCCTAGCCACATACTTAGCCCTAACCTTTGCCCAAGGCTTAAACCTGGATCAAAAACTAAAATTAAGTATAAACCTCATCCTAACACTAGCCGTAACCCAAATGCTAATTGGAAAACTAGCACTAAATCTATCCTAAACCCTAAAACAAAATTGAGCCATAACCATAAACTTTAACCTAAACAAAACCGTAACGCTACACCTAGCCCTAAATCTAGCCATAATTGGAGTCCTAACCCTATCCCCAGAAATAACCCTGACACTGACTCAGCCCCTAACACTAACCCTAACTCTAAACATTGCCCTAACACTAAACATAGAACTAACCCTAAGCAGAAACCAAGATTTTGTTTAGCCTTTATCATTAGTTCTTATCATAGCCCTAATGGTAAAACAAATCCTAGCCTGAATCCAAAACCTAACTCTGTTTTTAATTCTAATTCTAACCCTATCCCTAGCCCTAAAGCTAAGCCTATTGCTAACCCTATTTTAAACCCTATATCTTTCCCTAAGCCAAACCCTAACTCTAATTCTACCCTAGTCCTAAATGTAATCCTTAGCCTACCTCAAACTCTAACTTTATTACTAGTCCTATCATATCCCTCATTCTAGCTCTAAAACTAATGCTAACTCTCATCCTTATTGTGACCCTAACAGTAACCCTAAGTCTAAACCTGATCCTAACACTAAATCAAACCATAACACTTCCCATACAGGTAAACCTATACTTAAACCTAACAGTAACACTAGCACTAGATGAAACCTAATCCTAATTATAGTCATAAATCTAGCCCTAGTCCTAAACAAAAATCTAGCACTAGCCTTAACAATAACCATTAACCTAACTTAAAGACTAACACTATCCCTAGACCCAATGCTAGTTGTAATTCTGGCACTCACCCTAAATCTGACCCTATCCTGAAAAATGACCCTGAACCCTAAACAAACTGTAGCTCTAAAACTTACCCTAACCCCAAACGAAACCATAACACTGGACATATCCGTAACCCTGACCCTAAAACTAGCCATAAATATATTCTCTTATATTTCCCATAGCCCTAATTGTAGCCCTAAATCTCACACAAAACCTAGCCCTAAACCTAGCCCTAATCATAACCCTAACCATAACCCTAGACCTAAGCCTATTCCTACCCTCACCCAAATCATAAACCTACCTCAAACTCTAACCCTTACCCTAAACATAACCCTAACCCTAACCCTAGACCTGACTCTAACCCTAACCCTTGCCCATACCTAACCCTAGCACAGATGCTAATACTTAAACTAAAAAAAAAAAATACCTGACACTAATCCTAGGCCTCCTAAACCTAGCCCTAAATATAACCTTATCCCTACCTCTAACCTTAGCTCAAACCTATCCATTACCATAAAGATGAGCCTAAATCACATGCTGAACATAAGCATAATGCTAATCCTATCACTAACACTAACCCTATCCATTACTCTAAATCTAACCTGAACCCTGAACCTAATCCTATCCATTACCCTTTCTGTGACCCTAACCCTAAAGCTAATTCAAGCCTTAACCATAAACTTAACCTAAACCAAAACCTACCTGGACTCTGACCCTAATAATAATACACTTAGCTTTAAACCTGACCCTTACCTAAACCTAACCCTTACACTAGTCCTAGCCATAACCTAATCCTAAAACTAACACTAACCATAAATCTAGACCTGACATTAGCCCTATCTCTAATCCTAGCCCTAGCCCTAACACAAACCCTCATCTTAGCACTAAATATAGCCTTAATCCTAACCCTAGCCCTAACCCTAATTCTAACCCTTGCCCTAGCCCTAAACCTACCTATAACTCCATCCATTCCCCTAACCCTAACCCTTAACCTAGGCCTAAATCTAGCCCTAATTTAGCCCTAATGCCAAACCTATCCCTAACCCTAGCCCTAAGACTAACTCTAACTCTCTCCTTAGCCCTATTTCTACTTCTAACTCTATCCATTAATAACCCTAAAACTAGCCCTAAACTTAGCCCTAAACATAGCCATAGCCCTAAACCTAGATCTAACCATATCAATAAATTTAAGCCTAAAACTCACCATACCACTAGCTCTAACACTATCACTAATTCTAAATGTAGCCCCAGCTGTAAAACAAAACAGTGACAAAGCCCTAACCCTAATCCTAACCAAACCATAATCCTAGACTTGATATTAGAACTATCCCTAATTCTTACCCTAACCCCTACACAAACCCTAACCCTATACCTAGCCTTAACTCTAACCCAAATTCTAGTCTCTCCCTAACTCTAATCAGTAACACTGATGCTCACTCTGACAGTAATACTAACCATATGTCTAATCATCACCATAAACATAAACCTAATCTACACACTAGATTAAGACATAATGCTAAATTTAAAACTAGCCCTAATTATAACCCTAGTTTGAACATTAGCCCTAGTCCTAAATAGCCCTAACCTAACTCAAAACCTAGACATACCAGAGCCCTAAGCCTAGCTTTAAACCTAGCTCTAACCCTAACACTAGCCGTAACACTTAACCTAAACTTAACCATAACCCTTAACCTTGTCCTAACCCGAAATCTAACCCAAAACATAGCCCTAATTCTAACCATAATCATATCCCTATACCTAGGTCTAATCTCATCCATCACCCTAACCATAACCCTAGAAAATTTCCAAGTCTAGGCCTACCCCTAACCATTGCTCTAACCTAACCATAACCCTAGTCCTAACTGTAGCTCTAATCCAATCTATTACCCTAACCATAATCCTAACCAAATTCTATCCCTAGGCCTAAACTTAACCCTATCCCTAACCTTAAACTTGTTTATTACTCTAAATTTAACCTTAACCCTAAACTTTTTTAAATTTTTTTTTATTGTTGGTTGTTCGAAACATTACATATTTCTTGGTATATCATATTTCACACTTTGATTCAAGTGGGTTATGAACTCCCATTTTACCCCGTATACAAATTACAGAATCACATCAGTTACACATCCATTGATTTACATATTGCCATACTAGTGTCTGTTGTATTCTGCAGCCTTTCCTATCCTCTACTATCCCCCCTAAACTTAACCATATCCATTACCCTAACCCTAACACTAACCGTAAAGCTAATTTGAGCCGTAAGCCTAATCCTTAATCTAACACATACCCTAAACCTGACTCTGATGCTAATAATACCCCTAGCTGTAAACCTGAACCTAACCTTCAAACTAACACTTACAATACATCTGGCCATAATCCTTACAAAAAAACTATCTCTAACCATAACCCTAGACCTGATAGTACTGCTATCCCTAATTTTAGCCTTAACCCTAACACAAATCCTAGCCCTAATCCTATCCCTAAGCCTAGCCTTAATCCTAAGTCTAACATTAACCCTAGCCATAACCCTAATTTTATGCTTTGCCCTAGACCTAAATGTAGCTGTAACATCATACCTTACCCTAACCCTAATGTTAACACTAACCCTAGCCATAAAACTAGGCCTAAATCTAATACTAGCCATAGCTCTAATCTAGACCTAATTTAGCCCTAATTCTAAACCTACCACTATCCCTAGCCCTAAGGCTAATTCTAACTCTCGTCCTATCCTTAATTTTAAACCTATCCATTACCATAACCAAAACTCTACACCTATCGCTAGCCCCAAAGTTAGCCCTAACCTTCACCCTAGCCCTAAACCTGGATCCAATCGTAACCTTTAGCCTGAAGGTCACTCTAACAGTAGTCTTAACCCTAATGCTAATTGTAAAACTAGCCCTAACAGTATGCTAGCCCTAAAACAAAATAGAGCAATAACCCTTAACCTAAACCATACCCTAACCCTACAGAAGCCCACAACATAGCCCTAATTTGAATCCCAACCCTAACCCTAAACATTGACCTAACCCTAAGCCTAGAACTAGCCCTAATCAGAATCCTAGTTCTTTCATTAGCTCTAGTCTTCATGCTAATACAAAATCGAGACTTATTCCTAGACCTAAACCTAGGTTTAACCCTAAACCTAACTTTAATTCTGACCCTAACCCTAACTCTACCTCTAAACTTATCCCTTACCCTAAGCCAAACCCTCACACTAATGCTACTCTAGTCCTAAACATAATCATTAGCCTACCTCAAAACCTATCTCTATTACAAGCCCTAACCCTAGCCCTCATTCTAGCTCTAACATTCTCTAACCCTGACCCTTATTCTGACCCTAATATTAACCCAGGTCTAAACCAAGCACTAACCATAAAGTGAACACTAACCCTACCACTACCAGTAAAGCTTTACCTAAACATTACCGTAACACTAGCACTAGAACAAATCTAATCCTAAATAGAGTCATAAATCTAGACTTAGCCCTAAACAAAAACCTAGCATTAGCCGTAACAATATCTGTTAACCTAACATAAAAATTAACTCTATGGCTAGACACAATGCTAATCCTAAATCTGGCCCTCACCCTAAACCTAAATCTAACCTGAAGAATGACCATTACCCTAAAACAAACAATAGATTTAATCTTATTCTAAACCAAAACCTAACTAGAATACTAGAATTATCCATAACCCTAACTGTAAAACTAGCCATAACAATACCCCTAGCTCTGACATTACCCATATCCCTAATTCTAACCATAATCCTCACACAAAATATAGCACTTATCCTATCCCTAAACTTAGCCCTTATTGTAACCTTAACAAAAAGCATAGACCTAACCCTAAACCTAACCCTCACCCTAACCCTAATTCTAGCTCAAACTCTAACCTTAATCTAAACATGACCCTAACCCTAACTCTAACTTTAGCCCTGACTCTAACCCTAACACTCACACTCGCCCTAATCCTAGCTCAAACACTAAAATTTACCCCAAACCTAACCTCTGACACTAACCCTAGGCCTAACCCTAACCCTAGACCTAATTCTAACCTTAACCCTAGCCCTAACCCTAGCTTGAACACTGTCCATTACCCTAAAGAAAAGCCTAACTCAAATGCTAACCCTAGGCCTAACGCTAACACTATTGCTAACACTAACCCAATTCAGTACTCTAAACCTAATCTGAAACTTAAACCTAACCCTATCAATTACTGTAACCCAAATCTTAAACCTATCCCTAATGCTAATTCAAGCCTTAACCATAAATCTTAACCTAAACCAAACCTTACTAGAACCCTGACCATAATAATAAACCTAGCATTAAACCTGACCCTTAACCTAAACCTAACCCTTACACTAGACCTAGCCATTACCTAAACCTAAAACTAAAAATAACCATGAACTCACACCTGACATTAGCCCCAGCCCTAATCCTAGCCCTAACCCTAACACAAACAGTAGTCCTTATCTTAGGCCTATACCCAACCTTAGTCTTCACCAAAACCCTAACTCTAGGCCTATCTCTAATTTTAACCCTCAACCTAAACATGAGCTTAGGTATAACCCCATCCTTTCCCCTAACCCTATCACTAACCCTAACTCTAACACTAACCATATCTCTAACCCTAACCATAGGCCTAACCCTAATACTAACCCTAGCACTAATCCTAGCCCTAATTTAGCCCTAACCCTAACTCTATCCCTAACCTTGGCTTAAGACTAACTCTAACTCTCCCCCTAGCCTTATTTCTAGTTCTAACCCTATCCATTACAATAAACCTAACACAAGCCTTAGCCTTAGCCCAAACTCTATCCCTAGACCCTACCATAGATTTAACCATAACTCTACATTTGACACTAAACCTAAGCCTAATCCTCAACTTACCACTATACCTAACAAAATTGCTAATCCTAAAACTAGCTGTAACCTTAACCTTATCCCTTAAACTAAACCAAGCCATTGTCCTAACCCTAAATTTTAACCTAAAGCAAACCCTAACCCTAAACCTAGCCATAACCTTCTATCTCTAATTAATTTCCTAGTCCTAAAATTAACTGTTACCCTGAGTTATATTTTAATGCTCTCCTTAATCTAAATATTACACTAACCCTAAAGATAGTTCTAACACTAAATCTAGACCAAATGCTAACTGTAATCATAACCTTAGTTTTATATTAGCCATAGCCCTCACCCTAGCTGTAAACCTAACAGAAAAACCAGCCCTAATCTGAATCCTAACCATAAATGTAAACCTAAACCTAAATTTAGCCCTAGCCCTAACCCTAACCATAACCTAGCCCTAACCGTAGCTCTAACTCTATCACTTACCCTAAGCCAAACTTTATCCATAAAGCTAACCTTAGTTCTAATCCTAATCCATAGCCTAATCCAAACACTAACTGTATTACTAGTCCTAACCCTAACCCTCATTCCAGCTCTAATCCTAACAAAAATCATTACCCCAACACAAACCCTCAGTTGAAATCTGACCCTAACCCTAAGCCAGACACTAAAACTAGCCCTACCAGTAAACTTATACCTAAACCTAAGCCTAGCACTACCACCAGATCTAAGCCTAATTCTAAATATAGGCATAACTCTAGATCTAGACCTAAAAAATCCTGAGCCCTAGCCCTAATATAATCTTTAACAAAGAGTGAACACTAACCCTATCCCTAGACCTAAACCTAGTCGTAATTCTGGCTTTCACCCTAAACCTTAACCTGAACACTAACCCTAACACTAACATTAAATCCAGCTCTAAACCTGAACCTAACACAAAACCTAAATCTAACACTAGACTGCCACAGTCGGGCTGGGCACAATTCAGGAGCCACTTGTCAAAAGAAATGAACTTTATTTTTAGAACCACACATGCCAAACAAAAGAGCTCCTAAGGAAAAAGCTTCAGAGCCCAACTGCCACCACCAACTTCCCATAAGCCTCTCAACCTCCCCCACTCCTCCTGCTCTTGAGGCTGATTGGCTGGGTCACATGGGCGGAGCCAAAATGTCCCCCAATTAGCAGCTCCGTGGTCTTAAAGAGTGGGGATACAGCCCAATGAGCATCATCACAGAGGAGCCAATCAGTTGGCAGCTAGAAGTTGCTGGGGCTGCTGTGAGCCAATCATCAGCTGGCAGCTGGAAGTTTGCTGGCAGCTGGAAGTTTGCTGGGGCCCCTTTGGCTCTGGCTCTCAACACTAGATATAGCCATTATCCTAAACCTAAAAATAGCTTTAATCAGAACCCTAGAACTTATATTACACAAAGCCTTAACCCTAGGCCTAAACCTAACATAAAACCTAGCCCTATTCTGAGGCCTCATCCTACCCTAAGCATAACCATAATCCAATATGTAGCCCTAAACCTAACCCTCGCCTTAGACATAATCCTAGCTCAAAGCCCAACCCTTAGCCTAAACATAACCCGAGCCAAATTTGTAAACATAAACCTAACCTTAGCCCTAATCCTAAACACATCCCTAGTACTAACCCTAGCTCTAAACCTAACATTGCCCTAACCCTAGCAATAAAACTAATAATAACCCTAGCCCTAAACCTAACCTATCCCTAACCCTAATCATAAACCTAACCTTCGACTTAACTCTAAAACTAACCCTTGCAATAAACTTAACCCTAAACCTTAATATAAATCAAAACTAAACTTATCCCTGAATCTAAATCTAACCATAACCTAAACTTAACACTAAACTTAATCTTATATCTAATCCAATACCGTACTCTGAAATTAACCCTAACCATAATGAAAACCCTGGCTCTAACCCCAACCCTAACCCTTACCATAACTCTAACACTAACCTAGACCTAACAGTAAACCTTACACTCCCCCTAGCCCTAACTGTAGCTTAAACCCTAACCTTTACACTAACCCTAACCCTAGCCCTAGCCCTAATCATAACCCTAACTCTAGCCCTAATCATAATATTAAACCTAACCCTAATGCTAGCCCTAATATAGCCCTATTTCTAAACCAAACCCTTACCCTAGAATTAAGACTAACTATAATTCTCACTCAAGACCTATCCATACTTCTAACCTGATACCTTACAGTAATACTAACCCAAGCCATAACCCTAGTCATAACTCTTGCCGTAGCACTAATTCCAGATCAAAACCTATCTCTAAAACTAACCGTATTCCTTACCATAAACCTAACCCAAGTCCTAACCCTAGTCATAATCTTTAGCCCTAGAACTAACCTATCTAGAAAACTAACCCTAACCTGAGGCCTCAGCCTAACCCTGAAATTAACTCTAATCCTAATAGTATTCCTAAAATTAGCCCTAACCCTAGCACTAGCCCTAAAACAAAACTGAGCCATTCCCTAAAACTAACCATTACCTTAGACCAAACCCTAACCCTACACCAGCCCTAACCCTAGCCCTAATTTGAAACCTAACCCTAACCCTAAATCTAATCATGACCCTGACTCACATCCAAACACTAAACCTAGCTCTAAACATCACCCTAACCTTAAACCTAACCCTAACACTAAGCCTACCCCTAAACTTAACCCTAAAAATATCCCTAATTGTAACTCTATTTCTTCAATAGCCATAACCATAACACTAGCTCTAACTCTATTACAAAACTAGCCCTAATCCAATCCCTTAGCTTACCCAAAGCCAAACCCTCACCCTAATGCTAACCATATTCTTAGCACTAATCCTTAGCCTAACAATAATCTAACTCTATAACTAGTCCTAACCCTAGCCTTCATTCTAGATCTAACCATAACCCAAACCCTAACCCTATCCCTGACCATTATTCTGACCATAACACTCATCTTACCTCTAAATCTAAACCTGACCCTAAACCAAACCATAATACTAGCCCTACTAGTAAACTTATACCTAAAAATAACACTAGCCCTAGACCTAAACCTAATCCTAAATATAGCCATTACTATAGCTCTAGACCTAAAGACAAACTAGACCCACCCTTAACAATTACCCTTAACCTAACCCAAACACTAACCCTACCTCTAGACCTAACCCTAGACTTAATTCTGGTTTTAACCCTAACCATTACCCTACACAAACACTGTCCCTGACAGTAATATTAACCCTAGCTCTAAACTTTACCCTAACACTAAAACTAACCCTAAAACTACACCTACCCTAATATTAACCATAAAACTAGTCTTAATATTTACACTAGTTCATACTTTAGCCATAGCCCTAACCTATCAAAAAACCTAGCCCTAATCCAAGCCCTACCTTAGCTTTTACCCTAAAGCTAACCCTAACAATAACCCTAGCCCTAACTATAAACCTAAGCCTAAACCTAGATCTAATTCGAACCATAACCCAGCCCTAACCCTAGCTGTAACCCTATTCATTACCCTAAGATAACTATAATCCTTTGGCTAACCCTAGGTGGAACCCTAATTCTAGCTCTAACCTTAATCCTATCTAATAACCTAAACCTAACCTGAACCCTTAACCTCACTGTGTCATTACCCGATCCTTAAATATAAGACTAATTTGAGCCCTAAACATAAACCTTAACCTAAATCAAACCCTAAACTTTACCCTGAACCTAATAATACCCATAGCTCAAAACCTGACCCTAAAAAGAAACTTAAACTTTACAATAAACCTAGCCATAAACCTAACCCTAAAACTATTCCTAACCACACACTAGATCAGATATTAGCCCTAGCTCTAATCTAGCCCTAACCCTAATACAAAACTTAGCCCACATCCCACCAAAGAACCTCACCTTAATCATAACACTAACCCTACATCTGGCCCTAACCCTATTCCTAACTATAGTGTAACCCAAACTCGAAAACAAACCCTGACACTGACTCTGACCCTAACACTAACCCTGGCTCTAAACATAATCATCACTGTAAACCTAACCTTAACACTAGACCTAGACCTAACTCTAAAGGTATAACTAGCTGTAATCATAAGCCTACTTTATACATTAGTGATAGCCTTAACTCTAGCCCTAACCTAACACAAAATGTAGCCTTAATCAGAGTGCTAAACCTAGCTTTAGCCCTACACTTAAACCTAACACTAAGCCAAACACTAGCTTTATTCCTATACATAACTCTGGCCCTAACCTTAGGGCTAAACCTATTCATTACCCTAAAGATAACCCTAATCCTTCTGATAACTCTAGGCCTAAATCTAACCCTATATATTACACTAAACCAACCTAAACCCTAAACATAACACTGTCATTGCCATAACCCTAAATCTAACAGTAATTTGAGCCCTGCACCTAAACACTAACTTAACCCAAACCCTAATATTGACCATGATTCTAAAAATAACCCTTGATCTAAACCTAACCCTAACTAAAAGCCTAACCCTTACAGTGGACCAAGCCATAACCCTAACAGTAAATCTATCCCTAACTGTAACCTAAGACCTGATATTAGCCATAGTCATAATATTATCCCTAAACCTAAAAAAAATCCTAGTCCTCATTGTAGCCCTAAACATAGCCTTAATCATAACCCTAACTCTAACCCTAATTCCAACCCTAATACTAACACTCACCCTTTCCCTAAGCCTAGTTATAACCACATCCCTTACCCTAAATTAAACACTAACTCTCCCTAACCCTACTGGTAACCCTTGCCTTATCCTTAGCCCTAGCACTAACCCTAGATCAAAATTTAAAATTAAATCTAACCCTAACTATTTGCCTAAGCCTAATCCTAAAACTAGCCCTAACCCTAGCCCTAACATAAACCTAGCTGTAATTTAGACCTATCCCTAAACCTAATCCTAATCCTAGCCCTAAGACTAACTCTTTCATACTAGCATTATCACTCATTCTAAACCTATCCCTTACCATAAGCCTAACCCTAGCCATAACCTTAATGCTAACCCTTTCCTTATCCTTATCCCTAGCACTAACCTTAGGCAAACTTTAACTCTAAAACTAGCCTTAACTTGAAGCCTAAGCTGTAACCAACACTAGCCCAAACCATAACACTAATCCTAAAATGAGCCCTGGCACTAGACCT
This sequence comes from Marmota monax, assembly GCF_021218885.2. Classification (NCBI taxonomy): domain Eukaryota; kingdom Metazoa; phylum Chordata; class Mammalia; order Rodentia; family Sciuridae; genus Marmota; species Marmota monax. Next base: position 445,241 of record NW_026692693.1, on the reverse strand, counting down.
AGCCATAAAACAAGACCAAGCCATAGCTCTAACCATAAACATTAACCTAAATCAAACCCTAACCTCAAACCTAACCTAAACCTATACTTATTTGAGTTGGAATCAGAACCCTAAAACTAACTTTGAACAGGACACTCACCCTAACACTTCAAGATCTAAATATCACCCTAACAGCAAACCTAACCCTAACACTAAACCTAGCACTAAAACCCTAAATCTAGACCTAATTTTAAACCTAATATGTACATTAGATGTAACCCAAAACCTAGCCCTAATATAACCCAAAACCTAGCTCTAATCAGAGCCCTAACCCTAGCTTTAAACCTAACCTCACCCTAACACTATCCCTAATTATAAACATAACTTTAGCCTTAAAATGATCTCTAACTCTATCCATTAACATAACCATGACACAAACCATAAAAATAACCCTAAGCATAAACCTAACCCTATCCCAAATCATAACCCTTCCATTACTGTAAAAGTAACCTGAATCCTAAATCTAACCCTATCATTACCGTAACCCTAATTCTAAAAATAATTCAAGCCGAAAATTGAAACCTTAACCTATCCCAAACCCTAACCCAGACCTTGACCCTAATAATACCCCTAGTTCTAAACTTGACCATAACCTAACACCTAATCCTTAGCCTAGACTTAGCCATAAACCTAACCCTAAAACTATCTTCAACCATAATTGTGGACCTGAAATTAGCCCTAGTCCTAATCCTAGACTTAACCCTCCAAACACACCTAGCCCTCATTCTTGTCCTAAACCTAGCCTTAAACATAACCCTATCTCTAGCCCTATACTTAACCCTAATTCTAACCATCACCCTACCTCTAAACCTATCTATAAGGTCATCCCTTACTCTAAATTTAAACCTAACCCTAACCCTTTCCTTAGGCTTAAACTAAACACAAAACCTAGCCCCAATCCTAGCCCCAATTTAGATCTATCTCTAGCCTATCCTAACCCTAGCCCTAAGATTAATTCTAACTTTTGCCCTATCCCCAGCGCTAGTTCTATCCCTGTCTGCTACCATAAACCTAACACTAGCCTTAACACTTGAACTAAAGTTAGTCCCAGCCCTAATTATAACTCTAAATCTAACCTTAAACCTAAGCCTAAGCCTAACAGTAACACTAGACTAACCCTAATGATAATTGTAAAACTAGTCCTAACCCAATCCTAGCAGTAAACCAAAATCTAGCAATAGCCCTAACCCTAAACCTTAACTTAAACCAAACACTAACTTTACACTTACACCTAAATCTAGCCTTAATTCGAGTCCTAAGCCTCACCTTAAAACTGACCCTGACCCTGACTCATATCCTATCACTCGACCTAGATCTAAACACTGCCCTAATCTCAAACTGAACACAAACATTAACAATAGCCCAAATTCAAATCTAACGCTAACTCTAAAACTAACCCTGACCCTGACTCCTATCCTAACAAAAACCGTAGCTATAAATATAACCTTAATCTTAAACCTAACCCTAGCACTCAAACTACCCCTAACCCTAACCTACAACTAACCCTAATGGTAACCATAGTTTTTACATTAGCTTTTGCCCTAATCCTAGCCCTAACCCCAACACAAAACTAGACATAACCTAGCTTTAAGTCTAACTCTAACCCTAGATCTAAATCAATTTCTTACCCTAAGTGAAATCCTCAATCTTATAGTAATGCTAGAACTATCTCTAGTTTTTAGACTAACCAGAATCCTAACCCTATTAATAGTCCTAACCCTAGCCTTTGTTTTAGTTTTAACACTATCCCAAACCCTAACCCTAACCATGATCGTTATTTTGACCCTAACATTAAACCTAGGTCTAACCTTAACCCCAACACTAACCCAAAATTTACCCATAATCCTATCCCAGACCTAACTCTGAACCTAACTCTCAGCCTAGCCCTAAACATAGCTCAGAATCTAATGCTTATGCTAAACATAACCCTAAACCTAATCCTAGTTATAACCCTCACCTTAACCCTAACACAAGACTCAATATTAAGCCTAACCCTAGCCCTAACCTTAACTCTAACTGTATCCATTACCCTAAACACAACCCTTACCATAATGTTAACCCTGGGCTTAACCCTAACCCTATCGCTTTCCCCAAACCTATGAATGACCCTAACCAACCAGAACCATAAACCTAATTCAATTATTACACTAACCCTAACCCGAATGCTAATTCGAGCCCTAACCCTAAACTCAAAACTAAACCAAACCCTAATACAAACCATGACCCTAATAATTCCCCTAGCTATTAACCTGACTCTTACCCTACCTAACACTTACACTAGACCTAGCCATAAACCTAACCCTAAAACTATTCCTAACTTTAACCCTACACCCTATATTAAACCTAGCCATATTCCCAGCCCTAACTGTAACACAAAACCTAGCCCTTATCTTAGCCCTAAACATAGCCTTAATTTTATCCCTGACTGAAACCCTAGGCCTAACCCTAACACTAACCCAACCCTAATCTTAGCTATAATTTAGCCCAATTCCTAACCCTAAACCTAACCCTAACCCTAGCCCAAAGACTAACTCTAACTCTCACCTAACTCTAACCCTAGTTCCAACCCTTTCCCTTACTGCAACCCTAATCCTAGCCCTAACCCTTGGTCTATACCTAAAACTATTCATGGCCCTGGAAATAACCCTAGATCTAAACCTAACTCTAAGTCTAACACTAAACCTAAGCCTAAACCTAAACCTAACACTAGCCCTAATGCTAATTCTAATCCTAAAACTAGCCCTAACACTAGCCCTAGCTCTAAAACAAAACTGAGCCATATCAGTAACCATAACCCTTTCCTAAACCAAATACTAACCCCACACCTAGCCCTAACTCTTTCCTAATTCTAGTACTAACCCTAACCCCAAAACTAACCCTGACCCTTACTCTTACCCTAACATTAACCCTGGATCTAAATATCATCATCACCGTAAGCCTCAACCTAACAGTAGACATAGCACTAACCCTAACCCTATAACTAGTGCTAATCATAACCATAATTCATACATTAGCCATAGCCTTAACATAGCTGTAACCTAACCCAATACCTAGCTATAAACCGAATAGTAAACCTAGCTTTAACCCTAAACTTAAACCAAACCCTAACCTAAAACTAGGCACAAAAGGTGTACATAACCCTAGCCCTAACCTTAGGTCTACACCTATTCATTACCCTAACAATAACCCTAACTCTTAAGCTAAGCCTAGGCCTAACCCTAACCCTATCCATTACACTAAACCAAACCTAAACCCTAAAACTAACACTGTCTTTATCCTAAACCTAATAACTAACGTAACCCAAACCTGACCCTGAACCTAAAAAAAAAAAAACGTAAATCTCACCCTAGCCCTATCTTTAGATCAAAACCTATCACTTACCATAACCATAAACCTAGCCATAATTTTTGCCCTATCCTTAGTTCTAGCCCTAACCCTAGGTCTAACAATAATTCCAAATTTAACCCTAACACTAAGCCTAAGCCTGACACTAACACTAGCCCTAACCATAAACATAGAATTGAAACAAAACCGAGCGTTAGTCCTAACTCTAAACCTTAACTTAAACCAAACCCTAACAATACTACTAGATCTAACCCTAGCTCTAATTCAAGTCCTAAACCTAACCTTAAAACCAACCCTGATGCTGACTCATATCCTAACACTCACCCTAGTTCTAAACATCACCCTCACCATAAACTGAACCCTAACAGTAACCCTTGCCCTAATTCGAGTTCTAACTCTAACTTTAAAACTAAGCCTGATCCTGACTCCTATTCTAACACGAACCCTAGCTAAAAATATCACTCTAACCTTAAACCTAACCCTAACACTAAACCTAACCACTACCCTAACACCAAAATTAACCCAAATGGTAAACCTAGTTCTTATATTAGCCATTGTCCTAACCCTATCCCTAACCCAAACACAAAACCTAGGCCTAATCCAAGCCCTAAACCTAGCTTCAACTCTAACTCTAATCATAACTGTAGCCCTAACCCTAGCTCTAAACCAATTCTTTGCTTAAGCAAAACCTTAAACCCGAGGGTAAATCAAGACCTATCCCTAATCCTTAGGCTAACCAAAACACTAAACATACTAATAGCTCTTACCCTTGCCCTCATTCTAGATTTAACCCTTTCCAAAACCCTAACACTGCCCCTTACCCTTTTACTGAACTTACCATTAACCCTAGGTCTAATACTAACCATAACCCTAACCCAAAACCTACCATAATCCTTTCCCTATACCTAATCCTAAACCTAACACTCAGCCTAGCCCTAACCATAGCTCAGAACCTAACTCTTACACTAAACATAACCTTAACCTAACCCTAGTTGTAACTCTCACCCTAAGCCTAAATCAAGAACTAATTCTAAAAATAACCATAGTCCAAAATTAAGTCTAATTGTATCATTAACCTAAACATAACCCTTACCCTAATGCAAAACCTAGACCTAATCCTAAACGTATCACTATCCCCAAACTTATCAATTACCCTAAACCTACCCAGAACCCTAGACCTAATCCAATCATTACCCTAAACCTAAATATAATGACAATTCAAGCCCTAACCCTAAATCAAACCTAAATGAAACCCTAACACTTGCACTGACCCTAATAATTCCCCTGGCTCTAAACCTCACTCTTACCATATACCTAACACTTACAGTAGACCTGGCCATAAACTAACCCCAAAAATATACCTAGACCTGATATTATCCCTAGCCATGATACTGGACCTAAAACTAACACAAACCCTAGCACTTATCCTAGCCATAAAAATAGCCTTAATTATAATCCTAAAAATACCCCCAAAACTAACCATAACCCTAAACCTAACCCTCACCCTAAACCTAGGCCTAACACAAAGCCTAGTGCTAATCCTAGCCTTTATTTAATCCTATCCTAACCCTAAACCTAGCCATAAGACTAACTCTAACTATTGCCCTAGCCCTAGCCCTAGTTTTATCCTTAGCCTTAATCCTAATCCTACATCTAAGCCTAAGTCTAAATCTAAACCTAACTCTAAATTTAACTGTAACAATAAGCCTAAAACAAACCCTAACACTACCCCTAACCATAATGCAAATCCTAAAACGTGCCCTATCCCTAGCTCTAGCATAAACCAAAACCAAGCCACAGCCCTAATTTTAACCCTTAACCTAAATCAAACCATAAGCCTACAACTAACCCTAAAACTAACTCTAAAACTAACCCTGACCCTCACACTGACTCTAACACTAACCCTAGGTCTAAACAAAACCCTAACCTAAAATTAACCCTAACACTATATCTAGCCTTAACCTAAACCTAAATCTAGCCTTAATCATAACCCTCGTTCATACATTAGTCATTGTAGCCCTATCCCTAACACAAATTCTACCCCTAATCTGATCCTAACCCTAGCTTTAAACCTAATACTTGGCCTAACCATAACTTTAACACTAGCCCTAACCCTGTTTCTTACAATAAGCCAAACCCTAACCCAAATGGTAACCCTAGTCCTAATGCTAATCCTTAGCCTAACTTAAACTCTAACCATAATACAAGTCTTAAACCGGGCCCTCATTCTACCTCTTAACCTAACTCTGACCCTTATCTGACCCTAACAGTGACCCTAGGTCTAAACCTGACCCTTACCCTAAACCAAGCCAATTTTGCCCTACTGGTAACTCTAATACCTATAGCTAAGCCTAACTCTAGAACTAGACCCAAAGCTAATCCTACATATAGCTATAACTCTATCCCCAGACCTACACAAAATCTTAGCACTAGCTCTAACAATAACCCTTAATCTAAACTGAACACTTACAATTCTCCTAGACCTAAACCTAGTCCTAATTCTGGATCTAACCCTAACTGTGACCCTATCCCAAAAACTGACCCTGATTCTAACACTGAACCTAGCTTTAAACATGACACTAACCCCAAACCGGACCAACCACTGAACCTAGTCATAATCCTAACCCTAAATCTAGCCCTAAACATAACCCTAGCTATTATATTACCCAAAGTCCTAACCCTAGCTCTAAACTTAACACAAAAACTAGGGCTAATCATAGGCCTAAACTTAGCTCTAAGCATAACCCTCAGCCTAACCCTAGCCCTAAACCTAGCCTTAACCTAAGCTTCCCTTAAACCTAACCCTATCTCAAAATCAAACCTTTACACTAAACAAAACCTAGCTCTATCCTAAACACTAACCCTAATCCTAGCCCTAATCCTAACGTTAAACCTATCCTGAACTTTAGCTCTAAACCTAACCATTACCCTAACCCTAACCTTAATCTTAATTAAAACTCTATCCCTAACACAAAACCTAACTCTAACCATAAATGTAAACCCAGACCTAAGCCTAAACCTAACCCTCACCCTAGCCCTAACTCTAGCTCAAACACTAATCCTTACCCTAACCTAACCATAATCCTAGCCCTAAACCTAACACTTACACTAACCCTAAAACTTACCCCAAATCACACCCTAGTTCTATCCCTAAACCTAACCCTAATCCTATACTTAATCCAAAACATAACATATCCCTAACCATAGCTCTAAACCTATTCTTTTCACTAAACATAACCCTAACCTGATTGCTAAACCTGACTCATCCATTACCCTAAAGCTTAACTAAAACCTAAACTAAACCCTATCCATTACCCTAATCCTAAACCTAAACCTAATGCTAATTCAAGCTTTAACCCTAAACCTTTAGCTAAACCAAATGTTAACCCTGACCCTGACCCTAATAATAACCCTAGCCCTAAAGCTGACCTTTAATCTAAACTTACCTCTTACATATACCTAGTCATAACCTAACCCTAAAACTACTTTTAACATTAACCCTAGACCTGATATTAGCCCTAGGCCTGGTCCTAGCCATAACCATAACAGAAAACCTAGCCCTAATCCTAGCCCCAAACCTAGCCTTAATCCTAAACTGAAATATAACCATAGGCCTAATCCTAATTCTAAAACTCACCCTATCCCTAAAGCTAGCTATGACCCCACCCATTCCCCTAAATGTAAACTTAACACAATTGCTAACCCTAACTCTAGCCCAACCCTATAGTCTAACCGTCACACTAACCCTAGCCTTAATACTAGTCCTAATGTAGCCCTAACCCAAACACTAACCCTAGCCCTAATCCTAAGCCCTAATTTAGCACTAAAACTAACACTAACTCTAACCCTAATTTTATCCCTTCTTTAGTCCTAACTCTAACACTAATCCTAGCTCTAATCCTAGCCCAATTTAGCGCTAACCCTAGCCCTAACACTTGCCATAATCCTAGCCTTAATTTATCCCTAACTCTAACCTTAATCCTAAGACTACTACTATGACTAACTCTAATTCTTGCCCTAGTCATATACCTAGTTCTAACCATATGAGTTACCATAACCCTAAACCTCACACTAACCCTAACTTCTAGCTCTAGCCCTAACCCTAGTTCTAACCCTAACTAAAATCTACACGTAACCCTAATCCTAAACCTCAACCTAACACTACCCCTAACCCTGATGCTAATCCATAACCTAGCCATAACCATAGCCCTAGCCCTAAAACAAAACCAACCTATATCCCTAACCCTTAAGCTAAACCAAACCCTAACCTTACAACTAGTACTAATTTAGCCCTAATTCGAGGTCTAATGCTAACCCTAAAAATAACCCTGACTCTGACACTAACCCTAACAATAACCCTTGCTCTAAACATCACCCTAACCCTAAACCTAACCATAACACTAGATCTGGCCCTAACCCTAATTCTAAAACTAGCACTAAATGCAACACTAGTTCACACATTACCATAGCCCTAATCCTAATCCTAACCAAACCCAAAACCAGTCCTAATCTGAGCCTTAACCCTAGCCATAAACCTAACCCTAAAACTATCCCTAGCCATATTCCTAGACCTGTCATTTTCCCTAGCCATAATTCTAGCCCTAAAGTTAACACAAAATAAACCCATAACAGTAATCCTAACACTAGCCCTAATCCTATCCATAACCCAGCCCTAAATTTAACCCTAAACCTATCAATAACCCAAAACATAACCCTAATTGTAATGTTAATCCTAGGCCTAAATCTCACCCTATCCCTAACCATAACCCTATCCATTATGCTAAATCTAACCTGAACCCTAAACAAAACCCTTTCATTACCCTAACCCAAACCCTATTGCTAATTTGATCCCTAAACCTAAACCCTAACCTAAAGAAAACCATAAATCTGACCCTGACCCTAATAATAACTCTAGCTCCAAACATACCAAAACCCAAAAACTAAAACTTACACTAAACATAGCCATAAACCTAACCCTAAAACTATCTCTAAATGTAACCCTAGACATCATATTCTCCCTAACACTAATCCTAGACATTAACCTAAAACAAACCCTAGCCCTCATCCTAGCCTTAAAACTAGCCTTAATCATAACATTAATGAAACCCTAGTGCTAACCCTCATTCTAACATTTACCCTAGCTCTAACCCTAGCTCTAACACCATCATTTACATGAAACATAACCCTATGCCTAAAACTATCCCTAGGCCTAAACATAACCATAAACCTAGCCCTATTTCCAGCCTTAATTAAGCCGTATAGCTAACCAAACACTAAGCTTAGCCATAAGAGTAACTCTCACTCTCAACCCAGCCCTATTTCCATTCTAACCCTATTCCTTACCATAACCCTAATCATAGCCATAAACCAAGACCAAACAGTAGCTATATCCTTAGCCCTAGACCTAACCCTAGATTTAATCTTAAATCTAAAACTAAATTTAACAATAAGCCTAAACTTAAACCTAACACTTGTCCTAAACCTAATGCAAAGCCTAAAACTAGCCTTACCCATAGCCCTAGCCCTAAAATAAAAACGAGCCATAGCCATAACTGTAAAACTTAACCTAAACCAAAACCTAATCCTACAACTATCACTAACCCTAACCCTAATTAGAGTCCAAACCCGAACCTTAAAACTACTCTGACCTTGAATTTGACCCTAACACTAACCCTAGATCTAAATATTATACCTAACTATACCACTACACCTAGTCCTAACCGTAATCCTATAAATAGCCCAAATCGTAACCCTAGTCCATACATTGGCCATAACTCTAAAACTAGCCCCAACTCTAACCAAAACCTAGCCTTAATGCAAGACTTAACCCTAGCTTGAACTCTAAACCTAAAACCTAACACTAGCCCTAACCCTAACCCTAAACATAGCCCTGATCCTCGCTCTAATCCTATCCCTTACCCTAAACTAACCCTAATTCTAATGCTAAACCTTGGCCTAACACTAATCCTTAGCCTAGCCCAAATCCTCACCCTATTACTGGTCCTAACCCTAGCCCTCATTCTAGCTCTAACCATAACTCAAAATTTAAACCTAACCCTGACACTTATTTTGACCCTAAGGGTAACTGTATGTCTAAACCTGACCCTACCATAAACCAAACCCTAACACTAGTACTAGCAATAAACCTATACCTAAACCTAACCATAAATGAGCCATATCTCTAGCCCTAGACATAAACAAAAACCTAGCTCTAGCCCTAATGATAAAACTTAATGTAACACAAACACTAACCCTACCACTAGACCTAACTCTAGTGATAATTCTGTGTTTAACCCTAGCACTATCTATAACCCGAACACTGACCCTGACCGTAACACTAAGCCTAGCTCCAAACATCACAAAAACGGTAGCCCTAACCCTAACACTTGATCTAGCCATAACACTTACCCGAAAAATAGCCGTAATCTTAACCCTGGTTTATACATTAGTTGTAGGCGTAACAATAGCCCCAACCTAACCAAAAACCTGGCCCTAAGCCAAACGCTAACCCTAGTTTTAACCCTAAACATAAAACTAGCCCTAATCCATACCCTAACCCTAGATTTTACCCTATCCATTACCTTAAGCTAAACCCTAAACCTGATGCTAACCCTAGACCTAACCCTAATTCTTAGCCTAACTCAAACCTTAACCATATTACTAGTCCTAACCATAAACTTTGTTCTAGCTCTAACCCTAACCCAAACCCAAACCCTAACCCTGACACTTATTCTGACCCAAACACTACCCGTATGTATAAACCTGACCCTTACCAGAAACCGAACCCTAACATTAGCCCTACTGGTAATCATATATTAAACATAACCTAACACTAGCCTGAGACTTAAATCTAATCCTAAATCTAGCCATATCTCTAGCCCTAGACCTGAACAACAACCTAGTCCTAGCCCTAACAATCACCCTTAAGCTAACCCAAACACTAGCCCTACCCCTAGACCTAATCCTAGTCTTAATGCTGGACCTAATCATAAACCTAACCCTAACCCAAACACTGACCCTTACCCTAACACAAACCCTAGCTCAAAACCTTTTTCTAACCCAAAGCCTAACCCTAAATTAGACCTAGCCATAACACTAATGCTAAAAATAGACGTAACCATAAGCCAAACCCTACCTCTAACTCTATCCATTACCCTAACCATAACCATAACCCTAATGCTAACCCTAGCCCTAACCCTAACATTGATGATAACCCTAAAAATCATCCTATTGCAAATCATAGCTCAATCACTACCCCTTAAATATAACGTAATGCTAACACTAACCTTTGGCCTAAACCTAACCCTAACCTTAAACCTAGCCCTAATCCTAAACTTAACCCTAGCCATAACTCTAGCTCTAACCCTCCCTACCCATTACCCTAACCCTAAACATAACCCCAATGATAACCCTGACCCGAACACTAACCCTATTTCAAATGATCACTCTAATCATTATCTAACCCTAACACTAGATCTAGTCCTAACCCTAACCCTAAAAGTAGCCCTAATTGTAACCCTACTTCTTATATTTTTAGCCATAGATCTACCCTAACTCTAACCTAATCTAAAACCTAGCCCTACCCTAACCCTAACACTAGCTTTATCCCTAACTTAACTCTAAACTGAATCCTAACCCTAGCCTTAATCCTAACCATAACCCTAGCACTAACTCTAGCTCTAATCCTATCTATTACCTTAACCCTAACCCCAACCCTAATACAAATCCTAACTCCATCCATAGCCCTATCCCTATTCATTACCCTAATCCTAACCTGAACCCTAAACCTAACCATATCCATTATGCTAACCCTAAACATAATCCTGACCTAATTTGAGCCCTAACCCTAAAACTTATCCTAAAAAACCCTAACAGTTACCCTGAACCTAATAATACCCCTATCCCCAAAAGCGACCCTAACCCTCAACTTAACCCTTAAACTATACATAGCCATAAACCTAACCAAGAGACTATCCCTAACCATAACCCTAGACCTGACATTAGCACTAGCCTTAATGTTAGACCTTATGCTAAAAAAAAGCCCTAAACCTGGCTCTAAACCTAGACTTAATCCGAACCCTAACCCTAACACTAGGTCTAATCCTAAAGTGAACCCTCACTCTAGCCCTTAACCAAGCTATAATATCATACAATACCCTGACCCTAACTCTAACACTAGCCCTAAACCAATTCCTAGCCTAATACTAAACCTAGCTGTATTCCTAGACTTAATTCAGCCCTATCCCTTAACCTAATCATATCCCTAGCCCTAAGACTAACTTTAACTCTTGCCCTAGCCCTAGTCCTAGTTCTAACATTATCCCTTACCATGACCCAAAGCCTAGCCCTAACCCTTGACCCAAACTTAGCCCTAGCCCTAAACCTAGATCTAACGCTAACTCTAAATGCAACCCTAAACTTAAACCTAAGCCTCACCCTAACACTAGCCCTAATCCTAATGCTAATTTGAAAACTATCCCTCACCATAGTCATAGCATTCAAGCAAAACTGAGCTACAGCTCTATTCCTAAACCTTAACTTAAATCAAATCCTAACACTACTCCTAGCCCTTACCCTAGGCCCAATTTGAGACCTAAATCTAAATGTACAAATAATAATGACCCTGACACTGATCCTAAAACTAACCTTAGCTCTAAACATCACCCTAACCCTAAACCTAACCCAAAAACTAAACCTAGGCCTAACCCTAATCAGAAAACTAGCCCTGATTGTAATGCCAGGTCTTACATTAACAATAGCCCTAACCCTAACACAAAACCTAGCCTTAATCTGAACCCTAACCCTAACTTTAACCCTAATGTTAAGTCTAATCCTAACCCTAACCCTAGCTCTAACCCTCTGCCTTATCCTATGCCAACCCTAAACCTAATGCTACCCAGTCCTAACCCTAATCTTTAGCCTACTCCAAACCCTAGCTGTATTACTATCTAACACCAGGCCTCATTCTAACTCTAACCCTAACCCAAATCCTAAGCCCATCCCTGACCCTTATTCTGACCCTAACACTAACCCTAGGTCTATGTCTGACCCTAACCCTAAACCAAACATTAACATTAGCCCTATGGATAAACCTATACCAACAGGTAACCATATCATTAACATGAGTCCTAAACTTAATCCTAAATATAGCCATAACTCTAGTCCTAGCCCTAAACAAAAACCTAGCTCTAGCACTAACAATAACCATTAGTTTAATGCAATGACTAACAATACCCCTAGAACAAATCCTAGTAAAATTGTGCTCCTAAATGTATATCCAATGGTAACCTGAACACTGACCCTTAACCAAACACAAATTCCAGCTCTAAACCTTATCATAACCCAAAACATATCCCTAACACTAGACCTATCCATAACCATAACCATAATCCTAGTTTTTACATTACCCATAGGCCTAACACTAGCCATAAACCTCCCCCCAAAACTAGCCCTAAATGTAGCACATAAACTAGGTATAAGCCTAATCCAAACTTTAGCCCTAGCCGTAAACCTCACACTTGCCTAGCCCTAATATTAGCTAAAACTCTAACTCTTACCCAAAAATATAACCCTTGCCCTAATCCTACCTGTAACCATAGCACAAATCCTACCTAAAATTGTATCCATTAACTTAAATATAACCTTAACACTAATGCTAATCCTAGCCCTAACTCTAACCCTAATTCTAACCATAGCCCTGACTCTAACCCTAAACCTCACCATAGCCATAACCATAAACACTTAACCTCAACCTAACCCTAACACCAACCCTAGGCCTAACCCTAACCGTAGTCCTAATCCTAACTTTAACTCAATCCCTAACACTAGCACTAACTCTATCCATTACCCTACACTTGAGCCTATCCCAAATGCTAACCCTATGCCTAACTCTAACATTATCTCTAAAACTAACCCTATACATTACTCTATACCTAACCTGAACCCTAAACCTAATCCTATTCATTACTCTAACCCTAACCATATGCTAATGTGAGCCCTAACTCTAAACCTTAACCTAAAGTAAACCATATCCTGGACTTTGACCCTAATAATATACCCAGCTCTAAATCTTACCCTTACCTTAAACCTAATACTTTCACTAGACCTAGCCATAAACCTAACTCTAACCATAACCCTAAACCTGACATTACTCCTAGGCCTAAATCTAACCCTTACCCTAACACAAAACCTAGCCCTCATCCAAGCCCTAAACCTAGCCTTAATCCTAATCCAAACCCTCACCCTGGCTCTATCCCTAATTTTAACCCTCCACCGAGACCTGAACCTGCCTATAAGCCCATCACAACCCCTAAAACTAACCCGAACCCTAACAATTACACAAACCTTAACACTAGCCTTAACCATAGGCCTAACACTAACACTAACCCCAGCGCTAATCCTAGCCCTAATTTAGCCCTAACCCTAATCCTAGTCCTAACTCACTCTCACACTGGCCCTATTTCTATTTCTAACCCTATCTGTTACCTTAGCCCTAACCTTAGCCCTCATCGTAGCCATAGCCCTAACCCTAGATATAAACATAATTCTAAATCTAACCTTAAACTTAAGCCTAAAACTCACCCTACCACTAGCCCTAATACCATTGCTAATCCTAAAACTATTCCCAGCCATAAAAAAAAAAGAAAAACGAGCCATTGCACTAACAGTATACCTTAACCTAAAGCAAACCCTAATCCTACAACTAGCCATGACCCTAGCTCTAATTAAAGTCCTGGGCCTAAAATAATCATAGCTCTAAATATCACCCTAATCCTAAAGTTAATGCTAACACTAGACCAGCCCAAATCCAATCTCTAAAACTAACCCTAATCATAAACCTAGTTCTTACATTGGCCTTAGCCCTAACTCTAGCCTTAAACCTAACACAAAAATAGCCCTAATCTGAGGCCTAACACTGGATTTAACCCTAACTCTAACCCTAATCCTAAACCTAACCCTAAATCTAGCCCTAAACGTATGCTTTATCCTAAGCCAAACCCTATCCATAACGCTAACCCTAGTCCTAATCCTAATCCTTAGCCTAATCCTATTTCTAGTCCTAACCCAAGCACTCATTCTAGCTCTAATTCTAACGTAAAACTTAACCCTAACCTTCACCCTTATTCTGACACTAACACTAATTATAGGTCTAAACCTGAACCTACCCCTAAACCGAACCCTGAAACAAGCCTTATAGTAACCTTATACGTAAAGCTAACTGTAACACTAGCCCTAAAACTAAACCAAATCCTAAATCTAGCAATAACTCTAGCCCTAGACCTAAACAAAAACTTAGTACTAGCCCTAAAAATAACCCTTAGTCTAAAACAAACACTAACCATATTCCTAAATCTAACCTTGTCCTAATTCTGGCTTTCACCCTAACCCTAACTCTAACGTGAACACTGACTTTGCTTTTAACAATAAACCTATCTCTAAACTTGAGCCTAACAAACATTTGAACCAAACACTAGATCTAGCCATAACTCTAACCCTAAAACTAGCCCTAATTACAATCCTAGCTCTTTTATTATCCATAGCACTAACCTTACGCCTAAAACTAACAGAAAACCTAGATCTTATCCTAGGCCTTAACCTAGCCTAGGCATAACCCTAACACAAACTGTAGCCCTAACCCTACCCTAACCCTCGCCTTAGTACTAACCCTGGATAAAAACCTAACCCTTACCCTAAATATAAACCTACACCTATCACTAAATCTAACCCTAAACCTAACTCTAATCCTAACTTCAACTCTAGTACTAAACCTAGCTCTAGAGATACCCTTACCCTGAACATAACTCTAACTCTATTAATAACCCTAGGCCTAACCCTAACCCTAAACCTAAACAGATAACTAATCCTAGACCTACCCCTAAACCTCACCCTCATCATAGACCTAACCCTAACTCAAACCCTAACCCTTGTCACAAACCTAACCATAACCATAGCCCTAAACCTAAGCCTAAACCTCAATCTAACTTTAACCATAAACATAAACCTACATCTAACTATATCCATTACCCTAACCCTAACACTAACCCTAATTATGACTGTAGACCCAATTCTAACTCTAACCCTAACCATACTGTAATCTTATCCCTAGACCTAACCCTAAACCTAACCTTCGCCCTAGCCCTAAACCTAGCTCAAAACCCAACTCTTACACTAAATATAAATCTAACCCTAATCCTAGATGTAAACCTAACCCTAACCCTAATTCAAGACCTATTTCTAAAAATAAAATTAGCTCTAAGCTTAGCTGTAACCCTATCCATTATCCTAACCATAACTCTTAACCTAAGCTAACTGTAAACCTATTGCTAACCCTAACCTTATTGATTGCCCTAAACCTAAACTGAACCTTAAACAAAATCCTATCATTACCCTAACCCTGAACCTAAATCTACATAGAGCCATAACCCTAAACCCTAACCTCAACAAACTATAACCCTGAACCTTACCCTTATAATTCACCTGGCTCTAAACATGACCCTTACTTTAAACCTAACATTACACTAGACCTAGCCATAAAACATTCCAAATCTATCCCCAACAGTAACCCTAGACCTGGAGTTAGCACTAGCCATAATTCTAGCTCTAACCCTAACACAAAACCCAGCCCTTGTCCTAACCCCAAACATAAGCCTTAATCCTAACCTAACCCTAAACTTAGGCCTAACCCTAACACTAACCCTAGCCCTAATCTTAGCCCTAACCCTAGCCCTAATCTTACTCCTAATATACACCTATCCCTAAACTTAGCCCTAACCCAGGACTAAGACAAACTTTAACTCTAACCCTTGCCCCATCCATAGTTTTAACCCCATCCCTTACTGGAACAATAATCCTAGCCCTACCCCTAGCTCTACCTTTACCCCTTGCCCTAAACTAGATCTAACTCTAACTCTAAATCTAACTTTAACCCTAAACCTAAACCTAAACCTAACATTAGCCCTAACCCTAATGCTAATCCTAAAACTAGCCCTAATCCTACCATAGCCCTAAACATAAACATAGACATAGCCATAAACCTAACCCTTAATCTAAACCAAACCCTAAGCCTAACCCTAAAGTTAGCCCTAATTCGAGTTTTAAGCTGAACCAAAAACTAACCCTTACCCTGAATCTGACCATAACACTAACCCTACCTCTAAAGGTCATCCTAACCCTAACCCTATACCTAACACTATACCTGACCAAACCCTAACCCTAAATTTAGACTTAAATGTAACCCTGGTACTTACATAAGCCATAACCCTAAACCTAGCACTAACTTAACACAAAACCTAGCCCTAATTCAAGCCCTAACCCAAGCTTTAACTATAACATTAACCCTAATCCTAGCCCTAATCATAACCATAACCCTAGCCCTAATCCTAGATCAAACCCTATCTATCACCAGAAGTATAACCCTAACACTAATTCTAACCTAGGCCTAAACCTAACCCTATCCCTAATCATAACCCTATCCCTAATCCTAACCCTATCCATTACCTTAAACCAAACTTAAACTCTAAACCTCACCCTATCATTACCCCAACCCTAACCTTAATGCTAATTCAAGCCCTAAATTTAAACCGTAGCTTATCCCATATCCTAACCAAGGCCCTGACCCTAATAATACCCCTAGGTCTAAACCTGACCTAAAACTAAACATAACCCTTACACTACCTGTATCCATAAACCTAACCCTAAATCTGTCTTTAACCATAGCCCTAGACCTGATATTAGTCCTAGCCCTAATCCTAGCCCTACCCTAAAACAAAACCTAGCCCTCATCCTATCCCTAAAAAAGCGTTAAGCATAACCGTAACCCTGACCACAGGCCTAACCCTAATTTTAACCCTCACCCTACCTCTGAACCTAGCAATAATGACAATCCTTACCCTAAACTTAACCTTAACCCTAAACCTAATGCTAGGCCTAGGCTGAACAATAACCCTAGCCCTAATTGTAGCCGTAATTTAACCCTATCCTTAACCCTAACCCTAGCCTTAAGACTTAATCTAACTTTTACACTAGCCTTATCCATAGTTCTAACCCTATCCATTACCATAAAACAAACCCTAGCTCTAACCCTAGCCATAAACCTTGCCCTGTCCTTATTCCTAGCAATAACCATAGGTCTATTCCTAACTCTAAATCTATCACTAATCCTGAGCCTAAACCTAACATAAACAGTATCCCTAACCCTAATGCAACTCGTAAAACAAGCCCTAACCCTGACGCTAGCAGTAAATCAAAACAAAGAAATAGCCCTAATACTAAACCTTAACTTAAACCATATACTAATACTACACCTAGACCTAATGCTAGCCCTAATTCAAGTCCTATCTTTAACCTTAATACTAACCCTGACTCTGACTCATATCCTAACACTCACCCTGGCTCTAAATGCCATCCTAACCTTAAACCAAAAACTTACAGTAGCCCTAGCCATCATTTGAGTTCTAACATTAACCTTTAAAGTAACCCTGACCCTGACTACTAACCTAACACTAAAACTAGATCTAAATATCACTCTAACCTAAACCTAATCCTAACACTAGAGGTCTAACCCTTAACCATAACCCTAAAATTAACCCTAATTGTAATCCTAGTTCTTACATTAGCTGTTACTTTAATCTTAGCCCTAATTCTAACACAAAAACTAGACCTAATCTGAGCTCTAAACCTAGCTTTAACCCTAACCCTAGCCCTAATCCTAGACCAAACTCTATCCCTTACTTTAAGGCAAACCCAAACACTAATTCTAATCCTAATTCTAACCCTAATCCTTAACCTAACAAAAACACTAATCCTATTACTAGTCCTACCTCTATCCCTCATTCCAGCTCTAACCCTAACCCTGACCCTTATTCTGACCCTAACACTAACCGTAGGTCTAAACCTGAACCTAAACCTAAACCAAACTCTAACACTACCACAAGACCTAAATCAAATCCTAAATCTAGCCATAACTCTAGCCTTAGACCTAAAGAAAAACTTAGCCCTAGCCTTAATAATAACCCTTAGCCTAAGCCAAACACCAACTCTTCCCCTAGACCTAACCCTAGTCCTAATTCTGGCTTTAATTCTAACCATAACCCTAATCTGAACACTGACCCTGACACTAACACTAACAATAGCTCTAAACATCACCCTAACCTGAAGCTATACATAGCACTAACATTAACCCTAAAACTATTCCTAATCATAAACAGTTCTTAATTTAGCAATAGCACTAATCTATTGCAAAACCTAGCACTAATCCAAGCCCTACCCTATCTTTAACCATAAAGCTAACCCTAATGCTAACCATAGCCCTAACCCTAAGCCTAAGCCTAATCTTAGATCCAATCCTCAGCATAACCCTAGCCCTAACCCTAGCTCTAACCCTATCCATTACCCTAAGGATAACCCTAACCCTTATGATAACCTTAGGACAAAACCTAATTCTTTGCCTATCACTAACCCTATCCATTACCCTACACACAACTTGAACCCTAAACCTAAAATGAAAGTTAACATATCACTAGACCTAATGCTAATTTGAGGCCTGATCATAAACCATAACCTAACCTAAATCAAAACCATGACCCTAATAATACCCCTAGCTCTAAACCTGACCCTAATCATAAACCTAACACTTAAAATAGATCTAGATATAAACCTAACCCTAAAACTATCCCTAACTCTAACTCTAGACCTGAAATTAGCCCTAGCTCTAATCCTAGTCTTAACCCTAACATAAACCTTAACCCACATCCTAGACATAATCCTCGTCTTCATCATAACTCTAACCCTAACCCTAACCCTAATTATAACCCTCACCCCATCCCTAAAACTAGGTATAAACTCATCCCTTAACCTAAACCTAACCCTAATCCAAACCCTAACACTAAACCTAGCCCTAACCCTAGGCCACTCTAACATTAACACTTGCCCTAATCCCAGAACTAACTTAGCCCTATCCCTAACACTAAACATAACCCTAGTCCTAAGACTAACTATAACTCTTGCCTTAGACCTATATGGTAATTATAAACTTTTCCCTTACCATCACCCTAAACCTAGACCTGATCTTAGCAATAACCCTAGCCCTAGCCCCCCCAAAGTTGTAGCCCTAATCCTAACTCTTAACTTAAACTAAACCCTGTCTTTAAACCTAGCCCTAACCCTATCCCTAATTCTAGTCCTAACCCTAACCTGAAAACTAAAACTAACTCTGACCCTGACTCTGACCCTTACACTAAACCCAGCTCTAAAATCATTGTAATCATAAATCTAACCCTAACACTAAACCTAGCTTTAACCCTAACCTTATAGCTAGCTCTAATCATAACCTTACTTTGTACTTTAGCCATAGTCTTAACCCTTTCCCTAACCTAATACAAAGTCTAGCCTTAATCAGAATCCTTATCCTAGCTTTAACCCTTAACTTAAACCTAAAAATAACCCAAACATATGCCCTAATTCTATACATAACCCTAACCCTAAACTTAGGTATAACTCTATCCATTTCCCTAATGATAGTCCTAACCCTAGGCCTAAACCTAACCCTACCCATTACACTAAACCACAACTAAACCCTAAACCTAACCCTGTCATTACCCTAACCCTAAATCTAATGCTAATTTGAGCCCTAAACTTAAACCCTAACTTAACCCAAACCCTAACCTTGATTCTGACCCTAAGAATACCCCTAGTTCTAAAACTGACAGTTACCCTAAACCTAATCCTTACATTGGACCAAGCCATAATCCTAACACTTCCTATATGTAACCCTATAGCTGACATTAGCCCTAGACCTAATACTAGTCCTGAACCTAATAAAAACACTAGCCCGGATCCTAGCCCTAAACCCTAGCCTTAATCATAACCTTAACCCTAACCCTGGGCCTAACCCTAATATTAACCCTAGCCAAACCCTCAATCTTGCTATAATCCATTCCTTTAAACTAAATGTAACCCTAACTCCAACCCTAAACTTAGGCCTAAACCTAACATTAACCCTAGCTCTAATTTAGCACTATCCATAACCATAACCCTAAAACTAGTCATAAGATGAACTCTAACTCTCACACTAGCCCTATAACTAGTTCTAACCCTATTTTTTACCATAACCATAACCCTAACCCTAACCGTTTTCCTAACCCTTTCCCTATCCTTAGCCCTAGCATTAACCTTAGATCAACACCTATCTCTAAATCTAACCCTAACCTGAAGCTTAAGCCTAACCCAAACCCTAGCCCTAAGCCTAACACTGATCCTAAAACTAGACCTAACCCTAGCCCTAGCCTAAAACAAAACTGAGCCATAGCTCTAACACTAATCCTTAAACTAAATGAAACCCTAACCATACACCTATGCCTAACCGTAGACCTAATTCGAGTTTTAAGCTGAACCCTAAAACTAACTCTGACTGTGACTCTGACATTAACATTAACCCTAGCTCTAAACATAACCCTGACCTTAAACCTAACCCTAACACTCAACCTAGCCTTAACCTTAACCTTAAAATTATCCCTAAAGATAACTCTAGTACTTACATTAGCCATAATCCTAACACTAGCACTAACTTAACCTGAAAGCTAGCCATAATCAGAGACCTATACTGAGCTTTAAACCTAACCCAAGCCCTAACCATAACCCTAGCCCTAATCAACACTATATCCCTAGCCCTAACCCTAGTCTAACCCTATCCATTACCATAAACATAACTCTAACCCTAATGTTATCACTAGCACTAAATCTAATACTATCTCTAATCCTATTTCTATCCATAACCCCAAACCTAACCTAGACCCTAATACTAACCCTATCATTACTCTAACCCTAACCTTAATGCTAATTCAATCCCTAATTTTAAACCTTAACCTATCCCAAACCTTTACCCAGACCTTGTCCATAATAATAATCCCTAGCCCTAAACTTGACCCTATGCCTAAACCTAACCCTTATACAAGAAGTAGCCATAATCCTAAACATAAAATTATCTTTAAACATAATTCAAGACCTGAAATTAGCTGTACCCCAAATCCTAGCCCTAACCCTAAAATAAACACTAGCCCTCATCCTAGTATGAAACCTAGCCTTAATCATAACCCTAACTGTAACCAAAGCTCTAACCCTAATTCTAAATATCACCCTACCTCTAAATCTACCTATAACATTATCCCTTACCCTAAACTTAATACTAATTCAAACACTACTCTATATTTAAGCTGAACACTCACCATAGCCCTAAACCTAGCCCTAATTTATCCATTTTCCTAACCCAAGCCCTAAGACTAACTCTAACTCACACAAGCCCTATCCCTAGTTCTAACCAGATTACATACCATAATCTAACCCTAGCCATTACCCTTGACCTATCCTCAGTCCTAACCCTAAACCTAGATCTAACCATAAATATAAATCTAAACCTAAACCTAAGGTTAAGCCTAACACTAGCCCTAACCCTAATGCTAATCATAAAATTAGCACTAACCCTAACCCTAGCATTAAAACAAAACCAAGCAATAGCCCTAACCTTAAACTTTCACTTAAACCACCCTAACACTACATCTAGACCCAACTCTAGGCCTAAATTCGACTCCTAACCCTAATGTTAAAAGTAATCCTGACACAGACTCGAATCCTAATGCTCACCCTAGCTCTAGACCCCATCCTAACCTTAAACCGAAACCTACCAGTAACTCTATCCCTAATTTGAGTCCTAATTCTAACTCTGAGGCTCATTCATGTCCAAACACTAACCCTAACTCTAAATATCACTCTAACATTAAACCTAACCCTAACACTAGACCAACCCTTAAACCTAACCCTAAACCTAACCCTAATGGTAACCCTAGTTCTTACATTAGTCACTGCCCTAACCCTATGCCTAAACCTACAACAAAAACTTGCCCTAATTAAAGCTCTAAATCTAGCTTTAACCCTAATCCTAACCCTAACTCTAGCTCTATCCCTATCCCTTACCCTAAGCAAAACTCACACCCTAATGATGACCCTAGAACTATTCCAAATCATTAGGCTAACAAAAATCCAAATGTTTTTAATAGTCCTGACTCTAGCCCTCATTCTAGCTCTAATCTTATCCCAAACCCTGACGCTAACCCTGACCCTTATTCTGACACAAATAATAACCCTAGGTCTAAACCTGAACCTAAGCATAGAGCAAACCATAACACTGCTTCTACCAGTAACCTTATAATTAAGCCTAATGCTAACCCTACCACTAAGACTAACTCTAACTCTTACAGTAGCCCTATCCCTATATCTAACCCTATTCCTTACCATAACCCAAAATCTAGCCCTAAACCTAGCACTAATGCTTACCCTATCCTTAGTTCTTGCCCTAACTCTATTTCTAAACCTAACTCTAAGTCTAACCTGAAACCTAAGCCTAAGCCTAACACTAACACTAGCCCTAAGTCTAATGTTAATCATAAAACTAACCCTAACCCTAACCTTAGCAGTAAAACAAAACTGAGCAATGTCCCTAACACTAAACCTTAACTTAAACCACTCTAAAACTACATCTAGACTTAACCCTAGCCCTAAATTCGACTTGTAAACCTAACCTTAAATCTAACTCTGAAACAGACTCATATCCTAATGCTCACCATAGCTCTAGAACCAATACTAACCTTAAACAAAATCTAATATTAACCCCATTGCTAATTCGAGTCCTAACCCTAATCCTGACCCTGACTGATACCATAACACTAACCCTAGCTCTAAATATCAACCTATCTTTAAACCTAACCCTAACACTATCCTTCCCCTAACCCTAACCATAAAACTAACCCTAATTGTAACCCTAGTTCTAACATTATCCAATTCCCTTACCCTAGCCCTAACCCTAAAACAAAAACAAGCCCTAATCCAAGCTCTAACCCTAGCTGTAACCCTAACCCTAGGTCTAACCTTATCTTTTACCCTACGAAAAACCCTAACCCTAATGGTAACACTAGACCTAACCCTAATCCTTAGGCTAACCAAAATCCTAACCCCTAAATAGTTCTGACCCTAGCCCTCATTTTAGCTCTAATCTTATCCTAAACTCCCATGCTAACCCTGACCCTTATTCTGACCCTAACACTAAACTTAGATCTAAACCTGACCCTAACTCTAGAACAAACTCTAACACTTGCACTACCAATAAACTTATTCCTAAACCTAACTCTCCATTAGCCTTAGACCTAAATCTAATCCTAAATCTATCCTTAACTCTAGCCTTAGACCTAAACAAAAACCTAGTCCTAGCCCTAACAAATAACCCTTACCCTAACCCAAACACTACCCCTACCCCTAGACCCAGACCTAGTCCTAATTCTGGCTATAACCCTAATTCTAACTCTAACTCTAACCTAAACACTGACCAGCATTTAACAGTAAACCTAACTCTAAACCTGACCCTAACTGAAAATATAAACCTAAAATTAAACCTAGCCATAACCCTAAACCTAAAACTAGCCCTACTCATATCCCTAGTTCTTACATTACCCACAGCCCTAATCCTAGACCAAAACCTAACACAAAACCTAGAGCTTATCCTAGGCCTTAACCTAGTCCTAAGCATAACCCTAACCCTAACCCCAGCCCTAATCCTAACTTAACACTAGTTTTTTTCCAAACCCTAGAGCAAAGCCTAACACTTATAATAAACATAGACCTGGAACTATCAGCAAATCTAACCCAATACATAGCCCTAAACCTAACCTTAACCCTAGGCCAAACCCTAGCTCTAACCTACAAATTACACTAAACCTAACCCTAAACATATTGGTAACCCTAGACTTAACCCTAAACATAACCCTAACCTTAACCAGAAAACTAAACCTAGACCTAACCCTAAAACAAACACTTACTATAACCCTAACCCCAGCTCAAAACCTAACCCTTACCATAAACCTAAACATAAACATAGTCCTAACCTTAAACCTAAACTTAAATCTAACCCTAACCCTAACCCTAAACCCAAATCTAACCGTATCCATTAGACTAAACCTAACCCTAACCCTAATGATAATCATAGACCTAATCCTAACTCTAACACTAAAACTACCATAATTCTATCCCTATACCTAACCTTTAACCTAACCTTGCTCTAACTCTACCCATAGCTCATAACCTAACCCTTATGCTAATCATAACCCTAAACATAACCCTAGTTGTAACCCTCACCCTAACCCAAACTCAAGACCTAATCCTAACCATAACCCTAGCCCTTAACTAAACTACAACTGTATCTATTATCCTAAACATAAACCTTACCCTAATGCTAACCCTTTGCCTTACACTAACCTTATCACTAACTCCAACCCTATCAATTATCCTAAACTTAACCTGAAACCTAATCCTAATCCTATTATTACAATAACCATATCCCTAATGCCAATCCAAACACTAAACCTAAAATCAAACATAAACCAAACCCTAACTTTGAACATGATCCTAATAATTCCCCCAGGTCTAAACCTGACCCTTAACCTAAACCTAACCCTTACACTAGACCTAGCCAAAAACCTAAGCTTGAAAATATCCCTAACAGTAACCCTAGACCTGATATTAGCCCTAGCTATAATTCTAGCCCTAACACTAAAACAAACCCTAGCTCTTGTCTTAGCCCTAAACATAACCTTTATCATAACCCTAACCCTAAAAATGGGCCTAACCCTAAGACTAACTCTAGCCCTAATCTTAGCCCTAGTTTAGCCGTATCCATAACCCTAATCCTAACCTAGCCCTAAGACTAAGTCTAACTCTCTCCCTTGCCCTAAAATTAGTTCTAACCCTATCCCTTACTGGAACACTAATCCTAGCTCTAACCCTAAGCCTAACCCTAGACATTTTTTTATCCCTATCCCTAACCCTAGATCTAAACTTAAATCTAAATTTAACCCTAACCATAAGGCTAAACTTAAACCTAACACTAGTCCTAATTCTAACTCTAATGCTAATTCTAAAACCATTCCCAACTCTAGCCCTAGCCCTAATACAAAACCAAGCCATAGCCCTAACCTTGACCCTTAACCTAAACCAAACCTTAAATCTACATCTAGCCCTAACATTAGCCCTTACTTGAGTTTTAAACCCAAAACCAAAACTAACCCTGAACCTGACCTAACCCTAAATGTAGCTCTAAACATCAATCTAACCCTAAGCCTAAATTTAACACTAGACTTAGCCCTAACCTTAACCATAAAATTACCCTTAATTGTAAACCTAATACTTATATTAGATATAACCCTAACCCTAGCCTTAACCCAAATTTTAGCCAGAATCTCTGCCCTAAACGTAGCTTTCACCCTAAATCTAACCTTAACCATAACACTAGCATTAATTGTAACCATAACTCTCACCATAACCTTAGTTCTAACCTTATCCATTACCCTAACCATATCCCTAACCCTAATGCTAAGCCTAGGCTTAAACCTAACCTTATCAGTATTCATAACCCTATTCATTACCCTAAACCTAACCTGAAACCTAAACCTAACCCCATCATTACCTAATTTTAACCCTAATGCTAATTCCAGCCCTACATTAAAACCTTAACCTATCACAAACACTAATAATGACCCTGACCCAAATAAAACCCTTAGTTCTAAACCTGACCCTAACCTTAAACCTACCATTACACTAGATGTAGCCATAAACCTAACCCTAAAACTATCTTTAACCATAATGCTGGACTTGAAATTATCCCCAGCCCTAACTGAAACCATAACCCAAGTTTTAACCCTTACTCTAACACTTGCCATATCCCTAAACCTAACTGTAACCCCA
This sequence comes from Marmota monax, assembly GCF_021218885.2. NCBI lineage: Eukaryota > Metazoa > Chordata > Mammalia > Rodentia > Sciuridae > Marmota > Marmota monax. The sequence continues at coordinate 419,075 of NW_026692693.1, read as the reverse complement.
TCCCTTACCCTAAACCTAACCATAATCCTAAACCTAACCCTAACCCATCACCCCAACCCTAGGTCTAACAATAATGCTAAGCCTAGCACTAATGCTAGCCCTAATTTATTCCTATCCACACCCTAAACTAAACCCTAAACCCTAAACCCTAAGACTACCTCTTGCCCTCGCCATATCACTAGTTCTATCCTTAGTCCTAGCCCTAATCCTAACTATAAATATAAACCTAACTCTAAATTTAACTGTAATTATGAGCCTAAAACCAATCTCTAACATAGTCCTAACATTAATACTAATTACTATTTACTAATTTTAATATTGAATATTATTATTATTATTGAATATTGCTCCTGAAGCATTCACAGATGAAGCTAATTATTTCTATTTCAGCATAGGGATACTTCCACAAGAAACAAACCAGAAAATGCACACTGAGAACTGATTGAGTGTGTGAAGTTTCAAGCAAAGTTTCAAACGAACTCTGTTTGATTTCAAGCTCTATTTCCATTTACCCATATAGGTCAAAATGAAGTGAGACATTAAAACAAACTATTCCCAACAGCGAATCATTGAGCACAGAAAACCCAAAACTGGGGAATATAGTGAGGATTGGTAAAAGACAAATCATCCCAGTATGAAATAAATTTGAACAAAACAAATTCTAACCCTAACACTAGCTCTAAAGCTAGCCCTAACCCTGACTATAAAACTAACCCTTACTGTGAACGTCTAGAGCATTCGGGTTCCTGGATAAGGGTCGTGAAATAACCAGGACACAGGGGATGCAGAGCAAAGGCAGCAATTGCAACTGCACGCTGAGGTTTATTTGCAAGTTCCTTTTATCTACTTCTTCTAACAAAGCAAGCAATTCTTCAATATCATGTTACCCACATTGCCCAATTATCATGCCTCAGCGGATACACAGAGCTAAATTCAGATCTTTCCTGTTTATTTGATAAGTACCCTCTTAAAGTTCTTTGTAGACATTATCTAATCCCCTGAGGATGCATTTGTTTCTTTAGAATGTACTGTTCCCAGGATAAGTATGCAGGAAGCTTCTTCCTCTTGGCCAAACCATGCAGAACTTGTGACTTGTGATAAGGGGAAGAGAAATTTTCCTCCTCCTAACTGAGGTTTGCCTCAGCAGACCTAAATCACAACCACAGCTCTGGCAAAATGTCAGGCCTGAGGGAGCTAAACTCTGCACACTCAAACCCCAACACTTACCTTTTTAAAGAACCATTGATCCTAGAAGATCCAATTTTGGGGAGCCTAGTGGAGGAAGCTAAAAGATGAATACTGTTTGTTATCAAAGAAATCTGATCAAATCATTGGGAGACTTATTTCAATACATATATATTTCTCTGTTTTCTCCTTAAGGGCTCTCAGATACAGTTTCTTTTGCATGCTTCAGCTTTGGCCTACCTTCAAAAGAAAGAAACCAGAGAGTGCCCACTGAGAACTAATTGTGTGAAGTTTGTAGCACCTCCTACCAACGCTGCTTGATTTCCAGCTCAATTTTCATTCACATCAATAAGCCATAATGAAGGGAAATCTTAAAATACAACCTGTTCCTGACAGCAAACCATTGAACCGAGAAGGCCCAAACCTGTAGAGCATAGTAAGGCTAAATAAAAGATGAATCTTGCCCAATATCAAAGAAATTTGAAGAAAACTAGGGCCATTCTGGAGCTCTCTGTGCAAATGGAAGGCTCAGCTGTGTGGTTGCTCTTGGCTCAGTCAGAAATTGGAAGTCTAGGCCATGCAGGAGATCTCTCCACAGAGGGAAGTCTCGGGTGCATATGTGCTCTCAGCTCAGACTGAAGTCTTGGCCGCAGGTTTGCTCTCAGCTCAAACGGAAATATTGGCCATGCAGGCACTCTCAGCACAGAGGATAGGTAGCACAGAACACAGAGGCTTTGCTTGTGGGTCACCAGACCAAGCTCTGGACACAGCCAAAGGTCACCCCAGAACCACCCACCTCACCAAACACCCTACACAGGTAACAGATGGAATCCATCTTGGAAAACCTTAACCACCATCTATCGGTGGGCATGGCTACGAGCTCAGCTCTGTGGCTGCTCAGGTACCCGGTTTCCAACTCCCCTACTTTCAGCTGTGATAACTCAAGATTTTTCTCAGAAGCTTTTTTCTTTCTTTCTTTCTTTTTTTTTTTTTTTTGGTGGGGGGGCTAGCTATCAATGCAGAACAGCAACTGTACAAGTACCTGGTTTCCAACTCAGAAACTAAGAGTAGGGATGCTCCAGGTAGAAGTTCAAGCCCTCTCAAACTGTCTACCTCCACCACCCTTAGCACAGAGACTCAAGCAAGGAATAGACAACTCCACCTACTGGAAGAAAACAGAGTTCTTAGAGATTTTTCTGTTCTCGATCTTCTCAGATATTCTCCTATACCCTTCCCCCTCTGGCCCTCACAATCTCAACATACGTGAAACCAAGAACTTTGCATGAAATTGGACTTTAAGAACTAGATCACCAGAATAGTTTAATATAGAGGAATTACATAGGCCCACCTCACCACCCCCTTTATTTTACTTATTTTCATTCTCCCTTTCTTTCTTGTTTTTTTTTTTTTCTTCTTTTTTCTTCCTTCCTCTAACCCACTTTCAACCTCCAAACTTTTACTATTTATACATAGGGCAAATTTATGAATCCAGAAAAGGAATTTGAATTTATACATTCTTCCATAAATTACCCATCTATTCATTACTGTTCTCCTCCAATTTGCTAAAGTAGATTATTCTCATACCCTCACTCCTTTCTCCCTTAACATAGCATCATACCCCTGACCATCAGTTTCTATATACCACCATAAATGATGTGCCTTTTATGAAACTACTGACTATATTCTAAATAATAATTGAAGCCAATATCTGTACATATAGAATCTAAATATAAATATATTTATAATAGTTAGGCTTAGGCTTTGGGTTAGGGTTATATTTAGAGTTAGGATTTGATCTATGTTTAGGGCTAGGACTAAGGATAGGGCAACATTTACGACTAGGGTTAAAGCTAGGGTTAGGGTTATTGCAAAGGATGTAGTTAGAACTAGTAATAGGCTAGTGTGAGAGTTAGAGTTAGTCATAGTGCTAGGGCTAGGCTTATGTTTGGGGATAGGGCTAAATTAGGGCTAGGTTTACTGTTAGGTTTAGACCTCAGGTTAGGGTTAGAGTTAGGGTTACATGTAGGGTAAGGGAGTGGGTTATAGCTAAGCTGAGGGCTAGGGTGAGGGTTAGTATTAGGGTTAGGGCTAGGGTTAGGGTTAGGGTTATGATTAAGTCTAGGCTTAGGGCTAGAATGAAGTCCATTGTTTTTGTTAGGGTTAGAGCTAATATTAGGGCTAGGGCTAATGCCAGGTCTGGGGTTACAGTTAGGGATATATTTAGTGTTAAGTTTATGACTTGATCCAGTGTAAGGGTTAGGTATATGGTAAGGGTAATGTTTAGAGCTAGGGTTATTATTAGGATCAGGTTCACGTTTAGGGTTTCTTTTAAGTTAGAGGTAAGGTTTAGGCTCGGATTAGCATTAGGTTTAACTTAGGGTTAATGACAGGGTTAAGTTTAGGGTTTAGATGTTGTTTAGAGTAATGGATAGGGTTAAGGTTAAGCCTAATGTTTAGCGTAAGGGTTACGGTTATCATTAGGGTAATGGATAGTGTTAGACCTAAGATTGGGGATAGAGATATGCATAGAATTAGGGTCTTTTTTGGGGGTTAGGATAGGTTTAAGTTTATGGTTAAACCTAGGTTTAGGACTCAGATTTAAGGCTAGGTTTTGGGTTAGGTTAGGGCTAGGGTTAAGGCTTCAGGTATGTATGAAGTAGGGTTATGATTAGCGCTAGTTATAGGGTTATGGTTAGGGCTAGGTCCAGTGTTAGGGTTATGTTTATGATTATGGCAATATTTAGAGCTAGAGTTAGTGTTAGGTTCAGAGTCAGTGTCCATATTACTTTTCAGGTTAGATTTAGGACTGTAATTAGAGACAGGTGTAGGGCTAGATGTAAGGTTAGAGTTTGGTTTAGGTTAAGGTTTAGGATTAGGACTATAAGTCGGTTTTGTTTTAGGGCTAGGTGTAGGGTTAGGACTTGTTTTAGTATTAGTGTTAGGGTTAGGGCTGGTGTTAGTGTGAGGTTTAGGGTTAGATTTAGAGTTAGGTTTAGATCTAGGGTTAGAGCTAGGGTGAAGGATAGGGCTAGAGTTATGGCTAAGTTTAGGCCTAGGTTTAGGGTGATGGTAAGTGTTTGGTTTATAACTCGGTATAGGGCTAGGGTGAGAATTAGCGTTAGTCTTAGGACAAGGGTTACTGTTAGGGTTAGGCCTAGGGTTAGGGCTAGGGTTAATGTTAGGTCTAGTGTTAGGGTTAGGTTTAGGGTAAGGTTTGGGATTACAGCTAGTTTCATGGCTAGGGTGAGGGTTATATTTAGGGATAGAGTTAGGTTTATGATTAAGGTGAAGTTTATGGCTAGGATGTGGGCTAAGTTTTGTGCTAGGGTTAGGACCAGTATAGAACTAGGCCAAAATCAGGTCTAGGGTTAGAGTTAGGGATAATTTAGGGTTTGGTTTATAGCTAGGTCTATTTTAAGGGTTAGGATTATGGTTATGGTCAAGTTTAAAGCTAGGGGTATTATTAGATTTAGGGTCAGGTTTAGGGTTTTTGTTAGGTTAAGGTTTAGGTTTAGAGCTCAAATTAGCATTATTGTTAATGATAGGGTAATGATAGTTTTAGGTTTAGGGTTCAGGTTAAGTGTAGGTTAATGGATAGGGTTAGGGTTAGGAATAGGATTAGGGTTTGGCCTAGGGTTAGCATAAGGGTTACAGTTATCTTTAGAGCAATGGACAGGTTAGAGCTAGGGTTAGGACTAGGTTTGTGCTAAGGATTAGGTCTAGGCTTAGGCCTAGGCTTAGGGTTATGGCTATTGTTAGGAATAGGATTAGCTTTATGGTTAAAGCTAGGGTAGGCCTTGGATTAGGGCTAGGTTTGTGATAGGTTAGGGCTAAAGCTAATGTAAGAACTTGTTATGATTCAGGTTTTGGGGTTAATGTTAGGGCTAGGTATAGTTTTTGGGTTAGGTTTAGGGTTGTAGTTGTGTTTAGAGCTAGGGTTACCGTTAGTTTCAAGGTCAGTGTTCAGGTTAGTGTTATGGTTAGAATTAAAGCCAGAATTAGGTCTAGGGGAAGAGTTAGTGTTTTGCTGAGTCTAAGGGCTATTGTTAGGGCTATGTCTAGGTTATTCATTAGGTCTAGGTTTCGAGTTATGGCTAGATTTAGGATTAGGTTTAGGTCTATATCTAGTGTTAGGGTTAGGCTTAGGTATTAGGTTACCAGAAGGGCTACTGTTAGGGTTCAGTTTAATGTTAGTTTCAGGTTTAGACCTACGATTAGTGTTAGGGTCAGAATAAGGGTCATGGTTAGGGTTAGGGTTTGGGTTATGGTTAGATCTAGAATGAGTGCTAGGGTTAGGACTAGTAATAGGGTTATGGTTTGTGTTAGGTTAAGGATTACGGTTAGCATTAGGGTTAGGGTTTGGCTTAGGATAAGGGATAGGTTTAGAGCTAGGGTTAGGGATTGGATTAGGGCAAGGGTTAGGGTTAAATCTAGGTTTAGGGCTCAGATTAAGGCTAGTTTTGTGTTAGATTTAGGGCTAGGCAATGGCTAAAGTACAAACTAGGGTTACAATTATGGTGAATTTTGGGGTTATAATTAGGGGTTAAACCAATAGTATTAGGATTAGGTTTAAAGTTAGGGTGACATTTAGAGTGATTGTTAATGTTAGGTTAATAATCAGGGTCAGAATTAGTTTTAGAGTTAGTGTTAGGACTCTAAATTATACTAGGGTTACTGTAAGGGTTTGGTTTAAGGTTAGCGTGGTGTTTAGAGCTATGGTGAGTGTTGGATATGAGTCAGAGTCAGGGTTAGTATTAAGGTTAAGGTTAGGACTCGAATTTGGGCTAGGTTTAGGTCTAGGTGTAGTATTAGAATTTGCCTTAAATTAAGGTTAGTGTTAGGGCTATTACTCGGTTTTGTTTTACTGGTAGGGTTAGTGTTAGTGCTAGTTTCATGATTAGTGTTAGGGTTAGTGATAGTTTTAATGTTAGGCTTATGTTTAGTGTTAGTGTTTGAGTTAGAGTTAGAGTTAGATCTAGGCTTAGGACTAGGAATAAGGATTAGACAAGTGTTATGGCTAGGTTTATGGCTATGTTTAGGGCTAGGGTTAGGGTTAAGTTATGGGATAGGTTTAGAAGTAGGGATAGGGCTAGTGTGAGAGTCAGAGTTAGTCATAGGGCTATGGCTAATGTTAGAATTAGGGATATGGTTAAATTAGGGCCAGGATTAGGACTAGGGTTACTGTTTGGCTTAGGTCTACAGTTTTAGTTAGGGTTAAGATTAAGTTTAGGGTAAAGGATGGTGTTATAGCTAGGTCTAGTGGGAGGGTGAACGTGAGAATTAGGTTAGGGCTATGGTTAAGGTTAGGGTTATAATTAGGGCTCAGTTTATGGCTAGGATTAGGGCTATTGTTTTTTTTTTTTTTTTTTTTTTTTTTTTTTTTTTTAAGTTTAGGGCTAAGATTTGGGCTAGGGCTAATACCAGGTCTTGGGTTATGGTTAAAGATAATTTTAGTGTTAGGTTTATGGCTACATGTATTGTAAGGGTTAGTTTTAGGGTTAGGGTCGGGTTTAAAGATTGAACTATTTTTAAAATCAGGGTCTGGGTTAGGGTTTGGAATAGGTTAAGTTTTAAAGTTAGGGCTCAAATTAGCATTAGGTTTAGGGTTAGGTTAATGATAGGGTGAGTTTTAGAGACTAGGTTTGGATTAGGGTAATGCATAGGGTTAGGATTAGAGATATGGTTAGGTTTAGGACTAGGTTTAGCATTAGAATTAGGATTATCTTCATGGCAATGGATAGAGTTAGAGCTAGGATTAGGGCTAGAGTTATGTTTATGATTAGGGCTGGGGTTAGGGTTACGGTTAAAAACTGGGTTACAGCTTGGATTAGATCTAGGTTGTGTGATAAGTTAGTTCTAGAGTTAGGGTTATGGCTAATGTCAGTACCAGGGTTATGTTTAGGGCTAAATTTAGGGTTATGGTTAGTGCTATGTCTACTGTTATATTTAGGTTTAGGGTTAGGTTTGTTTACAGCTAGGGTTAGTGTTATGGTCAGAGGGTCAGGGTTAGATCTAGGGTTTGGGTTAAAACTCAAATTAGGGCTAGGGTTAGGGTAAGGGTTTGGTTTAGATTAAGGGTCAGGGTTATGGCTATGGTTCAGTTTCGTTTTAGGGCCAGGGCTAGGATTAGGGCTATTTTTAGGATTAGCATTAGGTTTAGGGCTAGTGTGATAGTTAGAGTTAGTGATAGGGCTAAAATTAGATTCAGGGTTTAGGATAGGGTTAAATTAGGGCTAAGATTATGGTTAGGGTTAGTGTTTAGCTTAAGCCTACTGAGAGGGATAGATTTAGGTTTAAGTTTAGGATATAGAATGGTGTTATAACTAGGTTTAGATGTAGGGTGAGGGTTAGAGTTAGGGTTAGGGCTAGGGTTGGAGTTAAGGTTATGATTAAGGCTAGGCTTAGGGCTAGGATGAGGTATATTGTTCGTTTTAGATTCAGGGCTAGGATTAGTGTTAGGGTTAATATCAGGTCTAGGGTTATAGTTAAATTAGTTTTAGGGTACGGCTTATGGCTAAGTCTAGTGTAAGGGTTAAGTTTAGGGTAAGGGTCAGGTTTAGAGCTTTGGGAATTTTTAGGATTAGGATTTGGCTTATGTAAGGTTTTAAATTTAAGGCTCAAAATAGCATTAGGGTTAGGGTTAGGGTATAGTTAGGGTTTGTTTTAAGGTTCAGGTTTGGTTTAGGGTAATTGATATGGTTAGCATTAGTGATAGGGCAAAGTTTAGGCTTTGGTTTAGCATTAAGGGAAGGGTTATGGTTAGGGTAATTGATAGGTTTAGGAGTAGAGTTATGGTTAGGAATATGCCTTGAGTTAGGGTTAGAGTTTGTGATAGAACTAGATTTAGGGTTAGGTTTAGGGTTATGTTTATCATAAAGTTTAGGTTTTCAGCTATGGTTAGGGCTAGGTTTAGGGTTAGGTCTAGGCATAATATTATGGTATTTTTAGGGTTAGGGTGGTGTTTTGAACTAGGATGAGTGTTAGGATATAAGTCAGATTAAGTGTTATTTTTAAGGTTATGATTAGGACTCAAATTAGGGCTAGGGTTAGATCTAGGTGTAGTGCTAGGTTTTGGTTTAAGTTAAGGTTAGTGTTAGGCCTGTTGCTAGGTTTTGTTTTAGTGCTATGGTTAGGGTTAGGACTAGTTTTATGATTAGATTTACGGTTAGGGCTAGGGTTAAGATTAGGTTTAGGATTAAGCCTAGATTTAAGGCTAGGATTAGGGCTAGGTTTTGTGTTAGGTTTAGGGCAAGAATTAGGGCTAGGACTAATGTCAGGTCTAGGTTTATAGTTGGTGATATTTTTAGGGTTAGTTTTATGGCTAGGTCAAATTAAAGTGTTATGTTAAGGGAAAGGGTCAAATAAAGAGCTGGGGTATTATCAGAGTCAGGGTCAGGCTTTTGGTTTGGGTTAGGTTAACGTTTAGTTTTAAGGCTCAATTTAACATTAAGGTTAGCATTAGGGTTATGGTAATGAATAGTGTTAATTTTAGGTTTAGGTTTGGTTTAAGGTAATGGATACGTTTAGAGTTTCTGATAGGATTAGGGCTTAAACTAAGGTTAGCATTAGGATTATAGTTATCATTAGGGCAATTTATAGGGTTAGACCTAGGGTTAGGGCTAGGATAATGGTTAGGATTAGGCCTAGATTTAGGGTGAGATTTAATGTTTGGGCTAGGGTTATTTTAGGGTAAGGTTTAGTGTTTGAACTGGGGTTAGTCCTAGAACGAGGGTTAGGGTTAGGTTTAGGGCTAGGTTTAGGGTTAGAGTTATGCTTAGGGTTAGGTTTAGGGCTGTAATTAGGGCTAGGTTTTGTGTGAGGTTTAGGGCTAATGTTAGGTCTATGGGTAATGTAAGAGCTAGAGTTATGGTTATGGCTATATATAGAGTTTGTCTAGTTTTAGGGTTAGTTTTTGGGTTAGGATAATGTTTAGAGGTAGGGTTTTTGTTAGGGTAAATGTCAGGGTTCAGGTTAGGATTAGGTTTAGGGTTAGCTCCAGAATGAGGACTAGGGTTAGGTCCAGGGGTAGAGTTAGTGTTTGATTTAAGTTAAGGGTTAATGTTAGGGCTAATGCTATTGTTATTGCTATATTTAGGATTGGGTTTAGGTCTAAGGCTAGTGTTATTGTTAGGTTTAGGTTTAGGTTTTAATGGTAGGGCTAGTGTTAGTTTTCAGATAAGGGTAAGGATCTGTTTTAAACCTAGGTTTAGTGTTAGGGTAAGAATACATGTCAGGGTTAGAGTTAGGATTTGGGTTAAGTTTAGAGCTAGAATGAGGGTTAGGGTTAGACTAGTAATAGAGTTAATGTTTGGGGTATGCATAAAATTAGTGTTAGGACTAGGATAGCAATAGGGTGAGGGTTTGACTAAGTGTAAGAAATAGAGTTAGAGCTAGGATTAGGACTAAGGATAGGGTTACAGTTAGGGCCATGGTTAGGATTAGGTTTAAACCTAGGGTTAGGCCTTGGATTAGGGATATATTTTGTGTTATGTTTAGGGCAATGGCTAACTTAAGAACTGGCATTATGATTAGGGCTAATTTTAGGTTTAGATTTAGGGCGAGGTCTAGTGTTAGGATTAGGTTTAGGGATAGCGTGATGTGTAGAGCTAGGATAAGTGTTAAGGTCATAGTCAGAGTTAGTATTAGTTCTGGGTTAGGGTTAGAATTCGAATTAGGGCTAGGGTTATGGCTAGCTGTAGGGTTAGCATTTGGTTCAGGTTAAGGGTTAGGGTAAGTTAAATGGCTTGGTTTTTCTTGAGAGCTAGGGCTTGGTATAGGGCTAGTTTTCAAATTAGTGTTAGGGTTAGAGCTAGTGTTAGTGTGTTGTTTTGGCTTAGGCTTAGGGTTAGATTTAGAGTTTGAGTTAGATCTACGTTTAGGGCTACAGCAAAGGTTAGGGTTAGGGTTAGGTCTAAGGTTTGAGTTATCATAATGGATAGTGTCAGAACTAGGGCGAGGGCTATGGCGAGAGTTAGAATTAGTGTTAGGATTAGATTAAGGGTTAGAATTAGGGCCTAATTAGAGCTAGAATTAGAGCTAGTGTTAGTATTAGGGCTGAGCCTAGGTTTATGGCTAGGTTTATGGTTATGGTTATGGTTAGGTATGATGTTAGAGCTAGCTTTAGAACTAGGATGAGGGTTAAAATTAGGACTTCTTTAGGGCTATGGCTAATGGCATGTCTAGGGTTATGGTTAGAGATAGTTTAAGCATTGAGATTATTAGGGTTAGGATTGGGTTTATTGATATGGTTAGGTTTAGAGTTCAGGTTAGTTTTATAGTAATGTATAAGTTTAGGGTTAGGAATAGGTTTAGAGTTATCCTAGGGTTAGCATTAGGGTTAGGATTAGGATTAGGGTAAAAAAAATAGTGTTAAAACTCGGGTTAGGGCCAGGTTTATGGTTAGGATTAAGGCTAGGGTTATGGATATGTTTTGGGTTATGTCAGGGGTTAGGGTTAGGGTTAGGTTTAGGGTAAGGGATAGGGCTAGAATTAGGTTTATGGTTAAGGTTAAAGGTAGTGTTATGGCTCCGAATAAGGATAGGTTTTGAGTTAGGTTATGGATAGGTTTAGGGCTACAGCCAATGTAAGATCTAGAGTTAGGACTAGAACTTGTTTTAGGGTTATGGTTAGGGCTAGGTCTAGGGTTAGGTTTAGGTTTAAGTTTTGAGTGATGTTTAGAGCTAGGTTTAGTGTTAGGATCAGAGTCAGTGTCAGGGTTTATTTTAGAGTTAGGAATAGGACTCAGATTATAGCTAGGTTTAGGGTTAGGTGTAGGCTTAGGGTTTGCTTTATGTTAAAGGTTGGGGTTAGGGCTGTGGCTCGGTTGTTTCATAGGCCTAGGGCTATGGTAAGGCTAATTTTAGGACTAACATTAGTATTACGGCTTGTGATAGTGATAGGTTATCTTAGGGTTAGGGTTAGATTTAGAGTTAGGGTTATATATAGGATTAGGGCTATAGCTAGGGTTAGGGCTCTTGTAAAGGCAAGTGATAGAATTCTGGTAAGGGATAGGGTTAGAACTATAAATAGGGCTATGGCAAGAGTTAGAGTTAGTCTTAGGGTTAGGGTTAGGTTAGGTTTAGGGCTAAATAAGGACTAGGATTATGTCTAGTGTTTTTATTAAGTTTAGGACTAGTTTAGGCTTAGGTTTAGGTTTAGGGATAGGGTTAGTTTTAGGGAAAGGGATGGGGTTAGAGCTAGTTTTAGTGCTAGGTCAAAGGTTAGAATTTTGGTTAGGGCTTGTATTATGGTTTGATTTAGTAATAAGGCTAGGTTTAGGGCTTGGATGAGGGCTAGGGTTTGTTTTAGGCAAGAATTAGGGCCAGGACTAGTGTTAGGTATAGGCTTACATTAGGGATAGATTGAGGGTTAGATTTATGGTTAGTTCTAGTGTAAGGGTTCGGGTTAGAATATGGGTCAGAATTAGTGCTAGGGGTATTATTAGGGTTAGAGTTAGGTTTCAGGTTTGGTTTAGGTTAAGGTTTAGGTATATACTTGAATTAGCATTAGGGTTTGGTTAGGGTAATTATAGGTTTGGGTTTAGGGTTCATGTTATGTATAGGGTAATATATAGGGTTAGACTTAGCAAAATGGATAGGGTTAAGCTTAGGGTTAACCTTAGGGTTATGATTGTGCTTAGGGTAAGAAATAGGGTTAGGGTTAGTGTTAGGGTTATGATTATTATTAGGGTTATGATTATTATTAGGGCTAGAGTTAGCTTTAGGCCTAGAGTTAGGGTTAGGTTTAGGTTTAGGGTATGGTTTAGTGTTTGAGCTATGGTTATCACTAGGACAAGTGTTAGGTTTAGGGTTAGGTCTAGGTTATAGTTATGGTTAGTGTCAAGGTTAGTATTAAGTTTAGGGCTAGTATTATCATTAGGTGTAGTGTATTGGATAAGGTTTCATGTCATATTAGGTTTAGGTTTAGGGTTAGGTTTAGGCTTAATGTTAGGGTTAGTGATAGGTTTAGTGTTAGGGTTAGGGTACTGGTTAGGGTTTGAATAAGGGTTAGCTCTATGGCAAGTGTTAGGTTTATGGTTATGTCTAGTGTTAGGGTTATGGTAGATTTAGGGTAAGTGCTATGTTTATCATCAGGGTTAGGTTTAAGGTTAGGGTAATGGTTGGGTTTAGAACTAGGGTTTGGGCTAGGGTTATCATTAAGTTTAGGGTTAGAGTTAGGGTAATATGTAGGCTTAGAGATAGGTTTAGCAATAGGGTGAAGCTTAGGATTAGGGCTAGGGTTAAGGTTAGGTTTAGGTTTAGACTATTGGTTAGTGTTAGGGATTAGGATAAGTTTAAGGGTTAGGGATTGAGCTAGTGTTTGAACTAGGACGAGGATTAGGGTCAGGTTAAGGGTTAGGGTTATGTGAGGGTTAGGGCTAGGTTTAGATAGAGTTAGACATAGGTTTTGGCTAGTATGGTGATGGCTAGTTTTAGGGTTAGTGATAAGGCTAAGTCTTGTGTTAGGGTTATGTGTTTTGTTAGGATAAGGTTTAGAGCTAGGGTTTGTGTTAGAGTAAGGTTAAGTGTTTGGTTTATGGTTAGGTTTATTGTTAGGACCAGCATTAGGACTAGGGTTTGGTTTAGGGGTAGGGTTAGTATTTGCATTAGGTTAAGGGTTATTATTAGGTCTACAACTAAGTTTTTGTTTAGGGTTAGGCCTAGAGTTATCACTAAAGGATTAAGTGTAGGTCTAGGTCTAGTGTTAGGGTAAAGTTTAGTTATAGGATTACAGGTAGTGCCAATTTAGGGTTTGGTTTAGGGTTCGGTTTAGACCTATGGTTAGTGTTAGGGTGAGAATAAAGGTCAGAGTTAGGGTTTGGGATAATGATAGAGCTAGATGGAGGATTGGGTTTAGGACTAGTAATAGAGTTAGGTTTTGGGTTAGGCTAAGATTTAGGTTTAGAACTAGGGTAGCTTTAGGGTTAGAGTTTGGCTTAGGGTAAGTGATAGTGTTAGCACTAGTGTTAGGGCTAGGGTTAGGGTTAGGCTTAGAGCTATGGTTAGTTTCAGGGTTAGGGTTAAAGCTAGCATTAGAGCTTGGATTAGGGCTAGGCTAGGTTTTGTGTTAGCTTTAGGGCTATGGCTAATGTAAGAACTATGGTTACAATTAGGGCCAGTTTTAGGGTTAGTTTTATTTATAGGTTTAGTGTTTGGTTAGGTTTATGGTTAGGGTTATGTATAGGGTAATGGATAAGTAAGGGTTAGTGAATGTTTTAGGGTTAGGCAGAGGGTTATTATTAGGGTTAGGATAAAGGTTAGGGTTAGGGTAATGGATAGGGTTAGAGCTAGAGTTAGGGCTAGGGTTATGGTTAGTGTTAGTGCTAGGGTTAATGTTAGGTTTAGGGTTAGTGCAGGGATTAAAGATAGGGTTAGGTTTAGGATAAGGGTTAGGACTTGGTTTAGGTTTAGAATTAGGGTTAAAGCTGGGGTTGGGACTTGCATTAGGGCTAGATTTTGGGTAACATTAGAGCTACTGTTAGGAATATAGCTCATGTAAGTACTAGGGTTATGATTAGGGCTAATTTTAGGTTTACAGTTAGGTCTAAGTCTAGTTTTATGGTTAGCTTCAAATTCAGGGTGTTGTTTTGAGCTAGGGTTAGTGTTCAGTTCAGAGTTATGTTCAGGGTTAGTTTTAGGGTTGGAGATAGGACTCGAATTAGGGGTAGGCTTAGGGCTAGATGTAGGGTTAGGATTTGGTTTAGGTTAAGGGTTAGGGTTAGTGATATGGCTCATTATATTTTAGGGCTAAGGATAAAGTTAAGTATAATTTTACAATTAATGTTAGTGTTATTGCTAGTGATAGGTTGAGTTTAGGCTTAGGGTACATTTAAAGTTATGATTCATTCTAGGGTTAGGGCTATGGCAAGGGTTAGGGCTAAGTTTAGGTCTAGTGTTTGAGTTATGGTAAGGGGTAGGGTTAGAACTAGGAATAGAGCTAGGGCGATAGTTAGAGTTAGTCTTAAGGTAGGGTTATGTTTAAGTTTAGGGCTAAATTAGGGATAGTAATATGTCTTGGATTGGTGTTAAGTTTAGGACTAGGGTTAGGGCTATGTTTAGGATTAGGTTTAGGTTTAGGTTTAGGGGAAGGAATAGGGTTATAGCTATGTTAAATGCTAGGGCATTAAAGAATTAAGTTTAGGTGTAGGGTTAGATTTGTGTTAGAATTAAGGCTAGATTTGGGGGTAAGATGAAGGCTAGGGTTTGTGTTAGGGTTAGGGCACATTTTAGGGATAGGGATAATGTCAGATTTAGGATTATGGCTAGTGATATTTATAAGGTTCAGTTCATGACTTTGTCCAATGTTATTTTAAGGTAAGGGCCATATAAAGAGAAAGGTATATTTTCAGGGTCAGGTTCAGGTTTCGGGTTTCTGTTAGGTTAATTATTAGGGTTAAGGCTCAATTTTGTATTAGGGTTAGAATTAGGGTTAGGTTTATGGATAGGTTTAGGCTAGGGTTATGGTTTGGGTTAGGTTTAGGGTACACGTTAGATTTTGATCTAGGATTAGTTCTAGAGTGAGGGTTAGGTTTAGGATTATGTCTAGGGTAAGATTTAGGTTTAGGTTTAGGGTTAATGTTATGGTTAGGGCTAAGGTTATCTTTAGAGTTAGGTTAATGGATAGGATTAGATATCAGGTTAGGGATAGGGGTAGTTTTAGGTTAAGGTTTAGTGTTAGGGTTAGGGCTAAGATTATCATTAGAGTTAGGGTAATGGATAGGATTAGATGTCAGGTTAGGTTTAGGGATAGTTTCAGGTTTAGTGTTAGTGTTAGGGTTAGGGCTAAGGTTAGTATTAGAGTAAGGGTTAGGGTATTATCTAGGGTTAAGGCTACAATGATGGTTAGGTTTAGGGTTAGGTTTAGGATTAGGTTTAGAATTAGGATTAGAGCTAAGTTTATCATTAAGGATAAGTTTTGGTTTAGGGTAGTGGATAATTTGAGGAATAGTATTAGGGTTAGGGTTAACCTCATTATTAAGGCTAGGATTAGGATTAGGTTTAGGGATAGCATTATGGTTATATTTTGGTTTCAGTTTTGGTTTCTATCTAGGGTTAGGTTTAAGTAGAGGGTTAGGGTTAGAGTTAGGGTTAGGCTTAGGGTAAGGGATAAGGTTAGGGTAGGGTTAGGAGCTAGATTTAGGCCTATGATTAGGGCTAGGTTTTGTGTTAGATTTAGAGCTGCTTTTAGTGCTATGATTTGGGTTTATGATTAAAACAAGAATGAAGGCTAGGGTTAGGATTAGTAATAGGGTTAGTGTTTGGGTTAGATGTATGACTAGTTTTAGGAGTAGGGTTAGCATTAGGATTGGGGTTTGGCTAGTGTAAAAGATAAGGTTAGAGCTAGGGTCTTGGTTAGGTTTAGGGCTAGTGTTAGGGTTAGGGTTAGGGTTAAAGCTAGGGTTAGGTCTCAGATTCAGGCTAGGTTTTGGTTAACATTAAGTTTAAGGTTATGGCTAATGTACAGTCTAGATTTATGGTTAGAACTAGTTTTAGAATTAGGGTTAGGACTAGGTAGTGAAAGGGTAAGGTTTAGGTATAGGGTAATGTTTAGAGGTACAGTTAGTGTTAATGTCAGAGACAGGTTCAGAGGCAGTTTTGGGTTAATATTAGGACTCGAATTTGGGCTAGGCTTAGGGCTAGATATGAGGTTAGGGTTTGGTTGAGGTAAAAGTTTAGAGTTAGTGTTATGGCTCAGTTTTGTCTTAAGGATAAGCCTATGCTTAGTACTAGTTTTAGGATTAGTTTTAGAGTTAGGGCTAGTGTTAGGGTTAGGTTTAGGTGTAGAATTTGGGTTAGATTTAGAGTTAGATTTAGATCTAGGGTTAGGTAAGGTGTAAGGTTAGGGCTAGGGTTATTCTAGGCATAAGGCTAAAAATAAGGTTATGGTAAGTGGTAGGGTTAGAATTAGGGCTAGGGCTAGGGAGAGAGTTATTGTTAGTCTTAAAGCTAGGGTTACAGTTAGGTTTAGGATTAGAACTAGGGTTAGTGTTAGGGTTAGTTCCAGGGTTAAGATTAGGTCTAGTGTTAGTGTTAGGGTTAGGGTTTGGGTTAAGTTTAGGGTAAGTGATGGGGTTATTACTAGTTTTAGGGTGAGGGAAAACGTTAGAATTAGGATTAGGATTAGGTTATTATTTTAGAGTCAGAATAAGTGTTAGGCTAGGTTTTGGGCTAGGATGAGAGCAAGTTTCGTGTTAGGGTTAGGTTTAGGATTAGGGCTAGGGCTAATGTCAGGACTAGGGTTAGAGTTATGGATAGGTTTCAGGTTATGTTTATGGTTAGGTCCAGTATAAGGGTTAGATTTAGGGTCAGGGTCAATTTACAGCTATGTGTATTATTAGGGTAAGAGTATGGCTTAAGATTTGGTTTAACTTAAGGTTTCGGTTTAGGGCTTGAATTTGCATTAGGGTTAGAGTTAAGGTTAGGTTAATTAATAGGCTTAGGATTAGGATTCAGGTTAGTTTTAGGGTACTGGATAGGTTTAGGGATTGCAATAGGGTTAGGGTTAAGCCTATGGTTAGCTTTAGTGTTAGGATTATGTTTAAGGTAAAGGATAGAATTAGAGCTAGGGTTAGGGATAGGGTTATGGTTAGGATTAGGGCTAGGGTTAGGATAGTGGATATAATTAGAGCTGTGGTTAGGGCTATGTTTAAGGTTAGAATTAGGGCTAGTGTTAGGTTATGGTTTGGGATAAGGCTAGGGTTATGTTAAGGGTAAAGTTTAGGCTTTCACCAAGGGTTAGTTCTAAAGCAAGGCTTAGGGTTATGGTTAGAACTAGGGATAGGTTTAGGGTTACACTTAGGGTTATGTTCAGGCCTAGGATTAGGGCTAGTTTTTGTGTTAGTTTAAGTCTAGGATTAGGGCCATGGGTAATGTAAAATCTAGGGTTATGATTAGGGCTACTTTTATTGTTAGGGTTATGGCTAGGTCTAGTTTTAGGATTAGGTTTTGGTTTAGGTTTAGCTTTGGAGCTAGGATTATGTTAGGGTCAGGGCCAGTGTTAAGTTATAGTTAGTGTTGGGGTTAGTGCCAGAATTAGGACTAGGGTTAGGTTTAGGGGTAGGATTAGTATTTGGGTTGGTTTAAGGGTTACAGTTAGGGCTAGGGCTAGGTTGTTGTTCAGGTCTAGGTCAAGAGATATGGCTAGATTTAGGATTAGTATTAGGTCTAGGGTTAGTGTTAGGTTTAGGTTTAAGTATAGGAATACCAGTTTAGGTTTAAGTATAGGATTAGGGTTAGGTTTCCGGTTAGGGTTAGTTTTAGACCTACAGTTAGTGTTAGGGTCAGAATAAGTATCATTGTTAGGGTTTGGGTTCGGGTTATGGTTAGAGCTAGAACGAAGTTTAGAGTTAGGACTAGTAACAGGGTTAGGGTTTGTGTTGGGCTATGAATTAGGGTTAGGACTAGGATTAGATTTGATTAAAGGTTTAGCTTAAGGTAATGAGAAGGGTAAGAGCTAGGATTAGAGTTAGGGTTAGGGTATTGGTTAGGGCTACTTTTAGGGTTAGGGTTTAAATTAGTGTTAGAGCTCACATTAGGGCCAGGTTTGGGGTTAGGTTGGAGCAAGTGTTAGGCCTACAACTAATGTTTGAACCAGGGTTATGATTAGGGCTACTTTTTGGGTAAGTGTTATGGCTAGGTCAAGTGTTACAGTTAGCGTTAGGGTTAGTGTTAGCATGATGTTTAGACCTGGGTAAGTGTTAAGGTCAGGGTAAGTGTTTGGGTTATAGTTAGGGTTAGGGTTAAACCCAGAATTATCACTAGAGTTAGGTCTAGGTGTAGGGTTACTGTTTGTGTTAGGTTAATGTTTATCATTAGGGCTAGGGCTAGGTTTTTGTTTATGTCCAGGGCTAGAGATATGGCTAGATTTAGGATTAGGTTTAGGTCTAGGGATAGTGTAAGTGTTAGGTTTAGGAATAGATTTATTTCCAGTGCTAGTTTTAGGGTTTAGTATAGGGTTAGGGTAAGGTTTAGACCTACGGTTACCTTTAGAGTCAGAATAAGTGTCAAGTTTAAGTTATGAATAAGCTAGAATAAGGGCTAGGGTTAGCACTAGTAATAAGATTAGGGTTTGGGTTAGGCTAAGGATTAGGGTTAGGCCTAGGGTTAGCATTAGAGTTAGAGTTAACTTAGGATGAGTGATAGTATCAAAACTAGGGTTAGGGCTATGTTTAGGTTTAGGGTTAGGGCTAGTGTTAGCTTTAGATTTAGGGTTAAATCTAGGGTTAGGTCTTGCATTAAGGCAAGGTTTTGGTTAGAGTTAGGGCTAGGTTTAGAGTTATGGCCAATGTATTGACTAGGGTTTCGATTTGGGCTACTTATAGGATTGGAGTTAAGACTAGGTCTGGTGGTATGATTAGGTATATCATTAGGGTGATATTTAGAGCTAGGTTTAGTGTTAGCCTCAAATTTAAGGTCAGAGTAGTTTTAGGGTTCGGGTTTGGACTCGAATTAGGGCTAGGGTTAGCGCTAGGTGTAGGGTTAGGTTTTGGTTTAGGTTAAGTTTTAAAGTTAGGGCTATGGCTCAGTTTTGTTTTATGGCTAGGGCTATGGATATTGCTGGTTTTAGGCTTAGCATTAGGTTTAGGGCTCATGTTATTTTTAGGTTTAGGCTTAGGGTTAAAGTTAGATTAAATTTAGGATTAAATCTAGGATTAGGTCTAGGGCTAAGGATAGGGCTTGTGTTAGGTCTTGGTTTATGGCTAGGATTAGGGTTATGGTAAGGGATAGGGTTAGAACTAGAAATAGGGTTAGGGTGAGAGTGAGAGTCAGTCTTATGGCTAAGCTTAGTGTTTGGTTAGGTATAGGGCTTAATTATGGCTAAGAATAGGGCTAGGTTTATCATTATGTTTAGGCCTGGTGTTAGTTTTAGGCTTAGAATTAGGTTTAGTGTAAGTGATGGGGTTACAGCTAGGGATAGGGCTAGGGTGAAGGTTAGATTTAGGTTTAGGGCTAGGGTTTCCTTCGAGTTATGATTAAGGCTAGTTTTAAGGCTAGGATGAGGGCTAGGGTTTATGTGAGTGTTAGGGCTATGCTTAGTTTTAGGGCAAATGTCAGATCTAGGGTTACGTTTAGGTATAATTTTAGGGTTAGGTTTATGGCTATGCTTAGTGTAAGTGTTAGGTTTAGGGGAAGGATCAAGTTTAGAGCTAGGGGTATTATTAGGGTTAGGGTAAAGTTTAGTGTTTTCTTTAGGTCAGGGTTTAGGGTTAGGGATTGATTTACCATTAGGTTTAGGGTTACTGTAATTGTAGTGTTTGGTTTAGGGTTCAGGTGAGATTAGCATAATTGATAGGTTTATGGTTAGGGATAGGGTTAAATTTAGGCCTAGTGTTAGCATTAAAATTAGGGTTATGTTTATGGTAATTCATAGGGTTAGAGCTCAATTTAGGGCTAGGGTTATGGATAGGATTAGGCTACAATTAGATTTAGAGTTATGGGTTTGGTTTGTGTTAAGTTTAGCGATAGAATTATGGCTAGGGAAAATGTCAGATCTAGGGTTATGGTTATGGTTATTTTTAGGGTTAGGATTATGGCTAGGTCTAGTATAAAGGTTAGGTTTAGGAGTAGGGTCAAGGTTAGAGCTAGGTATATTTTTATGGGAAGGGTCAGAGTTAGGGTTTGGTTTAGGTTAAGGTTTAGGTTTAGGGCTTGAATTAGCATTAGGGTTAGGGTTAGAGTAATGATAGGGTTAGGTTTAGGGTTCAGGTTAAGTTTAGGTTAATGAAATAGGTTGGGGTTAGGGATAAGTATAGAGTTAGGCCAAGGGTTACAATTTGAGTTATGGTTATGATTAGGCTTAGAGCTAGTGATAGGGATAGTGTAATGGTTAGAATTCTGGCTCATGCAAGGGCAACGTTTAGGGCTAGGTTCTGGGTTAGGGCTAGGGTTAGGGTAAGGGTTAGGGTTAAACCTAGGGTTAAGGCTCAGATTAGGGCCTGGTTTGGGGTTTGGTTAGTGGTAGGGTTAGGACTCTGACTAATATATGAACTAGTGTTACAATTAGTGCTAGTTTTAGGTTCAGGTTAAGAGTTAGGGCTAGATTTAATGTTACGGTTAGGTTTAGGGTTAGGGTGATGTTTAGAGCAAGAGTTATTGTTAGGGTCACTGTCAAAGTCAGCGTTAGTTTTAGGTTTAGGGTTAGAACTCCAATTATGACTAAAGTTAGTACTAGGTTTACGGTGAGTGTTTGGTTTAGGTTAAGGATTAAGAATATAGGTTGCTTTTGTATTAGGTGTATGGGTACGGTTACGGCTAAATTATGGTTTAGCATCAGGGTTAGGGCTAGTGTTAGGTTGAGGTTTAGGCTTAGAGTTAGGGTTAGATTTAGAGTTAGGCTTAGATTTAGGGTTAGGGCTAGGGCTATGGCTAGGGTTAGGGCAAGGTTTAGGGTTATGGTAACGAATATGATTAGAAATAGGGATATGGCTAGGGTGAGAATTAGAGTTAGTCTTAATAGTTTTCTTATGGTTAGGGTTAGGGTTAGGGCTAAATTAGGGCTAGGCCTAAGGCTGGGGTTAGGGCTAGGGTTAGGGCTAAATTAGGGCTAGGATTAGGGCTATGGTTAATGATAGGGTTAGGGCTAAATTAGGGCTAGGATTAGGGCTAGGGTTAATGATAGGTTTAGGGCTAAATCAGGGCTAGGATTAGGGCTAGAGTTAGGAATATGTTAGGGCTAAATTATGTCTAAGATTAGGGCTAGGGTTAATGTAAGGGTTAGGGCTAAATTAGGGTTAGTATTAAGGCTAGAGTAAGTGTTGGGGTTAGACCAAGTTGTTGGGCTAGAGTTAGGGTTAGCGGTGTTAAGGTTAAGTTTAGCAAAATGGGTGGGTTATAGCTAGCTTTATGGCTAGGGTGAGGGTTAGAATTAGAATTAGGCCTATGGTTATTGTTAAGTTTCAGATTAAGGCTCGGTTTAGGGCTAGGTTAAGCACTAGGGTTCCTGTTAGGGTTATGGCTAGAACCAGGTCTGGAGCTAATACCCAGTCTAGGGTTAATGTTTTAAGTTAGTTTTAGGGTTAGGTTATGGCTAGATCTAGCATAAGAGTTAGGTTGTGTTAAAGGTCAGCATTAGCACTAGGGTTATTATTAGGGTCAGTGTCAGGGTCAGGGTTGGCATTTGGTTTAGTACAAAGTTTAGAGTAAGGGCTCAAATTAGCATTAGTGTTAGGTTTAGGGTCAGCATAATGGATAAGTTTTAGTTTAGGCTTCAGTTAATGTTTAGAGGAATGGATGGGTTAGGTTTAGCAATTGGGTTAGGGTTATGTTTAGTGTAATGCATAGGTTTATAGCTAGGGTTATGTCTAGGTTATGGTTTGGATTAAGTTTAGGATTAGGGCTAGGTTTAGGGATAGGGCTGGGTTGTTATTTAAGGTAAGTTTTAGGGTTAGGGTAATTGTTAGGTTTAGAGCTAGGGATATTTTTAAGTTAGGGTAAGTGTTAGTGTTTGAGCTAGGGTTAGGGCTAGGGTGAGGGTTAGGTTTAGGTTTAGGTCTATGTTTACATTTATGTTTAGAGTTAAGATTAGTGTTAGGGATAGAGTTTTAATTAGAGGTAGGTTAAGTGTTAGGGTAATGGATATGGTTAGAGCTAAAGTTCAGGCTAGGTTTAAAGTTAGGATTAGAATTAAGGTCAGGGTTAGGGTTTAGGATAGAGCTAAGGTTATGTTATTATAACAGTTAGGCTTTGAGCTAGGGTTAAATCTACAGCGAGGCTTAGGTTAGGGGTAGGTTTAGGGATTGGGTTAGGCTGAGGGTTATGCTTAGAGCTAAGCATAGAGCTTAGGGTTAGCATGAGAATTAGAACTAGGGTTAGGTTAAGTTTATCTATGGTGTTAGTGTTAGTGCAAGGGCTAGGATTTGCGTTAACATTTTATGTTAGGTTTAGGACAATGCATAATATATGAACTAGGGTTATGTTTAGGGCTAGTTTTAGGGTTAGGATTATGGCTACATCTAATGTTAGGTCTAGATTTTGGGTTAGTGTCAGGTTTAAAGCTAGGTTCAGTGTAAGAATCACAGTCAGTTTTGTGTATAGGGTTAGGTTTAGGCTTAGAGCCAGATTTAGCACTAGGTTTAGGTCTAGTGGTAGGGTAAGTGTTCGGTTTAGTTTATCAGTTATTGTTAGGGCTAGTGTTATGTTTTGTTTAGGTCTAGGACTAGAGTTATAACTATATTTAGGTTTATCTTTGGGTCTATAGGTAAAGGGTTACCAGTAGGGCTAGTGTTAGGATTTGGTTTAGTGTTAGGGTCAGGTTTAGACCTAGGGTTACTGTTAGGGTCAGATGAGAGTCAGAGTTATGTTTAGAGGTAGAATGATGGCTAGGGTTAAGACTACTATTATGGTTAGGTTTTAAGTTAGGCTAAGGATTAAAATTAGAATTAGGGTTAGCATTTGGGTTAGGGTTTGCCTTAGTGTAAGGAATAGGGTTAGAGTTAGGCTTAGAACTATTGTTAGGGTTAGGGTTAGGACTAGTATTAGTGTTAAAACTAGGGTTAAGTCTCAGATTAGGGGTAGAATTTTTTTAGGATTAGGGCTATGTTTAGTACAATGAATAATGTATGAACTACGGTTATGATTAAGGCTAGTTTTAGGTTTAGGTTAAGGCTAGAAATAGTGTTAGGGTTAATTTAAGGTTAGGGTGATTTTTAGAGCTAGGATTAATGTTACGGTCAGTGTCAGGGTTAGGGTTAGATTTAGAGTTAATTTTAGGGCTAGTTGTAGGGTTAGGGTTTGATTTAGGATAAGGGTTAGGATTAGGGCTATGGCTTGGTTTTGGTTTATTGTTAGGGCTAGGGATAGTGCAAGTTTTACAATTAGCATTATGGTTAGGGGTAGTGTTAGGATTTTGTTTAGGCTTATTTTTACAGTTATATTTACAGTTGTTTTAGATTTAGAATTAGTGTTAAATCTATGGTTAGGATTAAGGCTAAGGATAGAACTAGGGCTAGGGCTATGGCAAGAGTTAGAGTTAGTCTTATGGCTTGGTTTAGGGTTAGGATAGGATTAAATAAAGGCTAGGATTAGCACTAGGCTTTGTGTTAGGCCTAGGTTTAGGATGAGGGTTAGGGTTAGGTTTAGGGTTATGGTTAGTTATTAGGTACAGGATAAAGTAATAGGTAGATTTAGGGCTAGGGTGAAGAATAGAATTAGGATTAGGGCTCGGGTTATGGTTCGGGTTAGGATTAAGCCTAGGTTTAGGGCTAGGATTAGAGTTAGGGCTAATTTAAAGCCTAGTGTTACAGTTAAAAATAGTTTTAGTGTTAGGTTTATGGCTACATCTAGTGTAAGGGCTAGGTTTATGTTTAAGATCAGGTTTACAGGTAAGTGTACTCTTAGGGTCAGGGTCGCGATTAGTGTTTTGGATAGGTTAATGTTTAATGTTAGGTCTCAAATTAGCATTAGCGTTAGGATTAGGGTAAAGATGGTGTTAGGTTTAGGTTTCAGGTTAGGTTTAGGGTAATGGATAGGTTTAGGATTTGGGATACAGTTAGTTTTAGGCCCAGGTTTAGCATTAGGTTTATGGTTATGGTTAGTGTTATGGATAGGGTTAGATATAGGGGTACAGCTAGTATCAATGTTATGAGTTTTGATAGGGTTATGCTTAGGGTTAGATCTAGGATTATGGCTAGGGTTATAGTTTTGGTTAGTGATATGGTTAGGGTTAAGGTCAGGTTTAGAGCTAAGGGTACTATTAGGGTCAGGGTCGATTAGTATTTTGGATACTTTAGTGCTGAATATTAGGTCTGAAATTAGCATTAGAAGTAGGATTATGGTAAAGATGGTGTAAGGTTTAGGTTTCAGGTAAGGTTTAGGGTAATGGATAGGGTTAGGATTAGGGATACAGTTAGGTTTAGGCCCAGGTTTATCAGTATCATGGCTAGGGCTAATATCAGGTCTAGGGTTTTGCTTAGGGATAGTTTTAGGGTTAGTTTTATGGCTATGTCTAATGTAAGGTTTAGTTATAAGGTAAGAGTGAGGTTTAGAGCTAGGGTTATTATTAGGGTCAGTGTCAGTGTTAGGGTTTGGTTTAGGATTGAGTTTAGGGTTAGGGCTTGAATTAGCATTAGGGTTAGTTTTAGGATAATGATTGGATAAGGTCTAGGATTCAGGGTAGGTTTAGGGTAATTGATAAGTTTGGGGATAGTGATATGTTAAGGGTTAGGTCTAGGGTTAGCATTAGAGTAAGGTTTATGTTTAGGGTAATGATATATTTATACTTAAGGTTAGGGCTACGGTTAATGTTAGGATTATTTCTTGATTTGGGGTTAGCTTGAGAATTAGAACTAGGGTTAGGTTAAGTTTATCTATGGTGTAAGTGTTAGGTTCTTATCTAAAGATTGGGCTAGGCTGAGAATTAGGTTCAGGATTATTTCTAGGGATAGGATTACAGTAGATTTTGGGTTAGGGTTAGGGTTAGGATTAGACCTAGGATTAGTTTTAATGTCAGTAGAAGGCTCAGGGTTAGTGCTAGTGTTTTGAATAGGGTTAGATCTACAATGAGTGCAATGGTAAGGGATATTAGTAGGGTTAGTGTTTTGGTTGGCCTAAGGATTAGTGATAGGTCTAGGGTTACCCTTAGGTTTAGGTTTTTGCTTTGGTAAGGGATTTTTAAAGCTAGGATTATGGATATGGATATGGATACAGTTTGGGTTAAAGGTAGGTTTAGGTCTCGGATTAGGTCTAGGTCTTGTGTTAGGATTAGGGCTAGTGTTATTGCAATGGCTAATGTAAGAACTAGGCTTAGTTTTATTGTTAGGGTATGGGTTAAGTTTAGTGTTAGGGTTAGCTTTAAGGTTAGGGTGATATTTATAGTTATGTGTCATGTTAGAATAGGATTCAGGGTAAAGCTTAGGTTTAGGGTTAGAGTTACGACTCAAATTAGGGCTAGGGTTACTGTTATTGTTCAGTTTATGGTGAGGGCAGTGTTTAGAGCTAGGTTGAGTGTTAGGACATGAGTCAGGGTCAGTGTTGGTTTTAAGGTTAGGGTTAGAATTCGAATTAGGGCTAGGTTTAGGTCTAGTTGTAAAGTTAGGATTTGGTTTAATTTAAGTTTTAGGTTTAGGGCTCATACTCGGTTTTGTTTTAGTCCTAGAGTTAGGGTTAGGGCTAGTGTTAGTGTTAGGCTTAGGCTTAGGGTTAGGCTTAAATGTGGAATTAGGGTTAGATCTAGGATTAGGGCTAGAACTAAGGATACTGCAAGGGTTATGGCTATGTGTATGATTATGGTAAGGGATAGGTTTAGAACTAGGAATAGGCCTAGGGCTAGAGTTAGTCTTAGGGCTAGAATTAGGATTAGGGATAGAGATAGGGCTAAATTAGGGATAGGATTAGGGTTAGGTTTAGTGTTTAGTTTAAGTCTAGGGTTAGGGTTAGGGTTAGGGTTAGAGTTTAGAATTAGAGTTTAGAGTTTATGTTTAGCTTTAGGGCAAAGTTTGTGGAAATGGAAGGCTTTATAGCTAGGTTTAGAGGTAGGGTGAGGGTTAGAATTAGGGTTAGGGCTGTGGTTAGGTTTAGGGTTATGATTAAGGCTAGATTTAGGGCTAGGATGAAGACTGTTTTTTTTTTTTTTTTGGGGGGGGGTGTTTTGCCGAGGATTAGTGCTGGGGCTAACTTCAGGTCCAGAATTATGGTTAAAGATAGTTTTAGAGTTAGGATTATGGGTAGGTCTAGTGTAAAGTTTAGGTTTAGATTTAGCCTCAGGTTTAGAGCTAGGGGTATTATTAGGGTCAAGTTCTGTGTTAGGGTTTGGGACAGGTTAAGGTTGAAAGATAGAGCTTGAACAAGCATTAGGGTTAATGTTAAGGTTATGGTAATGGATAGAATTATAAATCAGTTTATTGCCAGGTTATGGTTATGATAAAAGCTAGGTTTTGGGTTAAGTGAGTGCAGGGTTAGGGTTATGGCTAATGTAAGTACTAGGGTTATGATTATGGCTAATTTTATTGTTTTATGGCTAGGTTTACTGTTAGGTTTAGGTTTAGAGTTAGGATGATGTTTAGACCTTGGGTTACTGGTTATTGTCAGAGTAAGTGTCAGGGTTAGTTTTTGGTTTCGGCTTAAAACTGGAATTAGGGCTGGGATTAGGACTAGTTATAGTGTTAGACCTTGGTTTAGGTTAATGGTTAGGTTTAGAGCTTTGGCCCAGTTGGGTTAGATAAGTTTTTAGGATTAGTGTTATGGTTAGGGTTAATCTTAGATTTAGGCTTAGGGTTTGGTTTAGGGTTAAATTTAGAGTTAGGTTTTTATCTAAGGTTAGTGCTAGGGCTAAGGATATGGCAAGGGTTAGTACTAGGATTTTGGATAGAGTTAGGTTTATAGAAAGAGCTAGGATTAGAACAGGTGATTGGGCCAGTTTGAGAGTTAGAGTTATACTTAGGTCTAGGGTTAGTGTTAGCGTTAGGGATAGGGATAAATTATGGCTAGGGTTAGTGTTAGGGCTAGGATTAGGGCTAGCTTTAGACTTAGCATCAGGGTTAGGGCTGGTTTTAGGCTTAGGCATTGAGTTAGGGTTAGATTTAAAGTTAGGTTTCAATCTAGTGTTAAAGCTATGGCTAAGGATGGGCAATTGTGATTACAAGGGTCAGGGTTAGTGTTAGGATTATGTTTAGGGTAAGGGATGCAGTTTTGGGTAGGTTTAGGGCTGTGGCAATGGTTAGTATTAGGGTTAGGTCTTATTTAGAGTTAGGGTTATTATTAAGGCTAGGATTAGTTCTTTTGTTAGGGTTAAGGTGAGGGTTAGAACTAGGATTAGGTTTAGTGTTATGTTTAGCCTAAGGGTTAGTTTCTGAGCTATGGTTAGGGCGAGGCTGAGAGTTAGGTTCAGAATTAGGTCTAGGGATATGATTATGGTAACTTTTGGGTTAGGTTTGGGGTTAGGGTTAGACCTAGGTTTAGAGTTAGGGTCAGTATAAGGGCCATAGTTAGGGTTAGGGTTTGGGATAGTGTTAGCACTTAAATGAAGTGTAGAGTAAGGACTATTAATAGGGTTTGATTTTGTTTAGTCTAAGGACAAGGGATAGGTTTAGGGTTATTCTTAGGTTTAGGGTTTCACTTAGGGTAAGTGATTGATTTAGATCTAGGTTTAGGGCTATAGTTAGGGTTAGACTTACAGTTAAAGCTAGGTTTAGGGATCGGATTAGGACTAGTTTTGTGTTATAGTTAGGGCTAAGATTAGGGATATGGCTAATGTAAGAACTAAGGTTACCATTAGGGTTAGTTTTAGGGTTATGCTTACGGGTAAGTTAAGTGGTAGGGTTAGGTTTAAGTTTATGGTAATATTTATAGCTAATATTCTTGTTAGGATAGGAGTCAGGGTCAGGGTTAGTTTTATAGTTAGCATTGATACTCAAATTAAGTCCACTGTTAATGTTAGTGTTCAGCTTGAGTTTCAGGCGGTTTTTAGAGCTAGGGTGTGTGTTAGGATATGAGTCAGGGTCAGGATTATTTTTAAGGTGAGGCTTAGGACTCGAATTAGGGCTAGGTTTAGGTCTAGTTTTAGTGTTAGGGTTTGGTTTAAGTTAAGGTTAAGGGTTTAGACTATTGTTCAGTTTTGGTTCATTGCTAGGATTATGGTTAGGGCCAGATTTACGATTATCATTAGGATTAAGGCTGGTTTTAATGTTAGGCTTAAGGTTAGATTAAGTGTTATGGTCAGGGCTGGGACTATCTTTAGGGAAAGTGCTAGTGTTAGGTTTACAATAGTGTTTAGCAATAGAATAGGCCTAGGGCTAGGGCAAGAATTAAACTTTATCTTAGGGCTAGGAATTGGATAGGATTAGAGATACAACCAAATTAGGGCTAGGATTAGGGCTAGGTTTTGTGTTTAGCTTAAGCCTAAGGTTAAGGTTAGTGTTAGGTTTAAATTTAGGGTAAGGGATGACATTATAGCTAGGTTTAGAGGTAGGGTTAGGGTTAGAATTAGGGTTAGGTGTAGGGCTAGATTTAGGGTTATGATTAAGGCTAGGTTTAGTGCTAGGATGAGGACTAGGTGTGTTTTTAGTATTAGGGCTAGGATTATGTCTAGAGCTAATTTCAGGTCCAGAATTATGGTTAAAGATAGTTTTACGATTAGGTTTATGACTAAGTCTAGGCTAAGGATTTGATGTTGGGTCATGGTCAAGTTTAAAGCTTGGGGTATTATTAGGTTCAAGGTCTGGGTTAGGTTTTGGGATAGGTTCAGGTTTCAATTTTGGGCTTGAGTTAGTTTTAAGATTATGGTTAGGGTAATAATAGGGTTAGGTTTAGGATTCAGGTTAGGTTTAGGGTAAAGTAATTGTTAGGATTCAGGATAGAGTTAGGTATATACCATGTGACCAGAGCACTGGTTTTATCAAAGAGGTTCTTGGCATATAAGTTAGCTAGTGAGATCAAAATAAACACACAGACTCAATTACCTTTTTCTATGAACAGGTCCGAATCGGCTCCCACCTCTCTGACTCACACCTGGAACCACTGGGTAGGGCAGCAAGGATTACTTAGGGCTAGCAGGAGAGAGAGGTGGAGCATGCCAGGGAGTGGCCTTTTATTGGAAAACAAGAATATCAGGGGAGAATTCCATCCAATGAAGGTTTAGGGGGGAAGCACTCCAAGGTCAGGTTCAGTGATTGGCCTCTGGGTCAGTGGTCAGTCACATCCCCACACAGACAGGCTCTCTCACCAGGAGCGGGTCAGGAAAGCTCCAACACAGTTTAGCCAGAGCACCTCACACCCAATCCGGGAGTTGCCCAATCGCGTGTGAGAATGGCTCCCCATATATCCCTCCTTTTTTTTTTCCTTAAAAATGAGGCGGTGGTTCACTCTTTGGAGTTTCTGTATTCTTGTTTTGAAGACTCACCATCCTATAATTACAACACAAAAGACAATTAACAGCAAAGAAAATAATCCAATAATGTACCAGGCTGAGTGTTTAAGAATATTTCCAGGGTTAAATCCATTTAACTCCTTCAATATTTGGTTAGACAAAGAAGAAGGATCTGATAATTTAGCTCTATTATTTTGAATGTCTTGGATATGGTGATGAAGTTCCAGAATACCCAAGCTATTATTACTATTTTGCCAAATAACTAACAAATGGTTTTTAACTTTCTCCCAATCCCAGACAGAAGCATTGTACTTGGCAGCTGTAACACACACACATTTATAATTTGCATGGCATTTAAGACTTTCTTTAAATTTTAAGGCTGAAATTTCATTACCTATGTATGTAACAGTCACCTCTAAGATGCTTAATTTAGTCTCAATCCTTTCATCAATATTTACTTGATTATGCAGAGCCTTGGAAGTATTTTGAGTTAAATTATTAAGAAATTTTGCATTCTGAATATTTTGAGACAATGTCAGAGATGCAGAGACAGTGGAGGCAATAAAGCAGACTAGTGTCAAAACACCAACAATTATAATTCCAATAGCACACTTAGGTCTTGCTAGCTGGGCAAGAATTTGCTGCAAGACTTGTTAACCAGTATCAGCATACCATGGCTCTGAAATATTAGCAGGTAATAAAACAAAAGAGGGCTGATGAAGTGTCAGCACCCCTTTTCCTCCATTATACCTAGTAATACAATTGGTTAGGTTACATTTGTTACAAGTAACAATATATCTGTCATTTATCCATTTAACTTTTACATTTCCAATAATTAAAACATAAGGAGATTGGACACAGGCTTGTAAGCCACAGCAAGATCCCTCCTTACAGTTCTTGCCAATAAATTTTGGTAAAGGCTTGTCTGTAAAATGTTAGAATTATGAGGCAGCAATTAAGCATCAAACATCCTTTGGAATACCACCCTCACTGTAAGTCAAAATATTACTAACAAATCCTGCAGGTGTCATAGCAGAATTTCTTTGTAATTGTCGCATCAATTTTTGGAGACCAGTATAAAATATACCCACTATCTTTAGACACATTGTGTTTTACAGGAAAAGTATTTACACAATCCATCCATCTGGGAAAGGTGCCAATCTCAATTGTAGAACTGTTTGGATAGTGGGGTGTCCATGGAGGTTTTGCAGAAATGACTTGCTTGTTATGGGAAAGTCCCATCTTAATTACTGATCTAGTATAAGGTTTTAAGTCTCCATAAGTAGAATTATTTGTCAGTCTAGGTCCACCAATCACTGTCTTTTCCTCGAATGAATCTTTCAGACAGCCAGCATGTTTATCGTGGGACCAACACAAAGGTAATTGGGCACTGTAGCCAGAATAATTAAATCTAGTCACATGATTGGGAGTAATATGAGTATCTGTAAATCCTCCCATCATGAATGAATCATTAGTAAATACTGGAATAGATTCTCCAGTACACAGCTGGGTGTACCATGGGTGGATCTGGGATATATGTCCAGTAAGTTTCTATCTGATTTCCCTTTACCTGACAGCCCAGCAGGGCAATTACTGTTGCTACCATCATCACTGAGGTCCTGTTCTTTCCTAGGAGTCGAAGTATTTGGGAAGCCTCTGTTGTTATATTCTTTACATCTTCCCATGTAATCAGCTTTTTGGCTGGGTCAATCTGGTTTTTCTTCATCTTTTTCTGATATCTCTTTATTTTGAATGGGGGCTCCTCTGGGTCATCTTCAGTCATTTGAATCTCGGTTCTATCTCTTCCATGTCTGATTGCACATTCAGACACCCAAATAGGACAAAAAGCACTTTCTGGAAAGATACAAGCATGACCACTGCCCCACATAATCACTGGGTCTGGGCCTTTCCTTTGACCAATCTGTAAATCTTTGCACAAAACTCTGCCTAAATGGCCTGTTACTGAGGGAGACATTTGTCTCTCAGCAGCAGTGTGACCTTCTAAATCACAGTTTAAAAAAATTGAAAACAAACAAAGCATGATTGAGGCTATTTTGGGGAGTCATATCCCTGTCTCCCCCTTTTGATTTTTGTAATTGAAGCTTAATAGATAAATGAGCTCATTCCACAATGGCTTGACCTTGGGGGTCATAAGGAATTCCTGTTTTATGATTAATTTGAAACTCTTGGAAAAATTGTTGAAAAAAAGAGCTTACATAAGCTTGTGCATTATCAGTTTTAATCTGCAAAGGGCACCCTAACACAGAAAAAAGCTGCTAGGCAATGAGAAATTACATGTTGAACATTTTCCTTAGTATGAGCTGTGGCAAAAATAAATCTGGAATAAGTGTCCACTATGACATGCACATAACATTGCTTACCAAATTGAGGAATATGAGTTACATCCATTTGCCATATTTGATTTGGTTTTAATCCACGGTTCAAGGTCTTTATCCCCGATGGTGAAGATGGAGTGTGAATAACACACTTAGGGTATTGGCTTACAATTTGACGAGCTTGTCAAATTATTACCAGAGGGTAATATTAATTTTTTTTACATAAGCGAGAAGCATTTTGATGATGTAAGGAATGGGAAGCTTGTGCACAATCATATGAAGACATCTGATGAAAAAAGGCTAATAATTTATCATTTTTTTCATTACCTGAAACTAAGGGTCCTAGAAGATTAGTATGAGCTCATATGTGTCCTATGAAACATGGGTATTTTCACATTGGCACTGCCTTCTGTAAATTAAGAAATAATTTAAATAACTCTTGAAATGAAGTATACCCAATAACTGAAGTTTTAAAATTTTTGGTAACTCTGACTGCATATAAGCTGTCAGAATAAATATTAATAGGCTCATTTGAAAAGTAAATTAAGGCAAAAATCAGAACTTGAAGCTCTGCTCTTTGGGCAGAAGTATAAGAAGTTTGCATTACCTCTATGTGAACATGACTATAAAATTCTGCTTTACCTGAGCTTGAACCATCAGTGAACACCAATAAATCTTCATCTATAGGATGTGCACATACAATCTTTGGAAAAATAAGTGATGTTAATGATGCAAATTGAATAATCTTATCATGAGGTTAATGGCTATCTATCTGGCAGGGAAAATCAGCAAAAGCTATCTGCCATAAGCTGGAAGTTTGAAAAAGCCAATTAGTCTGTTGAACAGAAAATGGAATAATTATGATATCAGGCTCAGATCCAATTAATTGTAAAATCCTAGTTCTGCCTTTAATCACTAATTGAGCTATAGAATCATGAAAATTAATTAATGTTTTTTGAGGGGAGTAGGATAAATAAATCCACTCAGTAACTCCTAATATTTGCCCTATGGCTCCTGTTGGGGTATTCTCAGTTGGAAATATTAATAAATACACTATTTCTTTAGGATCAACTCTAGTGAGCTGTGCATTTTTAATTGCATTTTCAACTCTTTTTAAAGCTGTTTTTGCCTCTAAGGTTGGAGAAGGATTTCCTTTTAACATCTGAAATAAAGGACTTAACTCAGAAGTAGTTAGTTTTAAGGATGGCCTCAGCCAATTAATATCTCCTAATAGCTTTTGAAAATCATTAAGGGTATCTAACTCCCTAACTCTTATCTGAAGATTTTGAGGATGGATTGTACATCCTTGAATTATCTGACCTAGATATTGAAAAGGAGACACCTTTTGAATTTTTTGAGGAGCAATGCATAAACCCATTGCTGAAACCGAAGCCTCTAACTGAGTAAAAATTTCTGAAAGTACCTCTGGATTAGCATGTGCCAATAATATATCATCCATAACATGAATAATATATGCATCGGGAAAGCTATTTCTTATGGGATCTATCACCTGTTCGACATATTTTTGGCACAAGGTAAAACTATTAAACATTCCCTGGGAGAGTACTTTCCAGCAATATCTTTTAACAGGTTCCTTAAAATTAATTGTTGGGACAGTGAAAGCAAATCTTTCATAATCTCCAGGATGTAACCTTATAGACAAAAAAAAAAAAACAATCTTTTAAATCTATTACCATCAAGCTATAGTCTAAAGGGATGGCTGTGGGGGAGGGAAGTCCTGGCTGTAATGATCCCATAGGCCGAATTGCATGATTTATCATCCTTAAATCCTGTAGCAATCTCCAATTTCCTGACTTTTTCTTAATAACAAAACTATATATGTTCCAAGGACTAAGTATTTGTTCTATATGACCAGCCTGAAATTGTTCGTCAATTAACCTATGAATTATTTTATGTTTTTCCCCGGAGATGGGCTACTGAGAAATCCATATAGGCTCCTCTGTGAGCCAGGTGATTTTTTTCAGGTGTCTTAAGGATCAGGACGTACTCAGGGCCCCTAGTAAAAATTTTGGCTTGGAGCATTTACTAATCTTTGTCATGGAGACAGGTTTGTAAACAGATACTCTCCCTGAAGGGTCTCCTTATCATCTCCAGGAAAATACCTCAGATTAACTTCCTCAACTGACCTTATAGAATTTGGAGTAACTAATAACAATCACATTTTGGCTAAAATATCCCTTCCCCATAGGTTAGCTGGTAAAGATTCTAACACATAAGGTTTAAAGACTCCACACTTCTCATCGGAATATTCCCAATGCAGAGAATTGGCATTTTCAGCAGGCTGTAAAATTTGTCCAATTCCGTCTAGGTTAGCTGGTGCTACATGTAAGGGCCAATTTCTAGGCCAGAATCTATTAGAAAATACTGAGATGTCGGCCCCTGTGTCTAGGATCCCTAGGAACCTTTTATTATTAATTTTAAGTTCTAATAAGGGGTGTTCGTGGCATACTAACTGCGACCAGTACACTCTGTCCAGTGGTTTAGAAACTGAATTTACTGGTGGGTGTTTCTCTGAATCACAGGGCAATAAAATCAATTGGGCAAATGTATCCTTTGTAGTGAGCTTTAGGGCATAATTGGACCTTACAGTAACATTTAATTGTCCTTAAAAATTTAAATCTATCACACCAGGTATCACCTCAACGGCTCCCTTTAAATTATTAGGTCCCAAAATTAAACCTATAGTATTATCAAGAGGCGGCCTGAAAATCCCAGTAGGGATTTGTTTTGGCCCTGATTCAGAATTTAATTCATCTGTCATTGAGGGTCCTAAGAAAACTGTCTGCAATCTACATTTCGGTAAAAATCGAGGGCCGTCCTGGTTGGTGCCAGTAACGTCACACTGTGCAACCTCTCCTAGAATTCCCCGTATTGTTGCTCGGCCTGGGGAGGGGCGGACTGGAAGTTTTTTGTTCTCCCGCTAGGAGGCAATGATGGCGAGAAGCCGGGGCTGATCTGCGCCATCTTGATCTGCTACATGGGATTGAGTCCTGCAATATCTATTATCACTAGTAGATGGAACCCTGAACTTAAAATTGTGCATGCGACATTCGTGCACAAAATGGTTATTTCTTCCGCAAACATAGCACCTCCCGTGGGGCTTTTGAACTAATTCCTGTGGCTTTAATGCTTCTTTTAGTGCAGCAGCTAGGGCTACTGTTTGCAAATCGGTAGAGACTGTCTCAGAACACAAGAGGATAAACTCAGAAACTGTCCCCTTTTTACTCTGCGGCCTAAGAACGTCCTGACAATATTTATTCGCATTTTCAAATGCAATTGCTTAACAATAAACTTGCATGCCCCCGGGCCCCTGATTGACCTCTTTGCATCCTGATACAATCTGGCTAAGAAATCTGAGTATGGCTCACTCTCACCCTGCCTAAATCTGGTAAGAACTAAATTGGA
The DNA here is from genome assembly GCF_021218885.2 of Marmota monax. NCBI lineage: Eukaryota > Metazoa > Chordata > Mammalia > Rodentia > Sciuridae > Marmota > Marmota monax. Next base: position 384,330 of record NW_026692693.1, on the reverse strand, counting down.
TTGGTCTTTAGAGACTATTTGCTTCCAGGTAAGTTTAGCACAATTAGTTATTTGATCATATACTACAAATTCATAATTTAACTGTCTTTCTAAATCTGCAAATTCACCTGTTCCTAAAAACTTTTCTACTGGAGTCTGTAATTTTGTCTTCTGTTTTTTTTTCTGCCTGTTCAGTACAAAAATCAGTCCAATAAGAATGCCAAAGTAAGAAATCCCCTCCACTCAAACAAGATCTGACTAACAAAATCCAATCACTATGTGGGAGAGGCTGCAAGCAGATATTATCGATTAGGTTCTGTACAAAAGGCATGTTCGGACCATATGTCTCGCATGCACTTTTCAATTCCTTAATGGTTTTAAATGGGATTACAGTATGAACGCTAATTCTCTGATCTTGCTTATTAACTTGCTCAAAATTGGGAAAAGTTAAAATCGCTAATATCTTCCCCCACTTCCTGTGCCTTCTTAATGCCTCTCTGGAACGGGGTAAGAAAATTCATTGTTAATTCAGAGTACCTGTTAAATTTTGTCCTTTTAGCAGGTAATGGCCAAATTCTAATAGCCTGGGCAGGCAGTGTTAAACTCAGCCTGTTAAAGTTTCTCTGTATGTTCTGAATTTCAATGTCTGATACTTCCCCCTTGGACTGAGACTCATGGGTAGAATCTGCACTGTTGCCATTTTGAAATTGGGCTCTAAGCCACTTGGTGGAGAAGGACTCTGTGCCTCTCTGAGAATCTCTCCCTGATTTTCCTCGTCTATCTCTTCCAAAGGACTTTCTAGGACTGTGGAGGTTTCTTCTCTATGACCTTCTTCTCTATAATCTCTCTGCAGGCTAGCCTGATCATGCAATTTCAGTTTAGCCCCTAGAGCCTTTGGTTTTAAATGGCTCAAGGGAAAGGAAATTAACTTAGCCTCAGGCGGATTTTCCATTTGAATAGACCTAATAGCTCTCTGAATGCCTTTTAATAGATCTTCAGGAGGCCACGAACTCTGGCCCCTATATTCAAAAAGACAAATTTCCAGAGCCATCCAAGTTTTCTGAATATTTTCTGTACCTCCAGGTAATCCATTAGAAAGACAAAGTTTTTGTAACTTCCTTCCTAGTTTCTCCCAAGTAAGTAAATTTGGGGACTCTTGTTCACAAAACCAAGGGCAGTATTCACCTACAATCATTAAGAATTGTAATAACTGAGTTTTCTTTATCTGTTTTCCTTTCCGATTAATTATGGTGTCTAAAATAGTCAGATACATCTCCTTATCCGTAGAAGTTGAATTTCCCATTTTAATTAATTTAACGTCTCTTTCCTTCAATATCTCCTGGTACTTTTGTGACCAAAATTGTCACCAATTTCTTTATCTTTATAGTGCACTCCAACTCAATCTAGTTAATCTAGAATTCCCCACATTGGGCGCCAAATTCCACCATGCGACCAGCACACTGGTTTCATTAAAGAAGTTCTTGAAATAAAAGTCAACTAGTGAGATCAAAATAAACACACAGACTCAATTACCTTTTTCTATGACCAGGTCCGAGATGGCTCCCACCACTCTGGCTCAAACCTCGAACCACCCGGTAGGGCAGCAAGGATTACTTAGGGCTAGCAAGAGAGAGAGAGAGGCAGAGCACACCAGGGTGTGGTCTTTTATTGGGGAACAAGAAATTCAGGGGAGAATTCCATCCAATGAAGATTGTGGGGGGCAGCACTCCAAGGTCAGGTTCAGTGATTGGCCTCTGGATCAGTGGTCAGTCACATCCCCACAAGGACAGGCTCTCGCACCAGGAGAGGGTCGGGAAAGCTCCGACAAAGTTTAGCAAGAGTGCCTCACACCTAATCCGGGAGTTGCCCAATCACGTGTGAGAATGGCTCCCCACAGTATATGCCTAGGGTTATTATTATGGTTATGGTTATGGTTATGGTAATGGATAGAGTTAGAGATCAGTTTAAGGTTAGAGTTATGGTTACAATTAGGGCTAGTGTTAGGGTTAGGTTAGGTTTCAAACTAGGTTTAGGGCTTGGATTAGGGCTAGGTTTTGGGTTATATTAGGGCTAGGTTTAGGATTACAGCTAATATAAGTACTAGGTTTACAATTAGGGATTTTAGAGTTTATTGATAAGTTTAGTGTTAGGTTTAGGGTTAGGGTTAGGGTGATGTTTAGAGCTGGAAGTGTCAGGGTCAGTGTCAGGTTCAGGGTTAGTTATAGGGTTCAGCTTCCAACTCAAATTAGGGCTGGGTTAGGTCTAGGTGTAAGGTTAGGATTTGGTTTAGGTTAATGGTTAGGGTTAGAGCTATGGCTAGATTCTGTTTTAGGGCTAGGGCTATTGTTAGGGCTCATTTTAATTTTAGTATTATGGTTTGGGCTAAGTGTTAGGGATAGGCTTATGCTTCTGTTTAGGACTAGATTTAGAGTTACATTTTGCCTGAGGTTAGTGCATGGGATGAGATTAGGGCAAGGGTTAGTACTAGGGTTAGGACTAGGGTTAGGGTTATGGTAAAGAACAGGTTTAGAAAGATTTATAGGGCTAGTGTGAGAGAGATATTCTTAGTGCTAGGGTTAGGGTTAGGTTTAGGGATGGGGCTAAAGTATGGCAAGGGTTATGTAACGGTTAGGGTTAGGGCTAGTTTTAGGATTAGGCTTAGGCATCAAGTTAGGGTTGGATTTAGAGTGAAGTTTCAATCTAGGGTTACTGCTAGGGCTAAGAATAAGGCAAGGGTTACCACTAGGGTTAGGGTTAAAGTTAGGGTTTAGTTTAGTCTTACAATGTGGTTACAGCTATGTTTAGGGCAATGCAAAGGTTAGTATAAGGTTAGAACTAGGGTTAGGTTTAGGGTTATGATTAAGTCTATGTTTAGGGCTACAATGTGGACTAGAATTTGTTTTAGGGTTAGGGATAGTATTAGGGCTATGGCTAATGTCAGGTTGAGGGCTACAGTTAAGGATAGATTTAGTGTTAGGTTTATGACTTGGTCAGTGTAAGGGTTAGGTTTTGATTAGGGTCAGGTTTAGATCTAGGGTTTTTTTTAGAATCATGGTCAGGGTTAGCATTTGGGTTAAGTTAGTATTTAGGTGGAAGGCTCAAATTAGTTTTAGATTTAGTGTTAGAGTAATTACAGGGTTAGGTTTATGGTTTAGGTTTGGTTTAGTGTAATGAATAGGGTTAGGTTTAGGCCTAAGTTTATCAGAAGGGTTAGCATTAACATTTGGGTAAAGGATAGGGTTAGCCCTAATGTTAGGGCTAGGGATATGTATAGGATTAAAGCTAGTGTTTGGGTTAGTGTTAGGTTTAAGTTTAGGTTAAAGCTAGGTTTAGTACTGAGAATAAGGCTAGGTTTTGGGTTAGTTTAGGGCTAGGGTTAAGGCTACCACTAATGTATGAAGTAGGTTTATAATTATAGCTAGTTATAGAGTTAGAGTTAGGTCTAGGTCTAACTCTAAGGCTAAGTTTACAGTGATGATGATGTTTAGAGGCAGGGTTAGTGTTAGGGTCAGAGTCAGGGTCAGGGTTAGCTTTCGGGTTAGGGTTAAACAATAATTAGGGATAGGGTTTGGGCTAGGTATATGGTTATGGTTTGGTTTAGGATAAGCATTAAGGTTAGGGCTATGACTCAGTTTTGTTTTAGGGCTAGTGGTAGGGTTACGGCTAGTTTTCAGATTAGTATTAGGGTTAGGGCTAGTGTAAGTGTGAGATTCAGACATAGTTTAATGATTAGGGATAACAATAGGGTTATGTTTAGACTTAGTCTTAGGGTTAAGCTTAAATTTAGAGTTAGGTTGAGATCTAGGTTTTGAGATAGGACTAAGTATAGGGCTAGGGTAAGGGTAAGTTTAGGGCTAGGTGTATGGTGATGGTAAGGGATAGGGTTAGAACCAGGTATAGGGCTATTTTAAGAGTCATAGTTAGTCTTAGGGCTAGGATAAGGGTTAGGGATAGGGCAAAATTAGGGCTAGGATTAGGGCTAGGGTTAGTGTTACGGTTGAACGTAGGGTTAGGGCTATGGTTAGTGTTAGGTTTAGGGTTAGGGTTAGGTTTAGGGTTAGGGTTAGGTTTAGGGTAAGGGATGGGAATATAGCTACTTTTAGGACTAAGTGACATTTAGGGTTAAGGTTAGGGCTAACCTTTAGGGTTATGTTTAAGGCTAGGTTCATGGATAGGATGTGGGCTAAGTTTTGTTTTAGTGTTAGGGCTAGGATTACAACTAACCCTTAATTCTAGGGTTAGTGTTAGGGATAGGAACAGGTCTAAATTAGGGCTAATGTCAGGTCTAGGGTACAGTTAGAGATAGTTTTGGGGTTAGGTTTTATGGCTAGGTCTATTGTAAAATTTTCTTGTTAGGGTCAGGTTTAGAGCTATGGGTATTATTAGAGTGAGGGTCAAGGTTAGGGTTTGGGTTAGGTTAAGGTTTAGGTTTAGGGCTCAAATTAGTCTTATATTTAGGGATTGGATAATGAAAGAGTCAGGTTTAGTGTTCAGGTTAGGTGTAGGTTAATGGACAGGGTTGATGCTAGTGCTAGGATTAGGGTTCTACCTAGGGTCAGCATAAGTATTATAGTTATCTTGGGGTAATAAATTGGGTTAGAGCTAGGGTTAGGGATAGGGTTATGGTTAGGATTAGGTCTAAGGTTAGGCTTAGGATTAAAGTTAAGTCTAAGGTTATTGTTAGAATTATCTTTAGTGTTAAAGCTAAGGTAGGGCTTGGATTAGGGCTAGATTTTGGGATAGGTTAAGGCTATGGCTGATGTAAGAACTAGTGTAAAGTTTGGGACTAGTTTTATTATTAATCATATGGCTAGATGTAGTTTTAGGGTTAGGGTGAAGTTTAGAATGAAGGTTAGTGTTAGTGTCAGGGACAGTGTTCGGGTAGGGTAATGGTTAGTGTCAAAGCCAGAATTAGGACTAGAGTTAGGTCTAGAGGTAGGGTTAGAATTTGGGTTAGGTTAAGGGTTATTTTAAAGGCTACATCTAGTGTGTCTCTAGGTCTAGATCTATAGTTATGGCTAGATTTAGGATTAGGTTTAGGTCTAGGTTTAGTATTAGGGTTAGGTTTAGGTATAAGTTTACCAGTAGGGCTAGTGTTAGGTTTTGTTTAGGGTTAGTTTTAGATTTAGACGTAAGATTATGTTAGGGTCAGAATAATGATCAGGGATAGGGTTAGGATTTTGGTTACAGTTAGATCTAGAATGAAGGCTAGGGTTAGGACTAGTTATAGACTTAGGGTTTTGGTTATTTTAAGGATTAGTGCTAAGAATACGATTAGCATTAGGGCGAGGGTTTGGCTTATGGTAAGGGATATGGTTACAGCTAGAGTTAGGAGCAGGGTTAGTCTTAAGTTTAGGGTTAAAGCTCCTGTGGGGCTTGAATTAGAGCTGGTTTTATATCAGGATTAGGGCTGGTGTTATGATTATGGCTATTTTAAGAACTAGGGTTAAAATTAGGGTTAGATTTAGGGTTAGGTTTAGGACTAGGTCTAATGTTAGTGTTAGGTTGAAGGTTAGGGTGATATTTTGAGCTAGGTTTAGTGCTTGGATATGAGTCAGTGTCGGTTAATGGACAGGGTTAATGCTAGTGTTTAGGGTTGGGGTCAGGTTTCAAATTAGAGATAGGTTTAGGGCTGGTGTAGGGTTTGGATTTTGTCTATGGTAAGGGTTAGTGTTAGGGGTATGGCTTGGTATTGTTTCTGGGCTAGGGCTAGATTTAGGGCTAATTTTAGGATTAGCATTAGGTTTAGAGCTAGTTTCAATGTTAAGCTGAGGCATCAGTTTAGAGTTAGTTTTAGAAATAGGTTTCAATCTAGAGTTACTACTATGGCTAAAAATAGTGCAGGGGTTATGACTAGGGTTAGAGCTTGGGATAGGGTTACCATAATGGATAGGGTTAGAAGTAGGGATAAGTCTTGTGTGAGAATTATAGTTAGTCTTAATTCTAGGGTTAGGATTAGGGATAGGAATAGGTCTAAATTACGGTTAGGATAAGGACTAGGTTTAGTGTTAGGTTTAGGGCTAGAGTTAGTGATATGGTTAGGCCTAGGGCTAGTTTTAATGTTAGGGTAAGGGTTAGGGATTAAGCTGTGGTTAGGGCTTGGGAGAGTGTTATGTTTAGTGTTAACCATAACCCAGACCTATGGTTAAGTTTAGGGTTAGGGTTGGGGTAAGGTCTAGGGTTTTCATTAGGGTTGGGTTAGTTTTAGAGTAATGTATTGGATTAGATGTAAAATTATGTTTAGGGATAAGTTTAGGTTATGGTTAAATTAAAGTTTAGGGATAGGTTTAGTTTTGATTTATGGTAAGGGTTTCGGTTAAGTTTATGGCAATTTTTAGGTTTAGGTTTCGTTCAAGTTTTAGGTTTATGATTATGGTTAGGGATAGGGTTAGGTTTGGGGCTAGAGTTATTATTAATGTTAGGAATAGAATTAGGGTAATGTTAGAATTAGAGCTAGTGTTAGTACTAGGGTTACGTTTAGGATTAGGTCTAAATTTAGCTTTAGGTTTAGGAATAGGGCTAGGGTTATGTTTAGGCTAAGGGTTAGGCATTGAGCTAGGGTTTTGTGTAAGGCAAGGGTTAGGTTTTGGGCTACATTTAGGATTATGGTTATGCTTAGTGTAGGTTTAGGCCTCAGATTAGTGCTAGGTTTTCTGTTAGGTTTAGGCCCAAGATTAAAGCTATGTGTAATGTAAGATGTAAGGTTCTGTTTAAAGCTAGATTTAGATTTAGAGTTATGGCTATGTCTAGTGCTAGGTTTAGGTTTTATGTTAGGTTCAGGTTTAGAGCTAGGTTTAGTGTTAGTGTCAGTGTTCAGGTTAGAGTTAGTTTTAAGGTGGAAGGCAAAATTAAGGCTAGAGTTAGGTCTAGGGATAGGGTTAGTGTTTGCTTTAGGTTAAGGATTATGTTAAGGCTAGGGCTCAGGGAATTTTTAGGTATAGGTGTAGAATTATGGATATATTTAGGATTAGACTTAGGTCTAGGGCTAGTGTTAGGGTTAGGTTTAGGTATAAGTTTACTTGTAGGGCTATTTTGAGGGTTTTTCTCAGGGTTAGGGTCAGATTTAGACTGAGAGTTTGTGTTAGGGTTAGGATTTTAGTTAGGTTTAGAGCTAGAATGAGGGCTAGAGTTAGGACTAGTAATAGGGTTAGAGTTTGGATTAGGCTGTAGATTAGGATTAGGACTAAGATTATCATTATGGATAGGGTTTGGCTTAGGGTAAGTGATAGAGTTAGAGGTAGGGTTAGGGCTAGTGTTAGGGTTAGGGTTAAGACTAAGTTTTGGTTTAGGTTTAAGTTTACTTCTAGGGTTAGGGCTCAGATTAGGGCTAGTTTTTCTGTTAGGTTTAGGGGTAGGGTTAGGGCTTTGGCTGATATAAGAACTAAGGTTATGATTAGAATTAGTATTTGGTCTAGATCTAGTCTTAGCCTTATCTTAAGGGTTAGTGTGATATTTAGAATTAAGTTTAGTGTTAGAATATAAGTCAGGGTCAGGGTTAATTTTAGGACTATGACGTGAACTAGACCTAGAAGGTTATGGCGAGGCTTAGGGTTAGGGTTTGGTTTAGGTTAATATTTAGGATTAGGACAATGTCTCCATTTTGTTTAAGGGATAAGACTAGGGTTATGGCAAGTTTTAGGATTAGTGATAGAGTTAGGTCTAGTGGTAGGTTGAGGATTAGGATTAGGGTTAGAGTCAAATGTAGAGTTATGGTTAGATCTTCGGTAGGGTCTAGGGCTAGGTTTAGGGATTGTGTTAGGTTTATTGTAGTGGATAGTGTTATAACTAGAAATAGGTCTGTGGAGAGTGGAGTTAGTCTTAGGCCAATGCTATGGGTAGAGTTAGGTTTAGGGCTCATATAGTGCTAGGATTAGTGCTAAGGTTAGTGTTAGTATTAGGCCTATGGCTAAGGCTAGAGATATGTTTAGTGTTATGGTTATAGTTAGTGATAGGGTTAGGGGAATGGATGGAGTTATACCTTAGTTCAGGTCTAGGGTGAGGGTTAAATTTAGAGATAGGGCTAGATAGGGTTTGGGTTAGGATTAAGGCTAGGTATAGGCTAAGATGAGGACTAGTGTTGTGTCAGGGTAGGGCTAGGATTAGGGCTGGGGCTAATATCAGGTCTGGCTTTATAGTGATATTTAGTTGTAGGATTAGGTTATGGCTAAATCTTGTGTAAGGTTTAGGTTTGGGTTTAGGGTCAGGTGGGTGTTGTTTAAGTGTCATGGTTCGAGTAGGGTTTGGTTTAGGTTAAGATTCAGGTTTAAGGATTGAATTAGCATTAGAGATACGGTTAGGGTCCGGGTTAGGGAAATTCATAGGGTTAGGTTTAAGGTTCAGGTTTGGTTTAGAGTAATGAATAGCGTTAGTATTAGCAATACTGTTATCGTTAGGCCTAGAGTTAGCATTTTTGTTGGGCTTATCTTTATGGTAATGGATAGGGTTAAAGCTAAGGTTAGGGCTCGGGTTAAGGTTAAAATTAGGATGAGGGTTAGGGTCTGGGTTATGGTAATTGATAGTGTTAGGTTTAGGATTCAGGTTAGGTTTAGAATAATGAACAGTGTTAGGGTTAGCAATAGTGTTTTAGGGCTAGGGCAATAATATTAGCGTTAGGCCTAGGGTTGGCATTTGGGATAGGCTTATCTTTATGGTAATGAATAGGGGTAGAGCTAAGGTTAGAGATACAGTAAATGTTAGAATTAGGACTAGGTTTAGGGTTAGTCCTAGAGTTCATGTCAGGGTTAAGTTTGGGGTGAATGTTAGCGTTTGAGCTAGGATTTGGCTAGCATGATGGTTAGGGTTACAGTTAGGACTAATGTTAGGGTTAGGGTTATGGTTATGTTTAGATTAAGGTTAGAGGATGAGCTAGAATGAGGGCTAGGGCGAGGGTTAGGGTGAGGGTTAGGTCTAGTCTTATGGTTCTGGTTACAATAAGGGCTAGGTTTAGGGTAGGATAAGGTCAATGTTTTGTGTGAGGTTAATGGCTATCATTAGGGCTATGGGTAATTTAAGAGCTAGGGATATGGTTATGGATAGTTTTAGGGTTAGGGTTATGGATAAATCTAGTGTTCTAGTTAGTTTTTGGGTTAGGGTAAGATTTAGATCTAGTATTTGTTTTACAATAACTGTCATGGTTTGGGTTTAGGGTGAGGGCAAGATTTAGGACTAGTGTTGGGTCTAGGGATAGTGTTAGTCCTTACATTAGGTTAACAGTTATTGTTAGGGCTAGTGTTAGGTTTTTTGCTTAGGGCTAAGGCTAGATTTATGCCTCCCTATATTATTAGGTTTGGTCTAGTGCTACTGTTACTTTTAGTTTTAGGTTTAGGTTTACTGGTATGGGTAGGGTTAGGTTTCGCTTTAGTGTGTAGGGTTTAGACCTAGGATTATTGTTAGGGTCAGAATAAGGGTCAGGGTTAGAATTAGCATTAGAGCTGGAGTAAGGGCTAGGGTTAGGACTAGTAATAGAGATAGGGTTTGAGGTAGGCTAATGATTATGGTTACTACTAGGGTAGCATTAGGATGAGGGTTTGGCTTAGGGTAAGTGATAGGGTTAGAAGTAGAGTTAAGGTTAGGGTTAGAGTTAGGGTTAGGTTTAGGTTTAGGGTTAAACTTAGGTTTAGTGCTCGAAATAGGGCTAGGATTTGTGTTAGCATTAGGGTTACAGCTAATGAAAGGACTAGGATTCTGATTAGGGCTAGTTCTAGTGTTAGTGTTAGGGCAATGCTTAGAGCTAGGGTTACTGTTAGGGTCTGAGTAAGGGTCAGAGTTACATTTAGGGTTAGATTTAGTACTGAAATTAGGACTACATTTAGGGCTAGGTGTAGGGTTGGGTTTGATTTAGTTAAGTGTTAGTTTTAGGGTTATGGCTGGAATTTTAAGGCTAGGTTACTATTAGGGCTAGTTTTCCAATTAGCATTTGGGTTAGGATTAGTGTTAGATTGAGCTTTAGGCTAAAGGTTAGGGTTAGATCCAGGTTTTGAGCTGGGGTGAAGGTTAGGGCTAGGGTTGGGGGTAGGGCTAGGGATATGGTTTCTTTTATGGTAATTAATAGGTTTAGAAATAGGGATAAGGTTATGACAAGGGCTAGACTTAGTCTTAGGGCTAGGGATAGTGTTAGGTTTAAGGTTATGGCTAAATTAGGGCTAGATTAGAGCTATGGTTAGAGATAGGTTTAGGACTAGGTAATGGGCTAGGGTTAGGGTTAGCATTAGGTTTACGATAAGGTATGATGTTACAGTTACATTTAGGGCTAGAGCAAAGCATAAAATTATGGTTAGGGCTAGGGTTAATGTTAGGGTTAGTATTAAGGCTAGGATTAGAGATAGGATTAGGCTAGGATTTGTGTCAGGGTTAGGGCTAGGATAAGGGATATGGCTAATGTCAGGTCTAGGGTTATGATTTGGGATAGTTTTATGCTAAGGATTATGGCCAGGTCTATTGTAAGTGTTAGGTTTAAAATTAGAGTCAGAAAATTACAGCTACATGTATTATTTGGGTCAGAGTCAGGGTTAGGGTATGGGTTAGGTTAAGGATTAGGCTTAGGGCTCAAATTAGCATTAAAATTAGGGTTAGGGTTAGGGTAATGAATATTGTTAAGTTTAGTGTTAAGAATAGAATTCAATTAATGGACAGGTTTAGGGGTACGGATACGGTTAGTTTTAGGCCTAAGGATAGAATTCAGTTAGGGTTATGGTTATGATAATAAATTGGATTAGAGGTACTGTGAGGATTAGGGTTATGGTTAGTTAAGAACTTTGGTTAGGGTTAGGCCTAGGGTTAGAATTTGGTTAGGGTTATGGTTAGGTTAAAGAGCTAGGGATTGGGCTAGGATTATGGTTAGGATTAGGGCTATGATTTGGTTTAGATTTCAGGTTAGGGTAAGGTTAAAGTTTATGGTTTGTTGAGAGCTAAAGCCAATGGAGCCCCAGCAAACTTCCATCTGCCAGCGAACTTCCAGTTGCCAGCTGATGATTGGCTCACAGTGGCCCCAGCAACTTCTAGCTGCAAACTGATTGGCTCCTCTGTGGTGATGTTCACTGGGCTGTTTCCCCGCCCCTTCAGACCACAGTGCTGCTCATTGGGGGACTTTTTTTGGCTCTGCCCACACAACCCCTCCCATTGGCCTCAAGAGCAGGAGGAGTATGGGAGGTTGAGAGGCTTGTAGGAAGCCAGTGGTAGCAGTTGGTCTCTGAAGGTTTTCCTGAAAATCTGTGTGGTTTTGCGTGTGTGGTTCTAAAATTAAAGTTCGTTTCTTTTAACAAGTGGCTCCTGAATTGTGACCAGCCAGACTGCAGCATTTGGTGGGCCACATGGGGAACAACTGAGGGTAAGTGATCAGGTAAACTGCTCGCCCCTGAGGACAGGGTGAGAGGATGGGTAGCCATTTTAAGATTCTTCTTTTGTTTTGCTTCACTTTTGTTTTAAGTTGCCTGTTCCTGGAGATGTGTAAGATGGAAGAAAAACTGCTCATATCTGAGGAACAGATAGGGAGAAAGGACGGATGGACATTTCAGGAGGCTATTATAATGATTTTTTGTTGTTCCAATTTTGTTTCACTCTGTTTCAGTTTTGTTAGGCATGATCTTGTTTGGTTGTATTATAGTTATAGTATAAATATTCAAGCAAAAGAGAAGGTTTCTCAAGCTAGTCAGAGAAAAAATTTCAAGTAAAAAAGAAGGCCTCTCGAGCTGGTCAGACAGAGGAAAAAAAATCAATTAAAAGAGAAAGTCTCTCGAACTTGTCTGACAGAGGAAAAAATTCAAGTAAAAGAGAAGGCCTCTCAAGCTAGTCAGACAGAGAAAGAAAGTTTAGAGCAGAAAAGGCCATCAGGGGGAAAATTACAACAGGAGACTGCTACTAACACCTTTCTATCACCAGAGGGTGTAAGTGTCTAACCAACAACACCACCTCTACAGAAGACTGCTACTAACACCGTTCTATCAACAGGGGACATAAGTGTCCAACTAACAAGGCCACCAACATATGCTGGGAGGCCTCCAACCCACGCAATTGATAGTTGGGATCCTGAGACAGGATCTCAAATATTAACATGCCCTGTATTTGAAGCAGAAGGACAGTGAATTCACAATGTTTTAAATTTCAAAACAGTGAAGCAGCTAAAAGAGGTTGTAACAACCTATGGTCCTCAAGCACCCTTCACTGTAAGCATGGTCAAATCCATTAACAACTTGAACATGACGCCAGCAGATTGGGCTACTATGTGTAAATCTGTGCTAACTGGAGGACAATACTTGTTATGGAAGGTTGCCAATGAGGAATTTTGCAAGGAGATGGCTAGGCAAAATGCAGCAGCTGGTTATCCTCAGAGAAATCTAGATATGTTTTTAGGAAAGGGACCTTATGAGGATCAGCAGCAACAAATTGTATATGATCCTGGCATATAAACACAAATTGCTGCAGATGTGGTTAACGCATGGAAGACTTTACAAGGACATGGAGGTTTACAAGGTCAATTATGTAAGGTAATACTAGGAGCTAATGAACCTTACACTGAATTTGTAGATTGGCTTATTCAAAGAGCTACCCGAGTTTTGGGGAATACAGAACAAGCAATGCCATTAATAAAACAACTGGCTTGTGAGCAAGTGAATTGTTGGTGCAGAGAAGTCATTAGACAATGGAAACACGAAGATTTAACCACATATATTAAATTATGTAGAGACATTAATGAACAATGTCAAGTCATGGCAGCTGCAGTACAACAGGTTTTAGATGCCAGAGACATTAATGAACAGGGGCAACTCGTGGCAACTGCAGTAAAACAGGCTTTAGATGCCAATCCAAGAACATGCTACAATTGTGAACAAACAGGACATTTTAAAAGGAATTGCCCCATAGGAGGAGGGTTTAACAAAACTAGGTTTCAAAAAAGTATAATACCGGGTATTTGGCCACGATGCCATAGAGGCAGATATTGGGCTGATGAATGCCATTCTGAAACCACCATAGAGGGTACTCCATTATCAAAAAATGAACAAGAACCAGGTGTTCATCCACAATATCATGGAAAAAGGCATTGGACTCCATTGCCAAAAAATGGACAGGGAGGCCCAATGCTCTGATGCCCAAGACCATAAATATATGGAACACTGGAGAAACCCAGCAATCCCATCAGGGTAGTACCCAGGACACACTGTCCATCAGATTCTTCATCAGACAAACCAGAGGGAGTGCAGCATTGGAGATCTGCACCTCTGCCAGAACAGTACTAACTCCAGAGATGGGAGTTCAAATTATTACAACAGGGGTAAAGGACCTCTTCTCAAAGGAACAGTAGGCTTATTATGTGGACGCAGTTCTTCTACTCTAAAAGGACTTATGATAAGTCCTGGGGTAATTGATGCTGATTATGAAGGAAAAATAAAGTTATAGCCAGTTCTCCAAAGGGTATATTAGTAATTTCACCAGAAGATATAATTGCACAGTTATTAATGGTACCCAGCATACATGATAAATTTTCCAGTCATATTGTAGAAAGAGGTTCAAAGGGATTAGGCTTCACAGGTGTAGATTGGGCTATGCTTTCTTTAAATTTAAATTCTTGCCCCATGTTAAAACTAAATATTCAAGGACATGAATCTAATGGCCTACTGGATACAGGTGGAGACCTTAGCATCATCTCGTCAAGAATGGCCAAAACATTGGCCATTACAACAAGCCATTCAAACGTTTTGAGGCCTAGGAATGGCAACTAATCCCCATAGAAGTGCAATGGTATTAGATTGGAAGGATCCTGAAGGATGTGAAGGAACTATACAGCAATATGTATTGGATCATCTTCCCATAAATTTATGGGGACAAGATGTCCTAGATCAATTATGTTTGACCTTAACAAATAACATCAACAAAAATGAATCCACTATTATGACTAGACAAGGTTTTAGGAAAGGAAAAAGATTAGAAAACAAGAACAAGGTATAGCACCACCAATACAAATAGATCAAGGAAAGGTGAGATATGGTTTGGATTTTCAGAAAGGGCCTCTGAGACAATAAAAATTACTTGCAAATCAGAAAGACCAGTATGGATTCCTCAGTGTCCCCTGACTAAAGAAAAGATACAAGCAGCCCATCACCTGGTCAAACAACAATTATTGGAAGGACATATACAACCTTCTATATCTCCCCATAATACTCCAATTTTTGTCATCAAAAAGAAATCTGGTAAATGGAGATTATTGCAAGATTTAAGAGCCATTAATAATGAGATTGTTATTATGGGACCTGCTCAATTGGGGATTCCTCAATTGTCTGCTTTGCCAAAAGCCTGATATATTTTAGTTATAGATATTAAAGATTGTTTTTTTTTTCAATTCCAATTCATCCTGAGGATAGTCCACGTTTTGCATTTACTATCCCTGCACTGAATCATGAAGGACCTGATCAGAGATATGAATGGAAAGTACTCCCTCAAGGATGGCTAACAGCCCAACTATGTGTCAAATTTATGTTAACAAAGTAACCCAGCCACTTAGAAATCAAAATCCTGAACTACAAATATTTCACTATATGGATGATGTATTATTAGCACACAAAGATAAAAAAAAAATATTGCTAGAATGTTATGCCACACTTACAAACTTATTAAAAAATTATAATCTAGACACAGAAATAGATAAAGTACAATTAAATTTTCCAAATAATTATTTAGGAGTTCTATTATCCCCAACCATGGTCCATCCTCCAAAAACTCAAATGAGAGTATATCAACTCAAATCACTTAAAGACTTTCAAAAGTTATTATGAGACATAAGTTGGATAAGGCCTTATCTACGTATACCAACAGGAGAGTTGGGACCTTTATTTGATACCCTAAAAGGTCCATCAGATCAAAATTCACCCCGAGTGTTATCACCTGAAGCATGAAAGACATTAAAAATCATTGAAACACATATGGAATATGTGCATTTGGATAGAATTGATGTCAGTTTGCCTTCATTATTTATTGTACTACCAAGAAAAAAATATTCCTACAGGAGCATTTTGGAAAGACGGTCCATTATTATGGATACATTTATCTTATTCTCCTAACATTATTCTTACTAGGTATCCTGAGGCTGTAGGACAACTAATTCTCAAAGAAATGAAAGCAGCAAAGGGAGCATTTGGAATTGCTCCCAATAAAATTCTTACTCCATATACTATTAATCAAATTGATGAGTTAGCTATTGAGTTAAATATTTGGGCAATAATCATGTGCAAATCTAAAGTTTCATTTGATAACCACTTACCATCTAATCCTTTATTGTCTTTTTGGTCATCACATCCTGTAATTTTTCCAAAAATGACAAGAAAAACACGTATCATTAATGCTCCAAATATATTCATTAATGGGTCAAATAATGGTACACCAGCTATAGTTACATCTGATCAATCTTTTAAATTTTTAGTACCAAACAATCAGCTCAAAATGTAAAGCTTAATGCAGTATTACAACATTTTGTGATGTTTAAAGATTCTGTATTTAATTTATTTTCTCCTAGTCAGTATATAGTTAATGGTATAGTATCTCTTGAAGATGCTGGTAAGATTTCCCCTTCCTCTATTGTTTTCTCTTTCCTTTCCACTATACAAAGTTTAATCTGGGACAGAAAAAATCCGTCCTTTATAGGACATATCAGGGCACATACAGGATTTCCTGGAGCCCTTTTTTGGGCAATGATTAAGTAGATAAATCTACATATGATATACATATTTTCTGTACACTAGAAGATGCTACAAATTTTCATAAAAAGTTCCATGTCAATGCTAATACTTTACAAAAGCATTTTAAAATATCTAAGGAACAAGCTGGAAAAATAATTAAAAAATGTCAAAATTGTGTGACCTTTTTACAACAAGTTAATCTTGGAGTCAATCCTAGAGGACTGATACCTAACCACATTTGGCAGATGGACATCACACAATTGACACAATTTGAAAAATTAAAATATTTGCATGTTACAGTTCACACTTCTTCTGGATTTCTGATGGGCTCCCTTCATGCTGGAGAAAAAAAATACTAAAGATATTATAGCTCATTGCTTACAAAATTTTGCCACTGTGGGCATTCCAAAACAGTTAAAAACAGATAATGCCCCTGATTATACTTCTACCCCTTTTAAACAGTTTTGTCATCATTTGGCATTACTCATATAACAGGAATCCCATACAATACACAGGGACAAGGAATAGTTGAAAGAGCTCATCAAACTATTAAAGTGTACTTATGAAAACAAAAAGAGGGAATTTCAAGGGGTATATATGCCCCAAAGATAAACTTAAAATAACCCTTTTTACTCTAAACTTTTTAAATTTGGATTCATCAGGGCTTAGTGCTGCGAAAGGCATATGTGTCCAAAAAATGTACATAAGCCCAAAGTAATTTGGAAGGATATTCTAACAGGACAATAGAAAGGTTCTGACCCAGTAATTGTCTGGAGTCGGGGGTCTGTTTGTGTGTTTCCACAGGGAGAACAGCAGCTGATTTGGATTCCAGGGAGATTAACTAAAGTGATTTCTACAGACCAAAAAGAAGATGATTTGGCTCAAATCCAAAACAGCTGATATCCAAAACTCCAGTTTGACTATCCTTCCATCTGCAACAGAACCAGGAATATTTTTCAATATCTATTTTATTATTGCCCTTTCCACATCATGAAGTTCTATTTTGTTTTTTGAGCTCATACAGACCTAGTGCCACAGTCTGGCTGGGAACAATCAGGAGCTACTTGTCAAAAGAAACGAACTTTATTTTTAAGACCACACATGCCAAACCAAACAGCCTCTCAGGAAAAACCCTCAGAGCCCCAACTGCCACCACCAGCTTTCCACAAGCCTCTCTCTCCAACACCAGCCTCTCTCCACCTCCCACAATCCTTCTGCTCTTGAGGCCGATTGGCTGGGTCACGTGGGCAGAGCCAAAAAAGTCCCCAATGAGCAGCTCCGTGGTCTGAAAGGGCAGGGAAACAGTCCAATGAGCATCACCACAGAGAAGCCAATCAGCTATATGTTGCTGGGGCCACTGTGAGCCAATCATCAGCCGGCAGCTGGAAGTTTGCTGACAGCTGGAAGTTTGCTGGGGCCCCTTCGGCTGTGGCTCTCAACATCTCCCCCTCTCTGTTTAAACAAAAAGCATGAAGCTTACGGACCGTGCCTGCCTTAAGTTGTCCAATAGTACATATGGTCCTTACCCGTTAGGTTGGTACCATTGCAATTGGATCTTACCCTTCACTGACTAGCAGTCTAGTATACAGCCACACCTGTGGAGAGGTCTTTGTACCAGCAGGGGGTGAGGTTTTTAGCCTCACCTCTGTTGGCCACGAAATTTTAGCTGGACAATCATGACAAGCAGAAGGGAGGAAGATACACCAAGCCAATTGATGGCTCCTTTGGGAAAAATTGTACCACCGATGACATCATCAGCAAAAATACCCCAACACTACCACAATTTTCTGCACCAACAGATAGTTTGCAATGCATACAGGTGAGTTCACTATGTGTCCAGGCAAGTTCTGCAAGCACTTTAGTGATGGCTATGGCAGAAGCTGTAGGTTGGTTTTATCTTTGAATTCACCAGCACTGGGATGAAGATAGGAATTCTGGCAATAATGGCTAAAGAAAAAAATATGTAACATTACAGAAGGCACTAAAAGAAAACAATTTTCTTAACAATTTACATTATCTTTAAGAGAATTATTAAATATAATGAAAAGGAAAGGTAAAAGTAAACAAGCAGATCTGTTAACCTCCTTTTTTTGTTCACATATTAAAACAATCCTCAACAGTTGTTTACCCATTTAAATTAAACCATTTAAATCACGTGAATATAAAAAAAAAAAGATCCATTTTTTCATGAGCGCTCATCATATATGATATATGGACATACGTACATTCAAACATAAAATACAAAACACAAGTGTGCACACATAATATAATACATACAACACATAACCTAATAGTAAAGGCCTTATAACTTTTTACAGGTGAAATGTCCATTGCAATGTTTAAAAACTCTATAGTCAAAAAAATAGAACTGATCAGCAAAACATTAACCTAGGTCTGTATGACCTCAAAAAACAAAATAGAATGTGGGAAAGGGCAATAATAAAATAGATATTGAAAAAAGCATCCTGGTTCTGCCGTAGATGTAAGGATAGCCAAAGTGGAGTTTTGGATACCAGCTGCTATGGACTTTAGTCAAATCATCTTCTTTTTGGTCTGTAGAAATCACTTTAGTTAATCTTTCTGGAATCCAAATCAGCTGCTGTTCTCCCTGTGGAAACACACAAACAGACCCCCAACTCCAGACAATTACTGGGTCAGGACCTTTCCGTCATCCTGTTAGAATATCCTTCCAAAGTACCTTGGGCTTATGCACATTTTTTGGACAAATATGCCTTTCCGCAGCACTAAGTCCTGATGAATCCAAATGTAAAAAGTTTAGAGTAAAAAGGGTTATTTTAAGTTTATCTTTGGGGAATATATACCCCTTCCCAATTTCGTCTTTTTGCTTTAATAAGTACATTTTAATAGTTTGATGAGCTCTTTCAACTATGCTTGTCCCTGTGGATTGTATGGGATTCCTGTTATATGAGTAATGCCAAATGATGAGCAAAATTGTTTAAAAGAAGTAGAAGTATAATCAGGGGCATTATCTGTTTTTAACTGTTTTGGAATGCCCACAGTGGCAAAATTTTGTAAGCAAGGAGCTATAACATCTTTAGTTTTTTCTCTGGCATGAAGGGAGCCCATAAAAAATCCAGAAGAAGTATCAACTGTAACATGCAAATATTTTAATTTTCCAAATTCTGTCAAGTGTGTGACATCCATCTGCCAAATATGGTTAGGTATCAATCCTGTAGGATTGACTCCAAGATTAACTTGTGGTAAAAAGGTCACACAATTTTGACATTTTTTTATTATTTGTCTAGCTTGTTTCTTAGTTATTTAAAAAAAAAAAAAACTTTTGTAAAGTATTAGCATTGACATGGAACCTTTTATGAAAATTCATAGCTTCTTCTAGTGTAGAGAAAATATGTATGTCATGTGTAGTTTTATCTGCTAAATCATTGACCAAACTAAGGGCTCCAGGCAATCCTGTATGTGCCCTAATATGTTCTATAAAGAATGGATCTTTTCTGTCCCAGATTAGACTTTGTATAGTGGAAAGCAAAGAGAAAACAATAGAGGAAGGGGAAATCCTACCAGCATCTTCAAGGGATACTACAGTGTTAACTATATACTGACAACTGGAAAATAAATTAAATACAGAATCTTTAAACATCACAAAAGCTTATAATGCTGCATTAAGCTCTACCTTTTGAGTTGATTGTTTGGGTACTAAAAATGTAAAATTTGATCAGGTGTAACTATTGCTGCTGTACCATTATTTGATCTATCATTGAATATATTTGGAGCATTAATGATAGGTGTTTTTCTTGTCATTTTTGGAAAAAAATACAGGATGCAATGACTGTTGAGAGCCACAGCCAAAGGGGCCTCAGCAAACTTCCAGCTGCCAGCAAACTTCCAGCTGCCAGCTGATGATTGGCTCACAGCGGCCCCAGCAACATCTAGCTGATTGGCTCCTCTGCGGTGATGCTCATTGGGCTGTTTCCCTGCCCTTTCAGACCACGGAGCTGCTCATTGGGGGACTTTTTTGCCTCCACCCACGTGACCCAGCCAATCGGCCTCAAGAGCAGGAGGATTGTGGGAGGTGGAGAAAAGCTTGTGGGGGAGAGAGAGGCTTGTGGAAAGCCAGTGGTGGCAGTTGAGGCTCTGAGGGTTTTTCCTGAGAGGCTGTTTTGTTTGGCGTGTGTGGTTCTAAAAATAAAGTTCATTTCTTTTGACAAGTAGCTCCTGATTGTGCCCAGCCAGACTGCAGCATTTGGTGGCCTGCACGGGGAGCGACTGAGGGTAAGTGATACTGCACACCCCTGAGGGCAGGGCGAGAGGATGGGTAGCCATTTTAAGATTCCTCTATTATTTTGCTTCACTTTTGTTTTAAGTTGCCTGTCTCTGGAGATGAGTAAGATGGAAGAAAAACCGCTCACATCTGAGGAAAAACTATTTACGTCTGAGGAATAGATAGGGAGAAAGGACGGATGCACATGTCAGGAGGATAGAAAGGCTATAATGACTTTTTGTTGTTCCCTTTTTATTTCATTCTGTCTCGGCTTTGTTTAGCATCATTTTGTTGGGTTGTATTATAGTAGAAATATGGTATCAGAAATTAGTAAAAAACAATCTGAAAGAGTGTTAAGTAAATTGTTAGAGGAAGGAGGCATCTCAGTAAAATCAAGAACAATCAGGGCATACGTTGATACAATACAAAAATGTAGCCCATGGCTTTTTAAGGAGGAGTTGTTAAATATATCACAATGGAACCATCATGGTGAAGATTTAAAAAGAATAGAAAAGAAAAGCCCAGGGACTCTGCCGGTTGGCACATTGCCATTGTGGACGTTCATATCTTGTTTGCTTAGTCCAAAGCCTTCAGTTCAGACAATGGTAGAGGAAGAAGAAGACATAATGATTCAAGTAAAAGAGAAGGTCTCTCAAGTTAGTCAGAGAGAAGTAAAGATTCAAGTAAAAGAGAAGGCCTCTCAAGATAGTCAGACAGAGAAAGAACGTGTAAAACAGAAAAAGCCATCAGGGGGAAAGTTACAACAGGAGACTGCTACTAACACCTTTCTATCACCAGAGTGTGTAAGTGTCCAACCAACAGCACCACCTCTACAGGAGACTGCTACTAACAACTTTCTATCACCAGAGGGCGTAAGTGTCCAACCAACAGCACCACCTCCATATGCTGGGAGGTCCCCAACCCCCGCAGTTGATAGTTGGGATCCTGAGACAAGATCTCAAATATTAACATTCCCTGTATTTGAGGCAGGAGGGCAGTGATTTTACCAAGTTTTAAATTTCAAAACTGTGAAGCAGCTAAAAGAGGCTGTAACAACCTATGGTCCTCAAGCACACTTCACTGTAATCATGGTCGAATCCATTAACAACTTGAACATGACGCCAGCAGATTGGGCTAATATGTGTAAAGCTGTGCTAACTGGAGGACAATACCTGTTATGGAAGGTAGCCAATGAGGAATTTTGCAAGGAGACGGCTAGGCAAAATGCAGCAGCTGGTTATCCTCAGAGAAATCTAGATATGTTGTTAGGAAAGGACCTTATGAGGATCAGCAGCAACAAATTGCATATGATCCTGGTGTATATGCACAAATTGCTGTAGGTGCAATTAAGGCATGGAAGACTTTACAAGGACATGGAGGTTTACAAGGTCAATTATCTAAGGTAATACAAGGAGCTAATGAACCTTATGCTGAATTTGTAGAAAGGGTTATTCAAACAGCTACCAGAGTTTTTGGGAATACAGAACAAGCAATGCCATTACTAAAACACCTGGCTTATGAGCAAGTGAATCATTGGTGAAGAGATATCATTAGACCATGGAAACATGAAGATTTAAACACATATATTAAATTATGTAGAGACATTAATGAACAAGAGCAAGTCGTGGCAGCTGCAGTAAAACAGGCTTTAGATGCCAGAGACATTAATGAGCAAGGGCAAATTGTGGCAGCTGCAGTAAAACAGGCTTTAGATGCCAGGCCAAGAACATGCTACAATTGTGAACAAACAGGACATTTTAAAAGGAATTGCCCCATTGGAGGAGGGTTTAACAAAACTAGGTATCAAAGGAGTAGAATACCAGGTATTTGCCCACAATGCTGTAGAGGGAGATATTGGGCTAATGAATGCCGTTATCAAACCACCATAGAGGGTACTCCATTATCAAAAAATGAACAAGGACCAGGTGTTTATCCACGATATCATGGGGAAAGGCATCGGGCTCCATTGCCAAAAATTGGACAAGGGGGCCCAATGATCCGGGGCCCAAAACCACAAATATACGGAGCACTGGAGGAACCCAGCAACCCCATCAGGGTAGTGCCCAGGACACATTGTCCATCAGATGTGTCATCAGACAAACCAGAGAGAGTGCAGGGTTCGACATCTGTGCCTCCGCCAGAGCAGTACTAACTCCAGAGATGGGAGTTCAAATCATTCCCACAGGGGTGAAAGGACCTCTTCCCAAAGGAACAGTAGGCTTATTATTGGGATGCAGCTCTTCTACTCTAAAAGGACTTATGATAAGTCCTGGGGTAATTGATCCCGATTATGAAGGTGAAATAAAAATTATAGCCAGTTCTCCAAAGGGTATATCAGTAATTTCACCAGGAGATAGAATAGCACAGTTACTAATAATACCCAGCCTACATGATAAATTTTCCAGTCGTACTGCAGAAAGAGGTTCCAAGGGATTAGGCTCCACAGGTGTAGATTGGGCTATGCTTTCTTTAAATTTAGATTCTTGCCCCATGCTAAAACTAAATATTCAAGGACATGAATTTAATGGGCTACTGGATACAGGTGGAGACCTTAGCATCATCTCTGCTCAAGAATGGTTTAGGGTTAGTTTTCCTTGAGAATTGGGGTTAGTGTTAATATTGGGTTAGGATTTGGGTGATGTTAGGTTTAGGGTTAAGATTTAAGTTTATGTTAAGGTTAGTTTTAGGGTTAGGCTTAGGGATAGGGATAATGTTACTGTTAGGGTTAGTTTTAGTGTTAGGGTGAACGTTAATGTAAGTCTCAGTTTTAGGTTTATTGTTATAATTAGAGTTAGTGTTAGTGTTAGGTTTAGGGTTTTGGTGATTGTTAGGGTTAGGGTTATGGTAAGTATTAGGCTTAGAGTTAAGGTTAGTGTTACTATACGGGTTAAGTTAGAGTTGGGTTTAGGACCAGGCTTAGTTATAAGGTTAGCGTTAGATTTGTGATTAGGTTTGGGCTTAGGATTGGTGTTAAGTATAGAGTTAAGGTTAGATTTAAGTTAGGGTTAGGGTTTGGCTTAGGGTTCATGATAGGGTTAGGTTTAGGGTTAGTGTTAGGCTTAGGTTTAGGTTTAGTGTTAACGTTAGTGTTAGGGTTAAAATTAGTGTTAGTATTTGGTTTAGTGTTATACTTAAGTATAGGGTTAGATTAACAGGTATGATTATGGTTAGTTTCAGATTAATGTTAGGTTTAATTTTAATGTAAGGATTATGTATAGGGTTATTATAGGTGTTATAGTTAGGATTATGGTTAGATTTAGGGTTAGGTTAATGGTTAGTGTTAGGTTTCGAGTTAAGGATAGGGTTAGGGGTAGGGGTAGTATTTGGTTTAGGTTTAAGATTAGGATTAGTTTTAAGGTAAGGTTTAGGGTTACTGTTAAAATTAGTGTTAGAGTTCCTGTTAGAGATAGGGTTAGGGTTGTATAAGGTTTAGGGGGTAAGTTTAGGGTTAGGGTTAGCTTTAGGGTTAGTGTTATTTTGTGGTTTAAGTTTAGGTTTAGTTTTATGGTTGGCATTGGGTTGGTCTTAGGATTAGGGTTAGTGTAAGGTTAGTGTAAGGGTTAGGATATATTTAGGGTTAAGGTTTGTGTTACGGTTAGAGTTATGATAGGGTTAATGTTAGTGTAACGGTTAGTGTTAGGATTAGGGTTAGGTTTAGGGTTAGTGTTAGTGTTAGGGTTAGTGTTAGTGTTAGGGTTAGTGTTAGTGTTAGGGTTAGGCATAAGGTAAGAGTTAAGGTAAGGTTTATGGTTATGGTGAGGGTTTTGATTACATTTATAGTTACTGTTATGATTATTTATAGGGTGAGTGTAAGGATTAGACAGCTGAGCCTCCACCAGAACAGTACTAACTCCAGATATGGGAGTTCAAATCATTACCACAGGGGTAAAATGTCATCTTCCCAAAGGAATAGTAGGCTTATTATTGGGACGCAGTTCTTCTACTCTAAAAGGACTTATGATAAGTCCTGGGGTAAGTGATCCCGATTGTGAAGGTGAAATAAATATTATAGCCAGTTCTCCAAAGGGTATATCAGTAGTTTCACCAGGAAATAGAATAGCACTGTTACTAGTAATACTCAGCCTACATGATAAATTTTCCAGTCGTACTGTAGAAAGAAGTTCCAAGAGATTAGGCTCCACAGGTGTAGATTGTGCTATGCTTTCTTTAAATTTAGATTTTCGCCCCATGCTAAAACTAAATATTCAAGGACATGAATTTAATGGGCCACTGGATACAGGTGCATACCTTAGCATCATCTCTAGTCAAGAATGTCCAAAACATTGGCCATTACAACAAGCCACTCAAAAGCTTTGAGGCCTATGGATGGAGGATAATCCCCACAGAATTGCAATGGTATTAAATTGGAAGGATCTTAAAGGATGTGAAGGAACTATACAGCCATATGTATTGGATCATGTTCCTATAAATTTTGGGGGACGACATGTCCTAGATCAATTAGGTTTGACATTAATAAATAACATCAATCCAAATATGCCCACTATTAGGGCTAGACAAGGTTTTAGGAAAGAAAAAAGTTTAGAAGAACAAGAACAAGGTATAAAAGCACTAATACAAATAGATCAAGGAACAAAAAGACATGGGGTGGAATTTCAGGAGGGGTCACTAAGACAATAAAAATTACTTGGAAATCAGAAACACCAGTATGGGTTCCTCAGTGGAACTTCACTAAAGAAAACATACTATCAGCCTTTGACCTTGTAAAACAAAATTAGCAGAAAGACATATACAATCTTCTGTATCTCCCCATAATACTCCAATTTTTATCATTAAAAAGAAATCTGGTAAATGGAGATTATTGCAAGATTTAAGAGCCATTAATAGTGAGATGGTTATTATGAAACCTGCTCAATCAGGGATTCCTCAATTGGCTGTTTTGCTAAAAACCTGGTATGTTTTAGTTATAGATTTTAAAGATTTTTTTTCAATTTCAATTCATCCTGAAGATAGTCCAGGTTTTGCATTTACTATACCTGAACTGAATCATGAAGGTCCTGATCAGAGATATGAATGGAAAGTACTCCCTCAAGGATGGCTAACAGCCCAACTATGTGTCCAATTTATGTTAACAAAGTAATCCAGCCACTTAGAAATCAAAATTCTGAACTACAAATATTTCACTATACGGATGATATATTATTAGCACACATTGCTAGAATGTTATGCCACTCTTACAAACTTATTAAAAAATTATAATCTAGAGATAGCAATAGATAAATTACAATTAAATTTTTCAATTAATTATTTAGGAGTTCTATTATCCTCAACCATAGTCCATCCACCAAAAATTCAAATATGAATAGATCCACTCAAATCACTTAATGAATTTCAAAAGTTATTATGAGACATAAATTGGATAAGGCCTTATCTGGCATACCAACAGGAGAGTTGGGACCTTTATTTGATATCCCAAAAGGTCCATCAGATCCAAATTCACCCTGAATGTTAACACCTGAATCAAGAAAGGCATTAAAAATTATTGAAACTTATATGGAAAATATGCATTTGAATAGAATTGATATAAATTTGCCTTTATTATTTTTTGTACTACCAACAAAAAACATTCCTACAGGAGTATGTTGGCAAGAAGGTCCATTATTATGGATACATTTATCTTATTCTATTATTCTAACACTATTCTTACTAGGTATCCTGAGGCTTTAGGACAATTAATACTCAAAGTAAAAAAAGCAACAAAGGGAGTGTTTGGAATTTCTTCCAATAAAATATTACTCCATATACTTTGGATCAAATTGATGAGTTAGCTAATGAGTTAAATATTTGGGAAATAATCATGTGCAAATCTAATATTTCATTTGATAACCACTTACCATCTAATCCTTTATTATCTTTTTGGTCATCGCATCCTGTAATTTTTCAAAAATGACAAGAAAAACACCAATCATGAATGTTCCAAATACATTCACTGATGGTTCAAATAATGGTACAGCAGCAATAGTTACACCTGATCAAACTTTTACATTTTTATTACTAAAACAATCAGCTCAAATAGTAGAGCTTAATGCAGTTTACAAGCTTTTGTGATGTTTAAAGATTATGTATTTAATTTATTTTCAGATAGTCAGTATATACTTAATGATACAGAGTTTCTTGAAGATGCTGGTAGGATTTCCCCTTGCTCTACTGTTTTATCTTTGTTTTCCACTATACAAAGTCTAATCTGGTACAGAAAAGATTCATTTTTATGAGACATATCAGGGAACATACAGGATTGCCTGGAGCCCTTAGTTTGGGCAATGATTTAGCAGATAAAACTACACATGACATACATATTTTCTCTACACTAGATGAAGATACAAATTTTCATAAAAAGTTCCATGTCAATGCTAATACTTTACAAAAAAATTTAAAATAACTAAGGAACAATCTAGACAAATAATAAAACAGTGTCAAAATTCTGTGACCTTTTTGCCACAAGTTAATCTTGGAATCAATCCAGAGGATTGATACCTAACCATATTTGGCAGGTGGACGTCACACACTTGCCAGAATTTGGAAAATTAAAATATTTGCATATTACACTTGATACTTCTTCTGGATTTTTGATGGACTCCCATCATGCCAGAGAAAAAATTAAACATATTATAGCTCATTGCTTAAAAATTTTGCCACTGTGGGCATTCCAAAACAGTTAAAAACAGATAATGCCCCTGATTATACTTCTACTTCTTTTAAACAATTTTGCTCATCATTTGGCATTACTCATATAACAGGAATCCCATGCAATCCACAGGGACAAGGCATAGTTGAAAGAGCTCATCAAACAATTAAAATGTACTTATTAAAGCAAAAAGAGGGAATTTCAAGGGGTATATATGCCCCAAAGATAAACTTAAAATAACCCTTTATCTCTAAATATTTTAAATTTGGATTCATCAGGGCTTAGTGCTGCGGAAAGGCATATGTGTCCATAAAATGTACATAAGCCCAAGGTACTTTGGAAGGATATTCTAACAGGACGATGGAAAGGTCCTGACCCAGTAATTTTCTGGAGTTGGGGGTCTGTTTGTGTGTTTCCACAGGGAGAACAGCAGCTGATTTGGATTTCAGAGAGATTAACTAAAGTGATTTCTATAGACCAAAAAGAAGATGATTTGGCTCAAATCCATAACAGCTGATATCCAGAACTCCAGTTTGGCTATCCTTACATCTGCGACAGAACTAGGATGAGTGCTCATGAAAAATTGATCCAAATATATTTTTTATTCACATGATTTAAATGGTTTAATTTAAATTGGGTAAACAGCTGTTGAGGATTGTTTTAATATGTGAACACAAAAGGAGAATATCAGATCTGATTGTTAAATTTCACCTTTCCTTTTCATTATATTTAGTAATTCTGTTCAAGATAATGTAAATTGTTCAGAAAATTGTATTCTTTTATTGCTTTCTGGAATGTTACATAGTTTTTTTTTTTCTTTAGCCATTATTGCAGGAATTCCTATCTTCATCCCAGTGCCAGTGAAGACAAAGATAAAACCAATCTACTGCTTCTGCAATAGGTATTATTCAACTGCTTGAAGAACTTGCTTGGGCTATGTATTCCTTTTATGCATTTTGAACTATCTGTTGGTGCAGTGACTTGTAGTAGTATTGGGGTATTTTTGCTGATGGTGTAATCGGTGGTACAATTTGTGCAAAAGGATCTGTCAGTTGGCTTGCTGTATCCTCCTCCCTTCTGCTTGTGATGGCCATTCAGCTAAAATTTGGCGGCCAACAGAGGTTAGACAAAAACCTCACCCCCCTCTCTGCTTGTACAAAGACCTATCCACAGGTGTGGCTTATGCTGGACCAGTAGTCAATGATGGGTAAGATCCAATTGCAATTGTACCAACATAAGACAGGAGGCTGATGCCTTGAGGTCAGCTCATCTGATTATGGGTAAGTACCAGATGTAGTATTGGACAACCTAAGGCTGGCAGGGTCCCTAAGGCACATGCTTGTTGTTTAAACAGAGAGTGGGAGGTGTTGAGAGCCACAGTCAAAGGGGCCCCAGCAAACTTTCAGCTGCCATCAAACTTCCAGCTGCCAGCTGATGAGTGGTTCACAGTGGCCCCAGCAAACTTCTAGCTGCCAGCTGATTGGCTCCTCTGTGGTGATGCTCATTGGGTTGTTTCCCCACCCTTTCAGACTATGGAATTGCTCATTGGGGGACGTTTTTGGCTCTGCCCATGCAACCCAGCCAATTGGCCTCAAGAGCAGGAGGAGTAGGGGGGTTGAGAGGCTTGTGGAAAGCTAGTGGTGAAAGTTGGGCTCTGAGGGAATTTCTGAAGAGCTCCTGTGTTTCGGTGTGTGTGTTCTAAAAATAAAATTGTTTCTACTTGATTAGTGACTCATGAATTGTGCCCAGCCAGACTGTAGCAAAGGTTAGTTTTACTGTTAGTTTTAGAATTAGGGTTAGGGTTAGAATTAGTGTTAGGGTTAGAATTAGTGTTAGTCTCAGAGTTAAGGTTAGCTTTAGGGTTAGTGTTATGGTTAAAGTTAGGGTTAGTGTTAGGTTTAGGATTGGGGTTCATTTTAGATTTAGGTTTAGGGTTTGTTTTAGAGATATATTGAGGGTTATGGTTAAAATTATGGTTAGAGGTAGTGTTAGAAATAGTTTTTGGGTAAGATTGAGTTTGGGTTTAGTCTTAGTGTTAGGGTAAATGTTAGGGTTAGGATTAGTTTTAGTGTAAGGGTGAGTTATAAGGTTAGTGCTAGTGTTAGGGTTAGGGTTAGTATTACCGTTAGGGTAAAGATTAGGTTTATGGTTAGGGTTAGGTTTAGGGTTAGTGTTAGATTACTGTTCGGGTTAGGGTATGGATTAGTGTTAGGGATAGGTTTAGGTTTAGGTTTACTGTTCTGGTTAGTGTTAGGGATATATTTAGCGTCAGATTTATGGTTCACGTAAAGGATAGTGTTAGTGTTAGGGTTAGGGTTAGGGTTAAGGTTAGTGTTAGGTTTATTGTTAGTTTAAGGGTTTGAGTTAGGTTTATGGTTAGGTTTATGGTTAGGGTTAGGGTTAGAGTTAGTGTTAGTGTTAGAGTTAGGTTTAAGGTTTTGTTTAGTGTTAGTGTTTGTGTTAGGGTTAGGAATATTGTTAGGGTTAGGTATAGGTTTAGAGTTAATTTTTGGGTTATATCCAGGGTTAAACATAGGCTTAGTGTTATGAAGAGGGATAATGTTATGTTTAGGGTTCATGTTAGGTTTAAGTTTAGGGTTATGTTTAGGGATAGTTTTAGAGTTAGGTTAGGGTTACTTTCGGGTTACACATAGTGTTAGGGTCAGTTTTAATTAGGGTTAGGGATAGGGTTTGTGTTAGGATTAGTGTTAGGTGGAAGGATAAGGTTTGTTTTAGGGTACTGGTTAGGCTTGGTGTTTGTGTTAGGTCTAGGGATAGGGTAAGGTTTATGGTTACGGTAAGTATTAGGGTTATAGTGAGGCTTAAGTTTATGTTGAGGCTTAGGTTTTGGGATACCCATAGGTTAGAATTTGTGTTAGTGTTACGGTTAGGGTTAAGCTTAGAGTTAGTGTTAGGTTTCATGATAGAGTTTGGTATGGGGTTAGTGATAAGGTTGGATTTGGGGTTAGATTTTATGTTAGGATTAGGGTTAGGATTACCATTAGGTTTAGTTTTAGGGTTAGGGTTATGGTTTGGGTTAGGGTTTGTGTTAGACGTATTGTTTGGGTTAGAGATAGGTTTACATTAGGCTTAGGTTTAGGGTTAGGTTTACATTTATTGTTGGGGTTATGGTTAGGTTTTTGGTTAGTCTTAGGGTTAGGGTTAGGGTTAAAATTAGGTTTAGTGTTTGTGTTAGGGTTAGGTTTGGGGTGAGGGTTTGTGTTAGAGTTAGGTTTAGGGTTAAGTTTCGTGGTAGGGTTAGGTTTAGGGTTAATTTTAGTGTTAGAATTCGGGTTTTTGTTAGGGTTACAGTTACTGCTAGGGTTAGGGTTAAATTTATGGTTAGTATTAGTCGTAGTGTTAGGTTTATATTTAGGGTTAGGATTAGGAAATAGTGTTAATGTTATGGATAGGTTTTGGTTAGAATTTGGTTTAGGATTAAAACAAGGCTTAGTGTAAAATTAAAAGTTAGGGTAAGGGTTAGCGTTACAGTTAGGATTAAGGTTAGAAAAAGTGTTAGGGTAAGTGTTACTGTTATTGTTAGGGTTAGGATTAGGGTCTTGTTAGTGTTAGGAATAGGGTTAAGGTTAGTGTCAGGTTTAGGGTGAGGTTTAGACATATGGTTGGTGATAGGGTTAGGGTTAGGATAGGTATTATTGTTAGGGTTACGGATAGTGTTAGGGTTAGGGTTAGGTAAATGTTAGGGGTAGGGTTATGTTAGGGTTAGGTAACAGTTAAGGTTAGGGTTAGGACAGGGTTAGGATTGGGGTTAGTGTTAAGGTTAGTTTTAGGGTTAGTGTTAGGGATAGTTTTAAGTTTAGGTTTAGTGTTAGGGTTAGGGTTAGTTTTGGGTTAGTGTCAGGATTAGCATTAGGTTTATGGTTAGTCTTAGTGTTACGGTTAGGGTTAGCATGAGGGTCAGTGTTAGGGTTTGTGTTAGGTTTAGGATTAGGCTTTGTGTAGGGTTGATATTTAGGGTTAGTCTTAGGCTTAGAATTAGTGTTAAAGTTAGGGTTAGGTTTAAGTTTAGGATTAGTGTTTTGGTAAGTGTTAGAGTTAGGTTTAGGGTTAATGTTAGGTTTAAAATTATGTTTAATGTTATGGGTAGGTTTAGGTTTAGGTTTAAGTTTAGGTTAAGTTTTAAAGTTAGGGTTAGGGTTACAGTTAGTGTTATGGTTATGGTAAGGATTAGGGTGGGGTTAGGGTTAGGGTTAGGATTAGTGTTCGGTTAGTGTTAGGGTTAGTGTTAGGGTAGGGTTAATATTAGAGTAAGGTTTTCTTTTAGGGTTAGGGTTAGAGTTAGTGTTAAGGTTAGAGTAAGTGTTCAGGTTAACGAAAGCATTATTGTTAGCTTTAGGATTATTGTTAAGATTAGGTAAGGGTTAGGGTTAGTGTTGTGTTTGGGATTAGGGTTAGGTTTAGGATTAGAGTTAGGATTAATTTTAGCTTTGGGATTTGGATTACAGTTAGTGATAAGGTTAGTTCATGCTTAAGGTTATAGTTAGTTTTGGGGTTAGGTTAGGTTTAGGGGTAGGGTTTGTGTTAGGGTTAGGATATGGTTTAGGTTTAGGTTAGTGTTAGTTTTAGGTTTCGTGTGTTAGGGTTATGATTAGTGTTAGTTTTAGAGTTAAGTTTAGGGTTAATGTTAGTGTTAGGGTTAGTGTTAGTGTTAGGTTTAGCGATAGGTTTAGGGTTAGTGTAAGTGTTAATATTAGGGTTAGTATTAGGCTTAGGGTTAGGGTTACTGATAGGTTTAGGTTTAGTGTTAGTGTTAGGGTTAGGGTTAGGGATAGTATTAGGATTAGGGATAGATTTAGTGTTAATGTTAGTATTTGGCCTAATGTTACGGTTAGAGTTAGTGTTAGGTTTATATTTAGTTTTAGTTTTAGGTTTAGGGTTAAGATTAGGGTTAGTGTTAAGGTTTGGTTTAGGGATAGAGATAGGGTTAGTGTTAGTGTTACCTTTAGGGTAATAGCTATGTTTAAGATTACTTTTTGGGTTAGTGTTACACTTAGATTTAGGGTTAGTGTAGGGTTAGAGTTAGGGTTAGTGTTACATGTAGGATTAGGGTTATGGTGAGGCTTAGGGATAGTTTTAGGTTAGGGTAAGGGTTAGGGTAAGTGGAAGGATTAGAATTAGATTTAGAGATAGGTTTAAGGTTATTGTTAAGATTAGGATTAAATTTAGGTTTGGGATTAGGATTAGTGTCCTATTTAATATTACTGTTAGGGTTAAGGTTTGTGTTAGGGTTAGTTTTAGGGTTTGGGTTAGGGTTAAGTTGAGGTTTAGTGTTAGGGTTTTGGCTAAGGTTAGTTTTAGTTTTAGGTTTAGGTTTAGGATTAGGTTAAGGTTAGGGTGATTGTTAGGATTAGGATCAGGGTTTTGTTTAGGTTTATGTTCACAGTTAGGGATAGAGTTAGTGATGTGTTAGGGATAGGTTTGGAGTTAGGGTTAGGGATATGTTTAGGATTAGAGTTAAATTTAGGGTTAGGATTAGTTTTATTTTTAGGATAAGGTTTAGGGTTATGGTTAGGGTTAAGGTAAGTTTTAAGGTAAGGTTTAGGGTAATGATTTATGTAAGATTTAGGTTTAGGGTAAGGTTTATGGTAAATATTACTGTTAATATAGTGTTAGGGTTAGGGTTTGTGTTAGGGTTAGGGTTAGGATTTGTCTTAGGGTTATGGTTAGGATTACGTTTAAGGTTCTGGTTACAATTAGGATTAGGTTTTGGCTTAGGGTAACATTAGTGTTAGGGTTCAAGATAGGGTTAGGGTTACGTTTAGGGTTGGTGTTATGGTTAAGGTTAGGGTTAGTGTTAGGTTTAGGTTTAAAGAGTTAGAATAAGGTTTGGTCTTATGTTTAGGGTTATTGTTAGGATTAGGATTTTGGTTTAGATTTGGGATTGGGGTTAATGTTTGTGTTAAAGTTACTGTAGGGTTTTTGTTAGTGTTCGTTTTAGGGTTAGGGTTTGTTTTAGGGTTATGTTTAGGGTTAGTGTTAGAGTTAGGGCTAAGGTGAGTGTTTGGGTTAGTATTAGGGTTAGGATTAGGGTTAGGTTTGTATTAGTTTTTTGATTAGATACATGTTTAGTGTTAGGGTAGGGTTAGTGTTAGTTTTAGGGTTACAGTTAGGGTTAGTGTTAGTACAAGTGTTAGGTTTAGTGTTAGGGTTAAGGTTAAATTCGTGTTAGGGTTAGGGTTAGGTTTATGGTTATGGTTAGGTTTAGGGTTTGGGTTAAAGTGAGTGTTAGCTTTAAGGTTATAATTAGGGTGAGGCTTAGGGTTATTATTAGGTTTATGGTTTGATGTGAGGTACTCTTAGGGTTAGGTTTAGGGTTAGAATTATTGTTAGTGTTAGACTAAAAATTAGGGTTAGGTTTAGGGTTAATTTTAGGTTTAAGGTTAGGTTTTGGTTTAGGGTAAAGTTCATGGTTTGGGTTAGGGTTACGGTTACATTTGTGTTAGTGTTAGGGTTATTGTTATGATAAGGTTTAGTGTTATGTTTATGGGTAGGTTTAGGGTTAGGTTTAAAGTAAGGGTTAGTGTTGAGGTTAGGTTTAGAGTTAAAGTTAGCCTTAGTGTTTGAGTTTGGGTTATAGTTAGGTTTAGGGTTTGTTTTGGGTTTGAAATAGGGTTAGTATTAGGTTTAGTGTTAGGTTTAGAAAGTGGGTTAGAATTATGTATCAGGTGATAGTTAGGGTTAGGTTTAGGTAAAGGCTAGTGTTAGGGTTAGGTTAGGTTTAGGGTTATGGTTTGGGTAAGGGTTTGTTTTAGAATTAGGTTTAGGGTTTGGGTTAGGGTTACATTAGTGTTAGGGTTAGGGTCTGGATTATAGATAGGATTTGGGGTAAGTATACGGATATGGTCATTGTTAGAGTTAGGGTTAGGGCAAGGGTTATTTTTAAGTAAAGGTTAGGCTTAGGGTTAGATTTACAGTTAAAATTAGTTTTAGCTTTAAAGTTATAGTTAGAGTTACTATTACGGTTTGTTTTAGCTTTAGGGTTAGTGTTAATACTAATGGTAACAGGGTTATTGTTTGTGATAGTTTTAGGATTATTTTTAAGATTTGGATTAGGGTTAGGTTAGGGATAGTTTAAAGGTTAGTATTAAAGTTAGAGTGAGTCAGGGTTAATTTTAGGGTTGTGGTTAGGGTTAGTATAAAGTTAGGGTTGTTGTAAGGGTTAGTATTAAGGTTTGGTTTTGAATTAGTGTTATAGTTTGGGGTAGGGTTAAGGTTAGGTCAGGTCTAGGGTTATGGTTTGGTTTAGGGTTGTTGTTAGGGTTAGAATTAGGTTTACATCAATTTTAGGGTTAGGGTTAGTGTTAGTGTTTAGGTTACTGTTAGTTTTAGAGTTAGGATTTTAGGGTTTGTGTTGGGGTTACAGTTACGGTTACACTTAGGCTTACGATAAAGTTAAAAATTAAGTTAGAATTAGGTTTAAGTTTATGGTTAGGTTAGGTTTAGGATGAGGATTAGGGTTAGGATTAGGGTTAGGGTTAGTGTAAGAATTAAGATTAGTGTTTTGGTTAGGGTTTAGGTTAAATTAGGGTTAGAGTTAGATTTATGGTTCATGTTAGGTTTAAGTTTAGGTTTCGTTTTAGGTTTAGGTTTAGAATTCGATTTAGGGTTAGTGTTAGAGTTAGGTTTAGGGTTAGGCTTATAATTAGTGTTATGGTTAAGGTTAGGGTTAGTGTTAGTGTTAGGTTTAGCATTAGGTTTAGAGTTATGTTTAAGGTTAGATTAGGGTTAGGGTTAGGATTAGGTTTATTGTTAGAATTAGGGTAAAAGTTAGGGTTAAAAATATTGTTAGGATTAGGGTTAGGGTTAGTGCTAGGTTTAGGGTAAGAGTTAGGGTTAAGATTATTGTTAGGATTAGGGTTAGGGTTAGTGCTCGGTTTAGGGTAAGGGTTAGGGTTAAGATTAGTGTTAGGATTAGGGTTAGGGTTAGTGCTAGGTTTAGGGTAAGAGTTAGGGTTAAGATTAGTGTTAGGATTAGGGTTTGAATTAAATTAGGGTTAAGGTTAGATTTATGGTTCATTTGAGGATTAAGGCTAGGTTTTGTGTTAGGTGTAGGTTTTGGTTTAGGGTTAGGGTTAGTGTTTGGTTTCAGTTATATTTAGTGTGAGCGTTAGGGTTAGGGTTATTGTTAGTGTTATATTTAGGGTTAGGGTTAGAGTTAGGTTTAGGGCTAGGTTAGAGATAGGGTTAGGATTATGGTTAGTGTTACGGTTGGAGTAAAATTTAGATTTAAGATTAGTGTTAGGTTTAGGATTAGGTTTTGATTTAAAATAGGGTTAGGGTTAGATTTATGGTTCATGTTAGGGTTAAGTTTATGGTTTATGTTAGGTTTAACTTTAGGGTTAGGGTTAGGGTTATAGTTTGGATTGGGTTATATGTAGTGTTAGGGTTAGTGTTAGGGTTAGGTTATGGTTAGGATTAGGTTTATGGTTAGGATTAGGTTAAGAGTTAGGTTTTGTATTTGGTTTAGGGTTAGTTTTAAGTTTAGTATTAGGGTTAGGGTGAGGCTTATGTTTATTTTCTGGGTGAGGGTTAGCTTTTGGGTTAGGATTATGGTTGTGGTTAGCGTTAGGATTAGGGTTAGGTTAAGGTTAGTGTTTACTTTAGGGTTTGTGTTAGGGTTATGCCTAGCGTTATTGTTATGAGAGGCATAGTGTTAGGGTTGTGTTTGGGTTAGGATTAGGGTTAGGTTGGTGTTAGGGATAGGGTTAGGTTTACTGTTAGATGTTGGATTAGGGTGACGGTTATAGTCAGGGTTAGGGATAGGGTTAGTATTAGTATTAGCTTAGTGTTAGGGTTAGGATTAGTATTAGGTTTAGGATTAGGTTAACTGTTAGGGTTAGGATTATTATTAGGGTTAGGATATGGTTAGTGTTAGGATTAGAGTTAAGCTTCATGTTAGGTTTAGGTTTAGTATAAGTTTTAATATTAAGTTTAGAGTTAGTGTTAGGGTTAGCGTTAATATTAGGTTTGGGTTAAACTTAGTTTTACAGTTAGTGTTAGTGTGTGAATTAGGGTTAGTATTAGGTTTATTTAACGGTTAGGGAGCGGGTTAGTGTGAGGGTTTGGGTGAGGTTAAGGGTCAAGTTTAGGTAAGGGTTAGGTTTATGTTTAATTTAAGTTTAGGGTTATAGTTTAGGGTTAGAGTTTAGGTTAGAGTTTGTGTTAGAAATTGGTTTATGGTTAGGGTTAGTGTTACACTCGGGTTAGAGTTAGGGTGAGGGTTATGGTTAAGGCTCGGGTTAGGGTTAGGTTTGAGGTTATTATTAGGGTTAGGGTTAGAGTTAGTGTTATATTTATGTAAGGGTTAGGTTTAGAGTTAGGGTTACAGTTAGGATTAAGGTCAGGTTTAAAGTTAGGGTTAGGGTTACACATACGGTTACATTTAGCATTAGGGTTAGTGTTAGAACTACTGTTAGTGTTAGGGTTACTATTTGAGATAGGGTTAGGATTAGGTTTAGAGTTTGTCTTAGGGATAGTTTTATGGTTAGTATTGATATTAGAGTGAGGCTTAGTGTTAGTTTTATGGCTATGGTTAGGTTTAAGATTAGCATTAGGGTTAGGGTTAGGGTTAGTGTTTGGTTTAGGGTAGAGTTAGGATTAGGTTAGTGTTAGGTTTAAAGTTAGGGTTAGGTTAAAGGTTAGTAGAGGGTTAGGGATTGGGTAAAAATTAGTGTAGTATTTGGGTTTGATTTAATGTTACAGTTACATGTAGGATTATGGTTAGGGTTATGTAAGGTTTAGGATTAAGTTTAGGTTAGGGTTTCGGTTGTGGTTTGGGTTATGGTTTTTGTTATGGTTAAGATTAGGGATACATTAGGGTTAGGGTTAGAGTTCGGGTTAGGGTTAGTGTTAGTGTTTGGTTTAAGTTTAGGGTTAGGTTTATATTAAATGTTAGGTTTATGTTTAGGTTTAGGTTAATGTTATGATTAGGGTAAGTGTTAGTTTAAAGGGTTAGTGTTAGAGTTGGGGTTAGTGTTAGGTGTACTGTGAGCATTAGGGTTAGGGTTCGACTTAGGGTTAGGGTTAGGGTTCGGAATATGTTAGGGTTACTTTTGGGTTAGGATTAGAGATAGGGTAAGTTTTACGGTTAGGGTTAGGGTTAAGTTTAGGGTTAGTTGTAGAATTACATTTAGGGTTATGGTCACGGTTTGTTTTAGGGTTAGAATTAGAGTTAGAGTTTGGGTTATGTTTAGGGTTAGTTTTAGAGTTAGAGATAGGATAAGGGTTAGGGTTAGTGTTAGGATTAGTATTAGGGTTAGAGTTATGATTTGTGTTAGGGTAAGTGTTTTGGTTAGGGTTTGTGTTAGGGTAAAATTTAGATTTAGGTTTTGGGTTATGGTTAGTAAGAAGGTTAAAATGAGGCATAGGGTTAGGTAAGGGTTAGTTTTAGGTTTACAGGTAGGTTAGGGTTAGTGTAATGTTTAGGGTTAAGGTTAGGGTTAGTGTTAGGGTTAAGGTTAGGGTTAGGGATAGGGTTAGTATTAGGGTTAGTGTTAAGGTTAATGTTAGGGTTACAGTTAGGGTTAAAGACAGATTTAGAATTAGGGTTATGGTTCATTTTAGGGTTAGTGTTAGGGTTAGGGGTAGGTTTAGGTTTAGAGTTAGGGTTACTTATCGGGTTAGATTTAGGGTTAGTGTTAGTTTTAGTGTTAGGTTTAGAGTTGGGGTTAGAGTTAGTGTTATTGTTAGTTTTTAGTTTAGGGTTAGAGATAAGGATAGAGTTGGGGTTATAGTTAGTGTAAAGATTAGGTTTGGGGTTAGTGTTAGGTTTAATGTTAGTGTTAGGGTTAGGGTTAAAGTTAGGAAATGGTAGGGTTAGTGTTATGTTATGGTTATGGATATGTTTCAGGTTAAGGTTTTTTGTTAGGGTTACGGATAGTGATAGGGTTAGGGTTACTTTAGGCTTAAGGTTAGGGTTAGGGTTAGAGTAGTGTTATGTTAGGATTAGGGTTAGGGTTAGTGTCAGGGGCAGGGTTAGGGTTAAGTATCGGTTTATTTTTAGGGTTATGGTTAGTTTTAGGATTAGTTTTAGTTTAGGGTTAGATTTTGGGTTAGAGTTAGGTTTAGTGTTAGGGTTAGTGTTAGGTTTCATTTTAGCGTTCAGGTTATGTTTTGTGTTAGGCTTAGAATTAGTGTTAGTGTTAGGTTGAGGGTTAGGTTTATAGTTAGGGTTAGTTTAGGGTATGGTTTATGGTTAGGGTTAGCATTAGCGTTTGGGTTACTGTTAGGGACAGTGTTAGATTTAGGGTTACAGTTATTGTCACGGTTATTGTTAGGTTTAAGGTGAGGCTTATAATTAGTGTTAGGGAAGGGTTTGGGTTAGGGTATGGTTAGTGTTAGGGATATGATTAGGCTTCGGAATAGTGTTAGTGATAGGGTAAAGGTTTGTGTTAGTTGAAGGTTTTGGTTAGGGTTAGGATTCATGTACAAGATTTGGGTTAGGTTTTGTGTTACAGTTAGTGTTATGGTTAGGGTTGGAGTTAGAATTTCATTTAGGGTTAGAGTTAGGGTTAGTTTTAGAATTAGGTTTAGGTTTGATGTAAGGGTAGGGTTAGAATTAGGTTTAGCATAAGTTTTAGGCTTAGGATTAGGTTTATGGTTACAATTAGTGTTAGTTTCAGTTTTAGGGTTAGGGTTAGGGATAGTGTTAGTGTTAGGGTTAGGGTTAGTTTTAGGTTTAGGGTTTAGGGTTTGTGATGTGGTTATTGTTAGTTTTATAAGTTGGGTTACAATAAGGGTAAAGATTAGGATTAGATTTAGGTTAGAGTTAGGGTTCAGCTTAGTTTTAGGGTTAGGATTAGGGTTATGTTGAGGATTAGTGTTTGTGTTAAGGTTACTGTCAGGATTAAATTAGTGATAGGGTTAGAGTTAGGGTTCTTGTTAAGGGTAGCATTTGTTTTAGGTTTATGTTTAGGGATAGGATTGAAGTTAGGGTTTGTGTTAGGTTTATGGTTACTGTTAGTGTTTGGGTTAGGCTTATAGTTAAGTTAAGGGTTACTGTTAGCGTTAGGGATATGTTTAGATATAGGTTTAGGGTTAGAGTTATGGTGAGACTAAGGGTTAAGTTTATGGTTACAGTTAGAGTTAGGTTTATGGTTCAGATTAGGGTTAGGGTTATTGTTAGGGTTAGTGTTAGAGTTAGGGTTAGTGTTAGAGTTAGAGTTAGGGTTAGGATTAGTTTTAGAATTAGTGTTAGTGTAGGGTTAGTGTTAGAATTTGTGTTAAGGTTAGGGTTTGTGTTAGAGTTAGGGTTAGGGTAAGTGTTAGTGTTAGGGTTAGGGTAAGTGCTAGGGTTAAGGTTAGAGTCATGTTACATTTAGGGTTAGTGTTAGGGTTAGGGATAGTGTTAGGTAAAGATGTAGGGTTATGGGTTTAGGGTTATTGTTAGGTACAGGTGTACAGTTACAGAGAGGTTTAGGGTCAGTATTAGGATAAGGTTATCTACAGGGTTATGGTTAGGGTTGGAGTTAGGTTTATGGTTAGGATTAGGTTAAGGTTAGTGTTGGTTTAGGTTTTGTGTTACAGTTAGGATTAGGTTTAATATTAGGGTTAGAGTTATGGTTAGGTTTAGGTTAGGTTTAGATTAAATTTAGGAATATTGTTAGGGTTTGGGTTACTCTAATGGTTAGGGTTAGTGTTAGTATTAGGTTTATATTTAGGGTTAGGGTTTGGTTTAGTGTTAAAGTTTTTGTTAGGGTTATATTTAGGATTAGGTATAGTGTTAGAATTTGGGTTAGTGTTAGTCTTAGGTGTATGGTTAGGGTTAGTTTGAGGGTTAGGGTTAGGTTTTGGGGTAGGTTTAGGTTAAGGGTTATTGTTCTGGGTACAGTTAAAAATAGGATTATATTTAGGTAAGTTTTATGTTTAGGGTTAGGTTTATGGTTAGCTTTAGATTTAGGGTTAGGGTTAGTCATGGGTGTAAAGTTTAGCATTAGTTTTAGTGTTAGTGTTAGGGTTAGGGATATATTTAGAATTAGTGTTATAGTGAGGCTTGGGGTTAATGTTAGGGGTAGTTTTAGCATTATGTTTAGCGTTAGGATTAAAGTTAAGCTTACGGTAACAGTTTGGGTTTACGTTAGTGTTAGGTTTAGAGTTAGGTTTAGGGGTAGGGTTAGTGATAAGGATAGTGTTGGGTAAAAGTTAGTGTTAACATTTGGGTTAGGGTTGGTGTTAGGTTATTGTTATTATTAAAGTTAAGTTATTAAAGTTAAGATTAGGCTTAGAAATAGGGTTAGGTAGGGTAAGGGTTAAGGTTAGTGTTAGGGTTAGTGTTAGTGTTAGGTTAGGTTTAAGGTTAGGATTAGTGTAAGAGTTAGAGTTAGTGTTAGTGTTACAGTTTGCATTACAATTAGTGTTAGGGTTAGTTTAGGGTTATATTATGGTTCAGTTAAGGTAAGTGCTAGGGTTAGAGTTTGTGTTAGGGTTAGTGTTAGCGTATGGTTAGGTTCAAAATTAGGATTAGGTTTAGGGTTGGGGTTAGTGTTATATTTAGGCTTAGTTTTAAAGTTATGGTTAGTGTTATGGTTAGCTTTGGGTTATATTTAGGGTTGCAGTAA
The DNA here is from genome assembly GCF_021218885.2 of Marmota monax. NCBI lineage: Eukaryota > Metazoa > Chordata > Mammalia > Rodentia > Sciuridae > Marmota > Marmota monax. The sequence continues at coordinate 344,226 of NW_026692693.1, read as the reverse complement.
GGGTTAGCGTTAGGCTTAGGGTTAGATTTAGGTTTAGTGTTAAGTTTCACCTTAGTGTAATTGTTAGGTTTATGATTAGGGTTAGGTTTGGTTTTAGCATTAAGGTTATTGTTACATTTATGTTAGGTTTATTGTTCAGATTAGTGTAAGTTTTATGGTTAGGTAAGTTAGGGGTTAGGTTTTCTGTTAGGTTTAGGGTTCGTGTTATTGTTAGGGTTAGACTTTGGGTTAAAGTTAGGTTTAGAGTTAGTGATAGTGTTAGCATTTGTGTTAGGTTTGTGTTAGGTTTGTGTTAATGTTAGTGTTGGGGTTACATTTAAGATTAGGTTTAGGTTTAGGTTTAGTGTTATGGTTAGTATTAGAGTTAGGGTTAGTGTTAGTGTTAGGTTAGTGTTAGGTTTAGAATTAGTGTTATGGTAGGGGTTAGGGTTAAGTATAAGGTAAGTTTTAGAGTTAGTGTTAGTATTAGTTGTAGAGTTTAGTTAAGGTTTAGGGTTGGGGTTAGGGTTATGTTTAGGCTTAGGTTTAATTTTAAATTTAGTGGTAGTGTTAGGGTTAGGTTTAAGTTAGTGTTTGGGTTAGGATTTGTGTTAGGGTCATGGTTATGTTTTGGGTTTCAGTTAACATTAGTTAAGATTAGGGTTTGTTTAATGTTAGGATTAGGGTTTTGGTTAGTGTTCCATTTAGGGTTAGGGTTAGTGTTTCATTTATGGTTAGGGTTAGGTTTAATGTTAATGTTAGTGTTAGGGTTAGTATTAGGTTTAGGGTTAGGATTATTGTTAGTGAAAGAGTTATTGTTAGGTTAGGATTATTATTAGTGTTAAGGTTATGGTTAGTTTTAGGGTTAGGGTTAGTCTTAGGTTTGGGTTAGTGTAGGTTTCGGGTTAGGTTACATTAGTGAGAGAATTAGGGTTAAGTTTTGGGTTAGGTTTCATGTAAGAGTTATGTTTGGGGTTAGTGTTATGGTTAGTGTTAGGGTTAGATTTGCGGTTAGAGTTAGATTTAGGGTTAGTGTTAGTATTAGTGTTAGGGTTCATGTTAAGGTTAGGGTTAGCGTTATTGTTAGGGTTAGCGACAGTGTTAGGGTTATGGTTATGTTTAGGTATAGTGTCAGGTTTAGGGGTAGTGTTAGGGTTAGGATTAGGGTTACATTTAGTATTATGGTTAGAGTTAGTGTTAGCGTTAGGGTTAATGTTAGTGTTAGGGTTAGGGTTAGAAAAGGTTAAGGTTAGGGTTGGGTTAGGTTTAGGGTTCTGGTTTGGGTTAGTTGTTGTGTTAGGATTGGGGTTAGGGTTAGAGTTAAAGTTAGGTTTAGGATTAGGATTAGAGTTAGTGTTAATGTTAGAGTTAAAGTTAGGGTAAGGTTTAGAATTAATGTTAGGGTTAACATTAAGGTTAAGGGTTAGTGTTAGGGTTAGGGCAACTTTTAGCGTTACTGTTATGGTTAGTGTTAGGGTTATGTTTAGGTTTGGATTAGGGTTAGTTTTAGGGTTAGGGTTAGGGTTTGTGTTAGTGGTAGGTTTAGGATTAGTGTTAGGGTTAGTATTTGTGTTATTGTTATTATTTGGGTTAGGGTTTGTGTTAGGTTTAGTATTAGGGTTGGGGTTAATGTTAACCATAGTGTTAGGGTTAAGGATAGGTTTAGGGTCAGTGTTAGGGTTAGTGTTATGTTTAGGCTTAGACTTAGGGTTAGGGTTAGTATTAGTGTAAGTGTTAGGGTTAGGTTCAGTGTTAGTGGTAGGGTTAACATTTGGGTTAGTTTTAGGGTTACTTAGAGGGTTATTTTTAGGATTAGGGGTTAGTTTCCGGGATAGAGTTATAATTAGGGTTATTTTTAGTGTTAGGTTAAGGGCTTAAGTTATCATTAGGGTTAAGGTTATCGTACGGTAATGATATCTTTAGGTTTAGGTTCAGGTTAGGTTTAGGGTAATGGATAGTTTAGTTTTAGGGTTCATGGTAGGTTCAGACTAAGGATTATCATTAGGCTTAAAATTAGGCTTAGGGTACTGGATAGAATTAGAGCTAGTGTTAGGCCTAGGATTATGTTTATAGTAAGGGCTAGGGGTAGGGTTAGGTTTATGTTTAGTGCAAGGATTAAAGTTAGTGTTAGGTATAGACTAAGGGTTATGGCTATGTTTAGGGTTCAAGTTAGGATTCAAGCTAGGTTTGGGTCTTGAATTAGGGCTGGGTTTTGGGTTATGTTAGGGCTCTTCTTATGGATACGGCTAATGGAAGAACTAAGGTTAGGATTAGGCCTAGTTTTAGGGATACATTTAGGACTGAGTCTAGTTTTAGGATTATATTTTGGTTTAGGGTTATGTTTTTAACTAGGTTTAGTTTTAGGGTCAGAGTCAGAACCACACTTCATTTTATTGTTAGGGATAGGACTCAAATTAGGGGTAAGCTTAGGGCTAGATGTAGGGTTAGGATTTGGTTTATGTTAACGGTTAGTGTGAGTCCCATGGCTCTGTTTTGTTTTAGGACTAAATCTAACGTTAATGGTAGTTTTTTTTTTTTTTTTTAGATTTAGTGTTATTGCTAATGATAGCGTGAGTTTTGGCTTAGGAGTAGATTTAGAGTTATGGTTAATTCTAGGGTTAGGTCTCTGGCTAGTGTTATAGCCAAGATTAGGGCTAGTGTTTGGGTTATTGTAAAGGATAGGGTTAGAACTAGGAATAGGGATGTGGCAAGATTTAGAGTTAGTCTTCGAGCAAGTGTTTGGGTTAGGGTTAAGACTAAATTAGGGCTACATATATCTAGGATTAGTGTTAGGCTTAGGCCTGGGATTAGGGCTATTTTTATGGTTAGGTTTAGAGTTAGGTTCAGAGGAAGGACTGCCTGTTTGATTTCCATCTCCATTTCCATTTACCCATAGGTGTCAAAATGAAGTGAAACCTTAAAATAAAAAGTGTTTTGACAGTGAATGATTGAATTGAGAAGAGCATACCTTGGGAGCATACTAAGGCTAGAAAAAAGATGAATCATGCTCAGTATCAAAGAAATTTGAACAAATTAACTCTCACTCTAACATTACCACTATGCCTATCCCTAGCCATAACTCTAAACCTAACATTATCTCTAACCTTATTAGAGAACCATTGATCCCAGAATTCACACCCTTGAGGAGCCTTGTGGGACAAGCTAAGTAATAAATTTTATGCAAAATCAAACAAATCTGACCAAATAATTATGGGAGCTAATTCAGTACATGCATGTTTTCCTGTTTTCTCCTTAAGGGCTCTTCATGCTTCAGCATAAGTCTACTGTCACAAAACAAACCAGAGTTTGCTCACAGAAAATTGATGGAGTGTGAAGTTTCAAGCAGCTAGCACCAATGCTGTTTGATTGCCAGCTCCATTTCCTTTTACCTGTATAGGACAAAATGAACTGAAACTTTAAAATACAAACTGTTCCTTACAGTGAACCACTGAACATAGCAGGCCCCAACCTATGGATTATAGTAAAGATAGGAGGAAATAAATCCTGCCAATTATCAAAGAAATTTGATCAAAATTAACTCTAATGCTAATACTACCTTTAACACTAGCCCTAACACTATCCTTAACACAAACCCTAACCTGTTTAAAAAGCTGTTGATCCTAGAAATTCCAAACGTGGTGAGCCTAGGGGGCTAAGCTATCAGATGAATCCTATGCAGTATCAAAAATATCACCAAATAATTGAGGTAGTATTTCAGTTCATTTATATTTCTCTGTTTTCTGCTAAAGGGCTCTTTGATAGTTGTTTTTGCCATCTTCATCTTAGGACTACATTCATAATACAGAAACCAGAGAGTTCCCACAGAGAACTGATTCAGGGTTTGAAGTTCCAAGCAGCTACCACCAAGCCAGTTTGATTTTAACCTCTATTTTCATTTACCTATATAGGTCAATATAAAGTGAAACCTTAAAATACAGAATGTCCCTGTTAGCGAACCACAGAAATGAGAAGGCCCAAACCTGAGGAGTATATTAAGGCTAGGTAAAAGATGACTTCTTCAAAGTATCAAATAAATTTGTACAAAACTTACTCTCACTGTAAAACTACACCAAACCCTAGCCCTAACCAAAAACTAACACTAACCCTAACCTGTTTTGAGAACCATTGATCCTAGAAGTCCCACACTTGGAGAGCTTTTTTGGGCAAGCAAAAAAATGAATACTACTCAGTATCAAACAACTCTGACCAAATAATTATGGGAGGAATTTCAGTGCATGCATATTCCCTGCTTCCTCCTAAAGGGCTCTCAGATAAAGTTGTTTTTGCATGCTTCAGCATAGGCCTACATTCAAAAGGAACATACCATAGTGTCTCCACTAAGAATTGAGGGTGTGTGTTTGCAGTTTCAAGCAGCTAGCATAAACTCTGATTGTGAGTTCCATTTTTATTTACTCATATAGGTCAAAATGAAGTAAAATGAAAATATTAACTGTCCAGAAACCAAAACATTGAACCAAATGCCTAAACCTGGGAAATAGAGTAAAGTTTGTTAAATATGAATCCTGGATTGTATCAAAGAAATTTGAATAAAGTAACTCTAACCCTAACATTACCTCTAAACTGAGCCCTAATCCTAACCCTAAACATTAACATAGACCTATACCTAACCCTAAATTTAAACCTAATTTTAAATGTAACCATTGCCCAAACCCTAGCTCTAACTCTATCCATTACCATAACTCTAACACTAACCCTAATGCTAAATGTAGCCATAATACTAACATTTACCCTAGACCTGCTCTAACACTAACCCTCACCCTAGACCTAAATCTAGCTCCAACCATAACACTTACACTAAACCCAACCCTAACCCTAGGTCTAACCATAACCCTAACACCTGTCCTAATCCTAGCCATAAACGTATCCCTAAACCATCTGTAATCCTATCTTTTACCATAAACTGAAGCCTAATCGAAATTCTAACAATCGGACTAAACCTAACTGTATAGCTATTCCTAAGGCTATTCAAAACCATAAATCTAACCTGAACCCTAAACCTAACCATATCCATTACTCTAAACCTAGTGCTATTTGAGCCTTAACCCTAAACCTTAATCAAAACCAATCCCTAATCCTGACCCTGACTGTAATAATACACCTAGATCTAAACCTGACCTTTACCCTAAACCTAACTCTTACAATAGACCTATTCATAACCAAACCCTACAACTACCCTTAACTGTAATGATAGACCTTACATTAGCCCTAGCCTTAATCCTACCCCTAGCTACAACAAAACGTCATCCAAGCCATAAACCTAGCTTTAATCCTAACCCTTACCTAAACCTAACCCAAGACCTAATCCTAACCATAACCCTAGCCGTAAACTTAACTCTAACTGTATCCATTACCCTAAACATAACCCTTAACCTAATGGTTACCCTAAAACTAACCCTAAACCTATCACTATCTTCAAAACTATTAATTACCCTAAATCTAACCTAAACCCTAAATCTAAACCATTCTTTACCTTAACACTGACCCTAAATCTAATTTGAGCCTTAATCCTAAATTCAATCCTAAACCAAGCCATAACACTGACCCTGACCCTAATAATTCCCCTAGATCTAAACCTAACTCTTGTCCTATACCTAAACCTTATAATAGACCTAGCCATAAACCTTTCCCTTAAACTCTCCCTAACCGTAACCCTAGACATGACAATAGCCCTAGCCATAATTCTAACCCTAACCCTAACACAAACCCTAGTCCTTATCCTAGTCCTAAGCATAGCCTTAATTAGAATCCTCACCCAAACTCTACGCCTAACCCTGACACTAATCCTAGCCCTAATCTTAGCCCTAATTTAGACCTATCCCTAATACTTGTCCTAAGAGTAACTCTAACTATCACATTAGACCTTTAACTCGTTCTAACTTTATCCCTTACCATAACTCTAACCCTAGCCCTAACCCTTGCCCTATCCTTTGCCCTAGCCTTAACATTAGACAAAACCTAACTCTAAATTGAGCCCTAACCCGAAGACTAAGCCAAACCCTAACACTAGCCCAAACCATAATACTAATACTAATACTAATACTAAAACTATCCCTAATCCTAGTCCTAGCCCTAAAACTAAACCTAGATATAGCTATAACCCTAACCCTTAACCTAAACCAAACCCTAACCTTAAACCTAGTCCTAAACCAGGCCTAATATGAGTTGTAAGCCAAAACCTTAAACTAACCCTGAACCTGACACTGAAGCTAACTCTACTAGCTCTAAATATCACTCTAACCTTAAAACTAACCCTAACACTAACTCTATCCCTAAAACCCTAAAACTAGCCCTAAACATAACCCTAGTACTTACATTAGCCCTAATCCTAAGCCTATCTCTAACTTAACCCCAAACCTATCCCTAATCATAGCTTTAAACCTAGCTGTATTCATAACTACAAACCTAGCCTTAAACTGAACTCTAACTCTATCCATTAAATTAACCAAAACCATAAGCCTAATGCTAACCCTAGTCATGAACCCCAATCTTAACCCTATCTATTACCCTGAACCTAATCTGAACCTAAACCAAACCCTCTCATTACCCTAGCCTAAATACTAACACTAATACAAGCCCTAACCTTAACCTGTAACAAACCCTAATACTGACCTTGACTCTAATAAAATCCCTAGCTCTAAACTTGAACATAACCCTACACCTTACCCTTACACTAGATGTAGACCATAATCCTAACCTGAAAACTATCTTTAACCGTAATTCTGGACCTGAAATTAGCCCTAGCCCTAATCATCATCCTAAACCTAAAACAAATCCTAGCCCTCATCCTAGCCCTACACCTAGCTTTAATCATAACCCTAACCCTAACCCTACCTCTAACCCAAATTGTAACCCTCACCCTACCTCTATAACTAGCTATGATGCTATTTCTTACCCTAAACTTAAACCTCACAATAATACTAATTCTAGGCTTAAGACAAACAATAAACCTATCCCTAATCCTAGCATTAATTTAGCCCTATCTTCAAGCCTAACACTAACACTATCCCTAAGACTCTAACTCTCGGCCAATACCTATCCCTAGTTCTAACCCTATCCCTTAACATAACTCTATCCTTAGCCCTAACCCTTGCCCTGTCCTTAGTCCCAGCTCTAATCCTAGATCTAACCCTAACTTCAAATCTAACCGTAATACTAAGCCTAAGCTTAATACTTAAACTATCCCTACACCTAACCCTAAACCAAGCAATAACCCTAACCCTAAACATTAACTTAAACCAAACCCTAACACTAAACCTAGACCTATTTATAGCCCTAATTTGAGTTCTAACACTAATTTTAAAACTCACACTTACCCTGACTCATATCCTAACACTCAACCTAGCTCTAAACACCTCCCTCATATTAAACTGATTGCTAAGAATAACCCTACCAATAATACAAGTCCTATGCCTAACCCTAAAACAAACCCTGACCTGACTCTTATCCTAACAAAAACCCTAGCTATAAATATAACCCTAAACTTAAATCTAACAATAACACAAAACCTAACCATAACAGTAAAACTAATCTAAATTTAACTGTAGTTCTTACATTAGCCATGGCCCTAATTCTATCAATAATCCTAACACAAACACTAGCCCTAATCTGAGCCCTAAACCTAGATTTAACCCTAAGTCTAACCCTAAACATAGCCCTAAACCTATCTCTAACCAATGCCTTACCCTAAGCAAAACCCTAAAGCTAAGGGTAACCCTAGACCTAACCCTAATCCGTAAGATAACCAAAACCTTAACTCTATTAATAGCCTTAACCCCAGCTCTCATTCTAGCTCTAAACCTACACCAAATTCTAACCCTAACCCCGACCCTTATACTGACCCTACAACTAATATTAGGTCTAACTCTAACCCTAACTCTCACCCAAAACCTATGGTAATCCTATTCCTAGACCTAACCTTGAAGCTAAATCCCTGCCTAGCCTTAACCATAGCTCAGAATGTAACCCTTATGCTAAACATAACCCTAAAACTAACTCTAGTTCTAACCCTCACCCTAAGCCTAACTCAAGACATAATCCTAACCATAAAACTAGCCAAAACTTAACTCTAATTGTATCCATTACCCTAAACATTACCCTTATGCTAATATAACCCTAGGCCTAACCCTAACTCTATCACTATCACCAAAACTGTCAATTACCCTAAACCTAACCTGAACCCTAAACCTAACCTTATGATTACCCTAATGCTAACCCTAATGCTAATTTGAGCCCTAACCCTAAACTCAAACCTAAACCAAAGCCCAACAATGACCCTGACATTAATAATTCCCCTGGCTCTAAACCTATTACCCTATATCTACCCTTACACTAGACTTAGCCATAAGCCTAACCCTAAAACTGTCCCTAACCATAACCCTAGACCTGACTTAATCCTAGCCACAATCCTAGCCCTAACCCTAGCACAAACCCTAGACCTTATTTTAGCCCTAAACATAGCCTTAATTATAACCCCAACCCTAACCCTAGATCTAAATCTAACATTAACCATAGCCCTAATCTTAGCCCTAATTTAGCCCTATCCTTAACACTAACCCTAACCCTAGCCCAAAGACTAATTGTAACTCTCACCCTAGCCCTAACACAAGTTCTAATCCTATACTTTACTGGAAGCCTAATCATAGCCTGAATCATAGGTCTAACGCTAGCCCTATTCATATCCCTGGCCTTAACCCTAGATCTAACCCTAAGTCTAAATCTAACCCTAAAAATAAGCCTAAGCCTAAACTTAATCATAAGGCTAATCCTAAAACTAGCTCTAACCCTAGCCCTAGCTCTAAAACTAAACCAAGCCATAGACCTAACCCTAATATTTAATATAAACCAAACCCTAAACCTACACTTAGCCCTAACCCTAGAAATAATTCAAGTCTTAAGCTGAACCCTGAAACTAATCCTCACCCTGACTCTGACCTTAATATTAACCCTAAGTCTAAACATCACTGTAACCCTAAACCTAAAACTAACACTAGACTAATCCTAGCCTCTAACACTAAAATTAGCCCTAATCATAACCCTAGTACTTACATTAGCTGTAACCCTAACCTTAGCCCTAATGTAACCCAAATCCTAGCCCTATTCTGAGCCCTAACACCAGCTTTAACCGTAAACCTCAATCTAAACCAATCACTAATTGTAACCATAACCCTACCTGTAACACTAGCTCTAAACCCTAGCCATTAACTTAACCATAACCCTAACCCTAATGCTAACTGTAGGCCTAAACATAACCCTATCCCTAATCATCACACTATCCATTACCCTAAATCCAACATGAAACTTAAACGTAACCCTACAATTATGCTGATCCTAAACTTAATGCTAATTCAAGTCCTAAATTTAAACCTTAACCTATCCAAAACAATAATCATGACCATGACCCTAATAATACCCTTAGCTCTAAACCTGACTCTAACTCTAAACCCAATGCTTACAGAAGGCGTAACAATAAACCTAACCTTAAATTTTAATGGTAAATTTTAACTGTAAACCTAGACCTGAAATTTGCCCTAACCATAATCCTAGCCCTAACCCTAGCTTTAATCCTATGCCAAACCATAACCCAAGCCCTAACCCTAATTCTAACCCTCACCCTAGCCCTAAACCTACCTATAACCCCATCCATTAACATAAACCTAAGCATAACCCTAAACCTAACCCTAACTCCTGCCCTAATACTAACACTAATCCTAACGCTAATCCTAGCCATAATTTAATCCTATTTTAACCCTAACCCTAGACCCAAGAATATAACTCTCGCCCTAGCCATAGCCCTCGTTCTATCCTTAGCTCTTTCCTAATTCCTAATCTAAACCTAACTCTAAATCTAATCCTAACTCTAAATTTAACTGTAATCATAAGCCAAACCAAACCCTAACACTGCCCCTAACCATAATGCTAATCCTAAAACTTGCCCCAGCCCTGGCCCTAGCCATAAAACAAAACCAAGCCATATCGCTAACCCAAACCCTCAACCTAAACCAAACCCAACTGTTACACCCAGACCTAACCCTAACTCTAAACATTACTCTGACCCTGAGGCTGACCCTAACACTAATCCTAGCTCTAATCATCAACCTAACTTAAATTAACCATAACACTAGTCCTAGTCTTAACCGTAACCCTAAAACTAGCCTTAATTGTAACCCTAGTTCGAACATTAGTCATTTTCATAACCCTAGCCCTAATCCTAACACAAATCCTACCCATAATTCTAGTCCTAATCCTAGCTAAAGCCCAATCTTAACCCTAACCCTAACCCAAACCTGAGCCCTAACCCTAGCTCTAACCCTATCCCTTACCCTAAGCCAAATCCTAAACCAAATGGTAACCCTAGTCCTAACCCTAATCCTTAGCCTAACTTAAACACTAACAGGATTACTAGTCCTAACCCTTGCTCTCATTCTAGTTCTAACTCCAACCCTGACCCATATCTGACCCTAAAAGTAACCCTAAGTCTAAACCTGACCCTAAACATAAACCAAAACCTAACAGTAGACCTACCAGTAACCCTATAATTATACCTAAGCCTAACAATAGACCTCGACTAAAAGCTAATCTTAAATATAGCTATAAATCTAGCTCTAGGCCTAAACAAAATCCTAGCACTAGCACTAACACTAAATCTTAACCTAAACCAAACACTTAACTTATCCCTAGACCTAAACCTAGTCCTTATTCTAACCCTAAACCTAACCCTATCCCAAACACTGACCCTGATACTAACACTTAAACAAGCTTTAAAGCTGACACTAACCCAAAACCTAGACCTAACACTAGAGAGAGCTATAACCCTAAACCTAAAAATCGTCCTAAAAATAACCCTAGCTTTTACATTACCCATAGTCCTAACCTAGCCCTTAACCTAACAAAATCTAGAGCTAATCCTAGGCCTAAACTTAGCTGTAAGCATAAAAATAAGCCTAGCCTTAACCCTAACCCTAATTCCAAACCTAACCTTCTCCTTAGACCTAACACTAGCTCAGAGCCTAACCCTTACAATAAACATAAACTTAGCCCAACACTAAATCCTAATCCTAAACCTAGCCCTAATCCTAACCTTAACCCTAGCCCAAACTTTAGCTCTCACCATATCCATTACTCTAACCCTAAACCTAACTCTTATTTAAACACTATCCTTAACACTAAACCTAACTCTAACCATAATCTTCAACTCAGAAGTTAACCTAAACCTAACTCTCGCACTAGCCCTAACCCTAGCTTGAACACTAACCCTTATCCTAACCTAACCATAGCCTTAACCCTAAACTAACACATACCTAACCCTAAGACTTACCCTAACAAAACCCTAGCCCTAATTCTAAACCTAATCCTAATCGTAGACTTAATCCAAACCGTAACCTAGCCCTAACCCAGCTCTAAAACTATCCAGTACACTAAACATAATCCTAACCCTAATGCTAACCCTAACACAATCGCTGAAACCCAACCCATTTGTTACCTGAAACCTTCACTAACACCTAAAATAAACCCTTCCATTACCTTAACTCTAAACATAACCCTAATGCTAATTTGAGCCCCAACCTCTTAACCTTAATGTAAACAAAATACTAACCCTGACACTGACCATGACACAAATAATAATTCTCGCTCATAAACCTAACCCTTACACTATACCTAGCCATAACCTAACCCTAAAACTATCCTCAACCATAACCCCAGACCTGATATTTTCCATAGCCTGAGTCATAGCCCTAACCCTACAAGAAAACCTACTTCTTATCCTAGCCCTAATCCTAGCCTTAATCCTAAACTGAATCATAACCCTAGGCCTAATCCTAATTCTAAGCCTCACCATAGCCCTAAACATTGCAGTAACACCACCCATTCCTCTAAAATTAACCATAACCCTAGTGCTAACCCTAACCCTAACCAAACCACTAAGCTTAACCCTAACACTAACTCTAGTCCTAATTCTAGCCCTAAATTAGCCCTAACCCTCACCGTAAGCCTACTCCTAAGAATAACTCTAATTTTCACCTAGACCTATCCCTAGTTCTAACCATCCCTTACCATAACCCTAACACTAGCCCTAACCCTAGCATGAGCCCTAACACTAGATCAACCCTAACTCTAAATCTAAACCTAACACTAAGCCTAAACTTCACTCTAAAACTAGCACTAAACCTGATGCTAATCCAAAATCTATCCTTAACACTAGCCCTAGCCCTAAAACAAAAGTGAGCAATAACTCTAACCGTAACTCTTAACCTAAACTGAATCCTAACCCTACAGCTAGCAATAACATTAGCCCTAATTTCTGAGTCTTAAATATAACACTAAAACTAACCCTGACCCTGACACTGACCCTAAATAAAACCCTTGCTCTAAACATCACCCTAACCCTAACCCTAAAACTGGCATTATTGTAACACTAGTTCATACATTAGCCATATCCCTAACCTTAGCTCTATCCAAACCAAAATCTAGCCCTTATTTGACAGAACCCTAGTTTTAAAATTAACTCTAACCCAAAACCAAGCAGTAAACCTTACCTTAACACTATCCAGAATCCTAAACATAACCCTACTCTGATAACTAGCTATAAACCTATCCATTACCCTAACCATAACCATAACCCTAATTGTAACCATAGGCCTAACCCTAAACTTATTGCTAACCCTAACCTTAATCATTAACCTTAACCTAACCTGAACCCTAACCTAACCCTATCATTACACTAACCCTAAACCTAATGCTAATTTGAGCCCTAATCCTAAACTTAACCTTGGTCAAACCCTAATTCTGACCCTTCCCGTGATAATATACCCAGCTCTAACCATGTCCCTACCTGTAAACCTAACCCTTATACTAGACCTAGCCATATACCTAACCCTAAAACTATTCCTAATGTAGGCATAGACCTGATAATTGCCCTGGGTGTAATCCTAGCCCTAACCTTAACACAAACCATATACCTAACCCTAACCCTAACCCTAACCCTAGCCAAAATTTTGTCCATAACCCTAGCCCTAACTTAGATCTAATGCTATCAATTACCCTAAACATAGCCCTAATTGTAATGCTAACACTAGGCCTAAATCTAACCCTATGCCTAACTGTAACCATATCCATTATGCTAAACCTAACCTCAACCCTAAACCTAACACTATCATTACCCTAACACAAACCCTAATGCTAATTTGAGCCCTAACACTAAACCCTAATCTAAACAAAACCGTAAACATGACCCTAACCCTAATAATACTCCTAGCTCTAAATTTGACTCTTACCCTAAATCTAACTCTTACACTAAACATAACCATTAACCTAACCATAAAACTATCCCTAACCATAACCCTAGAACTAACATTTGCCCTAACACTAATTCTAGCCCTAACCAAAACACAAACCCTAGCCCTCATCCTATCCCTTTATCTAGCCTTAATCATACCTCTAACAAAACCCTAGCCTAACCCTAATTCTAACCTTTGTCCTAGTCCTAAACCAAGCTCTAAGCCCATTATTTACACTAAAACTAATCATAAGCTCAAAATTAACCCTAGGCCTAAACATAAACATAAACCTAGCCCTATCGCTAGCCCTAATTTGTTAGTCTGTAAACAAGTCAAAGTAACACCTGGCATTTTGCAGGGGAATGTTAGAGTTTGTAAACAAGTCTGGATGGTGCCTGGTAAAATGCCAGAGGGAGTGGTTTGAGAAATAACAAAAGCGAACCATTAAGTGTGGAGATTCCTGATTGGTTGACTGCTGTATCTAGTTTATGCTAATTAGATAAGCTGTGTGGAATGTATAAATACTGCCTCTGTCCTGCAATAAATGGCTCCTACTCCTGCTGTATCAACATACACAAGTTATTCGTCACCCCACAGTTATTTTGCTGCAGTTGGACTGCGGCACTAATTAAGCCCTATACCTAACCAAACCCTAAGCCTAGCCCTAAAACAAACTCTCACTCTAACTCCAGCCCTATCCCTAGTTCTAACCCTATTTTTATCATAACCCTAATTTTAGCTATAAATCTACACCTAATGCTAGCCATATCCTTAGTTCTAGACCTTACCCTAGATCTAATCCTAATTCTAAATCTAACTCTAAACCCAAGACTAGTGTTAGGGTTAGGATTAGGAATAGGTTTATTTCTAGTGCTATTCTTAGGTATAGTGTTAGATTTAGAGTTAGGATTACTACACTAGTCCTAAATATAATGCTAATCTTAAAAGTAGCCCTTACTATATCCCTAGCCCTACAAAAAACCAAGACATAGCCTTTACTTTAAAATTTAACCTAAACCAAAACCTAACTCTGCACCTAGCCCTAAACCTAGCCCTAATTCATGTCCAAACCCTAACCCTAAAACTACCCCTGACCTTAATTTTGACCCTAATACTAACCCCAGCTCTAAACATCACCCTAATGTAAAAACCGGACCCTAAATCAAGACCTAGTCCTAACCGCAATCTGATAACTAGCCCAAATCGTAACTCTACTGCAACATTGGCTGTAACTCTAAACCTAGCCCTAACTCTAATCAATATTTAGCCCTAATCTGAAACCTAACTCCAGTTTTAACACTAATCCTAATCCTAACAGTAGTCCTAACCCTACACTAAATGTACCTATAACCAATTTCTCTAACTCTAGTCCAAACCCTAATCCTATTACTAGTTATTATTACCCTAGCCCTCATTCTAACTCTAACCATAACTCAAATCTGACACTTATTCTGACTTTAATGGTAACAGTAGGTCTAAACCTGATCCTAACCCTATACTGAACCCTAACACTAGCACTAAAAATAAACCTATTCCTAAACCTAACCCTAACACTAACCCTGGTCCTAAAACTAAACTTAAATCTAGCCATATCTCTAGCCCTAGACATAAAAAAAAAACCTGGCCCTAGTCCTAATAATAAACCTTAACCTAACCCAAACACTAACCCTATTACTAGACCTAACCCTAGTGATAATTCTGGCTTTAACCATAAAGCTAACTATAACCTGAATACTGACCCTGACCCTAACACTAACTCTAGCTCTAAACATCATGCTAACACTAACCCAAACCTTAACACTTGATCTATCGTTAACACTAACCCCCAAACTGGCCCTAATCATAACCCTAGTATGTACATTAGCTGTAGCCCTAACACTAGCCATAACCTAACACAAAAACTGGCCCTAATACAAGTGCTAAACCTAGCTTTAACTCTAAAACTAATTCTAACCATAAGCCACTCCCTAACCTTTCCCTAATCCTAGCTCTTATCCTATTTGTTACATTAAGCCAAACCATAAACGTAATGCTAACCCTAGTCCTAAACCTAATCCATAGTCTAACCCAAATCCTAACCCTGTTACTAGTCCTAACCCTAGTCCTGATTTTAGCTCTATTCATAACCCAAACCCTAATCCTAACCCTGAAACATATACTGACCCTAATACTAACAGTAGGTCTAAACCTGACCCTAACCCAAACCCGAACCCTAATATTAGCCATACTGGTAATCCTATACCTAAACCTAAACCTTACACTATTCCTGGACCTAAACCTAATCCTAAATCTGGCATAACTCTAGACCTAGACATGAACAACAACCTTTCCCTAACCCTAAAAATCACCCTTAACATAATCCAAATATTAACCCTATTTCTACACCTAAACCTAGTCCTAATTCTGGCACTAACCCCAACAGTCACTCTAACATAAACTCTGACCCTGACCCTGACATAAACCTAGCTCCAAAGCTTACCCTAACCCAAAACCTAATCCTAATACTACACTTAGCCATAACCGTAACCTTTAAACAAGCCCTAATCATAACCCTAGCTCTTAACTACCCATGACCCTAACCCTAGACCTAAAATAACACAAAACCTAGCCCTAAACCTAGGCCTATACCTAGCTCTATGTGTGACCCTAAACTAATCCTAGCCCTATCCCTAACCCTAAACTTCCCCTTAGACCTAACCCTAGCTCAAGGACTAATCTTTACCCTAAGCATAACCCAAGCCCTATTCCAAACCCTAACCTTACCCTAGCCTTAATCCTACCCTAAACCTTAGTCCTAACCATAGCTTTTATTCTATACACTACCCTAACACTAGCCCTAATCCTAACCATAACCCTAGCCCTAACCCTAGCTGTAATCCTGTCCATTACCCTCAATATAATCCTAACACTAATTCTAACCCTAGGCTTAACTCTAACACTATCACAATCTCTAAACATATCCATTACCCTAAAACTATCCTGCACTCTAATCCTAAGCCTATTTATTAACCTACCCTAACTCTAACCCTAACACTAATTAAAGCCCTAAATCTAAACCTTAACTTAAACTGAACCATAAGCCATACCCTGATCTTAATAATACCTCTAGCTTATACATGATCCTTACCCTAAACCTAACTTTACACTAGACCTAACCATTAACATCATCCTAAATCTATCTCTAATCATTACCCTATGATTAACCTTAGACACTTGCCTTAACACAAACCCTTGCTCTAAACCTTATCCTAACTGATAAACTAACAACAACACTAGACAAACCCTATATCTACCCATAAAAATAACTCTAGCTCTTGCATTACCCAGACCCCTAACACTAGCCCTAAACCTCACCCACAACCTAGCCTTAATCCTAGCCCTAAACCTAGACCTAAGTGTAACCCTAACACTATCTTTAGCACTAATCTTAACCCAAACACTGGCCCCAGGTCTAACCCTACTCAAATTCTAATCCTTATCCTAACCATAAAAATAGCCCTAACCCTCAACCTAACACTAAACCTAGCCTCAATCCTAAAATAATCATAGCACAAATACTACCACAACCTCTATCCATTACCTTATACATAACCCTAACCCTAATGCTAACCCAAGCCATAACCCTAACACTAACCCTAACCATAGCCCTGACTCTAATTCTAACCCTCACCCTAGCCCTAACCCTAGCTCAAACCCAAACACTTCTGCTAAACCTAACACTAACAATAACCCTAGGCCTATCTCTAAACGTAGCCAAAATCCTAACATTATCACAAGCCCTAACACTAGCACTAACCCTATACTTTACCCTAAACATAAACCTAACCCAAATGCTAACCCTAGCCCTAACCCTAATCCTATTGCTAACACTAACCCTGTCTATTACTCTAAACCTAACCTGAACCCTAAACCTAATACTACCATTAATTTAACCCAGACCCAAAGGCTAATTTGAGCCCTAACCCTAAACCTTATCCTAAACTAAACCTTAAACCAGACTCTGACAATAATAATACATATATCTCTAAACCTGACATTTACCCTAAACCTAACTTTCCACTAGACCTAGGATGAAACATAAGGTTAACACTATTCCTAACCATAACTCTAGACCTGAATTTAGCCCTAGGTCTAATTTTAGCTCTAAACCTAACACAAATCCTTGCCCTCATCCTACCCCCAAACCTAGTCTTAATCCCAACAGGAATACTCACTCTTTTCCTATACCTAATTTTAACCCTCGCCCTACCCCTGAACCTAGCTATAACCTCATCCCCTCCCCTAAAACTAACCATAACCCGAACACTAACACTAACCATATTCTAGCCCTAACAATGGGCCTAATCCTAACACAAATCCTAGCACTTACCTATCCCTAATTTTGCCCTAACCATAAGCAAATCCCTGTCTCTATTTTGAAGAATAACTCTAACTCTCAATATAACCCTATTTCTATTTCTATACCTGTCCATTACTATAACCTGAAAACTAGCCCTGACCTTAGCCCTAACCCTGGATGTAACCATAACTCTAAATTATGGTTATAAACTCTAAATCTAATCCTAATATTAATTCTAAACCTCACCCTACCACTAGCTGAACACTATCGCTAATCATAAAACTAACCCTAACCCAAGCCCTAGGACCCGCCCCCCCAAAAAAAAAAAAAAAAAAAAAAAACTGAGTCATTACCCTAACCCTAAAATTAACCTAAATAAAAACCTAACCTGACAACTAGCCATAACCCTAGCTCAAATTCGAGTCCTAGGACTAAAACAAACCCTTACCATGACTCATATCCAAACACTAACCCTAGCTCTCTATATCACCGTAACCATAAAGCAAATGCTAACACCATTCCTGGGCCAAACCCTAATCCTAAAATAACGATAATATTAACCTTATTTCTTACATTAGCCATAGTCCTAACCCTAGCCCTAACCCCAAAACAAAAATATCCCTAATCTGAAATCTAAAACTACATTTAACCCTAACTCTAACACTAACCATAGTACTAAACCTAACCCTAACAATAGCTCTAAGCTTAGCTCTTACCATTTCCCTTATCCTAAGGCAAACCCTATCCATAATGCTAACCCTAGTCCTAATCATAATCCTTAGCCTATATCAAACACTAATCCTATTACTAATCCAATCTCTACCCTCATTCTAGTTCTAAACCTAACCCAAAACCAAACCCTAATCTTCACCCTTATTCTGACCATAACACTAATTATAGGTCTAAACCTGACCCTAACCCTAAACTGAACCCTAAAACTAGCCCTACATGTAAACTTTTACCTAATTTAACCCTAACAAAACCCCTGGACCTAAACCTCATCATATATCCAGCAATAACTCTAGCCTTACACCTAAACAAAAACTTAGTCCTAGCCCTAACAATAACCCTTAACCTAAAACAAACAATAACACTACCACAGACCTAATCCTACTGCTGATTCTGGCTTTCACCCTAAATCTAATGTGAATACGGACCCTGACACTAACACTGAACCTAGCTCTAAAAATGATTCTAAACCAAAATCTTAACCTAACACTAGAACTAGCCATAACTCTTACCCTAAAACTAGCACTAACTAGAACTCTAATCTTACATTACCCATAACACTAACCCTAGACCTAAACCTCATACAAAACCTAGCCCTAATCCAAGGCCTAAACCTACCATAAATATAACCCTAACCCTAAACCTAGCCCTACCCCTAAGTCTAACCCTCACCTTAGAACTAACCATAGCTCAAAGCCTAACCTTTGCCGTAAACATATCTCTGGCATTATCCCTAACAATAACCCTAACCCTAGCCCTAACCCTAATCCTAACCCTAATCCTATACATTACCCTTATGATAACCCTATTCCTAATGCCAACCCTAGGCTTAACCCTAACCCTATTGCAAACTCTAAATCTCTCCATGACCCTAGAACTACTCTGAATCCTAATCCAAACCCTATTCATTACTCCAAACCTAACTCTAACCCTAATGATCATTTGAGCCCTATCCCTAAATCTTAACCTAATACAAACCATAACCCTGACACTGAAATTAAAATTAACCTATCTCTAAACTTAACACTTACCCTAGACTAATACATAGACCTAATCCTAAATCTACTCCTAACTTTAACACTAGACCTGATATTATCCCTAGCCCTAATTCTAGACCTAACCCTAAAACAAACCCTAGCCCTCATCCTAGCCCTAAATCTAGCCTTAATCTTAACCTTAACCCTATCCCTAATCCTAATTCTAACCCTCACTCTATGTCTAAATCTAGCTATAACACATCTCTTACCCTAAACTTATCCCTAAACCTAGCCCTAATGCTAGGCCTAAGCTGAACACTAACCCTAGTTCTAATCCTTGCCCTAATTTAGCCCTATGTCTAAAACTAACCATGACTCTAGCCTTGAGACTAACTTTAACTCTCACCCTTAGCCTTATCTCTCTATCCCTATCATTTACCATAAACCTAAACCTATCCCTAACCCTTGGCTTATCCTTAGACCTAGAGCTAAACCTAGATCTAACCCTAACTCCAAGTATGAACCTAACCCTAAGCCTAAGCCTAACACAAACACTAGTCCTAATCCTAATGCTAATTATATAACCTAGGACAAAAACAAAACTTAGCTATAGGGGCTGGGGATGTATCTCAAGCGGTAGCATATTCACTTACCATGCACGGGGTTCTGGGTTAAATTGCAGCAACAATAAAAATATAATTAAAAAAAAGATGTTGTGTCTACCAAAAACTAAAAACTAAATAATATTAAAAAATTCTCTCTGTCTCTCTCTCTCTCTCTCTCTCTCTCTCTCTCTCTCTCTCTCTCTCTCTTAAAAAAACTGAGCAAAAGTCCTAATCTTAGACCTTAACTTAACCAAACCCTAACCCTACACCTAGACCTAACCTGAGCCATAATTCGAGTCCTAACTATAACCTTAAACCCTGAATCATATCCTAACACTCAATCTAGGTTTAAACACCACCCTAAACTTAAACCAAACCCTAACAGTAACCATAGCCTTAATTCAAGTCATAACCCTAACCTTAAAACTAACCCCGACACTGACTCCTATCCTAACAATCACCATAGCTCTAAAGACTGCCCTCAACTTAAACTGAACTAGAACAGTAATCCTAGCACTTATTTGAGTCCTAACCAAAATCCTAAAATTAACACTGTCTCTGAATCATATCCTACTATTAATCTAGCTATATATATATCAGCCTAACATTAAACCTAATCCTAACACTAGACCTACCCCTACCCCTAACCCTAATTGTAACCGAGTTCTTACATTATGCATTGCCATAACATTAGCCCTAACCCTAACATAAAAATTAGCCCTAATCTGAGCCCTAAACCAGATTAAATCATAACCTTAACCCTAACTAGCCCTAAACCTAGCTCTAAACCTATCCCTTTCCCAAAGCGAAACACTAAACCTAAAGGTAACCCTAGACCTAACCCTAATCCTTAAACTAACCAAAGCCCTAACAATATTAATAGTCATAACCCTGACCTCACTCTAGCTCTAAACCTATTACAAACCCTAATGATAGCCCTGGCCATTATTTTCACCCTAACACTAACCCTAAGTCTAAATATGGCCCTAACCCTAGACCAAACCATAACTTTATCCCTAGACTGAAACCAAATTCTAAATCTACCTTTAACTCTAGCCCTAGACCTAAACAAAAACCTATCACTAGCCCTTAAAGTAACCTTTAACCTAACACAAACACTAGACCTAAACCTAGTTCTAATTCTGTCTGTAACCCTAAGTCTAACTCAAACAAAAACACTGACTCTGCCTTTAAGAGTAAACCTAACTCTAAACCTTCCCCTTACAAAAAAATCTAAACCTAACACTAGATCTAGCCAAAACCTAACCCTCAAACTAGCCCTAATCATAAACCTAGATCTTACATTACCCACATCCCTAACCTAGGTCTAAACCTAACACAAAACTTAGAGCTAATCCTAGGCTTAAGAATGAAATTAACACTTACCGTGACTCTAACCCTAATCTAACACTTGATTAGTCCTAATCCTAGCTCAAAGCCTGACCCTTATCCTAAACATAAACCTACACTTATCCCTAAATATGCTCCTAACACTAACCCTAATCCTAAAATTAACCCTATCCCTAAACCTAGCTCTAAACTTACCCATTACCCTAAATCTAAACCTAAACTTATTGATAAACATAGGCCTAACCCTAACCCTAAACCTAACCAGAAAACTAACACTAGACATAACCCTAAACCTAACAGTTGCAATAGACCTAACTGTAGCTCCATCCTAATATTTATCATAAACCTAAACATAACCATAGCCCCAACCCTAAACATAAACCTCAATCTAACACTAACTATAACCCTATGCCTACATCTAACCATATGTATTACTCTAACCCTAACCCCACCCCTAATAATGATGCTATCCCTAATCCAATCCTAACCTTAACCATACTCTAATCTTATCCCTAGACCTAACCTTTCGACTAGCCCTAACCCTAGTTCAAAACTTAACACTTATGCTAAACATAACCAAAACTAACCCTACTTCTAACCCTAACCATAACCTTAACTCAAGACCTATCCCTGACCATAGTCATAGCCCTAACCTTAGCTCTAACCCTATCCATTATCCTAACCATTACCCTTACGCTAATGATAATCCTAGGCCTAAAACAAACCCTGTCGCTAAACCTAACCCTATCAATTACTGCAAACCTAACCTGAACCCTAAACAAAAGCCTATCATTACCCTAACCCTGACTCTAATGCTTATTTGAGCCATATCCCTAAACCGTAACCTCAACCAAACTCTAACCTGATCCTGACCCTAAAAATTCCCCTAGCTCTAAACCTGTCACTTAACTCTAAACCTAACCCCTAAACTAGACCTAGCCATAAACCTCATACTAAAATTGTCCTTCCTCAACCATAACCCCACACCTGACATTAGCCCTAACTCAAATCTTATCCCTAACCCTAACAAAAACCCCAGCCCTTATCCTAGTCCTAAACTTAATTTAATCCTAACCCTAACCCTAACCCTAGCTCTAACCCCAATACTAACCCTAGAGCTAATCTTAGCCATAATTTCATGCTATATTTAAACCTAATCATAACCCTAGTCCTAAGAATAAATCTAACTCTCACACTAGTCCTATCACTAGTTCTAACCCTATCCCCTAACGTAACTCTAACCCTAGCTGTAAACTTAGTCCTAACCCTTGCCTATCCATAGAACAAGCATTAACCTTAGATCAAAGTCTATCTCTAAATCTAACCCTGACCAAGGCATAAGCCTAACACTAACACTAGCCCTAACCCTAACACTAATCCTAAAACTAGCCCTAATTCTATCCCTAGCCATAAAACAAAACCGAGCCATATGCTCTTTCCCTAACCCTTAAATTAAACTAATCCCTAACCACACACCTACCACTAACCCTAGCCCAAACTCGAGTTTTAAGTTGAACAAAAAAAAAAAAATAAATAAATAAATAAATAAATAAATAAAAATTAAAAAATAAAATAAAAACTAACCCTGACACTGACTCTGAAACTAACAC
This sequence comes from Marmota monax, assembly GCF_021218885.2. NCBI lineage: Eukaryota > Metazoa > Chordata > Mammalia > Rodentia > Sciuridae > Marmota > Marmota monax. Next base: position 321,342 of record NW_026692693.1, on the reverse strand, counting down.
TAATCCTAGCTCTAAACATCACCCTAATCCTAACACTAACCCTAACACTAAACCTAGCCTTAATCTTAACCCTAAAATTAGCCCTAATCCTAACCCTTGTACTTACATTAGCTGTAATCCTAACCCTAGAACTAACTTAAACAAAATCCTACCCCTAATCTGAGCCCTAACCTGAGCCATAATCTGAGCTCTAACCCTAACCCTAACCCTAACACTAGCCCTAGCACTAATCATAACCATACCACTAGCCCTAACAGTATACATTACCATAACAATAACCCTATCCCTAATGCTAACCCTAGGCCTAAACCTCACCCTATCTCTAATCCTATCCCTATCCAATTCCCGAAACATAACAAGAACCCTAATTCTAAGCCTATCATTACCCAAACCCTTATCCTAATGCTGATTCAATCTCTACCTTTAAGCTTTAACCCATTCCAAACTCTAACCTAGATTTCACATTAATATTACTCATAGCCCTAAACCTGAACCTAACCCTAAACCTAAATCTTATCCTTACACTAGATGTACCCATAATCTTAAACCTAAAACTACCTTTAAACATAATTCTAGACTTGAAATTAGCCATACTTCTAATCCTAGCCCTAACCCTAATACAAATCCTAGTCCTCATCCTAGCCCTAAACCTAGCCTTAATCATAACCATAATCCTAACCCTTATTCTAAACATCACCCTACCTCTAAAAGTAGCATAACATCATCCCTTACTCTAAACTAAACCCTAAATCTAACCCTGATTCTATGCTTAAAGCGAACACTAACCATAGACCTAATCCTAGCCCTAATTTAGCCCTATTCCTAACCCTAACCCTTACCTTATCCCTAAGACTAACAATAATTCTGACACTATCCCTATCACTACTTCCAATCCTAGCACTTACCATAACCCTAATCCTAGACCTAACCCTTGCCCAATCCTTAGTCCTAGCCCTAACCCTAAGCCTAATCCTCATGCTAATACTAAACCTAATCCTAACGCTAACCATAGAACTAGTCCTAACCCTGTCACTAGTAGTAAAATAAAACCAAGCAATAGCCCTAACACTAAAACAAACATAACCCAAAACCTAACACTAAACCTATGTGGTGAGCCACTTCTGCCGTTTATGCAGACTATGGTCACCATTGCAAGATGATGCTGGCTCCGCTGTGGTCTGTGACAAACAACTCCTTATCTAGGAAAGTTGGCACATGATTTTTCACCACCCTGTGAGAAAGCTCCATGCGGCAGCTTTGCATTGGGGCTTGGGTTGCTTTATTAAGGCTGGGAGGGGCATCTGTGAGGGAGAAGAAGAAATATCAAGTGCCTGAATAAAGTGCTGAAAGAAGATTCCCTAGTTGCGTCTTCCTTGTGGGCAAGGGGTCGCGACAAGTGGTGCCGAAACCCGGGAACCAGAACTTTCAGCAGTCAGGGGTGGTGCACCGGTTAGTCCCAGGTAAGTGGGATCCACGATCAAAGCGGGGTTAGTCCCAGGTAAGTGGGATCCGCGACCAAAGTGCGGCAGCTCCTCTGTAAACACAGAGAGAGCCTTACATTTTATTGCAGCTACACTGTGTACTTTCGCTTTTGTTTTTTGTGCTTCCTTTGTTTTTGTGTCATGGGTGCCACATCTTCAAGTCCGCTTCTCCTGGCCCTAGGTGGCCTGTTGCATTCCAATGGCCTGGAAGTGAAACACAGTACTTTACAGAGATTTTTACAGAGGATAGATATCACTGCACCATGGTTTGCATTTTCGGGCAACCTTACTATACCTAGTTGGGATAAATTAGGCAAAGATCTTGACTTTGCTTCTGAGCAGGGCATATTAGAGGGTGGGGTGATACCCCTTTGGAAAATGGTCCGTGGTTGCCTTACAGATGGCAGATGTCAGGAAGCACTTACTAAAGGACAGGAGGTTTTAGAGCAATTACATGAGGAAAAATCGGAGACGGCAGAAAGTGAAGTGACTCAGGAGGATGGGAGTGTGTGGAGCATGAAACAGGGGAGGAGATGGTTGTATCCAGATCTCAGTACGCTGCGCACACCCCCATGCGAAAGTGGGTCAGAGGAGGAGGAGGATGAGGAGGAAGAGCTCGGGAGGCCGTCTCGTCAGCTAGGGAGTTTAGCTATAGGAGAAGGGAACAAAAATAAACAAGGGCTCAAGAAAAGTGATCCCCCGGATCCACCGCCGTATGGTGGGGGCATTTTGGGGAAAGCTTTCCATGCCCAAACATGGAGGGCTGTTCACGCTGAGATGGGTCTTGCTTATCCAGTTTTTCAGGATGACAACAGGGGAAGAGTCCATGAACCCTTAGATTTTAAAATTGTGAAGACCCTGGCGGAGTCTGTACGCACTTATGGAGTGGATGCCGCCTTCATGCTGACTCAGGTGGAGAGTCTGTCTAGATACTGTATGACTCCCTCTGATTGGGCTAGCCTTGTTCGGGCTTGTGTTTCCCCGGGTAAATATTTGGACTGGAGAGAATTCGTGCTAGAGGGCGCAATAGAGCAGGCCGCCCAAAACCATGCGGCAGGACACCCCCATTGGGACAAGGATATGCTCTTGGGGCAGGGTAGATTTGCAAATCAACAGAGAGGATTTCCTCTTGAGGCATATGATCAAATTAACAACATTTGCATTTGGGCATGGAAGTCGCTTCCAAATAGCGGAGAGGTGTCTGGTAATTTGACCAAGATTCTACAAGGCCCTACAGAACCCTTTTCAGATTTTGTAGCAAGGATGGTGGATGCCACTGGAAAGATTTTAGAGGATCCTGATAGAGCTATGCCCCTTATCAAGCAATTGGTCTTTGAGCAATGCACCAAGGAATGTAAAGCGGCAATCACTCCTTATAAAAATAAGGGCATAGAAGCATGGATGAAAGTGTGTAGAGAGATTGGAGGACCTTTAACTAATGCAGGTCTTGCAGCTGCTGTCCTTCGGATGGCAAAAGGGGGCAGTCCTGGTGCCGGAACATGTTTCCATTGTGGTCAGCCCGGTCATTTCAGATGTGAATGTCCTAAAAATGATAAGTTTACTGGACCCCCTCATGGTGGCCCTTCCAATGGCCTTCGTCAACCAGGGCTATGTCCAAAATGTAAAAAGGGGAAACATTGGGCAAAAGAGTGTAGATCAGTGAAGGACATCCATGGACAGCCTATTTCAGCTGGGCCAAAAAACGGCCGAAGGGGCCCCCGACCCCAGGGCCCACAAATATATGGGGCAGTGGAGAATGTCACACCTGAACCTGAGACATGGCCATCTCTACGCCATCCCATGAGACGCGGAGAGACACTACAGGTGCCGCGGGATTGGACCTCTGTTCCACCTCCAGACTCGTATTAACACCTAAGATGGGAGTCCAATTGGTGGAAACTGAGTTCAAAGGGCCTTTACCACCTGGCACTGTAGGTTTGCTAATTGGACGTGCATCCTCTATCTTACAAGGTCTTCATGTCTTTCCTGGAGACATTAGCCCTGATAATGTAGGGGCAGTAAAGGTTATGGTGGAGGCTCCAAGGGGCATTGTGTCTATTTCCCCAGGAGACCGGATTGCCCAATTGCTAATTCTACCCAGTCTGCATACCCGCTTTCCTGCTGATTCCTTTTCAAGGACAAGTGATGAGATTGGAGTCACTGGAGGGAATTCTGTTTATTTGTCCTTAGATATGAATGACCGTCCTACTTTAAACTTAACCATAGAAGGCAAATCAATTTTGGGATTACTAGATACTGGAGCAGATCGTAGTACAATTGCACAAAAGGACTGGTCAAAGGGGCGGCCGGTGCAGCTCTCAGATCAATCACTAAGAGGTTTGGGATATGCCCAAGCCCCTCAAATAAGCTGTAGACATCTATCTTGGAAGGACCCAGAAGGACACAATGGCACCTTTCAGCCTTATGTACTTGATTTACCTATCTCTTTATGGGGTCATGATCTGATGAAAGACATGGGGTTCACTCTTAGTAATGACTATTCCCCGGTGTCTCAACAGATTATGCAAAATATGGGGTATAGGCCAGGTCTAGGACTAGGAACACATATACAGGGGCATAAGCATCTTATGCAAGGTCATCAAAAGCTTAACAGATTTGGTCTGGGTTTTTCCTAGGGGCCACTGGGGCTCAAATACCCATAACATGGCTCACCAAGGAGCCTGTTTGGGTGCCTCAGTGGCCTCTTCCCTCGGTTAAATTGGCAGCAGCCCATAATTTAATCAAAGAACAACTGGACTTGGGTCACATCCAACCTTCTACTTCTCCATGGAATACTCCCATATTTGTTATTAGGAAAAAATCAGGAATGTGGTGCCTACTGCATGATTTATGAGCAGTTAATGCTCAAATGCAACTTATGGGGCCCATTCAAAGACGGCTGCCTCTGCTCTCCTCTATTCCTCAGGGCTGGCATATTATTGCTATTGACATTAAAGACTGTTTCTTTTCTATTCCTTTGCATCCTAAAGACTCACAACGTTTTGCTTTCACTCTTCCCTCGTGTAACCACGAGGAAACAGATCTTAGGTTTGAGTGGTAGTGTTGCTGCAGGGAATGGCTAATAGTCCCACGATGTGCCAGATATATGTGGGGAAGGCACTTGCACCTCTCAGACATAAATATTCCTCCATCAAGATCTTTCATTATATGGATGATGTGTTATTGGCCCCTAAGTTAGAGCAGACAGTTAATGAGGCCTATAAAGACTTAGTAAATCTGTTAGCTCAATATGGGCTACATATCGCACCTGAAAAAGTTCAAATGGGAAATTCTATTGAGTATTTGGGAGCAATAATTGGGTATGACAAATTGAAACCACAAAAAAATCACCATAAGAACTCAGGATATCCAAACTCTGAATGATTTTCAAAAACTGCTGGGAGATATTAATTGGATAAGGGGATATTTACATATTCCTAATGGTGTGCTCCAGCCTTTGTATGCTACCCTTAAGGGTGATCCAGATCTTGCTTCTCCTCGTAGCCTCACCAAAGAGGCTAGGGCGGCCCTTATAACAGTAGAAGAAGCTATACAACATGCTACTCTATGCAGGCTCCAGAGTGATAAACCTTTCCAGTTATGTGTGCTTGCCACTATGCGGCAGCCTACTGGAGTACTGTGGCAAGATGGGCCTTTACTATGGATCCACCCACATATATCCCCAGGAAAATCTTTAGAATACTATCCTGATGCTGTTGCAGCGTTAGCACTTAAAGGGATTCACCAAAGCATTCAATTGTTCGGACAATCACCTTCTTCTCTTATTATACCCTATACTAAGGCTCAACTTAATGTTTTGTGTGCTACTCTAGACAACTGGGCTATTCTATGTTGCTCGTTTCAAGGGGATATTGATAATCATTACCCTTCCCATCCATTACTCTATTTTGTTAAAGAACATCCCATCATTTTCCCTAAGGTAACTTCACCCAATCCAATTCCGGGGGCTGTTAATATTTTCACTGATGGTTCCAAGTCTGGAATGGGAGCTTATGTAATTAATGATTCTCCCCCTGTTCAGCATCAATTTGCTCCTGGTAATCCACAATGGGTTGAACTGCAAATTGTTATTGAGGTTTTTAAAAAGTGTTCTTTTCCTTTTAATCTTATCTCAGACTCCATTTATGTGGTACAAGCACTCAAAGTCCTGGAGGCCGTGGGAGCTATTAGTAATGCCCATAATGTATCTGCTTACTTTAATCAGCTTCAACAACTTATCTGTAGTCGCACTGCTCCTTTTTATCCAATGCACATCCGGGCTCACACATCTCTTCCTGGTCCGTTATCACAGGGTAATGCCTGTGCGGACTCAGCCACTAGAGGTCAGTTGATATGCTTGGCTTCCTCCTTAGAGGGGGCTAAATTATTTCACCAGAATTTCCATGTTAATGCTTTAATGCTGCGCAGGCATTTTTCCATTTCAAGAGTGGATGCTGGTCAGATAGTATTACAATGTCCCCATTGTGTCACATTTCTTCATCCCCCTAATTATGGAGTGAACCCACGGGATTGAAGCCATTGGTTGTCTGGCAAATGGATGTGACGCTCATACCTGACTTTGGTAACCTCAAGTATGTACATGTTTCTGTTGATACGTGCTCTGGAGTTATTCATGCCTCTGCTTTGTCGGGAGAAAAGGCACGTAATGTTATTACTCATTGCCTAGAAGCATGGGCACCATGGGGCGCTCCTGCATCCCTTAATACTGATAATGGACCTGCTTATACTGGCAGAAAATTTACATCCTTTTGTTCTACCATGGGAGTGCAACTTACTCATGGTCTGCCTTACAATCCTCAAGGACAAGGCATTGTTGAGCATGCTCATCACACATTAAAGGAAACTTTACAAAAACAAAAAGGGGGAATAGGAGCTGAACACACTCCTAAAGAACGCCTGTCCTTAGCTCTCTTTACCATTAATTTTTTGAATTTGGATATTCATGGTCGCTCTGTGGCTGATAGACATGTGTCCCCTCAACCCTCTGTGATTGGCTATGTTAAGTGGAATGATGTTCTTACTGGCCAATGGAACGGCCCCGACCCCGTGCTGACATGGGCATGAGGATCTGTATGTGTTTTTCCCCAGGATCGCAAGGAGCCGTTGTGGGTCCCTGAACGCCTGACAAGAAGAGTCTTGACACCAACCGACAAGCAACAAGAGATACCACAGCAACCCTGTGATGAGGGTCTTCACTCTGCTACGTGCTCTGGTTCTGGTGCTGGTGCCGATGGCACAGACGACACCACTGCAGTGGTGGGCAGTGGCACGGGCTTGGCCAATGCCGATGCCAGTTCATGGTAGTTCTAGTGTCCTCCCCACTCTTTTCTCTACCTCATGTGAGATGTCTGCTCCCTGTGCCTCTCCTAGAGGGGACGTGGAGAGCATTTTTAATCAATCTCAGGTTAATCTCACAGGAGTTTTTTTTTTTTTTTTTTTTTTTTTTTTTTTTTTTTTTTTTTGTTTCAGCCTTGGAAACGCTAATTGCATTAGCCTTAAGACCAAAAATTTGACTAACTGGGAGGACCCATTGTGGTCCAATCAGGTCTCAGGGAGTATTATTAATGCTGTACTGAGCCAAGTAGTTTCAGGGAAGCAATCAGGTTCAGGGACCCCTGTAAATAGCTCTGCTTTAAACATAACTACCTTGGCTATGATCTCCAAGGTACTAATCCCAGTGCCTCCTTCTTCTAATAGTACTTACAATGCCACTCATTTCAAGGCCTCTCCTTACTGTACCCCTAATCTTGGTTTCCCCCCAACATTTACACCTTGTCAGGATCATTCTTGGGAGAAACTTCAAGTTGCTAAGGGTTTCTCCTTTTCCCCCTCTCTTAAGAGGTATGTTTATAACTTTAACCATAGTGCCAACTCCTCTACAGGAGTAGGTTGGTCCTGGTTTCAATGGCTGATTTCCAATGAGAAGGGGGCGTCAGCTGATATTTCTGCATTGGCTCAATTGCTGGGAGTCAGAAGTTGGCTGGCTAATGTTTCTGGCACTGTTAGGGAGAGTGAACGAGGTAAGAGACTTACATCTGTTTCATTCAACTCTTTGCTATATAATGCCACATTGCCCCCTGCAATGGTCTGCGTCCAATCCCCGTTCTTGCTCCTTTTGGCTAATGACACATTGTCGGGGATGCTGGATTGTTCTAGTGTTACCTGTCTCTTATCTGAGTGTTGGAATGGTTCTTGGACTGTAGCAGTGGTTATGAAAATTCCAACCTTTGTCCCAATCCCAGTCACTGCGGACCCAGATAAATTCCCCATTGTTGAGCTACTTAGAGTCCACAGGGATTTTGGAATTACGGCAGCTATAGTGACAGCTGTGGCAGTGTCTGCTGCTGCAGCGGTTACAGCCGGATTGGCCATGACCAGTCAAGTACAAACTGCTGCCACCATTAATCAAGCTGTTCAACAAACTTCCACCATACTTGAATCCCAAAATTCAATTAATCAACATATTTTGTCAGGGATTTTGGCTGCCAACCAAAGAATAGATTTACTCCAAGCTCAGGCAGAAGAATTAGCTGACTTGGTGCTTTTGGGTTGTGTTGACCAACGTGCACATTTATGCAAAACCTCTGTCAGATTTAATGATTCCAGGAATGCCTCCCGCAGCATTGGCAAATATTTGGCCGGACATTGGTCCATGGCAGCAGAAAACTTGATCCAGTATCAACTAACTCAGATTTCTGTTTTGAATAGTACCCGTATTGAACCAGTGACTTTGGGTCAATTCACCGATTGGATATCTTCTGCTTTTTCCTTCTTCAAAGAGTGGGTGGGAGTAGGCATTTTTGGTGCAATGTGTTGCTTCGGTGTTGTACTTTGTTTGTGGCTTCTCTGTCGCCTTAAAACTTGCCATGCACAAGAAAAGGCTATGATCATACAAGCTCTTGCAGCTTTAGAAAATGGCAACTCGCCTCAAGTCTGGCTTGCGCATCTTAAGCAGTAAACCTTTGTCATGGTCGTTACACCCCAAGTTACTATAACATTGCACTGGGATTGACATGACTTTCCTTGTTATTCTCTTAGTGTTGGAAAGCCCTTGCACTCTGCCGGTCTTACTGCCATTGCACGCAGATGGGTTTCCACACTAGTGCTTTTCTATCCTCTTGAAGTTCGTGCCTTTCTTTCAGGGTGCTGTCAACTTGTTTGTCATTATAAACAGTCACAGTTCAGCCTCACCTATCCCCCTTCGTCCACCATCATCACGATGCAGGATGCAAGGCAAGGCACTGCACTTGAGTGATCCTTGACGTGGACCTCAAGGAGAGCATGTCCTATTGCATGCGGGTTAGATGCGTCCACGCCCCGCCCTATGAAAAAAGGCGTCAGCGGATATGGCTTCAGATCTGGGGAAGGCGCCTCCTTAGGACTGAGTCATACTCTGCAGCCACTTCTGCACAGTGGGATAGGACCTCTACTCTTGCCTGTATTGTTTTAAGAAAACAGAAAAGGGGGAACTGTGGTTAGCCGCTTCTGCCATTTCTGCAGACTATGGTCGCCATTGCAAGATGACGCTGGCTCCGTTGTGGTCTGTGACAAACAACTCCTTATCTAGGAAAGTTGGCACATGATTTTTCACCACCCTGTGAGAAAGCTCCACGCGGCAGCTTTGCATTGGGGCTTGGGATGCTTTATTAAGGCTGGGAGGGGCATCTGTGAGGGAGAAGAAGAAATATCAAGGGCCTGAATAAACTGCTGAAAGAAGATTCCCGAGTTGCATCTTCCTTGCGGACAAGGGGTCGCGACACACATAGACCTAAGTATAGCCTTAATTGGAGTCCTAACCCTAACCCTAAAAGTACACCTGACACTGACTCATATGCGAAACTCACATTAGCTTGAAACACAATCCTAAACTTAAACCAAAACTTAACAGTAACCTTAGCCCTTATGAGAGTCCTAACACTAACCCTTACCCCGACCAATATCCTAAAACTAACCCTAGATCTAAGTATCACCCTAAACTTAAACCTAAAACTAAAACTACCCATAACCATAAACCTAACCCTGAAACTAACCCTAATTGTAACACTAGTTCTTATATTAGTGATTGCCCTAACCCTAGTCCTAACCCTAACAAAACACTAGCACTAATCCAAACCTTAAACCTAACTTTAATCCTAACCCAACCCTGACTCTAGCGCTAAACTTAGCTCTAACTCTCTCCCTTACCCTAAGTGAAACCATAACCCTAATGGTAAACCTAGATCTATCATTAATCCTTAGGCTAACCAAAATTTGTACCCTATTAATAGTCCTGACTCTAGCCCTCATTTTAGCTCTAATTCTATCCCAAAACCTCACTCTAAACCTGACCCTTATTCTGATTCTAACACAAACCCAGGTATAAAACTGACCCTAAACTTAGAGCAAACCATAACACTGGCCATACCACTCACTCAAACCTAAATCTATCCCTAACCTTAGCGCTAAGACTAATTCTAACTCTCACACTATCCCTATCCCTAGTTCTAAGCTTATTCATTACCATAACCCTAACTCTTGCCCTAACCCTTGCTCTAACCTTAGTCCTAGCCCTAGCCCTAAATCTAACCTAACTCAAAATCTAACCCTAACCCTAACCCTAAGCCAAACACTAAAACGAGCCCTAACCCTAATGCTAATGGTAAAACTAGCCCTAACCCTAACCCTAGCAGTAAAACAAACTGTGCAATAGGCCTAACCATAAACCTTAACTTAAACCAAACCCCAATACTACACCTAGACCTAATCATAGCCTTAATCCAAAACCTTAAATCTAACCCTGATCGTGACTCATATCCTAACACTAAACCTAGATCTAAATATCATCCTAACCTTATACCTAACCCTAACACTAGATCCACCCCTAACCTGAATGCTAAAATTAACCCTCAATGCAAACCTACATCTTATGTTAGCCATTGCTCTATTATTAGCCCTAACCCTAACCGCAAAACTAGCACTTTTCAGAGCCCTAAATCTAGATTGTAACCTAACCCTAACTCTAGTCCTAACCCTGAGCTCTAAGGCTATCCCTTACCCTATGAATAACACTAAATATATTGGTACCCTAGACGTATGTTTAATCCTTAGGCTAACCAAAATCCTAACCTTATTAATAGTCCTGACCTTAGCTCTCATTCTAGCTCTAATCCTATTCCAAACCCGAAGGCTAACCCTGACTCTTATCCTGACCGTAACCCAAACTCTAGTTCTAAACCTGACCCTAAAACTACACTAAAACCTAACACTAACCCTGGACCTAAAGCTAATCCTAAATCTAACCTTATCTCTAGCATTAGACCTAAACAAAAACCTAGTCCAGGCCTAACAATAACCCTTACCCTAACACAAACACAACTGCTACCCCTGGACCTAAACCTAATTCTGGCTCTAACCCTAAATTGAACTCTAACCCAAACACTGACTCTGCCTTTAAGAGTAAACCTACTTCTAAACCTGACCCTAACTGAAAATTTAAACCTAACACCAAATCTTGTCATAACCTTAGCCCTAAAACTAGTCCTAATCATAATCCTAGCTCCTACATTACCCTCAGATTTAACCCTAGGCCTAAACCTGACACAAAACCTAAAGATAATCCAAGGCCTTAACCTACCCCTAAGCATAACACTAACCCTAACCCTAGCCCTAACTGAAACCTAACCCTTACCTTAGTCCTAACCCTAGCTCAAAACATAACCCTTATTATAAGCATAAATCTAGAACTATCTCTTAATCTAACCCAAAACCTAGTCATCATTCTAACCTTAACACAAGCCCTAACCCTAGCTCTACATCTTACACATTACCCTAAACCTAACCCTAACCCTAATTATAACTTTAGCCTTAACCCTAACCATAATTTTACCCTAAAGAGAAAATTAATCCTAGAACTAACCCTAAACTAGGGCTTGGTTTGGGGTTTGGTTAGGGCTGGGGTTAGGGCTTTGTCTAATATATGAATTAGTGTTACAATTAGTGCTAGTTTTAGGGTTAGGGTTAGGGTTAGGGCTAGGTCTAATGTTACTGTTAGGTTTAGGGTTAGAGTGATATTTAGAGCAAAGGTTATTGTTAGGGTCACTGTAAAAGTCAGGGTTAGTATTAGGGTTACAGTTAGAACTTGAAGTATGGCTAAAGTTAGTACTAGGTGTACGGTTAGGGTTTGGTTTAGGTTAAGGGTTAGGAATATACGTTGGTTTTGTATTAGGGCTAGGGCTACAGTTACAGCTAGATTATGGATTAGCATCAGGGTTAGGGCTACTGCTAAGTTGAGGTTTAGGCTTAGAGTTGGGGTTAGATTTAGAGTTAGGGTTAGATCTAGAGTTAGGGCTAGGGCTAGGACTAGGGTTAGGGCAAGGTAAGTGTTATGGTAATGAATGTTATTAGAACTAGTGATATGGCTAGGGTTAGAATTAGAGTTAGTATTAGTCTTAGGGTTAGTGTTAGGGTTAGGGCTAAATTAGGGATAGGATTAAGACTAGGGTTTGGGCTAAATTAGGGGTAGGATTAGGGCTAGGGTTAGTGATAAGTTTAGGGCTAAATTAGGGCTAGGATTAGTGGTATAGTTAGGGTAAGGTTTAGGGATAAATTAGGGCTAGGATTAGGGTTAGGTTTAGTGTTAGCGTTAGGGCTATATTAGGGCTAGTATTAAGACTAGGGTTATTATTGAGGTTAGACCAAGGAGGTGGGCTAGAGTTAGGGTTAGCATTGGTGTTAAGGTTAAGTTTAGCAGAATGGATGGGGTTATAGCTAGCTTTAGGGCTAGGGTGAGTGTTAGAATTAGGATTAGGCATAGGGTTATGGTTCAGTTTAGGATTAAGGCTAGGTTTAGGGCTAGGTTAATGGCTAGGATTTCTGTTAGGATTATGGCTTCAACTAGGTTTAGGGCTAATATGAGGTCTAGGGTTAATGTTAAGAATAGATTTATGGTTAAGTTATGGCTAGGTCTAGTGTAAGAGTTAGGTTTAGGTTAAAGTCAGCTTTAGGGCTAGGGTTATTATTAGGGTCAGAGTCAGGGTCAGGCTTAGCAAATGGATTAGCTAAAGCTTGAGGGTTTAGGCTCAAATTAGCATTAGGGTTAGATTTAGGGTTAGCATAATGGATAAGGTTTAGTTTAGGTTTCATTTAAGGTTTAATGTAATGGATGGGTTAGGTTTAGTGATTGGGTTAGGGTTATGTTTAGTGTAATGGAAAGGTTTATAGCAAGGGTTAGGGTAGGTTATGGTTTGGATTAAGTCTAGGATTAGGACTAGGTTTAGGGATAGGGCTAGTGTGTAATTTAGGGTAAGTTTTAGGGTTAGGGTAAGTGTTAGGTTTAGGTTAGGATAAGGGTTAGTGTTTGAGCTATGGTTAAGTGTAGGGTGAGGGTTAGGTTTAGGTTTATGTGTAGGTTTACATTTATGGTTAGAATTAGGTTTAGTGTTAGGGATACAGTTTTAATTAAGTGTAGGGTAAGGGTTAGAGTAATGGATATTTTTAGAGCTAAAGTTTGGGCTAGATTTAACGTTAGGATTAGGTTTAAGGTTAGGGTTAGGGTTTAGAATAGAGCTAAGTTTATGTTTTACTGTAAAAGTTAGGTTTTGAGCTAGGGTTAAATCTAAGGTGAGGCTTTTGATAGGGCTAAGTTTAGGGATAGGGTTAGGCTGAGGGTTATGCTTAGAGCTAAGTTTAGGCCTAGGATTATGGCTAGATTTTGTGTTATGTTTTGTGTTAGGTTTAGGACAATGCATAATGTATGAACTAGGGTTATGTTTATGGCTAAATTCAGGGTTAGGATTATGGCTAGGTCTAGAGTTAGGTATAGGTTTTGGGTTAATGTCAGGTTTAAAGCTAGGTTCAGTATTAGAATCAGAATCAGTTTTGGGGATAGGGTTAGGGTTAGGGTCACAGCCAGAATTAGCACTAGGTTTACGTCTAGGTTTAGGGTAAGTGTTCAGTTTAGGTTAAGGGTTATTGTTAGAGCTAGTGCTTATAATAAGGTCTAAGGCTAGATTTATAATGATATTTAGAATTAGCTTTGGGTCTAGGTCTAGTGTTAGGCTTAGGTATAGGTATAGGGTTACCAGTAGGGCTAGTGTTAGGATTTGGTTTAGGGTTAGGGTCAGGTTTAGACCTAGGGTTACTGTTAGGGTCAGTTGAGGGTCACAGTTATGTTTAGAGGTAGAATGAGGGCTAGGGTTAAGATTAGTATTATTGTTAGAGTTTAAGTTAGGCTAAGGTTTAGGATTAGAACTAGAGTTAGCCTTTAGGTTAGGGTTTGGCTTAGTGTAAGGAACAGGGTTAGAGTTAGGCTTGGGGCTAGTGTTAGGGTTAGGGTTAGGAATAGTATTAGGGTTAAAGCTAGGGTTAGTTTTTGGATTAGGAGTAGAATTTGTGTTAGGGATAGGGCTACGTTTAGGACAATGACTAATGTATGATCTAGGGTTATGATTAAGGCTAGTTTTAGGGTTAGGATAAGGCTAGAAATAGTGTTAAGTTTTATTTAAGGTTGGGGTGATTTTTAGAGCTAGGATTAATGTTACAGTCAGTGTCAGGGTCAGGATAAGTTTTAGAGTTAGTTTCAGGGCTAGTTGTAGAGTTAGGGCTTAATTAAGGATAACGCATAAGATTAGGGCTATGGCTTGGTTTTGGTTTATGGTTTGGGCTAGGGATAGTGCAAGTTTTAGAATTAGCATTATGGTTAGGGTAGTGTTAGCGTTTGACTTAGGCTTATTATTACAATTATATTTACAGTTAGGTTAGATTAAGACTTAGGCTTAGATCTATGGTTAGGATTAAGGCTAAGGAAAGAACTAGGGCTAAGGCTAGGGCAACACAGTAAGTCTTATGGATAGGTTGAGGGTTAGGATAGGATTAAAAAAAAACGCTAGGATTAACACTAGGCTTTGTATTAGGCCTAGGTTTAGGACAAGGGTTAGGGTTAGGTTATGTTTATGGTTAGTTTTTAGGTACAGGATGAGGTTATAGGTAGATTTAGGGCTAGGGCAAAGAATAGAATTAGGGTTAGGGCTTGGGTTATAGTTTGGGTTAGGATTAAGCCTAGGTTTAAGGCTAGGATTACAACTATGTCTAATTTCAAGTCTAGTGTTATGGTTAAAATACTTTTAGTGTTAGGTTTTTGGCTATGTCTAGTGTAAGGGTTAAGATTAGGGTTAGGGTCAGGTTTAGAGCTAGGTGTACTATTAGGGTCAGGGTCGTGATTAGTTTCTTGGATAGGTTAATATTAGGGCTCGAATTAGCATTAGAGTTAGGAATAGGGTAAAGATGATGTTAGGTTTAGGTTTCAGGTTATGTTTAGGGTAATGGATAGGGTTCGGATTAGGGATACAATTAGGTTTAGGCCCAGATTTAGCATTAGTGTTAGGGTTATGTTTAGGGTAATGGATAGGGTTAGAGATAGGGTACTGCTAGGGTCAATGTTATGATTGTTGATAGGGTTAGTATTAGGGTTAAAGTTAGGGTGAAATCTAGGTTTATGGCTTGTTGAGAGCCACAGCTGAAGTGGCCTGAGCAAACTTCCAGCTGATTTGCTCCTATGTATTGATGCACATTGGGCTGTTTCCCCGCCCTTTCAAACCACGGAGCTGCTCATTGGGGGATTCTTTTGACTCCACCCACATGAACCCACAAACCAGTTTCAAGGACGGAAAGGGTTCTGGTTGAGAGGCTCGCTGGAACAGCCAGTGGTGTCAGTTGGGCTCTGAGGGAATTCCTGGAGAGGTCACGTGGTGCAGCGTGAATCTAAAAATAAAGTTTGTTCCTGCTTGACAAGTGGCTCGTGAATTGTGTCCAACCATACTGTGGCATTATCTGTTTTTAACTGTTTTGGAACTTGCACAGTGGCAAAATTTTGTAAGCAATGGGCTATAATATCTTTAGTTTTTTTTTTCTCCAGCATGAAGGAAGCCCATCAAAAATCCAGAAAAAGTATCAACTATAACATGCAAATATTTTAATTTTTCAAATTCTGGCAAGTGTGTTTCATCCATCTGCCAAATGTGGTTAGGTATCACTCTCTTAGGATTGACTTCAAGATTAACTTATGATAAAATGCTCACACAATTTTGGCATTGTTTTATTATTTGTCTAGCATGATCCTTAGTTACTTTGACGTGCTTTTGTAAAGTATTAGCATTGACATGGAACCTTTTATGAAAATTTGTACCTTCTTCTAGTGTAGAGAAAATATGTATGTCATGTATAGTTTTATCTGCTAAGTTATTGCCCAAACTAAGGGCTCCATGCAATCCTGTATATGCCCTGATATGTCCTATAAAGAATGGATCTTTTCTGTCCCAGAATAGACTTTGTATAGTACAACAGACCCTGACTCCAGACAATCACTGTGTCAGGACCTTTCCATTGTCCTGTTAGTATATCCTTCCAAAGTAACATGGGCTTATGTACATTTTTGGACACATATGCTTTTTCCACAGCACTAAGCCCTGGTGAATTCAAATTTAAAATGTTTAGAGTAAAAAGTATTATTTTAAGTTTATCTTTGGGGGTATACACCCCTTCCCAATTAACAAAGAGAAAATAGTAGAGGAAGGGGAAATCCTACCAGCATATTCAAGGGATACTATAGCTTTAACTATAAAATGACTATTGGAAAATAAATTAAATACAGAACCTTTAAACATCACAAAAGCTTGCCATACTGCATTAAGCTCTACATTTTGAGCTGACCTTTTGGGTACTAAAATGTAAAAGTTTTATCAGAGGTAAATACTGCTGCTGTTCCATTATTTGACCCATCAGTGAATATATTTGGAGCATTCATAATAGGTATTTTCTTGTCATTTTTGGAAAAACTACAGAATGCGAAGACCAAAAGACAACAAAGGATTACATGGTAAGTGGTTATCAAATGAAACATTAGATTTGCACATGATTATTTCCCAAATATTTAACTCATTAGCTAACTCATCAATTTGATCCATAGTATATGGAGTAATAATTTTATTTGGAGAAATTACAAACACTCCCTCTGTTGCTTTTATTATTTTAGTATTGATTGTCCTACAGTCTCAGTATACCTAGTAAGAATAATGTTAGGGGAATAAGATAAATGTATCCATAATAATGGACCTTCTTACCAAAATACTCCTGTAGGAATATTTTTTTCTTGGTAGTACAATAAATAATAAAGGCAAACTTATATCAATTCTATCCAAATGCATATTTTCCATACATGTTTCAATAATTTTTAATGCCTTTCTTTTATCAGGCATTAACATTCGGGGTGAATTTGGATCTGATGGACCTTTTAGGATATCAAATAAAGTTCCCAACTCTCCTGTTGGTATGCCTTATCCAATTTATGTCTCCTAATAACTTGAAGCTCGTTAAGTGATTTGAGTTGATCTAATCGTATTTGAATATTTGGTGGATGGACCATGGTTGAAGATAATACAACTCCTAAATAATTAATTGAAAATTTTAATTGTAATTTATCTATTGCTATATCTAGATTATAATTTTTAATATGTTTGTAAGTGTGGCATAACATTCTAGCAATGTGTTTTTATCTTTGTGTACTAATAATACATCATCCATACAGTGAAATATTTGTAGTTCAGGATTTTGATTTCTAAGTGGTTGGATTACTTTGTTAACATAAATCTGATACATAGTTGGGCTGTTAGCCATCCCTTTACGGAGTACTTTCCATTCATGTCTCTGATCAGGACTTTCATGATTCAGTGCAGGGATAATAAATGCAAAACGTGGACTATCCTCAGAATAAATTGGAATTGAAAAAAAAACAATCTTTAATATCTATAGCTAGAACATACCAGGTTTTTGGCAAAGCAGACAATTGGGGAATCCCTGATTGAGCAGGTCCCATAATAACCATCTCATTGTTAGTAGATCTTAAATCTTGCAATAATCTCCATTTACCAGATTTCTTTTTAATGACAAAAATGGGACTATTATGGGGACATATGGAAGGTTGTATATGTCCTTCTGTTAATTGTTGTTCAAATGCTGCAGTCTGGGTGGGCACAATTCATGAGCCACTTGTCAAGCAGGAATGAAATTTATTTTTAGTACACACGCTGCACCACGCAAGGTCTCCAGGAATTCCTCAGAGCCCAACTGCCACTACCGGTTCCTCCAGCGAGCCTTTCAACCAGAACTCTTTCCAACTTTGAGGCTAATTGGCTGCATTGTGTGGGCGGAGCCAAAATAGTCCCCCAATGAGCAGCTCCGTTGTCTGGAAGGGTGGGAAAACAGCCCAATGAGCATCACTGCAGGGAAGCCAATCAGCTGGAAGTTTGTTGGGGCCACTTTTGGTGTGCGTCTCAACATCTACCCCTCTCTGTTTAATTACATAACAAGCACGTGGATTAGGGACCATGCCTGTCTTAGGTTGTCCAATACTACGTATGGTCTCACCCGTAATCAGATGAGCTGACCTCAAGGCGTCAGCCTCCTGTCTTAGGTTGGTACCATTGCAATTGGATCTTATCCGTCAATGACTACCAGTCCAGCATACAGCCACACCTGTGGATAGGCCTTTGTACCAGTGGCAGGGTGAGGTTCTTTGCATCACCTCTGTTGGCCCCCAAATTTTAGCTGAACGACCATCACAAGCAGAAGGGAAGAGAATACACCAAGCCAATTGATGGCTCCTTTTGGAAAAATTGTACCACCAATGACACCATCAGCAAAAATACCCTGGCACTAACACAAGCCACTGCACCAACAATGCATAAAAGTGATACATAGTCCAGGCAAGTTCTGTAATCTGTTCAGTGATAGCTATTGCAGAAGCTGTAGATTGGTTTTATCTTTGTCTTCACTGGCACTGGGATGAAGAGAAAAATTCTGGCAATAATCGCTAAAAAAAAAAAAATGTAGCATTCCAGCAGGCACTAAAACAAAACAATTTTCTGAACAATTTACATTATCCTGAACAGAATTATTAAATATAATGAAAAGGAAAGGTGAAAGTAAAAAAAAAAAAAAAAAAAAAAAAAGATTTGTAACTTCCTTTTTTCTTCACATATTAAAACAATCCTCAACACCTGTTTACCCAATTTAAATAAAACCATTTAAATCATGTGAATAAGAAAAAAAAAATTTGGATCCATTTTTCATGAGCACTTGACATATATGATATATGGACATACACACATACAAATATATAACACAAAAGACAAGGGTGCACACATAGTATAATACATACAACACATAACATAATAGTAAATACCTTGTAACTTTTTACAGGTGAAATCTCCATTGCAATGTTTAAAAACTCCTTAGTCAATAAATAGAACTGATCAGCAATACATTAACCCAGGTCTGTATGAGCTCAAAAAACAAAATAGAACTTCATGATGTGGGAAAGGGCAATAATAAAATAGATATTGAAAAAAAAGCATTTTGGTTTTATTAGCCTTCAGGCACAAATGTAAGGGTAGCCAAACTGGAGTTCTGGATATCAGCTGTTATGGATTTAAGCCAAATCATCTTCTTTTTGTTCTGTAGAAATTGCTTTAGTTAGTATCTCTGGAATCCAAATTGGCTGCTGTTCTACCTGTGGAAACACAAAAACAGATCCTGGACTCCAGACAATCACTGGGTCAGTACCTTAGTTAATCTCTCTGGAATCCAAATTGGCTGCTGTTCTCCCTGTGGAAACACTCAAAGTGAGAAATATACCCCTCACTAAGATAATGCAAAACAAAACCTAGACAAAGTGAAGACAAAAATGGAACAAAAATTTATTATATCAACATTTCCTCCTGAAATGTCCATCCATAATTTCTCCCTATCTGTTCCTCAGAGGCAAAAGTTTTTTTCTCAGATGTGAATGGTTTTTCTTCCTTCTCACCCATCTCCAGGGACAGGCAACTTAATAAAAAAAAGGGAAACAAAAGGAAAAAAAGAATCTTAAAATGGCTACCCATCCTCTTTCCCTGCCCTCAGGGGCAAGCAGTTTACCTTATCATTTACACTCAGTCATTCCCTGTGCAGGCCACCAAATGCCGCAGTCTGGCTGGGCACAATTCAGGAGCCACCTTTCAAGCAGGAACAAACTTTACTTTTAGAATGCACGCCTAACCACATTAGCTCTCCAGGAATTTCCTCAGAGCCCACCTGCCACCACTGGAGCTTCCAGGGAGACTCTCAACCAGAACTCTTCCCGCCCTTGAGGTCTGTTGGCTGGGTTGCATGGGAGGAGCCAAAGGAGTCCCCCAATGAGCAGCTCCGTGGTCTGAAAGGGTGGGGAAACAGCCAAATTAGCGATATCACAGAGGAGCCAATCAGCTAGAAGTTTGCTGGGGCCTCTTTGGCTGTGGCTCTCAACAATGGCTAAGGGTATAGTTATGATGAGTGATAGGGTTAGGGTTAGTAGTAAATCTAGGGATAGTGCATGGAATAAGGCTAGGTTTTAGGTTAAGTTAAAGGCTAGGTTTAGGGTAATGGCTAATGTAAGTACCAGTGTTGCAATTAGGCTAATTTTAGGGTTAAGTTTAGGGCTAGGTTTATTGTTAGGTTTAGGTATAGGGTTAGGGTGATGTTTAGAGTTGGGTTAGTGTTTATGTCAGAGGCAGGGTCAGGGTTAGTTTTAGGGTTTGGCTTAAAACTCAAATTAGGGCTAGAGTTATGGCTAAGTGTAGGGTTAGGGCTTAGTTTTTATTAAGGGTTAGGGTTAGGTCTATGGCTTGGTTTTGTTTTAGGGCTAGGGTTAGTGCTAGTTTTAGGATTAGCCTTAGGGTTAGGGCTAGTGTTAGGTTTAGGTTTAGGCTAAAGTTTAGGTTTAGATTTAGAGTTAGGGTTAGATCTATGGTTGTTGCTAGTAATATGAATAGGGCTAGTTTTGTTAGACCTATGGGTTGGGCTAGGATTAGAGTTCCAGTAAATTATAGGGTTAGAACTAGGGTTAGGAATATGGTGAGAATTAAAGTAGTCTTTGGACTAGGGTTAGTGTTAAGGTTAATGTTAGGGCTAAATTAGATCTAAGATTAGGGCTAGTGTTAGTGTTAGGGTTAGGCCTAGAGTTATGTTCAGAGTTATAATTAAGGCTATGTTTAGGGGTAGAATAAGGGCTAGTGTTTGTGTTAGGGTTAGGGCTAGTATCATGGCTAGGGCTAATATCAGGTCTAGTGTTATGCTTAGAGATAGTATTAGGGTTAGTTTTATGGCTATGTCTAGGGTAAGGATTAGTTATAGGATAAGAGTGAGTTTTAGATCTAGGGGAATTATTAGGGTCAGTGTCAGTGTTAGGGTTTGGTTTAGGTTTGAGTTAGGGTTAGGGCTCGAATTACAGTTAGAGTTAGCTTTAGGGTAATTGATAAGTTTTGGGATAGTGATATGTTTAGGGTTAGGCCTATGGTTAGCATTAGGGTAAGCATTATGTTTAGGGTAATGATATAATTAGACTTAATGTTAGGGCTAGGGTTATTGTTAGGATTAGGTCTTGATTTAGAATTAGGTTGAGAGTTATAACTAGGCTTAGGTTAGGGTTATGTATAGATTAAGGGTTACATTCTGAGCTATGGTTTGGTCTAGGCTGAGAGTTAGGTTCAGTATTAAGTGTAGGGATACGATTAAGGTAGATTTTGTGTTAGGGTTAGGGTAAGAATTAGACCTAGGATTAGTGGTATGGTCAGTAAAAGGGTCAGGCTTAGTGTTAGGGTTTTTTATAGGGTTAGATCTAGAATGAGGGCAAGGGTAAGGGATATTAATAGGGTTAGTGTTTTGGTTAGCCTAAGGATTAGGGATAGGTGTAGGGTTAACCTTAGGTTTAGGGTTTTGCTTTGGCATGAGATTTGTTTAAAGCTAGGGTAATGGCTACGGTTATGGTTAGAGTTAGGTTTAAAGCTCGATTTAAGGCTCAGATTAGGCCTAGGTCTTGTGTTAGGGTTAGGGCTAGTGTTAGGCCAATGGCTAATGTAAGAACTAGGCTTACAATTACAGTTAGTTGTATTTGTAGGGTATGGGTTAGGCTTAGTGTTAGGGTTAGATTTAAGGTTAGTGTGATATTTAGAGCTAGGGTTCATGTTAAGTTAGGAGTCAGAGTCAGGCTTAGTTTTAGTGTTAGAGTTACGACTCGATTTAGGGTTAGGGTTACTGTTCAGTTTATGGTGAGGGTGGTTTTTAGAGCTAGGATGAGTTGTAGGATATGAGTCAGGGTCAGTGTTGGTTTTAAGGTTAGTGTATGACTCGAATTAGGGCTAGGTTTTGGTCTAGTTGCAGTGTTAACATTTGATTTAAGTTAAGTTATAGTTTTAGGTCTCATACTCGGTTTTGTTTTAGTCATAGAGTTAGTGTTAGGGATAGTGTTAGTGCTAGGCTTAGGCTTAGGGTAAGGGTTAAATTTGGAATTAGGGTTAGATCTAGGGTGAGGGCTGGAACTAAGGATACTGCAAGAGTTATGGCTATGTTGAGGGTTATGGTAATGGATAGGGTTATAACTAGGGATAGGGCTAGGGCGAGAGTTAGTCTTTGAGCCAGGGTTAGGGTTAGAGATAGGGTTAAATTAGGGCTAGGATTAGGGCTAGGTTTAGTGTTTAGTTTAAGCCTAGTGTTGGGGTTAGGGTTAGGGTTAGGTTTAGGGCAAGAATTCAGAGTTACAATTTAGATTTTGTTTTAGCATTAGGGCAAAGTTTGGGGTAAGGGATGGCTTTATAGCTAGGTTTAGAGGTATGGTGAAAGTTAAAATTAGGGTTAGGTCTGTGATTAGGGTTAGGGTTATGATTAAGGCTAGGTTTAGGGCTAGGGTTTTTTTATGGTTAAGGATAGGATTAGTGATAGGGCTAATTTCAGGTCCAGAATTATGGTTAAATATATTTTAGGGTCACAATTATGGGTATGTCTAGAGTAAGGGTTAGGTTTAGGGTTAGCATCAGGTTTAGAGCTAGTGGTATTATTAGGTTAAAGTCCTGGGTTAGGGTTTGGGACAGCTTAAGGTTGAAAGGTAGGGCTTGAATTAGCATTAGGGTTAGGGTTATGGATATGGTAATGGATAGAGTTAGAAATCAGTTTAGGGCTAGGGTTATGATTATGATTAGGGCTAGGTTTTGGTTTAAGTTAGGACAGCATTAGGGTTATGGCTAATGAAATTACTAGGGTTATGATTATGGCTAATTTTATTGTTTTCGGGCTAGGTTTACTGTTAGGTTTAGGTTTAGGTTTAGGGTGATGCTTAGACCTCAGTTTAGTGTTATTGTCAGAGTAAGGGCCAGGGTTAGTTTTAGGTTTTTGCTTAAAAGTCGAATTAGGTTTGGGGTTAAGCCTAGGTGTAGGGTTAGGGCTTGGTTTAGGTTAAGGGTTAGGATTAGAGTTTTGGCTCAGTTTGGTTTTAGGGCTAAGGTTATTGTTAGTGAAATTTTTAGGATTAGTGTTAGGGTTAGGGCTAACCTTAGATTTAGGCTTAGGCTTCAGGTTATGGTTAAATTTAGAGTTAGGTTTTTATCTAAGGTTAGTGTTAGGGCTAAGGATAGGGCTAGGGTTAAGACTAGGATTTGGGATAGGGTTAAGTTTATGGGAAGGGGTAGAATTAGAATGGGTGATTTAAGCCAATATGAGAGTTAGAGTTATTCCTAGGGCTAGGGTTAGGGTTAGGCTTAGGTATAGAGCTAAATTACGGCTAGGGTTAGTGTTAGGTCTAGGGTTAGTGTTAGTTTTAGACTTAGCATCAGGGTTAGGGCTAGTTTTAGGATTAGGCATCGAGTTAGGGTTAGATTTAAAATTAGGTTTCAATCTAGTGTTAAAGCTAGGGCTAATAATAAGGCTATTGTGACATCAAGGGTTAGGGTTAGAGTTAGGGTTATGTTTAGGGTAAGGGATGTGGTTTTGGGTAGGTTTAGGGCTGTGGCAAGGGTTAGTATTAGGGTTACAGCTTAGTTAGGGTTAGGAAGGATTATGATTAAGGCTAGTTTTATAGCCAGGATGAAGTTTAGGGTTTTTGTTAGCATGAGGGAGATAGTATTAGGGCTTGGGTAATATCAGTTAGAGGGTTATTGTTAGGGCTAGATTTAGTGTTAGATTTATGGCTTGGTCCAGTGTAAGGATGAGGTTTAGGGTAAGATTCGTGTTTATATCTAGGGTTATTTTTAAGGTCAGTGTCAGGGTTAGGGTTTGGGTGAGTTTAGGGTTTAGGTTTAGGGTAATGACAGGGTTAGTTTTAGGGTTTAGGTTTGGTTTTTTTTTTTTTTTTTTGGTAATAAATAGGGTTATGGTTAGGCCTATGGTTACCTTAAGGTTAGGGTTATTGTTAGGGTAATGGATAGGTTTAGACCTAAGTTTAGGGATATGGTTATGTATACGATTTACGCTAGTTTTTGGTTAGGCTTACATTTAAATTTAGGATCAAAGCTAGGTTTAGGACTTGTATTAAGACTAGGTTTTGGGTTAGGTTAGGGCTACAGTTAAGGCTATGGCTAATGTTTGAAGTAGTGTTATGATTAGTGCTAATTATAGGGTTAGAGTAAGGGCTATGTCTAGTGTTAGGTTGAGGTTTACCGTGATGAGGATATTTAGAGCCAGGGTTAGTTTAGGGACTGACTCAGGGTCAGGGTAAGTTTACAGGTAAAGGTTAGGACTAGAATAGGGATATGGTTTTGGCTAGTTATAGTGTTAGGGTTTGGTTTAGGTTAAGGGTTAGGGTTATGGCTATGACTCAGTTTTGTTTTAAGACTAGAGTTAGGGTTAGAGCTGGTTTTAGGATTAGCATTAGTGTTAGGTTTAGGGTTAGGCTTAGGTTTAGGCTTAAACTTATGATTAGTGTTAGATCTAGGGTTATGGCCAGGGCTATGAATAGGGCTTGGGTTACACCAAGGGTTAGGAATAGGTTTAGGATTCTACTAAGGTATAGAGTTAGAACTAGGGTTAGTTTTAGGGTGAGAGTTAGAGTTAGTCATTGGGCTAGAGTTAGGGTTAGTGTTAGGGATGGGGCTAAATTAAGGCTAAGTTAGGGCAAGTATTAATGTTAGGGTTAGGACTAGTGTTTAGGTTTGGGATAAAATTAAGGTTATGTTTACAGCTAGGATAAGGGCTAGGGTTTTGTTAGGGTTAGGGTTAGGATTAAAGCAAGGGTTAATATCAGGTGTAGGGTTAAGGTTAGGAATAGTTTTAGGGTTAGGTATATGGCTATGTCTAGTGAAGGATTAGGTAGGGTAAGATTAAAGTTTATATCTAGGGGGATTATTAGGGTCACGTCAGTGTTAGGATTTAGGTTTGAAGTTAGATTAGAGCTTGAATTAACATTAGTGATAGCATTAGCATAATTATTGGGTTAGGTTTAGGGTTCAGGGTAGGTTTAGGGTTCAGGGTAGGTTTAGGGTAATTGATAGTTTTGGAGAAAGTGATATGGTTAGGGTTAAGCCTAGAGTTAGCTTTATGGTATGGGTTAATTTTAGGGTAATGGATACAGTTAGAGTTAACGTTAGGGCTAGGTTTATGGTTAGGATTAGGTCTTGTGTTAGGGTTAGGTTTATGGTAAGGGACAGGGTTAGAAGGAGTGATAAAGCTAGTGTGAGAGTTAGAGATAGTCTTAGGGCCAGGGTTTGGCCAAGTTTAGGGATAGAGGTAAATTATGGCTGGGGTTATGTTACGGCTAGGTTTAGGGCTAGTTTTAGGATTCGGTTTAGGCATCAAGTTAGTCTTATATTTAGAGTTAGGTTTTGATCTAGGGTTATTGCCTGAGCTAAGAATAAGGTAAGGGATATCATTAGGGTTTGGGTTAAAGTTAGGGTTTAGCTTAGGCTAAGGCTGTGTTTATAACTAGGTTTAGGCAATGCAAAGTTTAGTATTAGGGTTAGAACTACCGTTAGGGTTAAGGTTATGATTAAGGCTATATGTAAGCTAAGGTGATGGTTAGAACTAGGATTACTTTTAGGGTTATGTTTAGCATAAGGTTTAGGTTCTGAGCTATGATTAGGGCTAGGCTGAGAGTTAGGTTCAGAGTTAGGTCTAGGGATTGAATTATGGTAAATTTTGGGTTAGGGTTGGGGTTAGGGTTAGACCTAGGTTTAGTGCTAGGGTCAGAATAAGGGTCAGGGTTAGGTTTAGGGTTTGGGGTAGTGTTAGAGCTAAAATGAAGGCTAGGGTTAGGACTACTAATAGGATTATGGTTTTGGTTAGTCTAAAAACTAGGGATAGGTCTAGGATTACTCTTAGTGTTAGGGTATGGCTTAGGGTGAGAAATTGATTTAGATCTAGGGTTAGGGCTATGGTTAGGGTAAGCTTAGAGTGAAAGCTAGGTTTAGAGCTTGGTTTAGGACTAGTTTTTGTGTTAGGGTTAGAGCTAGGATTAGGGCAACAGCTAATATAAAAACCATGGTTACCATTAGGGTTAGTTTTAGGGTTAGTGGTAGAGGTAGGTTCAGTGGTAGGGTTAGGTTTAAGGTTAGGGTAATATTTATAGCTATGGTTTTTGTTAGGAAAGGAGTCAGGGTCAGGATTAATTTTATGTTTAGCATTAAGACTTGAATAGGGCCATTGTTAATGTTAGTGTTCGATTTGAGTTTCAGGCAGGTTTAGAGCTAGGGTGAGTGTTAGGATATGAGTCAGGGTCAGGATTAGTGTTAAGGAGAGGCTTAGGACTCGAAATAAGGCTAGATTTAGGTCTAGGTGTAGTGTAAGGATTTGGTTTAAGTTAAGGTTTAGGGTTAAGGCTATTCAGTTTTGGTTCACTGGTAGGATTAGGGTTCGGGCTAGATATACAATTAGCATTAGGATTAGGGCTAGTGTTAGTGTTAGGCTTAAGGTTAGATTTAGAGCTAGGGTCAGGGCTGGGACTAACTTTAAGGCAAGGGATAGGGCTAGTGTTAGGTTTACAGTAGCATATAGGGATAGAATTAGGGATAGGGATAGGGCAAGAGTTAGAGTTAGTCTTAGGGTTAGGGTTTGGATAGGGTTAGAGATAGAGCTAAATTAGGGCTAGGATTAGGGCTAGGTTTTGTTTTTAGCTTAAGCCTAGGATTAGGGTTAGGGCTAGGTTTAAATTTAGGGTAAGGGATGATATTATAGGTAGGTTTAGAGGTAGGGTGAGGGTTAAAATTAGGGTTAGGTGTAGGGTTAGGGTTAGGGTTATTATTAAGACTATGTTTAGGGATAGAATGAGGGCTAGGTGTGTTTTTAGGATTAATGTTAGGATTATGGCTAGAGCTAATTTCAGGTCCAGAATTATGGTTAAAGTTAGTCTTTGGGTTAGGTTTAAGTCTACATCTAGGGTAAGGGTTAGGTGTTGGGTTTTGGTCAAGTTTAGAGCTAGGGGTATTATTAGAATCAAGATCTGGGTTAGGGCTTGGGATAGGTTAAGGTTTTAACTTTAGGCTTGAATTAACTTCAGGATTACAGTTAGGGTAATTATAGGGTTATGATTAGGATTCAGATTAGATTTAGGGAAACAAAATTTTAGGATTTGGGATAGGGTTAAGTTTATTCCTAGGTTTATCATTATGGTTATGGTTATGGTAATGGAAAGAGTAAGATATCAGTTTAAGGTTAGAGTTATGGTTACAATTAGGGCTAGTGTTATGGTTAGGTTAGGTTTAAAATTAGGGTTAGGGCTTGGATTAGGGCTAGGTTTGGGGTAATATTAGGGCTAGGCTTAGGATTAGACCTAATGTAAGTACTAGGTTTACAATTAGGGCTAGTTTTAGGGTTTTAGTGCTAGGTTTAGTGTTAGGGTTAGGTATAGGGTCAGGGTGATATTTAGAATTGGAAGTGTTAGGGTCAGTGTCAGGTTCAGGGTTAGTTTTAGGGTTCGGCATCCAACTAAAATTATGGCTTGGGTTAGGTCTAGTTGTAAGGTTAGGGTTTGGTTTAAGTTAATGTTTAGGGTTAGGGCTCTGGCTCGTCATTTTAGGATTAGTATTATGGTTTGGGCTAGTGTTAGGGGTAGGTTTAGGCTTCGGTTTAGGGCTAAATTTAGAGTTACATTTTACCTAAGATTAGTGCTAGTGATAAATATAGGGAAAGGATTAGTACTGGGGTTAGTGCTAGGGTTAGGTTTATGTTAAGGGACAGGGTTAGAAGGAGTGAGAAGGCTAGTGTGAGAGTTAGAGATAGTCTTAGGGCTAGAGTTAGGGTTAGGTTTAGGGATAGAGCTAAATTACTGTGAGGGTTATGTTACGGCTATGGTTACGGCTAGTTTTAGGATTAGGCTTAGGTATCAAGTTAGGGTTATATTTAGAGTTAGGTTTCGATCTAGGGTTATTGCTTGGGCTAAGAATAAGGTAAGGGTTACCCTTAGGTTTAGGGTTAGATTTAGGTTTTAGTTTAGGCTAAGGCTGTGTTTATAACTAGTTTTAGGCAATGAATAATTTAGTGGTAGGGTTAGAACTACCGTTAGGGTTATGATTAAGCCTATGTTTAGGACTACAATGAGGACTATGATTTGATTTAGGGTTAGGTATAGTATTAGGGCTATGGCTAATGTCAGGTCTAGGGTTACAGTTAGGGATAGATTTAGTGTTAGGTTTATTTCTTGGTCCAGAGTAAGGGTTAGGTCTTTGGTTAGGGTCAAGTTTAGATCTAGGATTATTTTTAGAATCAGGGTCAGGTTTAGGGTTTGGATTAAGTTAGTGTTTAGGTGCAGGGTTCAAATTAGCATTAGATTTAGGGTTAGTGTAATGACAGCATTAGGTTTAGGGTTTACCTTTGGTTTATTGTAATGCATAGGGTTAGGTTTAGGCCTAGGGTTATCGGAAGGATTAGTGTTATCATTTGGGTAATGGACAGGGTTAGCCCTAATGTTAAGGCTAGGGAAATGTATGGGATTAAAGCTAGTGTTTGAGTTAGTGTTAGGTTTAAGTTTAGGTTAGAGCTAGGTTTTAGACTTGGATTGAGGTTAGGTTTTGGGTTAGTTTAGGGCTAGTTTTAAGGCTACCACTAATGTATTAAGTAGGTTTATGATTACAGCTAGTTATAGAGTTATAGTTAGGTATAAGTCTAGTGTTAAGGGTAGGTTTATGGTGATGATGATGTTTAGAGCCAGGTTAGTGTTAGGGTCAGAGTCAGAGTAAGGGTTAGTTTTCGGCTTAGGATTAGACTATAATTAGGGATAGGATTAGAGCTAGGGTTACGACCAGGATTAGGGTTAGATTTGGGGTTAAAGCTCATGTTAGAGCTTGGATTAGGGCCAGTTTTATATTAGGGATATGACTAGTGTTATGATTATGGCTATTGTAAGAACTAGATTTACAATTAGGGTTAGTTTTAGGCTTAGGTTTTGGGCTACGTCTACTGTTAGGGTTAGTTTGAAAGTTACGGTGATATTTAGAGCTAGGTTTAGTGTTTGGAGATGTGTCAGGGTCATGGGTATATTTAGCGTTAGGGTTAGGTTTCAAATTATGTATAGGGTTAGAGCTGGTGAATTTGTCTAGGGTAATGGTGAGTTTTAGGGGTATGACTCAGTATTGTTATATGGCTAGGGCTAGGGTTAGGGCTAATTTTAGATTTAGCATTAGGGTTAGAGCTAGTTTTAGGTTTGGGCTGAGGCATTGGGTTAGGGTTAGTTTTAGAGATAGGTTTCGATCTATAGTTAATACTAGGGCTAAGGATAATGCAAATGTTATGACTAGGGTTAGAGCTTGGTTTAGGGTTATGGTAATTGATAGGGTTAGAAATAAAGATAGGTATTGTGTGAGAATTATAGTTAGTCTTAATTCTAGAGTTATGGTTAGGGTTAGGAACAGAGCTGAATTAGGGCTAGGATAAGGGCCAGGTTTAGTATTTAGGGCTAGAGTTAGTGTTATGGTTAAGACTAGGGCTAGTTTTAGTGTTAGGGTAAGGGTTAGGGATTAAGCTACGTTTAGGGCTATGATGCGTTTAGGTTTATGTTAGGTCTGGGTTAGGGTTGTGGTTATGTTTAGGGTTAGGGTTTGGGTTAGGGCTAGGGTTTTCATTAGGCTTAGGTTTAGTTTTAGAGTAATGTATTTGATTAGATGTAAGATTAGTATTAGGGTTAAGTTTAGTTTATGGTTAAATTTAGGTTTAGGGATAGGTTTAGTTTTGATTTATGGTAAGGGTTTTGGTTAAGTTTAATGTAGGGTTAGGTTTAGGGTTAGGTCGAGCTTTAGGTTTATGATTAGTGTTAGGGATAGGGTTAGGTTTAGGGCTAAGGTTATTATTAGGTTAAGGGTAGGGTTAGGGTATTGATAGGGTTATAGCTAGTGTTAGTACTAGGATTTAGATTAGGATTACGTCTAAGATTAGGTTTAGGTTTAGGAATAGGGCTAGGGTTATGTTTAGGCTAAGGGTTAGGCTTTGAGCTAGGGTTATGTTTAAGGCAAGGGTCAGAGTTTGGGCTCCATTTAGGATTATGGTTATGCTTATGGTAGGTTTAGGCCTCAGGTTATGGCTAGGTTTTGTGTTAGGTTTAGGCCCAAGGTTAAGGCTATGTGTAATGTAAGATCTAGGGTTTTTCTTTGAGCTAGTTTTAGGGTTAGAGTTATGGCTATGTCTAGAGTTAGGTTTAGGTTTTGGGTTAGGTTCAGCTTTAGAGCTAGGTTTAGTGTTAGAGTTAGGGTCAGTGTTCAGGTTAGAGTTAGGTTTAAGGTGAAAGGCATAATTAGGACTAGATTTAGGTCTAGGAATAGGGTTAGTGTTTGCTTTAGTTTAAAGATTAGGTTAGGGCTAGGGCTCAGGAGGTTGTTAGGTCTAGGTCTAGAGTTATGGCTATATTTATGATTAGGATTAGGTATAGGGCTAGAGTTAGGGTTAGGTTTAGGTACAAGTTTACTTGTAGGGCTAGTATTAGGGATTGGTTCACGGTTAGGGTCAGGTTTAGACTAAGAGTTTGTGTTAAGGTAAGGATTTGAGTTAGGGTTAGAGCTAGAATGAGGGCTAGAGCTAGGACTAGTAATAGTGTTAGGTTTTGATTCGGCTATGGATTAGGATTAGAAATAAGGTTAGCAATATGGATTGGGTTTGGATTTTGATAAGTGACAGAGTTAGAGCTAGGATTAGTGCTAGAGTTAGGGTTAGGGTTAGGGCTAAGGTTAGTTTAGGTTTAGGTTTACTTTTAGGGTAAGGGCTCAGATTAGTGCTAGTTTTTTCTGTTAGGTTTAGGGCTAAGGGTTAGGGCTATTGCTAATATAAGAACTAAGGTTATGATTAGAGTTAGTATTTGGTCTAGATCTAGTGTTAGCATTGTCTTTAGGGTTAGTGTGATATTTAGAATTAAGGTTAGTGTTAGAATATAAGTCAGGGTCAGGGTTAATTTTAGGACTAGGACATGAATTAGAGCTAGACTGTTATGGCGAGGCTTAGGGTTAGGGTTTAGTTTAGGTTAATATTTAGGGTTAGGACAATGGCTAGATTTTGTTTAAGGGATAAAGCTAGGGTTATGGCTAGTTTTAGGATTAGTGATAGTGTTATGTCTAGTTGTAGGTTGAGGATTAGGCTTAGGGTTAGGGTCAAATGTAGAGTTAGGATTAGATCTAGGGTAGGGTCTAGGGCTAGGGTTAGGGCTGTGGTTAGAGCTTGTATTAGTTTTATTATAACAGATACGGTTAGAACTAGAAATAGGGCTGGTACATTTAGAGTTAGTCTTAGGCAAAGGTAAGGGGAAGAGTTAGGGTTAGGGCTAAATTAGGGCTAGAATTAGTGAAAAGTTTAGTGTTAGGGTTAGGCCTATTGTTAGGGCTAGAGATATGGTTAGTGTTAGGGTTATAGTTAGTGATAGAGATAGGGGGAAAGATGGGATTATACCTAAGTTCAGGTCTAGGGCGAGGGTTAAATTTAGAGACAGGGCTAGTATTAGGGTATGGGTAGGATTAAGGCTAGGTAAAGGCCTAAGGTGAGTATTAGTGTTTGTATCAGTGTTAGGGCTAGGATTAGGGCTGGGTATAATATCAGGTCTGGGTTTTTGGTGATGGTTAATTTTGGGGTTAGGTTATGGAGAAGTCTAGTGTAAGGTTTAGATTTAGGTTAAGGGTAAGGTTTAAAGCTAGGTGTATTATTAGAATCAGGCTTCGAGCAAGGTTTGTTTTAGTTTAAGATTAAGGTTTAAGGATAGAATTAGCATTAGGGATATGGTTAGGGTCCAGGTTAGGGTAATTGATAGGGTTAGGTTTAGGGTTCAGATTTGGTTTAGAGTAATGAATAGGGTTAGTGTTTGCAATAGTGTTAGCGTTAGGCCTAGGGTAAGCATTTGGTTAGGAAAAGGTTTAGATTTATGGTTAGGTTTAGGTTAAGTGTTAGGGCTAGGATTAGGTTTAGGGCTGGGTTTAAAGCTAGGGTTAGGGCTCTGATAAGGTCTAAGTTTTGAGTTATGTTAGGACTATTTAGTATTAGTTCTAATGTTTGAACCAGGGTTCTGATTAGGACTAGTGTTAAGTTTAGCATTATGTCTAAATCTAGTGTGTAGATTAGGTTTAGGTTTAGCATTATGTTTAGAGATAGGGTTTGTTTACCAGCAGACTCAAGATCAATGTTACAGATAAGAGTTAGTGATATACTTGAATTACGGCTAGGGTTAAGGCTAGGTGTAGGGTTAGGTTTGTGTAAGGGTTAAGGTAAGATTTAGGGATAGGTCTAATGTCAAGTCTAGGATTATGGGTTAGACTTAGGGCTTTGTCACAGTTTTGTTTTAGAGCTAGGGCTACATTTAGGATTAGTGATAGTGTTGGTGCTGGGGTAGAGTTAATATTAGGGGTTAGGGTTAGGGTTAGGGTTATGGTACATGTTAGGGTTAAGGTAAGAGATAAATTTTAGTTAAGGTTACAGTTAGGGTTAGGGTTACTGTTATTTTTAGGATAGGGTTATGCTTAGGGTTAGGGTTAGGATGAGAGTTAGAGTAAGAGTTTGGGTTAAGGTAAGGTTTACTGGTAGCTTTAGGGTTCATATAAAGCTTAGGTAAGTGTTAGTATAAGGGTTAGAGAGAGTTGTGGTTTGGATTAGGGTTAGGTTTAGGGTTAGAGTTAGGGTTAATTTTAGGTTAGGATTAGAGTTAGGGTTAGTGATAGGATTAGTTCAGGTTTAGGGTTATGGTTAATGTTAGGGTTAGAGTTAGGTTTAGGTTTTGGGTTAATGTTAGGGATAGGATATGGTTTAGATTTAAGGTTAGTGTTAGTGTTAGTGTTAGTGTTAGTATTAGGGTTAGGGTTAGGTTTAGTGTTAAGTTTAGGTTTCATGTAAGAGTTAAGGTTATGTTTAGTGTTAGTTTTAGAGTTAAGGCAAGGGTTAGTGTTAGTGTTAGGGTTAGGGTTTATGTTAATATTAGGATTAGGGTTTGGGATAGTGTTAGGATTAGGGTAAGTTTTAAAGTTAGGGTTATTTGTAGGGTTAGGGTTAGTGTTACAGTAATGATCAGAATTTGGGTTCGGGTTAGTGTTACAGTTAGGATTAGTGTTAGGTTAGGATTATGGTGAGTTTTAGGATTAGTGTAAGGGTTAGTGTTAGGGTTTGTTTTAGTGTTAGGTATAGGGTTTGTGTTAGTGTTAGGGTTAGTTATAGGGATAGGATTAGGTTTTGGGTTAGAATTAGTGTTAGTGTTATGTTTAAGGTTAGGGATAGTGTTAGGTTTAGGGATAGTTTAGGTTTAGGGCTAGGGTTAGGGTTAGGGTTATTTTTATGTTTATGGTAATGTTAGTGTTAGGGTTAGATTTAGAGTTAAATTTAGGGTTATGGTTACAGTTAATTTTAGGGTTAGTTTTAGGGTTTTGGTTAGGTTTAAGGTTACGGTTAGTGTTAATATTAAGGGATATGTTTTGTGTTAGGGTAAAGGTTATGTTTAGGGTTTCTTTTAGGGTTAGTGATAGGTTTAGGATTAGGGTTAGTATTAGGATTAAAGTTAGAATGAGGCTTAGGATTAGGTTTAGAGTTAGTTTTAGTGTTACTGGTAGGATAGTTTAGTGTGAATGTAAAGGTTAGTGTTAGTGTTAGGGTTAGGGTTAGAATTTAGGATAGAGTATGGGTTAGTGTGAGGGTTAGTGTTAGGGTTTGGTTGTTGTATGTGTTAGTGTTAGTGTTAGGGTTAAATTTAGGAATAGTGTTAGGGTTAGGGATATGTTTAATGTTACTTTTAGGGTTAGGTATAAGGCTAAAATAAGTTTTATGGTAGGGTTAGGGTTTGGTCAATGTTAGGGTTAGGTTTAAGGTTAATTTTGGGGTTAGGATTAGATTTAGTGTTTCTGTTAGGGTTAGTTTTAGAATAAGTGATAGGGTTAGGGTTAGGGTTAGTGTTAGTTTAGTATTATGGTAAAAAGTATCGTTTGTGTTAGGGTAAGGTTTAGGTGTAGATTTTCTTTCAGTGTTAGAGTTAAAAGTGTTTTAGTGTTAGGGTTAGTTTTAAGGTTAGTGTTACGTTTAGGGTTATGATTAGTTTTAGGATTATTGTTTGGGTTAGTGTTATTATTAGGTTTATTGTTATTGTTAGGGTGAGAGTGAGGCTTAATGTTACAGTTAAGTTTATGGTTAGGAGAGGGTTAGAGTGATGTGTAGGGTAAGGGTTAGGGTTAGTTTTACGGTTAAGTGTAGGTTAGGTATAGTGTTATTGTTAGGGTTAGTGTTACTGGTAGTTTTAGGGTTAGGGTTAGGGTTAGAGATAGTGACAATTAGGTTAGGTTTAGGGTTATTGACAGGGTTAGTTTTGGCTTTAGAATTAGCGTTAGATTACGGTTAGGGTTCGTGTTAGGGTTACAGTTACACTTAGATAAGGGTTAGGGTTAGTGTTGGGTTATTATTAGGGTTATGTTTTGTTATAGGGTTTGTGTTAGTTTTAGGATTAGTGTTATGGTTAGGATTAGGGATAGGGTTTGGGTTAGGTTTAGGGTTAGGCTTAGGGTTTATGTTAGGATTAGGGTTAGGGTTACATTTAGGATTAGTGTTAGGTTTAGTGTTAGGTTTTGGGTGAATGTTAGGCTAAGTGATAAGGTTAGGTTTAACATCCATATTAAAGATATGGGTAAAGTTATTGTTAGTATTAGTGTTAGGGTTAGAATTATGGTTAGGTTTAGGTAAATGTTAACGTTAGCATTAGGTTAGGGTTAGGGTTTGGGTTAGGGTTTGTGTTAGTGTTAGCGTTATAATTAGGGGTTAAGTTTAGAGTTAAATTTAGAGTTAAGGTTGGGGTTTGGGTGAAATTTCGTGCTACCATAAGGGTTAGGTTTGTGTTAGTGTTAAGGTTAGAGTTATGGTTAAGGTTAGTGTTAAGGTTCAGGATAGGTTTTGTATTAGGTTTAGTTAATGCAAGTTTTATTGTTAGGTTTAAGGATAGGGTTCTGGTGAGGGTTAGATTAGGGTTAGGGTTAATGTTAGGATTAGGATTAGTTTTAGGGTTAAGGTTAGGGTTAAATTTAGGGTTAAGTTTAGGTTTAGGGTTAGACTTAGGGATAGGGTTTCTGTTAGGGTTATAGATAGGTTTAGTTTTAGGGTTAGTGTAAGGGCTGGAGTTACAGTTTAAGTGAGGGTTAGTCTTGGTGGTATGGTGAGATTTAGTTTTTGTATTAGGGTTATGATTAACATTAGTGTTATTGTTAGTGTTACTGTTAGGATTTGAGTTTTATTAGGTAAGCATTAGTGTCAGGTTTAGGTAAAATTTAGATTTTTGGTTTGGGTTAGAGTTGTTGTTAGGCTTAAGATTATGGTTAGGGTTAGTGTTAGGTTTGGGATTGGGTTAGGTTTTGTGTTAGGTTTAAGGATAGTTTTATGGATATTTATTATTATTTTTAGTTTTAGGGTTCGGGTTAGGGTTAGGTATAGGATTATGATAGGGTTAGTTTTAGGGTTAGGGTCAGTTTACTGTTAGTGTTAGGTTTAGGGTAGGGTTATGGTTAGTGTTAGAGTTAGGATTAGGGTTATATTTAGTGTTTGGCTTATGGTTACAATTAGGTTTGGGTTTAGTGTCAGGGTTAGGATTATGGTTAATGTTAGGTTTAGTGTAAGGTTTAGGGTAAAGTTGAGGGTTAGAGTTAGGCTTATGGTTATATTTAGGTTTATCATTAGGGTTATGGTTAGCATTAGGGTTAGTGTCAGGGTTAGGTTAAGGGTTAGGTTTATGATTAGAGTTAGTATTAGGTTTAGGTTTAGGGTTAAGCTTCGTGTTAGGGTTAGGTTAAGGGCTAGGATAAGTGTGAGGGTGAGTGTTAGGTTTACAGTTAGAATTAGAGTTATGGTTAGGATTAGGGTGATTTTCAATGTTAGGGTTAGGTTTAGGTTTAGGGATAGAGATAGGGTTTGGTTTAGGGATAGGGTTAGTGTTTGTGATAGAGTTAGGTTTATGGTTAGGTAATGGTAAGGGTTACGGTACGATTTTTTCAGGATTATGGTTAAGTTAGGATTTGTGTTATGGTTATAGTTGGAGTTAATGTTAGTGTTTGTGTTAGGTTTAGGGTTAGGATTAGGTTTACTCTTAGGGTTCGAGGTAGGGTTAGGTTTAGGATAGAGTTAGGATAAATTTAGGTATAGTGTGAGGCTTTGTTTTAGTGTAATGTTTAGGGTTAGTGTTAGTATTAGGTTTAGGTTTAGCATTGTTTAGTGTTAAGGTATGGTTTAAGGTTTGGTTTAGTGTGGGAGTTTTGTTTAGTGTTATAGTTAGGTTTAGGATTAGTGTTAGGTTTAGGGTTAGTGTTAGTGTTAGGGTTAGGGTTAGGGTTTTGGTTAGGTTTAGGGTTAGGGTTATTGTTACTGTTACAGTTAGTGATAGGATTATGTTTAGGTAAGTTTTAGTTTTAGTGTTAGTGTTATGGTTAGGATTTGGTTTAGCATTATGTTTAGGGTTAGGGTTAGTTGTGGATTTAAGGTTTAGCATTAGGTTTAGTGTTAGGGTTAGGATTAGGGTTATAGTGAGGCTTGGGGTTAATGTTATGGTTAGCTTTAGCATTATGTTTAGCA
Organism: Marmota monax; assembly: GCF_021218885.2. NCBI lineage: Eukaryota > Metazoa > Chordata > Mammalia > Rodentia > Sciuridae > Marmota > Marmota monax. Next base: position 285,043 of record NW_026692693.1, on the reverse strand, counting down.
TTAGGGTTATGGTTAGAATTAGGGTTACACTTTGACTTAATGTTAGTTTTATGTTCAGAGTTAGGATTAGCGTTAGGGTTAGTGATAGGGTTAGCATTGGGTAAGAGTTATTGTTAACATTTGGGTTAAAGTTAGTGTTAGGTTTAGTGTTAGGTTTAGAGTTACTATTATGTAAGTGTTAGGGTTAGGGTGAGGCTTAGAGTTAGGGTTACAGTTAGAGTTAGTGTTAGGGTTAGATTTAGGGTTGGGTTTAGGGTTAATGTTAAGGGTGGATTTAGGATTATGGTTTGTGTTAGTGTTAGGGTTAGGCTTAGGCTTAGGTTTTGGTTTAGGGTTAGTGTTAGGGTTATGCTTAGTGTTAAGATCAAGGTAAGGATTTGTGTTAGCATTACAGTTAGGGTTTTGGTTACAGTTATGATTATGGTTAAGTTTAGGATTAGGTTTAGGGATGGCGTAAGTTTTAGTATTACATTAGTTTTAGGGTTTGAGTTATGGTCAGTTTTTTTTTTTTTTTTTTTTTTTTTTTTTTTTTTTTTTTTTTTTTTTTTTTTTTAGTTTAGGGTTAGTGTTTTGTTCATGTATAGTTTGAGGTTTAGAGTTAGGGTGAGGTTTAGGGTTAGTATTAGCATAAGTGATAGGTTTAGGTTTAGGGTTAGGGTTAGATTTAGAATTATGGTGAGGTTTAGTGTTAGGGTTACAGTTAAGTTTAGGGTTAGTATTTGGATTAGGTCTAGTGTTAGGGTTAGTTTTAGGTTTTGGAATAGGTTTAGGTTAGATTTATGGTTAGGGTTATGATTACTGTTAGTCTTAGGGTTAGGTTCCATGTTTGTATTAGGGTTATGTTTAGTGTTAATTTTAGGCTTCCGGTTAGAGTTAGTGACAGGTGTAGGGTTAAGGTAGGTTTATCATTAGTGTTAGTGTTACAGTTAGGATAAGGACTAAGGTTTAGGGTTGTGTTAGGGTTAAGGATATGGTTAGTGTTAAATTTGGAATAAAAGGTAGTGTTAGTTTTAGGATTAGGTTTAGGTTTAGGGTTTGTGTTAGTTTAGGGATAGGGTTAGGGTTATGTTACAGTTAGGGTTTTGATTAGTTAGTGTTTGTGTTATGCTTAGGGTTAGTGTTGGGTTAGTGTTAGGGTTATGGTTAAAGTTAGTGTTAGAATGAGGTTTAGTGTTAAGGTTAATTTAAGTTTTAGTATTATGTTAAGTTTTATGGTTCAAACTTGTGTGAGGGTAAAATTAGGCTTAGATTTTGTGTTAGGGTTAGGGTTAGTGTTAAGTTTAGGCTTAGCATTAGAGTTCGTGAAAGATATATGCTTAGGTTAGTATTAGTGTCAGGGTTAAGGTATAGTGTAAAGGTTAAGGTTAATGATAAATTGGGGTTAGGGTTAGGGTTAGTGTTACTGTTATGGTTACGGTTACAATAAAGGTTAAGTTTATGGTTCGTGGTAGGGTTAGTGTTCGAGTTAGGATAGAGGATAAGTTTTGTGAAAGCATAAGGGTTAGATTTAGGGTTATTTTTAGGTTAGGGTTAGGTTAAGGGTTAATTCAATGTAAGGGTTATATTTATAGTTAGGTTTTGTGTTAAGGTTAGGTTTAGTGTTGGTGTTAATTTTATGGTTAGTGTTATGTTTAGGGTTAGGATTAGTGTTAGGCTTTGAGTTATGGTTCATATTAATGTTAGGGTTAGGGTAAGTGTAGTGGCTAGGTTTATGGTTAACATTAGAATTAGTGTTAGTGTTAGGGTTAGAGTAATTTTTAGGGTTAGGGATCATGTTAGGTTTTTTAAATAGGTATGGGTTAGTGTTAAGTTTAGGGTTGTGGTTTGGGTTAAGGTTTGTGTTGGGGTTATGGTTACGGTTAATATTAGTGTTAGAGTATGGGTTAGTTCATGGTTAGGCTTAGGGTTATGTTAGTTTTAGAATTAGGTTTAGAATTTTAGTTAGGATTAGTTTTAGGGTACTGTTAGCATTAGGTTTATGGTTAGAAGTATGTCAGGGTTAGGTTTAGTGGCAGTATTAAATTTTGCATTAAGAGTTAGGGTTAATGTTCGTGTTAGGGTTAGGATTAGGGTTAGTTTTAGGGTTATGGGTCAGGTTAAGTTTAGATTTTGTGTTAGGGTTAAGGTAAGGGTTAGAATTTGCATTAGGTTTAGTGTTTGGTTTAGAATTAGGGTTCCTTTTAAGGTTAGGGTTAGGATGAGTTTTAGGGTTTAGGTTTGGTTAGGGTTAGGTTTAGTGTTAGTGTTTGTTTTAGGGTTTGGGTTAGGGTTAATTAAATTTTTAGGGTTAGGGATATGTTCAGAGTTAATGTTATGGTTACAGATAGGTTTACAGTTAGCATTAGGGTCAAGGTTAATGATAGGGTTAGGTTTAGGGTTAAGTTTAGTGTTAGGTTTAGGGTTAGGTTTAGGGTTAATTTTAGTGTTAGGTTTAGGGTTAAGTTTAGTATTAGGTTAAGGGTTAAGTTTAGGATTGGTATTAGGGTTAGTGTTAGGGTAAGGTTTAGGGTTTGAGTTAGGATTATGGTTAGAATTAGTTTTAGGGTTAGAGTTATAGTTAGGATTAGGTTAGGGTTAGGGTTAATGTTAATGTTAAATTTCCTGATAGGTTTAGTGTTAGGGCTAGTGTTAAGATTAGAGTTAGGGATAAGATTAGTGTTACAATAAGGGTTAGTGTTAGTTTTAGAGTTAGGGATAGAGTTAAGTTTAGAGTTAATGTTAGGGTTAAGGTAAGTGTTAGGTTTAGGTTTAGTGTAAGTGTTCGAATTAGGGTTTGTTTTAGGTTTCAGGTTAGGGTGAGGGTTAGTGTTAGGTTTAGGGTTAGGTTTTGGTTTGTGTTATGGTAAGGGTTATTTTTAGTGTTAGGGTTAATGTTAGGGTTAGGGTTAGACTTAGGGTTAGAGTAGGATTCGGGTTACAGTTATTGTTAAAGTTAAGGTTAGGATTAGTGTAAGGGTTAAGAATAGGTTTAGGCAAAAGATCAGGGTTAGGGTCAGTATTAGGTTAAGGGTTAGGTTTAGGGTTAGGTTTAGTGTTAGGATAAAAACTAGGGTTAATTTTGTGATTAGGGTTAGTGTTAGGTTTAGGGTTCTTTTTATGGTTATGATTAGGGTTAGAGATAGTTTTAGGATTAGAGATAGTGTTAGTGTAAGCTTTAGGGTTAGGGATAGGTTTAAGGTTAATGTTAGTTTTAGGGTTAATTTTAGTTTTAGTGTTATGGTTCAGATTAAGATTAAGATTAAGATTAGTGTTAGGTTTAAGGTTAGGATTAGGGTTAGTGGTAGGGTAAGAGTTAGTGTTAGGTTTAGGTAAGGGTTAGGGTTAAGGTTAGGTTTGGTTATGGTTGTGGTTTGAGTTATAATTTGTGTTATGGTTTTGGTTAGGGTTACATTTTGTGTTATGTTTATGATTAGGTTGTGGGTTTTTTTTTTTTTTTGCATAACTGTTAGTGTTAGGTTTTGTGTTAGGGTTAAAGCTAGGTTTAGAGTTAGGTTTAGGTGTAAGATTTTGGTTAGGGTTAGGGTTAGGATTAGTGTGGCACATACTTTTAGAGTGAGGTTTAGGTTTAGTGTTAGGATTAGTGTTAGGGTTAGTGTTAGGGTTAAGGTTAGGTTTAGACAAAGAGTTTCTGATAGATTTAGGGTTATGGTTAGCATTAGGGTTTGCACTAGGGTTAGTGTTAGGATTAGGGTTAGGGTTAGGTTTAGAGTTGGGTTTAGGTTTAGGATTAGGATTAGTGTTAGGGTTAGGTTAGGGTTAGGATTATTTTTAATGTTCGTGTTAGGGTTAAGTTTAGGGTTAGGGTTAATATTAGGGTTAGAAAAAGTGTTTGTGTTAGGGTGAAGGTTAATTTGAGTGTTAGGGTTAGTGTTAGGTTTAGGATGAGGTATAGGGTTAGGGTTAATTTTAGTGTTAGTGTTTGTGTTATGGTTAGGGTAGGGTATATTATGTTGTTGGGATTAGGGATAGGTTTAGAGTTAGTTTTAGGGTTAGGGTTAGTTTTGGGGTGAGTGTTATGATTAGTGTTTGTGTTAAGATAAGTGTTAGGTTTTGGGTTAAGATTAGATATAGGGTTAGGTTTAGAGTTAAGGTTAGTTTTAGGGTAAGGGTTAGGGTTAGTGTTAATGTTAGGGTTAGTGTTCGAGTTAAGTTCAGGGTTAGAGTTAGGATTAGGTTTAGGGTTACAATTAGGATTAGGATAGGGTTAGGGTTAACGTTAGTGTTAAGTTTTGTGTTAGGGTTAGTGTTAGTGTTAGGGTTATTTTTAGAATTAGGTTTACAGTTAGGTTTAAGTTTAATGTTAGGGTTATAGTTACTTTTAAGGTTAGTTTCAGGGTTAGGGTTAATGTTGAGTTTAGTGTTAGTGTTAGGGTTAAGGCAAGGGTTAGGATTAGAGTTAGGGTTAGTGTTAGTATGATAATTAGAGTTTGTCTTAGGGTTCAGGTTATGGGGAGTGTTAGTGTTAGGATAGAATTAGGATTAGGTTTATATTTGGGTTAGAGTAAATTATATAATTATACGGTTAGCATTAGGTATAGGTTTAGAGTTAGTGTTAGGGATTAGAGCCAGAGTTTGTTTAGGGGTAAGGATTATTGTTCAGGATGTGGTTAGGTTTAGGGTGAGTGCCAGAATTACTACTAGTGTTGGGTCTAGGGATAGGGTTATTCTTTAAGTTAGGTTAATGGTTATTTTTAGTGCTACTTCTAGGTTTTTGCTTAGGGCTAGAGCTAGATTTATGACTATATTTAAGATTAGGTTTCATCTAGTGCTAGTGTTACTGTTAGGTTTAAGTATAGGTTTATCAGTATGGGAAGTGTTAGGTTTCAGTTTAGTGTTAGGGTCAGGTTTAGACTTAGGGTTAGTATTAGGGTCAGGATAAGGGTCAGGGTTAGAGTTAGGTTTAGAGCTAGAATGAACACTAGGAAAGGACTATAATGGAGTTAGGGTTTGGGGTAGGTGAAGGATTAATTTTAGTACTATGGTAGCATTAGGGTTAGGGTTTGACTTAGGGAAAGAAATAGGGTTTAAAGTAGGGTTAGAGTTAAGGTTAGGTTTAGGGCTAGTATTAGGGTTAGGATTAGAGTTAAAAAATAGAGTTAGGTCTCGGATTCGGGTTGGAATTTTTGTTATAATTAGGGCTATGGCTATTAAAAGAACTAGGTTTTGGGTTAGGGTTAGTTCTAGGGTTAATGTTAGTGCATTGTTTAGATCTAGGGTTAGAGTTAGGGGCTGAGTTAGTGTCAAGGTTATTTCTAGGGTTAGGTTTAGGACTCAAATTAGGTCTAGGTTTAGGACTAGGTGTAGCTTTAGGGTTTGGTTTAGGTTAAGGGTTATTGTTATGGCTCGGATTTGTTTTAGGGTTAGGAAAGATTTAGGGCTAGTTTTCCAATTAGCATTAGAGTAAGAGCTAGTGTTAGGTTGAGGTTTATACTTAATTTTAGTTTTAGATCAAGGCTTAAGCCTTGGGTAAAGGTTAGGGCTAAGTTTGGGGCTGCTAGGGATAGGCCTAGCTTTTGGGTTATGTTAAGGGATAGATTTAGAACTAGGGCTAGGGCTAGGGCGAGAGTTAGAGTTAGTCTTAGGAATAGCAATAGGGTTAGGTTTACTGTTGGGCTAAATTAGGGCTAGCAGTAGTGCTAGGTTTAGTGTATAGATTTAGGCTTAGGTTCAGGGCTAGGGTTAGGGTTAGCATTAGGGTTAGGATAAGGTATGTGTTACAGATGTGTTTCGTGCTAGGATAAGGGATAAAATGAGGGTTAGGGCTAGGTTTAAAATTAAGGGTAGGATTAAGGCTAGGTTTAGAAATAGGATTAGGTTTAGGGATAGGACTAATGTCAAGTCTAGGGTTAAGGTTAGGCTAGGGTTAGGGATAGGGCAATGGCTCAGTTTTGTTTTAGAACTAGGCCTACAGTTGGGGCTAGTTTTATGATTAGAGAAAGTGTTAGGGCTAGTGGTAGGGTGAAGTTTAGGCTTAGATTTATTGTTATGGTTAGATATACATTTAGGGCTATGGGTAGAGTTAAGGCTAAGGTTAGGGCTAGTGTTAGGGTTCTGGTAAAGGATTGGGTTAGAACTAGAAATATGGCTAGTTTGAGAGTTTGAGTTAGTCTTTAGGCTAGGGTTAGGGGTAGGTTTAGTGTTAGGGCTAAATAAGGATTAGAACTAGCATTAGTGTTAGGATTAGGCCTAGGGTTGAGGTTAGTTTTAGGCTTAGGAATAGGTTTAGAAGAAGGGATGGGGGTATAACTAGGTTTAGGGCTAGAGCAAGGGTTAGAATTAGGGTTAAGACTAAGGTTAGGGTTGGGTTAGGATTAAGTCTAGGCTTAGGGTTAAGCTGAGTGTTTGTGTTAGGGTTAGGACTAGGATTAGGACTAGGGCTAATGTCAGATCTAGGTTCATGGTTAGTTTTAGTTTTAGATTATGGCTATGTGTAGTATAAGGGTTAGGTTTAGGGTAGGGGTCAGGTTTAGAATTAGGTGTATTATTAGGGTCAGGGTCCTGGTAGAGTTTGGTTTAGGTTAAGATTTAGGGTTAATGCTTGAATTAGCAGTGGGTTAGACTTAGGGTTAGAGTAATGGTTAGATTTAGGGTCATGGTTCCTGTTAGGTTTTGAGTAATGGATAGGGTTAGTGTTAGCGATACGGTTATTGTTAGGCCTAGGTATAGCATTTGGATTAGGCTTAACTTTAGGGTAATGGATAGAGTTAGAGCTAAGGTTAGGGCTAGGCTTGAGGTTATCTTTAGGGTTAGTGTTAGGGTTAGGGTTAGGCATAGGGTTAATGTTAGGGTTAGGTTTAGGGTAAATGTAGGCATTTTAGCTAGGGTTAGGCCTAGGGCAAAGTTTAAGTTTTGAGTCAGATCTGGGGTTACGTTTAGGGTTAGGGTTATGTTTAGACTAAAGATTAGAGTTTGAGCTAAGTTCAGGTGTAGGGTTAGCATTAGCATTATGGTTAGGGTTATGATTCAGGCTAGGTTGAGTTAGGATAAGGGCTAGGTATTGTGATGTTTAGGGCTAATGTTAGGGCTATGGGTAATATAAGAGCTAGGGATATGTTTAAGGCTAGTGTTAGGGTCAGGGTTATGGATAAGTCTAGTATTAGTGTCAGGTTTTGGTTTAGGATAAGGTTTAGAGATAGGGTTTCTATTAGATTAGGGGTCATCATTGGGTTATGGTTAGTTTTATGGTTAGGGCCACAATTAGGGATAGCATTTGGTCTAGTGATAGGTTTAGTCTTTACACTAGGTTAAGGGTTATTGTTAGGGCTTGTGCTAGGTTTTTGTTTAGGGCCAAGGCTAGATTTATTACTCTAATTAAGATTAGGTTTGGTCTAGTGCTAGTGTTAACATTAGGTTTAAGTATAGGTTTACCAGTAGGGGTAGTGTTAGGGTTCAGTTTAGGTTTAGGGTCAAGTTTAGATATAGGGTTAGTGTTAGGGTCAGAATAAGGGTCAGGGTTTGGATTTTGGTTAAAGCTAAAACATGAGGGCTATGTTTAGGACTAGTAATAGAGTTAGGGTTTGGGGTAGGCTAAGGATTAAAGTTAGGACTACCATGAAATTGAGGGTTTGGCTTAGGGTATGGAATGGGTTAGAGGTACGGTTAGGGTTAGGGTTAGAGTCAGGGATTGGGTTAGGGCTAGAATTTGTGTTAGCATTAGGGTTATGGCTAATGAAAGAATTAGTTTTCTGATTAGGGCTAGTTGTAGGGTTAGCATTATGGCAATGTTTAGAACTAGGTGTACTGTTAGGGTCCAACTCAGGGTCAGAGTTATTACTATGGTTAGTGTTAGGACTCAAAATAGGGCTAAGTTTAGGGATAGGTGTAAGGTTAGTGTTTGCTTTATTTTAGGATTAGGATTATTATGGCTCAGTTTTTTTTCTTTTTTATTGTTAGGGTAGGGTTAGGGCTAGTTTTCCAATTAGCATTAGGTTTAGAGCTAGTGTTAGGGCGAGCTTTGGGCTTATGTTTAGGGTTTACAACAAGGCTTAGGGCTAGGGTCATGGTTAGAATTAGGGTTTGGGCTAGGGATAGGGCTAGGTTTGGGGTTATGGTAAGGGATAGGTTTTGAACTTTGGATAGGGCTAGGGCAAGAGTTAGAGTTGGTCTTAGGGCTAGGGATAGAATTAGATTTAGGATTAGGGTTAAATTAGGGCTAGGATTAGCCCTAGAGTTTGTGTTAGGTCTTGGCCTTGAGTTAGGGCAAGGGTTAGGGTTAGCATTAGGATAATGGTAACATATGATGTTACGGGTATATTTTGGGCTAAGGCATGGGATAAAATTAGGGTTAGGGCTCTTGTTAAGGTTAGGACTAGGATTAAGGCTACGCTTAGGGATAGGATTAGTGGTAGGGTTTGTAATAGGGTTAAGGCTAGGATTAGGTCTATGGCTAATGTCAGTTCTAGGGTTATGGTTAGAGATAGTTTTAGGTTTAGGTTTATGGCCAGGTCTATTATAAGGATTATGTTGAGCCTTAGGGTCAGGTTTACAGCTAGGGGTATTATTAGGGTCAGAGTCAGAGTTAGGGTATGGGTTAGGTTAAGGTTTAGGGTTAGGGCTAAAATTAGCATCAGGGTTAGGGAAATAGATATGGTTAGATTTTAGGTTCAGGTTAGGTTTAGTAGTATAATGGACAGGGTTTGTGTAAGGCATAGCGTTAGAGTTAGGCCTAGGGATAGAATTTTTTAAAGATACGGTTCAGGTAATTGATAGAATTAGAGCTACATTTAGAACTAGGTTTATGGTTAGGTTAGGGCTATGGTTAGAGTTAGGCCTATGGTTAGAATTTTCTTAGGAATATGGTTAGGGTAATGGATAAATTTATATCTAAGTTGAGGACTAGTATTATGGTTAAGAATAGGGCTATGGTTTGGTTTAGGTTTTGGGTTAGGACAAGGTTTATGTTTAGGGTTAGTTTTAAGTTAAGTGTTAGGGCTAGGGATGGGGTTAGGGCTCTGATAAAAACTAGGGTTAGGGCTTTGATTAGGGCTAGATTTTGGATTAGGTTATGGCAAGTGTAGGACTAGGTCAATATAAGAACTAGGGTTATGATTAGGGATAGTATTAGGGTTAGCATTAGGACTAGGTCTAGTGTTTGTTAGCTTTATGTTAAGGGAGATGATCAGAGATAGGATTAGTTTTAGGGTCAGACTCAGGAGCAGTGTTATTTCAGGATTAGGAATAGGACTAAAATTAGGGTGATGGTAAAGGCTAGGTGTAGGTTTAGGATTTGTGTTAGGGTTAGGGTAAGAATTAGGGATAGGGCTAATGTCAGATCTAGGTTTACATTTATATTAGTGTTAGGGTTGGGGCTATGGCTCAGTTTTATTTCAGAGCTAGGGCTAGGGTTAGGGCTTTTTTGGGATTAGTTATACTGTTAGGGCTGGTAGTAAGGTGAGGTTAAATCATATTAATTGTTATGGTTAGATCTAGGTTTAACCCTATGGTTAGAGTTAAAATTAGGGCTAATGTTATGGTTATGATAACTGATAGGGTTAGAACTAGAAATAGGGCTAGGTTGAGATTTAGAGTTAGTCTTAGGGCTAGGGTTAGGGGTGGGTTTAATGTTAGGGCTAAATTAGGGCTAGGATTTGTGCTAGGTTTAGTGTTAGTGTTAGGGCTATGGTTAGATTTATTTTAGTGTTAGAGATAGGGTTAGGTCTAGGTAAAAGAAATGGGGATAAAGCTTGGTTTAGGGATAGGGCAAAAGTAGAATTAGGGTTATGGCTAGGTTAGGGTTCAGGTTATGATTAAGGCTATCTTTAAGGCTAGGTTTGAGGGTTTGTGTTAGGGCTAGGGTTAGGATTAGGGATAGACCTAATGTCAAGTCTAGGGTTTTGTTTAAGAATAGTTTTAGGGTTAGGTTATGGCTGGGTCGAGTTTAAGGGTTACATTTAGGGTAAGGGTCAGGTTTAGAGCTAGGTGTATTATTAGGGTCAGGGTCAGGTAGGGTTTGGTTTAGAGTTAAGGGTTGAATTAGCATTATGGTTAGGGTTAGAAGTAAGGTAATGGATAGGGTTAGGTTTAGGTTTCACGTTAAGTTTAGAGTAATGGATAGGTTTAGTGTTAGTGTTACCATAAGGCCTAGGGTTAGCATTTGAGTTAGGCTTATTTTTAGGTTAATAGATGAGATTAGAGGTAAGGTTAGTGCTAGGGTTAAGGTTAGGATTAGGGCTAGGGTTAGGTTTAAGTCTAGGATTAGTGTGAGGGTTAGGTTTATTGTAAGTTTTAGGATATGAGCTAGGGACCTAACCCTAGCTGGGTTATATTTTGGGTAAGAGTCAGGGCTAGGGTTATGGTTAGGGTTATGATTAGGGCTAGGTTAAGGGCTAGGATAAGGCTAGAGTTTGTATGGTGTTTATGGCTAGCATTAAGGCTGCCAATTAGCATTAGGGTTAGGGTTAGAGTTAAGGCCAGAATTAAGACTAGTATTGGGTGTGGGGATAGGGCTAGTCTTTGGGTTAGGTGAACAGTTATTTTTAGGGCTAGTACAAAGTTTTTGTTTAGGGCTAAGGCTAGATTTATGACTATATTAGGATTAGGTTTGGTTTAGTGCTCGTGTTACTGTTAGGTTTAGGTACAGGTATACTTTTAGGGGTAGGGGTAGGGTCCAGGTTAGGGTTAGTGTGAGGTTTAGTTCTGGGGTTACTGTTAAAGTCATAATAATTGTCAGGGTTTGGGTTAGAGTTACAACTAGAATGAAAGCTAGGGTTAGGACTAGTAATAGAGCTTGGAATTCGGGTAGGCTAAAGATTAGGGTTAGGACTAGGTAACATTAGTGTGATGGTTTGGCTAAGGGAAAGGGATGTTTTTAGAGGTAGGATTAAAATTAGGGATAGCTTCAGGGCTAGGGTAAGGGTTAGGGTAAGTCTTAGGGTAAAACCTAAGTTTAGAGCTTGGATTAGCACTAGGATTTGTGTTACCTTCAAGGTTATGGCTAATGAAAAAACTTGGTTTCTTTTTAGAACTAGTCCTAGGGTTTGTGTTAGGGCAATGTATAGAGCTAGGGTTAGTGTTAGGATCTGAGTCAGGGTCAGGGTTACTCCTCGGTTTAGGTTTAGCACTCAAATTATGGCAAGATTTAGAGTAGGTTTAGGGTGAGTGTTTGATTTAGGTTAATGGTAAGGGTTAGGTTTATGGCTCAGTTTCATTTTAGGGATAGGTTAGGGTTAGGGCTTGTTTTCCAATTAGCATTAGAAACAGGGTTGGTGTTAGGGTGAGCATTAGGCTTAAGTTTAGGACTATATTCACATTTAGGGCTAGGACAAAGTTTAGGGCTAAGGTTGGGTCTAGGGATAGGGCTAGAGTTTGGGTTATGGTAAGGGATAGGTTTAGAACTAAGGATAGGGCTAAAGTGAGAGTGTTATTCTTAGGGCTAGTCATAGATTAGGTTTATGGTTAGGGTTAAATTGGGGGTAATTTTAGTGCTAGGAGTAGTGTTATGTTTAGGCCTAGATTTAGTGCTATGGTTAGGGTAAGGTATGATGTTACAGCTGTGTTTTGGGCTAGGTCAAGGGATAAAATTAGGGCTAAGGCTAGGGTTAAGTTTATGGTTAGGATTAAGGCTAAGCCTAGTGTTAGGATTAGGGCTAGGATTTGTGTTAAGGTTAGTGCTAGGATTACTGCTAGGGTTAATTTCTAGTCTAAGGTTATAGTTAGGGATTGTTTTAGGTTTACGTTTATTGAAAGATCTATTTTAAGGATTAGGTTGAGTGTTAGGGTCAGCTTTGCAGCTAGGGTATTATTAGAGTCAGAATCAGGGTTAGGGTATGTGTTAGGTTAAGGTTTAGGTTTAGGGCTCAAATTAGCATTAGGGTTAGGGTAATGGATATGGTTAGGTTTAGGGTTCAGTTTATGTTTAGGGTAATGCACAGCCTTAGGGTTTGTGATAGTGTTAAGTTTACGTCTGAGGATAGAATTCAGTTAGGGTTATGGTTAGGGTAGTGGATAGGATTAGAGCTACAGTTAGGGATAGGATTATTGATAGTTTAGAGCTATATTTAGTTTTAGGCTTAGAGTTAGTATTTGGATAGGGATATGTTTAGGGTAATAAATAAGATTAGAGCTAGGGTTAGAGGTAGCGTTATGGCTAGGGATAATTTCAGGTCTAGGGTTATAGTTAGGGATTGTTTAAGGGTTAGGTTTATAGCCAGATCTATTGTAAGGGTTAGGTTGAGTGTTAGGGTCAGCTTTGCAGCTAGGGTATTATTAGAGTCAGAATCAGGGTTAGGGTATGTGTTAGGTTAAGGTTTAGGTTTAGGGCTCAAATTAGCATTAGGGTTAGGGTAATGGATATGGTTAGGTTTAGGGTTCAGTTTATAATTAGGGTAATGCACAGCCTTAGGGTTTGTGATAGTGTTAAGTTTAGGCCTGAGGATAGAATTCAGTTAGGGTTATGGTTAGGGTAGTGGATAGGATTAGATCTACAGTTAGCGCTATGGTTATTGATAGTTTAGAGCTATAGTTAGTTTTAGGCCTAGGGTTAGTATTCGGATAGGGATATGTTTAGGGTAATAAATAAGATTAGAGCTAGGGTTAGGGGTAGCGTTATGGCTAGGGATAATTTCAGGTCTAGGGTTATAGTTAGGGATTGTTTAAGGGTTAGGTTTATAGCCAGATCTATTGTAAGGGTTAGGTTGAGTGTTAGGGTCAGCTTTGCAGCTAAGGTATTATTAGGGTCAGATTCAGAGTTAGGGTATGTTTTTGGTTAAGGTTTAGGATTAAGGCTCAAATTAGCATTAGAGTTAGTGTTAGGGTTAGGGTAATGGATATAGTTAGGTTTAGGGTGCAGTTTATGTTTAGGGTAATGGGCAGCATTAGGGTTAGGGATAGTGTTAAGTTTAGGCCTAGGGATAGAATTCAGTTAGGGTTATGTATAGGGTAATGGATAGGATTAGAGCTACAGTTCGGGCTAGGTTATTGTTAGGTTAATGCTATGGTTAGTGTTAGGCCTATGGTTAGTATTCTGTTAGGGTTATGCTTAGGGTAATCAATAATATTAGAATTAGGGTTAGGCCTAGAGTTATTGTTAGGATTAAGGCTATCGTTCAGGTTAGTTCAAGGTTTAGTTTTTGGGTTAGGTTTAGATTAAGTGTTGGGGCTATTGTTAGGGTTAGGAATAGGGTTAAAGCTAGGTTTAGGGCTCAGATTAGGGCTAGGTTTTGTGTTAGGTTAGGGATACGTTAGGACTATGGGTATTGTATGAACTAGAGTTAAGATTAGGGCTAGTTTTTAGAGATAGCATTAGGTCTAGGTCAACGTCTAGTGTTTAGATTAGGTTTAGATTTAGGGAGATGATTAGAGATAGGGTTAGTGTTAGGGTCAGAGTCAGGATTAGTGCTACTGATCCGGGTTAGTTATAGGACTTGAATTAGGGCTAGAATTAAGGCTAGGTGTATGGTTAGCTTTTGTTTTAGTGTTAAGGTAAGAATTAGGGATAGGGCTAATGTCAGGTCTAGCATTACCTTTAGGCTAGGGTTAGGGTTAGGGCTATGGCTCAGTTTTGTTTTAGGGCTAGTGTAGTGTTAGGGCTAATTTTGTCATCAGTGATAGTGTTACAGCTAGCAGTAGGATGAGGATTAGGATTAGATTTATTGTTATCGTTAGATATAGGTTTAGGGCTAGGGCCTGCATTAGGATTAAGGTTAGGACTAGTGTTAGGGTTAAGGTAACAGATAGGGTTAGAACTAGAAAAAGGACTGGGGTGTGATTAGAGTTATTCTTTGGGCTATGGTTAGGGGTAGGTTTAGGGTTAGGGCTAAATTAGGGCTAGGATTAGTACTAGGGTTAAAGTTAGGGTTAGGCTTAGGGTTAGGACTAGGGTTATGGTTAGTGTTAGTGTTAGGGTTAGAGTTAGATTTAGGGGAAATGATGGGGTTATAGCTAGCTTTAGATCTAGGATTCAGGTTAGAATTTGATTTAGGGCTAGGATTAGGTTTCAGTTTAGGATTAAGTATAGGTTTAGTGCCAGGATAAGGGTATGTGTTAGGGCTATGGCTAAGATTAGTGCTAGGGCTAATGTCAGGTCTAGGTTCAAAGTAAGTGGTAGGTTTATGGTTAGGTTATGGCTAGGTCTAGTGTAAGGGTTAGCTTTAGGGTAAGGGTCAGGTTTAGAGGTATGTGTTTTATTAGGGTCATGGTCTGTGTATGGTTTGGTTTAGGTTAAGGTTTAAGGTTAAGGCTTGTATTAGCAATTAGGATTTGGTTTAGGGTTAGGGTAATGTATAGGGTTAGGTTTAGGGCTAATATCAGAATAATGGTAGGGTTATTGTTAGCAGTAGTATTAGTGTTAGGCCTAGAGTTAGCATTTGGTATAGGCTTATCTTTAGGATAATGGATAGGGTTAGATCTAAGGTAAAGGCTAGAATTAAGGTTAAGTTTATTACTAGGGCTAAGGATAGGCCTAGGGTTAGTGTCACAGTTAGTTTTAGGGTAAGTATTATGGATTGAGCTAGGGTTAGGTCTAGGGCGAGGGTTAGGGTTAGAGTCAGGGCTAGACTTAGGGTTAGTTCTAGGGCGAGGGTTAGGGTTAGAGTCAGGGCTAGACTTAGGGTTAGGGTTAGTGTTATGTTTAGGGAAAGGTTTAAAGTTTCATCTATGTTAGGACTAGGGAGAGGGTTAGGGTTAGGGTTAGGTCTGGGTTACAGTTAGGGATACAATTAAGGCTAGGTTTAGGGCTAGATAAGGGCTAGGTTTGTGTCATGTTTGTGGCTAGCATTATAGCTATGGGTAATATAATTGCTCGGGTTATGGTTATGGCTTGTTTTTGGATTAGGGTTATGGATAAATCTAGTGTTAGGGTTAGGATAAGTTTTAGAGCTACAGTTTTTATAGGGTAATCATCAGTATTGGGTTTAGGGTTAGGGCCAGAATTAGGAATAGCATTGGGTTTATGGATACTGTTAGTTTTTGTGTTAGGTTAAGGGTTATTGTTAGGGCTATTTCAAGGTTTGTGTCTAGGGCTAGGGATAGATTTATGACTCTATTTAGGAGTAGGTTTGGTCTAGTGCTAGTGTTACTCTTAGTTTAAGTATAGGTTTACCAGTAGGGTTAGAGTTAGGGTCCAGTTTTGGGTTAGTGTCAGGTTAAATCTAGAGTTAGTGTTAGGGTCAGAATAAGGGTCAGGGTTTGGAATAGGGCTAGAGATAGAATGAGTCCTAGGGTTAGGACTAATTAAAGAGGTAGGGTTTGGGATAGGCTAAGGGATAGTGTTTGGATTAAGGTAGCATTAGGGTGAGAGTTTGGCTTAGGGTAAGGGATAGGATTAGAGGTAGGTTTAAGATTAGTGATAGGGTAAGGGATAGGATTAGACTTAGAGTTAAACCTAGGGTTAGGGCTCAGATTTGTGCTAGGATATGTGTTAGCATTAGGGCTATGACTAATGAAAGAACTTAATTTCTGATTAGGGCTACTTCTTGGTTTAGCATTAAGGCAATGTTTAGAGCTAGGTTTAGTAATAGTATCTGAGTCAGGGACAGGGTCACTCCTAGGGTTAGGTTTAGCACTCAATTTATGGCAAATTTAGGGCTAGGTTTAGGGTTAATGTTTGGTTTAGGTTAAGGGTTAGCATTAGGTTTATTGCTCAGTTTTGTTTTAGGGCCAAGTTAGTGTTAGGGCTAGTTTTCCAATTAGCATTAGAGACAGGGCTATAGTTAGGGTGAGATTTAGGCTTAAGTTTTGGGTTTGATCCAGGTTTAAGCATAGGGCAAAAGTTAGGGCTAAGGTTGGGCTAAAGATAGGACTAGGTTTGGGGTTATGTAAGAGATAGGTATAGAACAAGGGACAGGTCCAGGGCGAGAGTTAGAGATATTCTTAATGATAGAGATAGGGTTACGTTTAGTATTAGGCCTAAACTAGGGCAAGGATTATTGCTAGGGTTAGTGTTAGATTTAGGCCTAGGTTTAGGGATGGTGTTAATGTTAGCATTAGTGTTATGGTAAGGTATGATGTTTCAGCTATGTATAGTTCTAGGACAAGGGGTAAAAATTGGGATAGGGCTGGGGTTAAGAACAGGGTAAGGATTAAGGCTGGGTTTAGAACTAGGATTAGGGCTAGGGCTATGGCTAATATCAGGTGTAGGTTAAAGTTATTTAGGGTTACTGGTGGGCTATGGCTCAGTTTTGTTTTAGAACTAGTCCTAGGGTTAGGGCTAGTTTATGATTAGTGATAGTGTTAGAGTTAATGGTAGGGTGAAGTTTAGGCTTAGATGTATTGTTATGGTTAGATCTAGATTTAGGGCTATGGCTAGAGTTAGGGCTAAGTTTAGGGCTAGTGTTAGGGTTACAGTAACAGATAGGTTACAACTAGAAATAGGGCTAGGTTGAGAGTTTGAGTTAGTATTAGGGCTTATGTTAGGGTTGGGTTAGGGTTAGGGCTAAGTTAGCGCTAGGATTAGCACTAGTGTTAGTGTTAGGTTTAGGCATAGGGTTAGGGTTAGTGTTTGTGATAGGGTTAGGATTAGGGTTAAGGTTCAGGTTAGTGTTAGGGTTCGTTAGAGTTAGGGTTAGAGTTAGGTTTAGTGTTAGGGTTATTCTTAGGTTTAGCGTTAGAGTTTCTGTTAGGGTTAGGGTTTGGGTTAGCATTAGGGTAAGATTTAGCATTAGGATTAGGTTTAGTGTTAGTGCTATGCTTAGGGTTATGGTTTGAGGTAATTTTAGTGTTACAGTTAGGGTTAGGTTTTGGGATAGTTTTAGGTTTAGGCTTGGGTTAGGGTTAGTGTTAGTTATAGAGTTATGGTTGGGTTTAAGATTTTTGTTAGTTTTATGGTTAAAGTTAGTGTTAGGGTTAGGATTAGGCAAGGGTAAGAGTTAGGGTTAAGTTAGTGTTAGTGTTAGGGTTTGGGTTTGTGTTAAGTTTACGGTTTAAGTTAGCGTTTTTATTAGGGTAATTGTTAGGATATGGGTTAGTGTTAGGGTTCGTGCTAAGGTTAAGTTTGGGGTTAGTGTTAGGGTAAAATATAGGTTTTATGGTTAGGGTTAGGGTTAGTTTTATAGATGGGTTTAGGGTTTTGGTTAGGATTAGTGAATGGGTTAGTGTTACACTTAGGTTTATTGTTAGTGTTAGGGTTATAATTAGATTCAGTGTTAATGTTAGGGTTAGGTTTATGGTGAGATTTAATATTAGTGTTAGGGATAGGTTTAGGTTTAGTGTTAGATTAAGGGTTAGGGTTAGGTTTAGGGTTAGTGTTTATGTTAGTGTTTGGGTTAGGGTTTGTGTTAAGGTTAGCTTTAGGGTTAGGATTAGTGCTAATTTTAGCATTAGGTTTAGGGTTAGGGTTGCGGTTTGTTTTAGTATTAGTGTTAGTGTTAATGTTAGGGTTAGCATTAGTGTTTGGTTAGTGTTATAGGTAAGTTTAGGGTTAGTATTCGGTTTAGGGTTATGGTTAGTGTTAGGTTTAGGGTTGGATTAGGTGAGTGATAGGGTTAGGGTAATGGTTAAGCTTCAGGTTAACGTTAGGTTTATGGTTAGGGTTAGGGTGAGGGACAAGATTAGGTTTAAGGTTCGGTTAGTGTTTGTGTTAGGGTTAATGATAAGGTTAGGATTATGGTTAATTTTACGGTTAAGTTTAGGTTTAGGGTAATGTTTAGTGTCAGGGTTAATGTTATTAATTGTGTTGGGTTTAGGATTAATGTCAGTGTTAGGGTTAGGTTTAGTTTCAGGGTTACTGTTATAGAAATGGTTAGGGTTTGTTTTAGGTTTATGTTTAGGGTTAGGGTTATGATTAGGATTACCTTTAGGGTTAAGGTTAGAGATAGGGTTAGTGTTTTGGTTAAGGTTAGGATTAGGGATAGTGTAAAAGGGATAGGGTTAGTTTTAGGATTAGTATTAGGGTTAGGATTGGTCTTAGGGTTATTTTTAGTGTTAGAGTTAGGATTAGATCCAGTGTTACGGTTAGAATTATGTTTATGATTAGGGTTAGTGTTATTGTTAGCATAAGGAATAGAGTCAAGTTTAGGGTTAGTGTTAGCATTAGGGTTAGGGTTATGGTTACAGTTCATTTTAGTGTTTGGTTTAATGTTATGGTTAGTGTTAGGTTCATGGTTAGGGTTAGGGTTAGTGTCAGTATTTGGGTTAGGGTTAAGTTTATGGTAAACTTTTGGATTTATGTTAATGTTAGGGTTTAGATTAAGGTTAGGTTTAGTGCTAGGGTTAGGGTTATGCTTAGGTTTCAGTTTAGTGTTAGGGTTAGGGTTATGATTAGGTTTAGGGTTAGTGTTAGGTTTAGTGTTAGGGCTGGTGTTATGGTTGGGGTTTGGGATAGGGTTAGGTTTACAGTTAATATTAGGCTTACAATTGGGTTTAGGGGGAGTATTAGGGTTAGGGTTAGGGTAAGGGTTAGAGTTAGTGTTAGGGTTAGTGTTAGTGTTTGTGATGTGTTAGGTTTAGGGTTAAGGTTCAGGTTAGGATTAGGGTTACTTTTAGAGTTAGGGTTAGGCTTGGGTTTAGGGTTAGTGTTAGGTATACTCTTAGGGTTAGGTTAGTGTTTGTGATACAGATAGGGTTCAGCTTATCGTTAGGGTTATGGTTAATATCAGAGTTAGATTTAAGGCTAGGCTTAGGGTTATGGTTAGTGTTAGGTTTAGTTTTAGGTTTAGGTTGGGTTAGGGTTACAGTTAGTTATAGGATTAGGGTTGGGTTTGTGGTTAGGGTTAGTGTTAGGTTTAATGTTAGGGTTAGGGTTATTGTTAGATCAGTGTTAGGGTTAATGTTAGGTTAGGGTTAAGGTTAGTGTTTGGTTAGGGTTTGTGTTAGGGTTAGCATTATGGTTAGATTTTGTATTAAGGTTAGGGTTAGGGTGTGGGTTAGTGTTAGGGTTAGGTTTAGGCTTCATGTTTCGTTTTGGGTAAGTTTTAGGGTTAGTTGTAGGTTTATGGTTAGGATTAGGGATAATATTACAAGTAGAATAAGGGTTAGGTTTAGTATTAGTGTTTGGATTATCGTTAGAGTTAGGTTGTGTTAGGGTTAGTATTACGATTTGGGTTAGGGCTAAGATTAGTTTTAGAATTAGGGTTAGTGTTTGTGTTGTGGTTATTATTAAAGTTAGTGTTAGGGTAACAATTATGGTTTGTGTTAGGGTAAGGGTTAGGTTTAGGTTTTGTGTTAGGGTTAGAGTTAAAATTAGAGTTTTGGTTATGATTAGAAAGAGGGTTAGAGTGAGAGTTAGGGTTAGGTTTAGTTTTAGAATTATGAATAATTTCTGTATCATGTCAGGGTTAGGTATAAAATAGGGAGCCTACATCATGGGAAAATATTTTTACTCCTCATGCTTCAGATAGAGCCCTAATATCCAGAATATACAAAGAACTCAAAAAATTAGACAATAAGAGAACAAACAACCCAATCAACAAATGGGCCAAAGACCTGAACAGACACTTCTTAGAGGAGGACATACAATCAATCAACAAGTACATGAAAAAATGCTCACCATCTTTAGCAGTCAGAGAAATGCAAATCAAAACCAACCTAAGATACCATCTCAGTCCAGTAAGATTGGCAGCCATTATGAAGTCAAACAACAATATGTGCTGGTGAGGATGTGGGGAAAAGGGTACTCTTGTACATTGCTGATGGGACTGCAAATTGGTGCGGCCAATTTGGAAAGCAGTATGGAGATTCCTGGGAAAGCTGGGAATGGAATCACCATTTGACCCAGCCATTGCCCTTCTCGGACTATTCCTTGAAGACCTTAAAAGAGCATACTACAGGGATACTGTCAATGTTCATAGCAGCACAATTCACAATAGCTAGACTGTGGAACCAACCCAGATGCCCTTCAATAGATGAATGGATAAAAAAAAAATGTGTCATTTATACACCATGGAGTATTACACAGCACTAAAAAATGACAAAATCATGGAATTTCCAGGGAAATGGATGGCAGTAGAGCAGATTATGCTTAGTGAAGCTAGCCAATCCCTAAAAAACAAATACCAAATGTCTTTTTTGATATAATGAGAGCAACTAAGAACAGAGCAGGGAGGAAGAGCAGGAAGAAATGATTAACATTAAACAGATACATGAAGTGGGAGGGAAAGGGAGAGAGAAGGGAAATTGCATGGAAATGGAAGGAGACCCTCAGGGTTATACAAAATTACATACAATAGGAATTGAGGGGAAAGGGGAAAATAATACAAGGGGGAGAAATGAATAACAGTAGAGGGGTTAGAGAGAGAAGAGGGGAAGGGAGGGGAGGGGAGGGGGGATAGTAGAGGATAGGAAAGGCAGCAGAAAACAACAGACACTAGTATGGCAATATGTAAATCAATGGATGTGTAACTGATGTGATTCTGCAATCTGTATTTGGGGTAAAAATGGGAGTTCATAACCCACTTGAATCTAATGTATGAAATATGATATATCAGGAGCTTTGTAATGTTTTGAACAACCAATAAAAAATGTAATAAAAAAGTAGTGGTTAGGGATAGGGTTAGTGATAGTTTTAGGGTTAGGCTTAGAATTAGGGTTAGTGATAGGGTTAGTGTTGGGTTTATGGTTAGTGTTAGTATTAGGGTTAGGGGTAGTGTTAGAGTTAGTGTTAGTGTAAGAGTTAGGGTTAGCATAAGATTCACAGTTAGTGTTAGGATTATTGTTAGGTTTAGGGTTAGCTTTAGTGTTAGTGTTAGGGTTAGGGATAGTGTTAGGTTTAGAGATAGGTTTAGGTTTAATGCCAGGGTTAGTTTTGGGGTTAGTATTAAATTTAGTGTTAGGGGTAAATTTGTGGTTCATTTTTAATGTTAGGGTTAGGTTTAGGGTTAGCTCTAGTGTTAGTGTAAAGATTAGGTTTGGGTTAGGGTTACGATTAGTTTTGAGTTACACTTATGGATAGGATAGGATTGTGTTCATGTGACTCATATGGTTTTTATAAGGGTAAGTGTTAAGGTTAGTCTTTGTGTTAGGTTTAAGGATAGCACTCTGGATAGGGTTATCGTTAGGATTCGGGTTAGAGTGAGGCTTAAGTTTAGGTTTAGGATTAGTTTTAGGGTTACTTGTAGATTAGGGTTAGGGTTAGGATTAGTGTTAGGGTTAGGTTTAGGTTTAGGGTGACGGTTATGAGTAGAGTTATGTTTAGGGTTAGGTTCAGTGTTAGTGTTAGTGTTAGTGTTAGGGTTAGGGTTAAAAATAGTGTTAGGGTTAGGGATAGGTTTAGGGTTACTTTTAAGTTTAGGGTTAGAATTAGGGTTAGAGATAGTGTTAAGGTTATGGTTAGGCTTAGATTTAGTGTTAGGTTAAGCTTTATGTTTATGGATAAGGTTAGTTTTTGGGTTAGGGTTAGGGTTACAATATTTTTAGTGTTGTGTTTAGGGTTTGTGTTAGTATTAGGGTTAGGTTTAGTGTTAGAGTTAGTATAATTTTTTTTTTTTTTTTAAGTTTAGGTTAGGGTTAGTGTAAGGTTTAGGGTTTAGATTACTTTCAGTGTTACTGTTATGGTTAGGATTAGGTTTAGGGTTAGCTTTAGTGTTAGTGTTAGGGTTAGGGTTGGGGAAAGTGTTAGGGTTGGGGATAGGTTTAGGGTTAGGGCTATAGTTAGGTTAGGGTAAGTGTTAAACTTAGGGTTAGGGTTAGGGTTCATTTTCAGGTTAGGTTTATGTTTAGGTTTAGTTCTAGTGTTAGGGTTAGGTTAGGGTTCCGTTTAGGTTTAGGTTTAGTTTTAGAGTTAGTGTTAGTGTTAGGGTCATGTTTAGGTTTAAAATGACTGTTCGTGTGAGAAATATGATTTGTGTTAGGGTAAGGATTAGGATTATGGGTAGGATTAGATTTAGGGTGAGGCTTAGGTTTAGGTTTAGGTTTAGTTTTAGGGTTACTTGTAGGTTAGGTTTAGTGTTAGGGTAATCGTTAAGATTAGTGTTGGGGTTAGGTTTATGTTTAGAGTTTGTTTTAGGGTAAGTTTTAGGGTGAGGTTTAGGTGTAGGGTTAGGTTTAGGGTTAGGTTCAGTGTTTGTCTTATTGTTAGGGTTAGGGTTAGGAATTGTGTTAGGGTTAGGTATAGGCTTATGGTTACTTTTAGGTTTAGAATTAGAATTAGGTTTAGGAATAGTTTTAGAGTTAGGGTTAGGGTTAGTATTAGGGTTAGTGTTAGGGTAAAATTTAGGTTTATGGTTAAGTTTAGTTTTTTGGTTAGTGTTAGGATTAGGGTTCGGGATCTGTTTAGGGTTAGTTTTAGAATTAGGGTTAGGGTTTCGGTTAGGGTTAGAGTTAAGCTTAGTGTTCAGATAAGAATTATGTTGTTTTGGTAAGAGTTAGGTTTAGGTTTTGTGTTAGGTTTTGCTTATGATTAAAAAGAGGATTAGAGTGAGGCATGGGGTTAGTGTTAGGGTCAGTAGTAGGGTTACAGGTAGTTTATGTATAGTGTGAGTGTTAGGGTTAGAGTTAATGTCAATGTTATGGTTGAAGTAAGTGTTAGGGATAGGGATACTTGTAGGTTTATTGGTAGGCTTAGGTTTAGGATTAGTGATAGTGTTAGTGTTGGGGTTAGGGTTAGTGGTAGGATTAGGGTTAGGGTTAATATTAGAGTTAGTGTTACATTTAGGATTAGTGTAAGTGTTAGGGTTAGGTTTTGTTTCAGGTTTAGTGTTAGGGTTATGGTTAGTTTTAGGGTAAGCATTAGTGTTAGGGTTAGGTTTAGGGTTAGGGAGAGTGGTATGGTTAGGGTTAGAGTTCGTTTTAGTGTTAGGGTTAGGGTTATTTTTAGAGTTAATTCTAGGTTTGGGGTTAGGATTAGGGTTCAGGTTAAGTTTAGGTTTAGTTTTAGAGTTAGGGTTAGGGTTAGAGTTAGGTTTAGGGTTAGGGGCAGTGTTAGGATTAGTGTTCATGTGAGGGATGTGGTTTGTGTTAAAGTAAGGTTTAAGGTTATGGTTAGCACTAGGGTTAGACTGAGGCTTAGGGTAAAGTTTAGGTTTAGTTTAAGGGTTACTTGTAGGTTAGGTTTAGTGTTAAGGTAAGGATTAGGGTTAGTGCTACGTTTAGTGTTAGGGTTTTTGTTAGGGTAAGGTTTAAGTTGAGGGCTAGTGGTAAATAGGTCTAGGTTTAGGTTTAGTGTTAATGTTAATGTTCGGGTTAGGGTTAGGAATGTGTTAGGGTTAGGGAATTGTTTAGGTTTACTTCTAGTTTTAGGGTTAGAATTAGGGTTAAGGATAGTGTTGCCATTATAGTTAGGCTTATTTTAGAGTTAGTGTTAGGTTTAGGGTTAGGTTTATTGTTAAGATTAGTTTTTGGGTTAGGGTGAGCGTTAGGATTCAAGTTAGAGTTAGGGTTAGTTTTAGGATAAGGGTTAGGGTTTCGGTTAGAAATAGTGTTAAGCTTAGTGTTCGGGTAAGAATTATGGTTTTTATTCGGGTAATGGTTAGGTTTAGGTTTTGTGTTCTGTTAGAGTTAAAATTAGGGTTTTGGTTATGATTAGAAAAAAGGTTATAGTGAGTAGTAGGGTTAGGGTAGGTTTAGAGTTAGGGGTAGAATAGGTATAGGGTTAAAGTTAGTGCTTGGGTTATTGTGAGTGTTAGGGTTAAAGTAAGGGTTAGGGATAGGGTTACAGTTAGGTTTATGTTTAGTCTTAGGGTTAGGTTTAGTGATAGGGTAAGTGTTTGGCTTAGGTTTAGTGTTAGGGTTAAGGTTAGGGTTGTTGTTAGAGTTAGTGTTAGGTTTAGGGTTAGGTTTAGAATTAGTGTAAGGGTTAGGGTTAGGAATAGTTTCAGGGTTAGTGTTATGATTAGGGTTACGTTTAGGGTTAGCTTTAGTGTTAGTGTTAGGGTTAGGGTTAGGGAGAGTGTTAGGTTTAAGGATAGCTTCAGGGTTTGGGCTAAGGTTAGTGTTAGGGTTAGTGTTACATTTAGGGTTAGGGTTAAGTTTCATTTCAGAGTTATGGTTAGGGTTATGTTTAGGGTTAGTTTAAGGGTTAGGTTAAGAGTTTATTTTATTTTTAGGTTTAGTTTTAGAGTTAGGGTTAGGGTTAGTATTAGGATTAGTGTTCCTGTGAGGAAAATGGTGTGTGTTAAGATAAGTATTAGGGTTATGGTCAGGATTAAGGTTAGAGTGAGGCTTAGGGTTAGGTTTAGGGTTAATTTAAGCATTACTTTTAGGTTAAGGTTAGTGTTAGGGTAAGGGTTAGGATTAGTGTTAAGGTTATGGTTAGGGTTTGTACCAGGGTAAGTTTTAGGGTGAAGGTTAGGGTTAGGGTTAGGTTTAGTGTTAAAATAAGTGTTATTGTTAGTTTTACTGTTAGAGTTATGGATAGTGTTAGGGTTAGGGATAGTAGTAGGTTTATTTTCAGGTTTAGGGTTAGAATTAGTGTTAAGGATAGTGTTATGTTTAGGGTTAGAGTAATGGTTAGTGTTAGGGTTATGTTTATGGTTAAAATTAGTTTTGGGGTTAGGGTTAATGTTCTGATTAGGGTGAGGGTTAGTTTTAGAAATGGCGTTAGTGTTTGGATTACAGTTAGTATTAAGCTTAGTGTTATGGTAAGAATTATGGTTTGTGTTAGGATAAGGCTTGGGTTTAGGTTTTGTGTTTGCATTAGAGTTAAAATTAGGGTTTTGGTTAAGATTGGAAAGAGGGTTAGAGTGAGGTGTAGGGTTAGTGTTAGGGTTAGTTTTATGATTATGTGTAGTTTATGTATAGAGTTAGCATAAAGGTTAGATTTAGTGTTAGGGATATGATTAAACTAAAAATCAGGGATAGAGTTAGTTTTAGATTTAGAGTTAGGCTTAGGGTTAGGGTTACTAATAAGGTTATTGTTGGGGTTATGGATAGTGTTAGGATTAGGGTTAGGTTTAGAGTTAGGGTTTGTGTTACATTTATGGGGAAGTTTACGGTTAGGTAAGGATTAGGGTTACGGATAATGTTAAGTTAGGATTAAGGTTAGTTTTAGGTTTAGGGCTAAGTTTAGGGTTAGGGTTAGTTAGAGGGTTAGGGTTGGGGTTAGGTTTAGTGTTAGGGTTAGAGATAGTTTTCTGGTTAGAGTTATGGTTAGATTTAGGTTTAGGGTAAGTAAGTGTTAGAGCTAGGTTTATGGTTATGGTTAGTGTAATGATTAGTTTTATGGATAGGATTAGATTTAGTGTTAGTGTCAGGGTTAGGGTTAGGGTTAGTGTTAGCTTTAGGGTTGGGATTAGGGTTATGATTAGGGTTAGTGTTATGGTTCATGAAGTGTTACTGTTATGTTTAGTGTTATGTTACGTTTAGGGTTATTGTTAGTGTTAGGGTTAGTGTTAGGTAAATGTTAGGGTTAGTGTTTTGGTTTATGTTTAGGTTATGTTTATGGTTATGTTTATGGTTATGTTTTGGGTTAGGCATTGTGTTAGTGTTTATAGTTATGGTTAGGGTTAGGGTTTTGTTATGTTTAGAGTTGGGTTAGGGTGAGGATTACTGGAAGGCTTAGTGTTATTTTACTGTTAGGGTTAGAGTTAAGTTTAGTGCTATGGTTATTGTTAATTTTAGGGTTAGTGTTAGGGTTAGGGTTAGGTTTAGGTTTAGTGTTAGTGTTAGAGTTAGGATTAGGATAAGAGTTTTAGGATTAGGTTTAGGATTTGTGTTAGAGATATGGTTAGGATTATGTTCAGGGTTACGGTTATGGTTAGGATTAGCATTAGGTTTAGGGATAGGGCTAGGTTACAGGTAGGATTAGGTTTAGAGTTTGTGTTAGAATTAAGGTTAGGGTAAGTGTTAGCTTTAGGTTTATTGTTAGGGTTACAATTAGGGTTATTGTTAGGTTTATGGTTAGGTTTATACTTTGGTTTAGTGTTAGAGTTAAGATTAGGGTGAGGTTTAGGGATAGCTTTAGGTTTAGGTTAGGTTTAGAGATATTGTTACAGTTAGGTTTAGGTTTAGGATTAGGGTTAGGTTTAAAGTTAGAATTAGTGTTAGTGTTAGAGTTGGTTTTAAAGTTAGAGTTAGGGTTTCTTTTGGTGTTATGATTAGGGTTAAAATTAGGGCTAGGGTTAGTGTTATGTTGGGTTAAGGGTTAGGGTTAAGTTTAGGGGTAGGTATAGTTTAGGGTTGGGATTAGGGTTCAGTTAATGTTAGGGTTAAGTTTAGGGTTATGATCAGTTATAAGGTTAGCGTTTGGGTAAGATTTAGTTAAGGGTGAGGGATAGTTTTATGGTTAGTGTTAGAGTTATGGTTAGGGTTGGGTAAAATTTAGGGCTAGGTTTATGGTTAGGGTTAGTGTTAGGATTAGTTTTAGGGATAGGATTAGAGTTAGTGTTAGTGTTAGAGTTAGGGTTACTGTTAGGTTTATGGTTAGGCTTAGGATTATGGTTAAGGTTAGTTTTATTTTTCATGTAGTGTTACTGTTATGGTTAGGGTTATGTCACATTTAGTTTTAGTGTTAGTGTTAGGCTTAGGGTTAGTTTTTGTTTTTGTGTCAGTGGTAGTGGTAGTGATAGTGTTAGGGTTAGTGTTAGGTAAAAGTTACGGTTAGTGTTTAGTGTAAGGGTTAGGTTATGTTTATGGGTTGGTTTTGGGTTAGGGATTTTGTTAGGGTTATAATTATAATTATGGTTAGGGTTACTCGAGTTACATTAAGTTTAGCCTTAGTGTTAGGGTTAGATTAATCTAATGGTTAGTGATAGGTTAGGGTTACAGTTAGAGTTAGGTTAATTCATATGGTTAGGGTTATGGTTAGTGTTAGATTTAAGGTGTGTGTTAACGTTAGAGTTAGGATTAGGGTTATGTTTAATTTTAGGATTAGGTTTAGTATTTGTGTTAGGGTTACGGTTAGGATTATTTTTAGGGTTACAGTTACTGTTAGCATTAGCATGAGGTTTAAGTTTAGGGTTAAGTTAGGGTTAGGTTTAGGTTTAGGGTTTATGTTATTGCAAAGTTTAGGGTTATTGTTAGCTTTAGGTTTATTGTTAGGGTTACGGTAAGGATTAGTGTTAGGTTTAGGGTTAGAGTTATACTTTGGTTTACAGTTAGTGTTAAGATTAGTGTTAGGTTTAGGGATAGCTTTAGGTTTAGGGTTAGGTTTAGTGATATTGTTAGGGTTAGGCTTAGGATTAGGATTATGGTTATGTTTAAAGTTAGGACTAGTGTTAGTGTTAGGGTTCATTTTGGGGTTAAGGTTATGGTTAGGTTTATGGTAGGGTTTGTGTTAGGATTAGGTTTAGGTTTAGGGTTAGGATACAATTTAGGGTTAGGTTTAGGGTTTTGGTTAGAATTAGTGTTAGTGTTAATGTTAGGGTTGGGTTAGTGTTAGCATTAGGGTTTAGGTTAGTGTAAGTTTTATCATTAGGATTTGTGTAGGTGTTACACTTAGCTTTATACTTAGTGTAATGATACAGATTAGGATTAAGATCAGATTTAGGTTGAGGTTTAGGTTTAGGTAAGGATTAGGGTTAGGTTAGGGTTAGCATTAGGGTTAGGGTTAGAGATAGTTTTAGGGTTAGGGTAAGGGTCAGTGTTAGGATTAATGTTAGGGTTAGGTTTTGGGTTAAATTTGAGTTAGTGTTAGGGTTACGGTTCGTATTAGGGTTAGGATTAGGTTTTTTTAGTTGTAGGTTTAGGTTTAGTTTTATGATTAGCATTAATGTTAGGGATAGGTTTAGGGTTATGGTTAGAGTTAGTGTTAGGTGTAGTGTTAGGGGTCGTGTTAATGTTAGGATTAGATTTATTTTTAGGGTTAGTGTTATGGTTAGAGTTAGGGTTAAGATTAAATTTAGTGTTTGGATTAAGGTTAAAGTTAGGTTTAAAGTTAGCATTAGTGTTAGGGTTAGTTTTGATTTTCAAATTAGGTTTAGGGTGAGGCTTAGGGTTAGTGCCAAGGTTCAGTATAGCTTTAGCATTAGGTTTAGGGTTAGTGTTAGGGATAGGGTTAGGGTTAGGTTACAGTTATTATTTGGTTTATGTTTTGTGTTAGGGATAGGGGTAGGGTTAATGTTACGGTGAGGTTTAGTGTTAGAGTTTGGTTCCAGATAGGGGTAGGGTTAGGTTTCATGTTTGGGTTAGGGTAAGGGTTATTGTTAAGTTTAGGGTGAGTGTTAGATTTAGGGTTAGGTTTAGTCTTAGTGTTAGATTATGTTAGGATTATGGTTAGGGTTAATGTTAGTGTTATGTCTAGGGTTAGGGACAGAGTTTTATATGATTAGGGTTATATTGAGTGTTAGTGACAGGGTTACAGTTAGGGTAAGGTTTAGGTTTAGGGTTAGGTTTAGGGTTAGGTTTAGGGTTAGAGTTAGAGTCAGGTTTATGGTTAAAATTACTATTAAATTTAGGGTAAGGGTTAGGTTTATTAATAGTGTTTGGGTTAAGTTACATTTAGGGTTAGCTTTAAGGTTAGGGATAGTTTTAGGGTTAGTATTATGGTTAGTTTTATGGTTTTTTTAGTGTTAAAATTAGGTTAGGGTTAGGGTATGGTTAGTGTTAGGGTTGTGGTTACAGTTTTGGTTACTGGTAGGGATAAAGTTTGGGTTAGGGTTAGTGTTACATTAGGGTTAAATTTAGGGTTCGGGTTATGGTGTTAGGGATAGGTTAGGGTTAGGATTAGAGTTGTGGTTTGGGTTAGGGTTAGGCTTAGATTTCAGGTTAGGTTTGGGTTAATGTTTGTTTTAGGGCTAAAGTGAAGTTTTTGGTTTGTGTTAGGGTTAGGGTTAGCATTAGTTTTAGAAATTCTTTTAGGATTAGGTTTAGGGTTAGATTTGTTTTAGGGTTAGGATATGGGTTATGGTGGGCCTTAGGGCAAGTTTTATTGTTTGAGTTAGGGATAAAGTTAGAGTTAGTGTTAGTGTTAGGGTTAGGGTTAGTGTTAAGGTTAGGTTAAGGATTAGGTTTAGGGTTAGTGTTATGTTAGGGTTAGGGTTAGGATTTGGACTAGTGTTTGTGTAAGGGTTATAGTTAGGTATAGGGTTACTGTTAGGATTATGGTTAGTATTAGTGTTAGGATTAAAGTTAGTATTAGTGTTAGGTTTATGGTTAAGTTTAGGGTGGCGTTAAGGTTTATTGTTAGGGTCAGTGTTAGTTTTAAATTTAGGGTTAGTTTTTTAGGGTTAGGATAAAAGTTATATTAAAGTTAAAATTTTATTAAGGCTTTATGTGAGTATTAGGGTTAGTGTTATGGTGAAGGTTAGTGTTTGAGTTCGGTTCAGATTACGGTTATGTTTAGATTTCATGTTAAGTTTAGGATTAGGGTTAGTTTTATCTTTAGGTTTAGGTTGAGGTTAAGAGTTATGGTTAGGGTTAGTGTTAGTTTAGTGTTATTGTTAGGGTTAGGGGTAGGGTTAGGGTTAGGGTAAGCTAAGGTTTAAGTGTAGAGTTAGGGTTACAGTTAAGATTAGGTTTAGGTTTAGGGTTAGGGTTATGGTTAGACCTAGGTTTAGGTTTAGTATTAGGGTTAGCATTAGGTTAAGGTTAGGCTTAGAGTGAGGGTTAAGCTTAGGGTTATGGTTGGTTTAGGGTTACAGTTATAATTAGGGTAAGTGTTAGGGTTTGTGCCAAAGTTAGTGTTAGGTATAAGGTTAGGATTAGGGTTAAGGTTCATGATAGTGTTAGGGTAATTGTAAGGTTAGGGTTAAGATTTCGGTTAGGTTTAGACTTAGGGTAAGTGTTAACTTTTGTTTTAGTGTTACGGTGAGGGTTAGGTTAGGTTTAGTGTTAGGAATTGGTCAGGTTTAGGGTTAGTTTTAGGGTTAGTGTTTGTGTTGTTTTGAGGGTTAGGGTTAGTGTCATTGTTTGGTTATTCTTAGTTTTAGGATTAGGGCTAGGGTTAGGCATCCTGTTAGAGATAGCGTTAGGCTTAGGTTTAAAATTAGTATTTAGGTTAGGATTAGAGTAAGGTTTACAGTTAGTTTTAGCATTAGTGTTAGGTTAGGTTTAGGTTTAGGGTGAGGTATAGGGTTAGTGTTACTGTTAGGGTTATGGTTAGGGTTAGAATTAGGATTAGGGTTAGGATTAGGGTTAGTGTAGAATTGGTTAGGTTTAGGGTTAGTGCTAGGGTTAAAGTAAGAGTTAGAGTTAGGGATAGGGTTAGGTATATGGTTAGGGTTAGGATTGGTTTTGTGGTTAGCATTAGGTTTACGGTTATGTTTATTGTTAGAGTTAGGGTTAGGTTTTGTGTTTGGGGTAGTTTTATGGTTAGTGTTAGGTTTAGTTTTAGGGTTCGGTTTGTACTTAGTATTATGTTTAGGGTTAGTGTTTGTATTATTTTTCTTGTTAGGATTAGGGTTAGTGTTAGTGTTAGGGTTAGTATTAGGTTAAGGGCTTTTGTTAGGTTTATTGCTAGTTTTGCAGTTAGGTGTAGGTTTAAGGTTAGTGTTAGGGTTTGTGTTAAAGTTCAGTTTATGGTTTTTGTTAGGGTAAGAGTTTGTTGTTAGATTTAGGGTTAGGGTTAGTTTTAGTATTAGGGTTAGGGTTAAATTTAATGTTATTTTTAGCTTTAGGGTAAGGTTTACGTTTAGGTTTAGTGTTAGTGTTATGGTTGGGATTAGTGTTAGGGTTAGTGTTAGCGTAAGTGTTAGGGTTAGGTTTCAAATTAGCATCATTTTTAAGTTTAGGGTTAGGGTAAGTTTTGGAGTTAGTTTATGGTTAGGATTAGTGTTAGCATTAGTGTTAGTACTAGGGTTAGGTTTAGGTTTAATATTATTGTTCTGGTTAGGGTTAGAGTTAGGTTTAGTGTTAGAGTTGGTGTTAGGATTCATGTTATATTTAGCTTGGGGTTAGGGATAAGATTAGTGTTAGTGTTAGGGTTAGGGTTAGGTATAGTGTTAGTGTTAGGGGCAGGTTTAGAGTTAGTGTTAGGGTTAGGGTACAGGTTATGTTTACTGTTAGGTTTAGGGTTAGAGTTAGGGTTAGCATTAGTCATAGACTTAGTTTTAGGGTTAGGGTTAGGGTTAAGTTTAGGGTTAGTGTTAGTGTTAGGGTTAGGGTTAGGATTAAGGTTAGCTTTAGTGTTAGGGTAAAAGTTATGTTTAGTTTTATGTTTAGGTTTAGTATTAGGTTAAGGGTTAGGGTTATGGTTAGGGTTAGGGTTAGTTATAGATTTAGGTATAGGCTTAAGGTTAGTGTTAGTGTTCGGGTTATGGTTTGTGTTGGGGTTATGGTCAGTGCTAGGGATTGTGTTAGGGTTAGGATTAGAGTTAGTGTTTTTTTTAGGGTTAGGTTAATATTAGGATTAGATAGGGTTAGGATTAGCATTAGGGATAGTTTTAGGGTTATTGTAAGGTTTAGGGTTCAGTTTAGGGTTAGGCTTTGTGATAGGGTTAAGGTTTGGGTTAGGTATATTTTTGTGTTAGTGTTAGTGTCACTGATCGTGTTAGGAATAGGATTAGTTATAGGGTTATGGCTATGGTTAGGAGTAGGTTTAGTTTAGGGTTGGGTTATTTTGTGATTTATGGTTTATATTAGGTTTAGTTTTATGCTTAGGTTAAGTGCTACAGTTAGGGTTAGGGTTAGGAATAGGGTTACAGTTAGAGTTAAGTTTAGTGTTAAGTTTAGTGTTAGGGTTCTGTTTATGGTTAGTGTTAGGTTTAGTGTTAGGCCTAGGTTTAGGGATCATTTTATGTTTAGTGTTAGGGTTAGGATTAGAGTTAATTTTAGGGTTAGGATTAGGATAGTTTTAGGGATAGGGGTAAGTTTATTGATAGTTTCAGGGTAATGGTTAGGGTTAGTATTAGGGTAAGGGTTCATATTATTGTAGTGTTAAATTTAGGGTTAGATTTACTGTTTGTGTTAGTGATAGGGTTAGGATTATGGTTAGGTTTAAGGTTAGGGTTAGGTTTAGTGTTAAGTTTAGGTTTAGCGTTAATTTGCAAATTAGGGTTAGGTTTATTATTAGGGTAAATGTTAGGATTAGGGTTAGGTTTAGGTTAGTGTAAGTGTTACAGTTAGTGTTAGTTTTAAAATAGGTGTAGGCTTAAATTTAGTGTTAGGGTTAGTGTTAGGGTTAGGGTTATGGTGTGTTATATGGTTATGGTCAGGTTTAGAGATTGTGTTATTCTTAGGGTTACGGTTAGTATTAGGGTTATAGTTAGGTTTAGGGATAGCATTAGTGTTTGTGTTATTGCTAGTGTTAGGTTTAGGGTAAGGGTTAGGATTAGACTTAGTGATGGGTTTATGATTGGGTTTAGATTTAGTGTTAGTGTTAATATTAAGGTTAGTGTCACTGTGTTAAAGATAGGGTTAGAGTTAGGGTAAGACTATGGTTATGATTAGGGTTAGCTTAAGTTCAAGGTTATGAGGTGGGTTATGGTTTAGTTTAGGGTTAGGATTAGGCTTAGGTTTAGGGCTACAGTTAGGGTTACGTTTAGGGATAGGTTTATGGTTAGGGTTAGGGTTAGTGTTAGGTTTAGTATTAGGTTTAGTATTATGGTTATGCATATGCTTAGTTTTAGGTTTAGTGTTAGAACTATGGTTATTTTTAGGGTTAGTATTAGTGTAAGGGTTAGGGTTATTTTTAGGGTTTGGTTTAGTGTTAGGTTTAGGGTTACCATTGGGGTTAGCATTAGGTTTAGTGTTAGAAGTCGGGATAGGTTTCAAAATTGGATTAGAGACAGTTTTAGTATTAGGGTTAGGTTTAAGGTTAGTGTTAGGTTTAGTGATAGCATTGGGGTTATTTTCATGTTATTGATAGGGTTATTGTTCGTTTTAATGTTAGGGTTATGGATAGGTTTTGTGTTAAGTGTTAGGATTAGAGTAACCATTAGGATTAGGCTTTGAATTAGTTTTAATTTTATGTTTAGGGTTATGACTACGGTTATGGTTAGTTTTAGAATTACGGCTTTAGTTGTTGTTATGATTAATGTTAGTTTTAGGATTAGGTTTAGGTTTAGGATTAGTGTTAGTGTTAGGGTTAATGATAGGGTTAGGGTTGGGGTTAGAGTAGGGTTAGTGTTAGATTTATATTCAGGGTTAGTGTTAGGTTAGGGATAGTATTAGTGTTAGGGTTCAAATTTAAAATTTGTGTTTGGGTTAGGGTTATATTTAGATTTAGGGTTAGTGTTAGGTCTAGAGTAAAGTTTAGTATTAGTTTTGGGGTTAGATTTAGGGTTAGGTGAGTGTTAGGGTAAGGATTATAGTTAGATTTAGGGTTAGGTTTAGCTCTAGAGTTAGGGTTAGGTTTAGAGTTAGGTTTAGTGTTAGGGTTAATGTTAAATTTAGGTTTAGTTTTAGGATTAGGTTTTGTGTTAGTGTTAGGGTGAGGGTTATGGATAGTGTTAGGTTTAGTGTTAGGGTCAGGGTTAATGATAGTGTTAGGGTTAAAATTAGGTTTAGGTTTAGTGTTAGGATTTGTTTTAGGGTTGGGGTTAGCTTTATGTTAACGTTAGTTTAAGGTTGAATGTTAGATATCGGATAAGTTAGGATTTGTTATAGGTTAAGGTTAGTGTTAGGGTTAGTGATATGATTAGAGTTACTTTAGAATTTGTGTTAATGATAGGGTTAGTATTTGTGGAAGTATTAGGTTTAGGGTTAGTGTTAGTGTTAGTTTAGGTTTAGGGTTTAGGTTGAGGGTTAGGGTTAGGTTAAGGTTAGCATTATAGTCAATGTTAGATTTCGTGTTATGGTTAGGGTTAGGGTTTGCTTTAGTGGTAGGGTTAGGGTTAAAGGTAGTTTTAGCATTAGGGTTTGGATTTTGTTAAGGTTTAGTATTCGGTTTAAGGTTATGGATAGAATTAGTGTTAGTGTAAAATTATGGTTTGGATTAGGGATAGGATTAGGTTTAGGGTTAGTGTTTGGTTTAGGTTTTGGGTAGGTTATAGTTAGGGTTAGGAATACTATTATTATTAGGGTTTGGGTTAGGTTTAGTGTTAAAGTAAGTGTTAGATTTAGGGTTAGGGTTAGGTTTAGGGTTCATGTTAATTAGGTTTAGTCTTAGGGTTAGTGTTAGGTTAAGGTTTAAGTTTAGAATTTGGGTTAAGGTGAGGATAGTGTTAGGGTTAGCGTTAGGTGATGAATTAGCATTATTTTTTGGGTTAGGGTTATATTTAGGGTTAGGGTTAGTGTTAGTGTTAGGGATATGGTTAGTATTAGGTTTAGGGTTAGGACTAGGGTGAGGGTTAGTTTTAGGATTAGCTTTAGGTTTTGTGTAGGTTTAGGATTAGGGTTAGGTTTACGGTTTGAGTTAGGTTTTCTATTAGGGTTAGGGTTAGAATTAGTTTTCGAGTAAGATTTATGTTTGGGTTTAGGTTTTGGGTGATGGTTAGACAAAGTGGTATGGTTAGGGTTAGATTTCATGTTAGGTTAGTTTTAAGGTTAGTATTAGGTTAAGGATTAATGTTAGGGTTTGATAAGCATTAGAGTTAGGGTTAGGTTAGGGTTAGGGTTATGATTTGGTTTAGGCATGTGTTAGGTTTAAGGTTAGGGTCAGGGTTAGGGTTATGGTTAGAGTTAGGTATAGTGTTAGTGTTAAGATTAGGTTTTGTGCTAGGATTACAGTAAATATTATGGTTAGGGTTATGGTTATGGTTAATATTAGGTTTAAATTTAGTGTTAGGGATAGGATTAAGTTAGGTTTAGGGTTAGGGTTAAGGTTAGGAATAGGTTAGGGTTAGGATTAGGATTAGAGTTCGTGTTATGGTTAGGGTTAGGATTAGTGTTAGTTTTTGGTTTAGGGTTTGTGTTAGTGTTAGTGTTAAGGTTAGGTTAGGGACAGGTTTAGGGTTAGTTTTAGGGTTTGGGTTAGGTTTAGTGTTACAGTTTATTATAGTTTTAGGGTTAGGGTAAAGTAAGGATGAGTGTTAGGGTTAGATTAGAGTTAAGGTTTTTGTTTGTAATAGCATTTGTGTTAGAGTTAGATTAGACTTAGTATTAGGGTTAGAGTTAGGGTTAGTTTTAGAGTTAAAGTTAGGGTTATGTTTAGGGTTAGTGTTAGGGTTAGGATTAGGGTTTGGGTTAAGGATGCGTTAGGGGAATTGTTATTGTTACAGTTCATGTCAGGTTAGGGTTAGTTTTATTATCTGGGTTATTCTTAGGTTTAGGATTAGGGTTAGAATTATGTAACAAATAGCATTAGTGTTAGGTTCAGGGTTAGGATTAGGTTTAATGTTAGGGTTATGTTTAGTGTTAGGTTTAGTATTAGGTTTAGGGTTAGTGTTAGGTTTAGGTTTATTGTTAGGGTTACAGTTGGTGATAGGTTTAGGGTTACTGTTAGGGTTACTGTAGGGTTAGGATTGGTGTTTGGGTTATTTTTAGGGTAAGGGTTAGTGTGAGGTTTAGTATTAGGGTTAAGGTTATGGTTTGGATTAGGGTTAGGGTTACTGGTAGGATTAGGGTGGTGGTTTTTTTTAGTATAAAGTTTTATGTTTAGGGTTAGTGTGAGTGATAGGGTTAGTATTAGTGTTATGTTTAGGGTTAAGGATTAGGGTTAGGTGTTAAGTTTTGTTAGAAGTCTAGGATTAGGGTTAGTGTTGGTGTTAGGGATAGGTTTAGGGTTAGTGTTCTGGTTAGGGTTAGGGTTAGGTTTATCTTTAGTTTAAGGGTTAAATGTAAGGTTACATTTAGTGTTATTAAGAATTAGGGTCAGAGTTAGGTTTCTGGTTAGGGTTGTGGTTAGTTTTAGAGTTAGGTTTATGGTTAGGGTAGTGTTTTAGTTTCATGGTTAGGGTTGGTGTTAGGGTTAGCATTAGGGTTAGGGATTTTCTTTAGGTTTAGGGTTAGGTTTAGGATTAGTTTTAGGGTAAGGATTGTTTTGTATGTTTTTTTTTTGTTGTTGTTGTTGTTGTTAGGTTTTTGGATTGGGTTATGTTTAGGGTTACAGTTAAGTTTGGTGTTAGGGTTGGGTTAGTGTTCAGGTTAGGATTAGATTACGGTTAGGGTTACGGTTAGGGTTAATTTTAGGTTTACAGTTAGGTTAGAGTTTGGATTAGGGTTTGTGTTATGGTTAAATTTAGGGTTAGTGTTAGGTTTAGGTTTAGGGTTAGGTTTAGGGTTATTGTTAGGGTTAGTTTTAGTTTTAGGGTTTGGCTTACTGTTACATTTAGGGTTAGGGTTAGGGTGAGGGTTATGATTAGGTTAGTGTTTGCGTGTTAATTTTCAGGTTAGTGTTGCAGTTAGGGTTATGCTTTCAGCTGGTGTTAAAGTTAGTATTAGCGTAATGGTAATGGTTAGGGTTCGGGTTAGATTACATTCAGTGTTAGGTTAGCATTAGGTTTCATGTTAGGTTTAGTGTTAGTGTTAGGGTTATCGTTCAGTTTAGTGTTAGGGTTAGGATTACGGTTAGGGTTAGGATTGGGATAGGGACAGGGTTAGTGTTCAGGTTAGCATTAGTGTTAGTGTTAGGGTAATGGTTAGATTTAAAGTTTGGATTAATTTTTAGGATTAGGGTTTGTGTAGCTTTAGGGTTAGATTTAGCTTAGTGATGGGGTTAGGGTTAGGGTTCGGTTTAGGTATTGTTTTAGAATTATGGTTGGGGTTAGTGTAATGGTTAAGGATAGGATTAAGTTTAGGGTTAGTGTTAGGGTTAAGGTTAGGTTTAGGATTAGTTTTAGTAATAGAGTGAGGATTAGGATTAATGTTAGTATTACGGTTAGGATTCATGTTAGGTTTAGGGTTAGGGTTAGTGTTAGGTTTAGGTTTAGTGTTAAAGTTATTGTTAGTGTTAGGTTTACAGTTAGGTTTATGTATAGTGTTAGATTTAGGGATAGGTTTAGGTTTAGTTTTAGGGTTATGGTTAGGATTAGAGATAGTGTTAGGATTAGTTTTACAGTTAGGGTTAGTTTTAGCTTTACTTTTATGGTTAGTATTACTGTTATGGTTAGGGTTAGGTAAGGGATAGTTTTAGAATTGGATTATGTTTAATGTTATGGTTTGGGTTAGGGTTTGTGTTAGTGTTAGTGTTAGGTTTATGGTTAGGTTTAGGTGTACGGTTATGTTAGGTTTATGGTTATTCTTAGGATTGGATTTAGGGTTAAGATTAGAATTAGTGTTAGGGTTAGTGTTAGGGTTAGGGTTAGGTTTAGGGTTAGGGTAAGTTTTAGGTTAGTGTTAGGGTTAGGGTTAGAAATGTGGTTAGTGTTAGGATAAGGGTTAGGTTTAGGGTTAGGGTTAAGTTTATATTTTAGTTTAGTGTTAGGGTTAGTGTACTTTATGATTGAAGTTAGGGTTAGTTTTAATGATATAGCTAGTGTTAGGGTGGGTGATATGTTTAGGGTTATATTTAGGGTTAGTGTTATTGCTAGGGTTAGAGTTGGTGTTAGGGTTAGTGTTTGACTTAGGCTTAGGATTAGTGTTAGGGTTAGTTTTAGTGTTAGAAATAGGGTTAAGGTTAGTGTTGTGGTTAGGGTTAGGGTTAGGGTTAAAGTTAGGGTTAAGTTTAGGGTAAGTGTTAGGTTTAGGGTTACATTTATGGATAGAGTTAGTGTTAGTGTTAGTGTTAGTGTTAGGGTTAGGTTTTGGATTAGTGTTAGGGTTTTGGATACAGATAGGGTTATGTTTAGTTTTATGGTTAGTGTTAGGGTTTGTGTTATGGTAAGAGTTAAGGTTAGGGTTATGCGTATGGTTAGGATTTGCATTATGGTTAGGTATAGGGTTAGGTTCAGTTTGGGTTTTGCTTACCTTTAGTGTTATTTTTAGGGTTAAATTTATTGTTTATCATAGGATTAGTGTTAGGTTAAGTTTTATGTTAGGATTAGATTTAGTGTTATGTTTAGAGTTAAGGTTATTCTTAGGGTTATCATTAGATTTAGGTTAAGGTTAGTTTTAGGGTTAGTGTTAAGGTTAGGATAAGTTTTAGGTTAAGTTTTGGGTTAGTGTTATGTTAGAGTTAGTGTTATGGTGAGCGTTATGGTGTGTTTCAGTGTTGGATTAGTGTTAGTTTTAGGGTTATGGTAAGGGTTATTGTTAGGGTTAGGGTTTGTATTAGGGTTAGTGTTTGTAAGGTTTTAATGTTAGGATTAGGATTAGGTTTTGTGGTTTGGTTAGGGATATGTTTAGGGTTATGATTCGGATTAGAATTAGGGTTAGTGTTAGGGTTAGGATTTGGGTTAGCCTTAGATATAGTGCTAATAATAGGGATAGGTTTAGGGTTAGGGTTTGGGACAGTTTTAATGTTAGGGATAGCATTAGGTTTAGGGTTAGTGTTAAGGTTAGGGTGAGGGTTACATTTAGTGTTAGGGTTGGCATTAGGTTTAGGGTTAGTGTTAGTGTTAGGGTTAGGGTTAAATTTAGATTTAGGGTTAGTGTTAGGGTTAGAATTTTTGTTAAAGTTACGTTTAAGATAAGGTTTATGTTTTGTGTTAGGAATAAGTTTAGTTTTTGTGTTATGATTGGGTTTATGGTTAGGGTTTGGATTAATGTTTTTGATAGTTTTAGTGTTATATTTAGGGTTAGGGTTAGGGTCTGGGTGAGATTTACGGTTAGTATTAGATTTCAGGTTAGCATTATGTTTAGGGTTAGGGTTAGGGATAGGGTGATTGTTAGGTTTATTGTGAGGGTTAGGGCTAGTGTTAAATTTAGGGTTATAGTTTGGGTTAGTGTTAGGGTTAAGATTTTGATTAGGGTTTGTGTAAGGGTTAGTGTTAGGATTAGGGTTACGGTTTGGATTTGGGTTAGGATTGGTGATTGGGATAGTATTTATATAATGGTTAGGGTTAGACTTAGGGTTACTATTATAGTAAGGGTTATAATTTGGTGTGGGATTAGGGTTAGTGGTAGGGTTAATTTTTGGGTTCGTGTTAGGGTTAGGTTTAGGTTTAGGTTTAGGGTTAGTGTTAGTGTTAGGGTTAGAAATGGTTTTAAGGTTAGATATAGGTTTAGAATTAGGGTTTGGGTTAAAATTATGTTTTGGTTTAGTGTTATGGTTAAAGTTAGCGTTTGGTTTAGGCTTAGTGATAGGGTTAGTATTAGTTTTAGTGTGAGTGCAAGGGTTAGGGTTAGGATTCGGGTTTTGGTTAGGCTTAGGTTTAGTTTTAGTGTTAGGGTTAGTGTTAGAGTTAGTATTAGGGTTAGGGTTAGGGTGTCTGTTAGGTGATGATTAGGGTTAGAGTTTTATTTAAGATTAGATTTATCTTAGTGTTAAGGTTAGGTTATGAGTTAGTGTTACGATTAGTGTTAGGGTTAGTTTTTGTATTTGTTTTTGGGTAAGGGTTAGAGTTATGGATAGATTTAGGGTTAGGGTTTGATTTAGCTTTAGTTTTATGGTAAGTGTTAGGGTTAGGTAAGGGTTATGGAAAGAGTTGGGTTATGTTTAGAGTTATGGTTAGGGTTATGGTTTGGGTAGAATTAGGGTTAGGATTATGGTTAGGTGTAGGGTTAGGGTTAGAATTAGGGTTAGTTTTAGGATTAGAGTTTGGGTTAGGTTTACAATTAGTTCAAGGTTTAGTGTTAGGGTTAGTGTTAAGGTTAGGGTAAGTGTTCAGGTTAGTGTTAGGATTAGGGTAAGGTTTAGGGTTAGGGTTAGGCTTAGGTTTAAGTATAGGTTTAGTGATAGTGTAAGGGTTATGGTGAGTGTTAGAGTTAGAGTTAGTGTTCGAGTTACTTTTATTGTTTTAGATAGGGTTAATGTAAGGGTTAAGGATAGTGTTAGG
Organism: Marmota monax; assembly: GCF_021218885.2. Taxonomy (NCBI): domain Eukaryota; kingdom Metazoa; phylum Chordata; class Mammalia; order Rodentia; family Sciuridae; genus Marmota; species Marmota monax. Next base: position 245,606 of record NW_026692693.1, on the reverse strand, counting down.
GTGAAAGATAGGTTTTAGAGTTAGTGTTGGGCTTAGGTTTAGGGTTAGTATTACATTTAGGGTTAGGGTTAGGATTAGAGATAGGGTTAGGGTTAGGGATATGGTTAGGGTTAGGATAAGTGTTAGTGTTAGGGTTAGTGTTAAGTTTAGGTTTAGGGTTAGGGTTAGTGTTACTGTTACTTTAAGCTAGGTTTAGGGTTAGTTTTAGCATTTGGGTTAGGGTTAGGATTAAGAATAGTGAATGGTTTAGGGTTATTAATAGGGTTAGTATTAGAGATAGGGTTAGTTTTGGGTTAGAGTTAAGGTTAGTTATATTTTTAAGGTTATCTTTAGGTTAGTGTTAATGATACGGTTAGCATTGCGGTTAGGGTTAGCGTTCAGGTTAGGGTTAGAATTTGTGTAGGGTTAGTGATAGTGTTAGGGATATGGTTAAGGTTAGTGTTAGGTTTAGTGTTAGTGTTAGGGTTAGTTTTAGGTTTAAGGTTAAGGTTAATTTTACTGTTAGTGTTAGTGTTACTGTTACAGATAGGATTCAGAATAGAGTTTAAGTTTTGGGTTAGGGTTTGGTTTAAGTTAGGGTTAGGGTTAATGTTCATGTTAGGGTTAGATTTAGAGTTAGGTTTAGGGTTATGTTTATTGTTAGGGTTATTTTTGGAATTACGTTAAGGTTTGTTTTAAGATTAATGTTAGGATTAGGGTTAGGGTAAATATTAGGTTATGTTCAGGGTTAGGGTTAGGTTAGGGTTAGGGTTATCGTTAGCAATCAATTTGGTTAGAATTTGGATTAGTGTTTGTGTTAGGGTTAGGGTTAGTTTAGGGTATGGGTTAGAATTAGTGTTAGAATTAGGGTGAAATTTAGGGTTAGTAAAAGTGTTAGGGTTAGTGTTAGGGTTAGGGATAAGTTTTGTTTTAGGGTTATTGATAGAGTTTGGTTTATGGTTAGTGTTAGGTTTAGAGTTAGTGTTAGGATTAGTGTTAGGTTTAGTTTTAGGGATAGGTTTAGGGTTAGGATTAGTGATAATCTTAAAGTTAGGGATACGTTTAGGGTTAGGTTTAGTGATAGGGATAGGGTTATTGTTAGGGTTATTGGTACGGCTAGGGTTAGGGTTAGGTTAAGTTTTAGTGAAGGTGTTAAGGTTTAGGTTAGGTTAGTGTTAGGGTTAGCATTAGAGTTAGTGTTTCAGTTAGGCTTAGGTTGAGTGTTAGGGTTAGTATTAGGTTTACATTAGTGTTAGGCTTAGGAATAGGTTTATGGTTAGTGTTAGGTTTAGGGTAAGGATTAGGGTTCGTGTTAGTGGTACGGTTAGTGTTAGTGTTAGCATTAGTGTTAGGGATATGTTTGGGGTTAGTGTTAGGTTTAGATTTATGTTTAGGTTTAGGGTTATTGTTAGTTAAGTTTAATCTTAAGTTTAATATTGGAATTAGGGTTAGTGTTATGTTTAGTGTTGTTTCAAGTTTAGGGTTGGTGATAGCATGATTGTTAGGGTTAGTATTAGTATTTGGATTGGGTTTAGGTTGAGGGTTAGGGTTAGGTTTAAGGGTTAGGATTAGTGTTAATGTTAGTGATAGGTTTAGGGTTAGAGTTAGTGTTAGGTTTAACGTTAGGGTTAGGATTAAGGTTAGTTTTTGGGTTAAGATTACAATTAAGTTTTGTATAAGGGTGAGGGTTAATTTTAGGTTTAGGTTAGGGTTGGTGCTTGTGTTAGTATTAGGGTAATGGTTAGGGTTAATGTTAGGGTTGGTGTTAGATTTATGGTTAGAATTTGGCTTAGGTTTAGGGTTGTTGTTAAGGTTTGGTTTAGGTTTTTTGTTAAGGGTATGTTTACGTTTAGGTTAGGGTGAGTGTTAGTGTTAGTGTTAGGGATAGTGTTGAGGTTAGAATGAGTTTTAGGTTTAGGCTTAGTTTTAGGTTAGAATTAAGTTTATATTTAGTGTTACAGTTAGTGTTAGGGTTAGGTTTAAGATTGGTGAAAAGGTTAGTGTTATGGTTAGTTTTAGTGTTAGGGTAATGGTTAGGGTTACTTTTAGGTTTCTGGTTAGGCTTACTTTTAGTTTTAGAGTTAGTGTTAGTGTTAGGTTTAGGGTTAGGGTTAGTGTTAGGGTTAGGAATAGGGTTTATTTTAGGGTTAGGGTTAGGTTTAGGGTTTTGGTTAAGTTAGGTTAGTTTAGTGCTAGGATTAGGGTTTGGGTTACTGTTAAGTTTAGGGTTTATGTTAGTGTTTCATTTAGGGTTAGGTTTAGGTTTAATGTTAGTGTTAGTGTTTGTATTAGGTTTAGGTTTAGGGTTAGACTTAGTGACAGGGTTAGTGTTAAGGTTAGGATTATTCTTAGTGTTAGGGTTATGATTAGTTTTAGGGTTGGGGTTAGTCTTAGGTTTAGGATTATTTTAGGTTTAGGGTCAGCATTAGGTTAGTGATTGAATTAGGGTTAGGTTTCCAGTTAGGATTCCTCTTAGGGTTACGTTTAGGGTTAGTGTTAGGGTTAGGGTTAGGATTAGGTTTACGTTTAGTGTTATTGAAATTAGGATTAGTGTTAGGATCCATATTAGGGTTCGGTTTAGTGTTTGTGTTACTGTTAGTGTAAGAGTTATTTTTAGGTTTATGTATAATGTTACGTTTAGGGTTAGGTTTAGGGTTATTATTATGGTTGTGGTTACATTTAGTGTTACAGTTAGAGTTAGGGTTAGGGTTAGTGTTAGGGTTAGTGTTAGGATTTGGTAAAGGTTAGGGTAAGGGTTGGGTTAGGTTTAGGGTTATTGTTTGGGTTAGGGTTTAGGTTATGATTAGTTTTAGGGTTAGGGTTAAAGTTAGGTTTAGGATTAGGGTTACAGTTAGTGTTAGTGTTAGAGTTAAAGTTATGGTAAGGTTTAGAATTAGTGTTTTTGTTAGGGTTAGGATTAGGGTTAGGGTTAGTTTTAGGGTTACTCTTTGAGTTAGGGTTAGATTTAGGGTTAACGTTAGGATTAGGGATAGTGCTCAGCTTAGTGTTAGTGTTAGGGTAAAGTTGAGGGTTAGGGTTAGGTTTAGTTTTAAGGTTAGGTTTAGTGTTAGTGTTTGGGTTAGTTTTAAGGTGAGGGTTAGTGTTAGGTTTAGGTTAGTGTTAGTGTTTGTGTTAGGGTAAGGGTTAGTATTAGGGTTAGTATTACAGTTAGGATTAGAATTATGTTTAGTGTTAGGGTAAGTGTTATGGTTAGGGTTGGGGTTAGTGTTAATAGTGTTATGGTTAAAATTATAATAAGGGATAAGTTTAGCATTATTATTAGGTTTAGGGATAGTGTTAGGGTTAAGTTTACGATTAGTTTTAGGGTTAGATTTAATTTTAGTGTTAGGGTTAGGGATAGGTTTAGGGTTAGGGTTAGATTTAGTGTTTAAGTTAAAGTTAGGTTTAGGATTATGGAAAGAGTTAGGGTTAGGGATAGATTTAGGGTTTGTGTTAGGCTGAGGTTAAGGTTAATATTATGGTTAAGGATAGTGTTATTTTCAGGTTAGTGTTAGGCTTATGTTTAGGAATATTGTTAGATAGGAGTTAGTTTTAGAGTTAGTGTTAAGTTTACATTTAGTTTAAGGTTAGGGTTAGTGTTACTTTAAGTTTAGGTTAGGGTTAGTTTTAGCATTAGGGTTAGGGTTAGGGTTAGTGATAGGTTTAGGGTTATGTTTAAGATTAGTTTTAGTGATAGGGTTAGGGTTTGGGTAAGGGTCAGTGTTTGGGTTAGGGTTAGGAATAGGGTTTGTGTTATGGTTAGTGTTAGGGTTAGGGTTAGGTTTTGTGTTAGGTTTGGGATAGGATTAGGTTAAAATTTAATTTAGGTTTAGGGTTGGAGTTAGTGTCAGCATTAGGTTTAGAGTTAGTGTTAGCAATAGGGTTATGGTTAGTGTTAGGGTTAGTGTAAATAATAGCTTTAGGTTTAGTGTTAGAGTTAGGGTTAGGTTTAGCGTTACGGTTAGGATTAAGGTTTTGGTTTAGGTTAAGTGAAAGTGTTAGCATTAGGTTTAGTGTTAGTGTTAGTGTTAGGGTTAGGGTTGGGATTAAGTTTAGTGTTAAGGTTAAGTTTAGGTTTAGGGTTAGTTAGGGTTTGGGGTAGGGTTAGTTTTAGTGTTACAGTTAGTGTTAAGTTTTCTGTTAGGGTCAGGTTTAGGGTTAGGATTTCAGTTCAGATTAGGGTTAGTTTAGTGATAGAGTTAGGATTTGAGTTAGTGTTCTGTTATGGTTAGGCTTAGTGTTTAATTTAGGGTTAGGGTTAGGGTTAGCATTAGTATTATTGTTAGTGTTAGGTTTAGGGTTAGGGTTAGGCTTAGGGTTAGTTATAGAGTATTGGTTAGGATTAGAGTTAGAGTGAGGGTTAGAGTTAAGGGTAGGTAAGAGTTAGAATATTTTAAGTTAAGGGTTATGGTTGTGGTTAAGGTTTGTGTTAGGTTTAGGTTTAGAGTTATGGTTAGGGTTAGGTGTAGTTTTAGTGTTAGAGTTAGGTTTATGTTTATGGTTAGTGTTAGGTTGAGGGTAAGGATTTGAGTTTGAGACAGGGTTAGTGTTAGGTTTAGTATTATTGTTAGAGTTAGGTTTATTTTTAGATTTAGGTTTATTATTAGTCTTAGGATTAGGGTTAGTATAGGTTTAAGGTTAGGGTTAGGTAAGTGTTGGGCTTAGGGTTAGGGTTCTGATTGAGTTTCGTTTTAGGGTTATGGTTAGGGTTAGTGTTAGACTTAGGGTTAGGATTAGGTTTAGTGTTAGTGTTAGGGTTAGTGTTAGGTTTAGGATTAGTGTTAGTAATAGGGTTAGTGTTAAGATTATTTTTAGGATTAGGGTCAGAATTCCTGCTAGTGTTAATTTTAGGGATACGAATAAGTTTAGATTTATTGTTAGGGTTAGTGTTAGTGTTAGAATTTCAGTTACTGTTAGGTATAGTGTTAGGTTTAGGGTAAGGTTTATTGTTAATGGTAGAGTTAGGGTTGTGGTTAGTGTTAGAATTAGGGTTATGGTTACGGTGGGTTAGGGTTAAGGTGGGTTAGTGTTAGGGTTAGTTTTAGCTTTAATTTTATGGTTAGTGTTAGGATTAGGGTTAGAATTTGGTAATGTTATAATTAGGGTTGTGTTAGGTTTAGTGTTATGGTTTGTGTTAGGGTTTGCATTAGGCTTAGACTTAGTGTTATGGTTACACTTAGGTGTACGTTTAGGATTAGGGTTAGGGTTTGGGTTACGATTATGGTTAACATAAGGTTTAGTGGTAGTGTTAGTGTTAGGGTTAGTTCTAGGGTTAGGTTATATTGAGGGTTAGGATTAGGATCACGTTTAGGGTTAAGTTTAGATTAGGGTTAGTGTTAGTGTTAGTGATAGGGTTAGGTTTAGATTTAGTGTTAGGGTTAGAATTAGGGTTAGGGTTAGAGTAAGTTTTAGATTTAATGTAATAGTAAGGGTTAGTGTTAGTGTTAGCTTTAGGGTTAGTGATAGGGTTAGGATTAGATCTTGGGTTAAGGATATCATTAAGGAAAGTTTTAGGGTTAGCATTAGGTTTAGGTTTAAGGTTCAGTTTATTGTTAAAGTTTGGGATAGGTTTAGGGTTATGGTTAAGTTTAGGTTAGGGTAAGTTTTAGGATTAGTGTTAGAGTATTTTTAGGGTAGCATTAGTATTAGGGATAGGGTTATAGTTTTGATTAGTGTTAGGTTTAGGTTTGGGGTTAGTGTTAGTGTTAGGGTTATAGTTAGTGTTGTTGTTAGCGTTGGGTTTACAGTTAGAGTTATGGTAAGGGTTAGGTTTAAGGTTAATGTTAGGGTAAGAAATAGGGTTAGGGTTATTGTTAGAATTAGGGTTCATGTTAGGGTTAGGGTTAAGGTGAGTGTTAGGGTTAGGTTTATGGTTAAGTTCAGTTTTAGTGCTTGGGTTAAAAAATAATGTTAGGGTTATGGATAGTGTTAGGGTTAGTTTTAGGGTTAGAGTTTGGGTTAGGTTTAAGAATATGATTATTTTTAAAATAAGGGTTAGGATTAGGATTGGGGTTAAGTTTATGTTTATTTTTAAGTTTAGGGTTGGTGTTAATGTTAGGGTTAGGGTTATTGTTTGTGTTCGGGTTAGGGTTAGTGATAGGTTTAGGGTTATGTTTAGGGTTAGTGTTAATGATAGGGTTATTGTTGTGGTTAGGTTAAGTGTTAGGTTAGGGTTAGGATTAGTTTTAGGTTTAGTGTTAATTTTAGGTATATGGTTAAGGTTATTGTTAGGGTTAGTGTTAGCCTTAGGGTTGGGATTAGTGTTTGGATTAGGGTCAGTGTTAGACTTAATTTTTTTTATTATGTTTAGAGTTGTGTTAGGGTTAGGTTTAGGGTTATTGTTAGATTTAGTGTTATGTTTAGTGTTAGGGTTAGTGTTATGGTTTGTGTTTGGGTGAAGTGAGGGTTAGGGTTAGGTTTACATTTATGGTTAGGATTCATGTTAGGTTTATGATTATGGTTAGGTTTGGGTTAAAGTTAGGGTTTAACGTTTGTGTTAGGGATAAATTTAGGGTTAGGTTTTGATTTAGGGTTATTGTTAGTGTTATGTTTAGATTTAGGTTTAAGGTTAGTTTTAGAGTTACCGTTAGGTTTAGAGTTAGGGTATGGTTTAGGTTTTGGGTTAGGGTTAGGTTAGATTTAGGGTATGATTAGCATTAGGGTTTGGGTTAGGGTTAGGGTTAGTGTTAGGTTTTGTGTTAGGTTGAAAGGATAAAAGATATTGAAGTTAAAATGTAAAGGACCAGATATTGTAAAGTTTCCAAGCTGCACTCAGAGCCTGAAATTCCTGTGGCAGTTAAGACAATTCCTGGAACTGCCTGTTCCAGGAATTGTGTCGAAATCTTCCCCTGACCACCTAGTTACTAAATCACCCCTTCCCAGAGGCCATGCAGCTCAGCACGTACACGTCTCAGGGCTTCAATCAATCAGTTTAAATGTATGCCTATTTTAGTGCTGACCAATCAAACCCACCCAACCTGTACCCGCCAATGAATGTGCTAATCATGTTTTAGAGTTGTTATTTGATTTTCCCAGGGTATATGATGATTTGCTAAAGGAGGATATGAAGTATGTAAAGCCCCTGACCTCTCTAAAGAATGTATATAAACTCTGCTCAAGTGATTCTTGGGGCTCTTTGTTCTCTGCTCTTCTGAAGTGAGCTCTGAGCCCCAGCATGCTGGACCCCCAGTAAACAATTTGCTGTTGCATGAGACAGTCTCTTGGTGGTCTTTTCCTCCGACGCTCGCCCAACATTTTCAAGGTTAGTGTTACTGTTAGGGTTAGGGTTATGTTTAGGGTTTGTGTTAGGGTTAGAGTAAGGGTTAGTGTTTGTATTAGTGTTAGGGATAGGTTCAGGGTTGTGGTTAGGATTAGGGTTAGATTTAGTGTTAGGGTTAGCGTTAGGGTTAGTGTTAGTGTTAGGGTTATAGTTAGTGTTCATTTTAGGGTTTGGGTTACTGTTAATGTTAGGGTTAGGGTTATGATTAGGGTTAGGGATAGCATTATGGTTAGGTTTAGAATATATGGTAGGTTTAGGGTTAGGTTTAGGATTATGATTAAAGTTAGGATTAGCATTAGGTTTTGTTTAGGGTTAGGGTTGGTTTTAGGTTTAGGTGTAGGATTAGGTTTAGTGTTAGGGTATTGTTAGGTTAGAGTTAGTTTTAGGGTTAGCATTATACTTAAGTTTAGGTTTAGTGTTAGGGTTAGGTTAGGTTTAGGGTTAGTGTTGAGTTTAGGGTTAGGGTTAGGGTTATTTTTAGGGTTAGGGTTATGATTAGGTTTAGGTTTAGTGTTAGGGTTAGTGTTAGGTTTAGGGTTAGGGTTAGTGAATTTGTTAGAGTTATGGTTAGGGTTAGTATTAGGGTTAAGTTTAGTGTTTGTGTTAGAGTTATGTTTAGGGTTAGATTTAGTATTAGGGTTAGTGTTAATATTATGGTTCCAGTTAGGGTTAGTGTTAGGTTTTATTTAGGGTTAGGGCTAATGTAATGCTTGGGTTATGGTTAGAGTTACTCTTGGGGTTAGCATTAGAATTAGGTTTAGGATTAGTGTTGGGGTTAGCATTAGGTTTATGGTAAGAAATAGGGTTATGGTTAGTGTTATGTTTAGGGTTAGGCTTAGGGTTTGTGATAGGGTTATGATTTTGTTAGATTAGTGTTAGTGTTAGGATTAGGGTTAGTTTTAGTATTAGGTTATATTTAAGGTTAGGATTAGGATACGATTTAGGGTTAAGGTTCAGTTTAGGATTAGAGTTAAATTTGTATAGGAGTTAGTGTTATGGTGAGGTTTAGGGTTAAGGGTTAGGGTTAGTGTTAGGGTTAGGTTTAGGGTTCATATTATGTTAGGGTTATCCTGACTGTTAGGTTAAGGGTTAGGTTTAGGTTTAGTGTTAGTGTTTGGTTTAGGGTGTTAGGGTTAAGGAGAGTGTTCGAGTTAGGGATATGTTTAGAGTGAAAGTTAGGGACAGTGTTAGGTTTAGTGTTATGGTTAGGTTTAGTGTTAGGTTCAGTGTTAGGGTTAGTGTTATGGTTAGGGTTAGGGTTACGTTTAGGTTTAGTATTAGTGTTAGGCTAAAGTTTAGGGGTAGGTTTACTCTTAGGTTTAGTGTTGGGTTTAGAGTTAGGGTTAGTTTAGAGTTAGGGTTTGATTTAAGTTTAGTGCTAGTCTTAAGGTTAGGGTTAGAGTTTGTGGTAAGTTTAGGGTAAGTCTTAGGTATACATATATGATTAGGGTTAGATTTAGGGTTAGTGTTCGGGTTAGATTTAGTGTTATGGTTATGATTAGGTTTAGGGTTAGGCTTAGTGTTATTGTTAAGTTTAGGTTTAATGTTAGGGTTAGGGTTAGAATTAATAATAGGGTTATGGTTGAGGTTACGTTTAGTGTTCGGTTTAGGGTTAGGATTAGTGTAAGGTTTAGTGTTAGTGTTAGTGTTAGGGTTAGCGTTAGGTTTAGAATTAGGGTTCATGTTAGAGTTAGGGTAAGGGTTATGGTTAGTGTTAGGGTAGAGTTAGTCTTTGGTTTAGGCTTAGGGTTAGGGTTAAGGTTAGTGTGAGAGTAAGGTTTAGAGTTAGGGTTAGTGTTAAATTTAGGTTTACTGTTAGGTTTAGTGTTAATTTTAATGATAGGTTTAGTGTTAGGGTTAGTATTAATTTTAGGGATAGGGTTAGTGTTAGGGTTAAAGTTAGGGTTAGTTTTAGGGTGAGGGATAGATTTTGTGTTAGAGTTAGGGTTAGGGTTAGGTTTTGTGTTAGGTTAGCTTTAGGTTTACAATTAAAATTGTGGTTATGGTTAAGGTTAGGGTTAGTTTTAATGTTAAGGTTAGGGTTAGTTTTTGTGTTAGGGTTTGGGTTAGTGTTAATATTAGGTTTAGGGTTAGGGTTAAGGTTAGGGTTCCGTTTAGTTTTATGGTTTATGTTAGGTTTTGTGATAGTGTTGTGGTTAGGGTTAGGGTTGGGATTAGTCTTAGGGTTAGTTTTATGTTTGGGGTTAGGGTTAAAGTTAGTGTTAGTGTTAGCATTAGGGTTATTTTTAGGCTTAGTTTTAGGGTTACCGTTAAGGTTAGGTTTAGTGTTAGGTTTAGTGTTAAAGGAAGGCTTCAGGTTTGCATTAGTTTTAGAGTTAGAGTTAGGTTTAGGGCTGCAAATAGCATTTGGTTAGGCTTAGGGATACGCTTGGTGTTTGTGTTATTTTTTAGGTTTTATGTTAGGGTTAAGGTTAGGTTTAGGGTTAGGTTAGGTTTGCGTGTAGGGTTATGGTTTGGTTTAGTGTAGGATTAGGGTTATGGTTTGGGTTAGTGTTAGTGTTAGTGTGTGTTTTCAGGTTAGTGTTAGAGTTATTGATAGGGTTAGGGTATGGTTTGGGATAGAGTAGAGTTAGGTTAGGGTTTATATTAAGGTTAGGTTTAGGGTTATTGTTAGGTTTTGGATGAGGGTTATTGTTATGTTTAGGTTTATGGTTAAGGATAGGGTTAGTGTTAGTGTTAACATTAAAGTTAGGTATAGGCTTAGTGTTAAGGTTACCATTAGGGTTAGTGTTATTGTTAGTTTTAGGTTTTGTGTTATGCTTTGGTTTAATGTTAAGGTTAGGTTTGGTTTTAGCATTAGTGTTAGTGTTAGGGTTAGGGTTAGGTTTAATGTTTGGGTTAGGGTAAGGTTTAGCATTATGGTAAGATTTATGTTAGGTTTAGTGTTAGGTTTAATGTTAGGGTTAGGCTTAATGTTAGGGTAAGTGTTAGGGTTAGGGTTATGTTAACAGTCAGGGTTATGGTAAGGGTTAGGATTAGTTTAAGAGTTAGGTTAAAGTTTAGGGTTAAGGTTTCTTTTAGGGTTAAGCTTACAGTTAGGTTTAGGGTTACAAATAGGATTAGGGTTACAGTTAGGTTTACTTTTATGGGTAAGATAAGTGTTAGGGTTACGGTTAGGGTTGCTGTTAGTTTTTGGTTTAAGTTTAGGGTTAGGTTTATGGTCTATGTTAGAGTTATTGTTAATGTTAGGGTTAGGGTTAGTGTTAGGTCTAGAGTTACATTTACAGTTAGGATCAATGATAGGATTAGGTTCGGAGTTAGGGTTGGTGTTAGGGTTAGGGTTAGGGTTAGTTTTATGGTTACTGTTAGGGTTAGGGTTAGATTTAGGGTTACTGTTAGGGTTAGGGTTAGATTTAGGGTTAGTTTGTGGTTAGGGTTAGGGTTAGGTTAAGTTTAGAATTATGGTTTGTGTTAGGTTTTTTCATGATTAGGATTAGTTTTAGGGTTAGGGTTAGGTTTAATGTTATGGTTATGATTAGGGTTTGTGTTAGCATTGGGATTATGGTTAAAATTAGCATTAGGGTTAAGGTTCGGGTTAGGATTAGTGTTACGTTTAAGATTACAGTAAAGTTTGTGTTAGAGTTTGGGTTAGGGTTAGGGTGAGTTTTAGGGTTTGGTTAGGGTTACGGTTAGTGTTAGGGTTAGCATAAGTGTTAGGTTCAGGTCAATGTTAGGGTTAGCCTAGGGTTTGGGCAAGGGTTAGTGTTAAAGTTTGTATTAGGGTTATGGTTAGGGTTAAGGTCAGTGTTAGGGTTATGATTATGGTTACGGTTAGGGTTAGTGTTAGGGTTCGGTTTAGGGTTATAGTAAGTGTTAGGTTAAGGTTACAGGTAGGATATGTTTATGATTTGAGTTAGTTTAGTGCTAGGGTTAGTGTTAGGGTTAGTGTTAGTGTTTTGGTAAGGTTTCAATTAGGGTCAGTTTTGGGGTTGAACTAATGGTTATGTTTAGTTTTGTATTAGGTTTAGGATTAGGGTTAGGAATAGTGTTAGGGTTAGGGTTAGTGTCAGAGTTATTGTTAGGGTTAGAGTTTGTGTTAGTTTTAGGTTTGGGTTTAGGGTTATAGTTAGTTTTAACAATTCTGTTAGCTTTAGGTATAGGTTTAGGGATAGTGTTAGGGTTAGGGTTAGTGTTATGTTTACATTTAGGCTCAGGGATAGTGTTAGTATTAGTGTTAGGTTTATGGTTAACTGTAGGGATAGCATTCGGGTTAGGTTTACCATTAGTTTTAATGTTTGGATTAGGGTTAGTATCAGGGTTAGGGTTATGGTAAGTGTCAGGTTTAGTGTTAGGTTTAGGTCTTGAGTTAGCATTAGGCTTAAGGTTACAGTTAATTTAATGATATTTTTAGGTTTAGGTTAAGGTTAGTTTTATGGTAATGGATAGGTTTGGTTTAGGGTTAGTGGTAGGGTCATGCTGAGGATTAGCATTTGGGTTAGGGTTACAGTTAGGGTAATGGATAGGGTTAGATGTAGGGTAAGAGCTAGGGTTATGGTTAGAGTCAGAATAGGATAGGGTTAGGTTTAGGTTTAGTGTAATGAATAAATTTAGGGTTAGATATAGGGTAAGGGTTAGGGCCAGGTTTTGGTTTCAAGTTAGGGTCAAAGCTATGGTTGGTTCTTAGATTAGGGCTAGGTTTTGGGTTATGTTAGGGCTCTTCTTAGAAATACAGCTACTGTAAGAACTAAGGTTCCAATTAGGGCTAGTTTTATGGTTACATTTAAGACTGAGTCTAGTTTAAGGATTCTGATTAGGTTTAGGGTAATGTTTTTAACTGGGGTGAGTGTTAGGGTCAGAGTCAGAATCACAATTCATTTTATGGTTAGGGATAGGACTCAAAATAGGGGTAGGCTTAGGGCTAGATATACAGTTAGGATTTGGTTTAGGTTAAGGGTTAGGGTTAGTCCTGTGGCTTGGATTTGTTTTAGGACTAAAGCTAAAGTTAAGGATAGTTTTATGACTCTTGGATAAAATTGTTTTTACATTCTTCAGCTTAAGCCTACTGTCACAAGAACAAACCAGAGATTGCTCACAGAGAATTGATGGAGTGTGAAGTTTCAAGCAGCTAACACCAATTCTGCTTGATTTCCAGCTCCATTTCCATTTACCTGTATAGGACAAAATGAACAGAAACTTTAGAATATAAACTGTTCATTACAGTGAACCACTGAACCTAGGAGGCCAAAATAGGTGGGGTATTGGAAAGATAGGAGAAAAATGAATTCTGTCCAGTATCAAAGAAATTTGAACAAAACTAACTCTAATCCTAATACTAGCTCTAACACTAGCCCTAACACTATTCTTAACACAAACCCTAACCTGTTTGAAAACCTGTTGTTCCAGAAGTCCCAAATATGGGAAGCCTAGGAGGCTAAGCTATCAGATGAACCCAATGCAGTATCAAAGAAATATGACCAAATAATTGAGGTGGTATTTCAGTTCATGCATATTTCTCTGTTTTCTGCTAAAGGGCTCTCAGATAAAGTTGTTTTGTGATCTTCATCTTAGGAGTACTTTCACAAGGAACAAACCAAAGAGGTCCCACAGAGAACTGATTCAGTGTTTGAAGTTTCAAGCAGCTAGCACCAACACAATTTGATTTCAACCTCCATTTTCATTTACCTATATAGGTCAATATGAAGTGAAACCTTAAAATACAGAGTGTCCCTGTTAGCAAACCATTGAAATGAGAAGGCCCAAACCTGAGGAGTATATTAAGGCAAGGTAAAAGAAAATTTGTAAAAAAAAAAATTGTAAAAAGAAATTTGTGCAAAATTTACTTTCACCCTAACACTACATCTAATCCTACCCCTAAACCCAAACCTAACACTAACACTAACCTGATTAGAGAACCATTGAACCTAGAATTCCCACAATTGGAGAGCTTTTTGGGGAAAGCTGAATAATAAATCCTACACAGTATCAAACAAATCTGACAAAATATTTATGGGAGGAATTTCAGTGCATTCATATCCCCTGCTTTCTCCTAAGGGCTCTCAGATAAAGTTGTTTTTGCATGCTTAAGTTTAGGCCTACACTCACAAGGAACATACCAGAGTGTCCCCACGAATAATTGAGGGTGTGTATGCAGTTTCAAGAAGCTAGCATAAACCCTGTTTGATTTCCAGGTCTATTTACGTTTACTTATATAGGACAAAATGAAGTAAAATGAAAATATTAACTGTTCTGGATACCAAAACTTTGAACCAAAATTCCTAAACCTGGGAAACAGAGTAAAGTTAGTTAAAGATGAATCCTGGATTGTTTCAAAGATATTGAAAAAAGTAACTCTAACCCTAACACTACCTCTAACCTGAGCCTTAATCCTAAACATAAACATTAACATAGTCCTGTCCCTATTCCTAAATTTAACTCTAATTTTAACTGTAACCATTGCCCAAATCATAGCTCTAACTCTATCCATTACCATAACTCTAACTCTAACCCTAATGCTAAATGTAGCCCTAACCCTAACATTTACCCTAGACCTGCTCTAACCCTATCCCTTGCCCTAGCCCTAAATATAGCTCCAACCATAACACTTACCAGAAACAACCCTAACCCTAGGCCTAACCCTAACCCTAAACCTAACCCTGACACTATCCCTATTCCTAACCATAAACATAGCCCTAACCCTAGCTGTAATCCTATCTTTTACCCTAAACTTATGCCTAACCCAAATGCTAACAATAGGACTAAACCAAACTCTATAGCTATCCCTAAGGCTATTCAAAACTCTAAACCTAACCTGAAGCCTAACCCTAATCATATCCATTACTCTAAACCTAACACTAATTTGAGCCTTAACCCTAAACATTAACCAAAACCAATCTCTAATCCAGACCCTGACTGTAATAATACACCTAGCTTTAAACCTGACCTTTACCCTAAACCTAACCCTTACAGTAGACCTATTCAAAACCAAACTCTACAACTATCCTTAATGCTAATGATAGACCTGACATTATCCCTAGACTTAATCCTAGCACTACACCTAACACAAACCCTCATTCGAGCCATAAATCTAGACTTAATAGTAAACCTCAACCTAGCCCTAACCCAAGAACTAATCCTAACCATAACCCTACCCCTAACCTTAACTCTAACTGTATCCATTACCCTAAACATAACCCTTATCCTAATGCTAACCCTAAGACTAACCCTAACCCTATCACTATCCCAAAAACTATCAATTACCCTAAATCTGACCTGTACCCTAAATCTAACCCTATCTTTACCGTAGCCCTAACCCTAACTCTAATTTGAGCCATAACCGTAAACTCAAACTAAATCAAGTCTTAATACTGGCCCTGGTTCTAATAATTACCCTAGCTCTAAACCTGAGTTTTACCCTATACCTAACCCTTACAATAGACCTAGCCATAAACCTTCCCTTAAAACTATCCCTAATTTTAACCCTGGACCTGACATTAGCCCTAGCCATAATTCTAGCACTAACCCTAACACAAACCCTAGCCCTTATTCTAGCCCTAAACATAGCCTTAATTACAATCCTAACCCAAACTCTAGGCCTAACACTGACACTAACCCTAGCCTTAATATTATCCCTAATTTATCCCTATCCCTAACACTAGTCCTAAGACTATCTCTAACTCTTACATTAGACCTTTCACTAGTTATAACCCTATACCTTACTGTAAACCTAACCCTAGACTTAACCCTTGCCTTACCCTTTGCCCTAGCACTAACCTTAGACAAAACTTAACTCTAAATTGAGGCCTAAACTGAAGACTAAGCCAAACCCTAACACTAGCCCAAATAAAAACACTAATCTTAAAACTAGCTCTAACTCTAGCCCTAGCCCTAAAACAAAATCTAGCTGTAGCTATAACCCTAACCCTTAACCTAAAACCAAACCCTAAACTTAAACCTAGCCCTAATATAAGTTGTAAGCCAAACCCTTAAACTAACCATGAACCTGACACTGACCCTAACACTACTAGCTCTAAATATCATCTTAACCCAAATCCTAATTGTAACACTAACCCTAGGCCTAAAACCCTTAAATGAGCATTAAACATCACCCTTGTACTTACATTAGCCCTAACCCTAACCCTATCCCTAACTTAACCCCAAACCTAGCCCTAATAGTAGCTTTAAACCTAGCCCTATTTGTAACCAGGAACCTAGCCCTAAACTGATCTTTAACTCTATCCATTACAATAACCAAATCCATAACCCTAATGTTAAGCCTAGGCATGAACCCTAATCTTAAACCAATCTATTACCATGAACTTAACCCGAACCTAAACCTAACCCTATCATTACCCTAACCTTAACACTAACATTAATTCAATCCCTAACTTTAAACATTAACCAATCCCAAACCCTAACCCTGAATTTTACCATAATAATACCCCTCGCTCTAAACTTGAACATAACCCTACACCTAACCCTTATCCTGGACGTAGCCAAAATCCTAACAATAAATCTATTTTTAACCATAATTCTGACCTGAAATTAGCCCTAGCCCTAATCGTAGTCCTAAACCTGAAACAAATCCAAGCTATCAACCTAGCCCTACACCTGGTTTTAATCATAACCCTAAGCCTAACCGTACACCTAACCCAAATTTTAACCCTCAGCCTTCCTCTATACCTAGCTATAATGTCATCTCTTACCCTAAACTTAAACCTAAGCCTAACCCTAACTCTAGGCTTAAGGCAAACAATAAACCTAGCCCTAATTGTAGCACTAATTTAGCCCTATCTACAACCCTAACACCAACCCTAGCCCTAAGACTCACTTTAATTCTTGGCTTATACCTATATTTAGCTCTAACTTTATCCCTTACCATAACCACATCCCTAGCCCTAACCCTGGCCATATCCTTAGTCCCAGCCCTAACCCTAGACCTAACCCTAACTACAAATCTAACCCTAACCTTAAGCCTAAGCTTAACACTTAAACTATCCCTAAACCGAACCCTAGGACTAAACCAAAAACAATCAATAGCCCTAACCCTAAACATAAACTTAAAACAAACCCTAACACTAAACCTAGACCTATTCCTAGCCCTAATTCGAGTTCTAACAATAATTTAAAAACTAATGCTAACCCTGACTCATATACTAACACTCAACATAGCTTCAAACACTGCCCTCATATTAAATCAAATGCTAAGAATAACCCTACCAATAATTCGAGTCCTATCCCTAACCCTAAAATGAACCCTGACCTGACTCTTATCCTAACAAAAACCCTAGCTATAAATATCACCCTAAACTTAAACCTAACCCTAACACTAAACCTAATCATAACACTAAAACTAACCTAATGTTAACCCTAGTTCTTACATTAGCCATGGCCCTAATCCTATCCCTAACCCTAACACAAACCCTAGCCTTAATCCGAGCCCTAAACCTAGATTTAACCCTAACTCTACCCCTAACCATAGCCCTAAACCTACCTCTAAACCAATCACTTACCCTAAGCAAACCTCTAAAACTAAGAGTAACCCTAGGCCTATCCCAAATCCTTAGGCTAAACAAAGCCCTAACTCTATTAATAGTCCTAACCCAGCTCTCATTCTAGCTCTAACCCTAACACAAATTCCAACCCCTACCTTTACCATTATACTGAACCTACCACTAATCCTAGGTCTAACTCTAATCCTAACTCTAACCCAAAACCTACGGTAATCCTATTCTTAGACCTAAACCTGAAGCTAAATCCCAGGCTAACCCTAACCATAGCTCAGAACCTAACCCTTACACTAAACATAACCCTAAAACTTACCTGACTTCTAACCCTCTACCTAACCCTAACTCAAAACCTAATCCTAACCATAACCCTAGCCATAACCTTAAATCTAACTGTATCCATTATCCTAAACATTACCCTTTATGCTAATGTAACCCTAGGCCTAACTCTAACTCTATCACTATCCCCCAAACTCTGAATTACCCTAAACATAGCCTGAACCCTAAACCTAACCTTATCATTACCCTAATGCTAACCCTAATGCTAATTCTAGTTCTAACCCTAAACTCAACCCTAAACCAAAGCCCAACACTGACCCTGACATTAATAATTCCCCTAGCTGTAAAACTGACTATTACCATATACCTAAGCCTTACAGTAGACTTAGGCATAAACCTAACCCTAAAAATATCCCTAACCATAACCTTAGATCCTACTTTAGCCCTAGCCATAATCTAGCCCTAACCCTAGCACAAACCCTAGCCTTGTTGTAGCCCTAAATATAGCCTTAATTATAACCCTAACCCTAATCCTAGACCTAATCCTAACAGTAACCCTAACCCTAATCTTAGCCCTAATTTAGCCCTTTTCCTAACCCTAACCCAAACACTAGCCTAAAGACTAACTACAACACTTACCCTAGCCCTAACTCTAGTTTTAAGTATATAATTTATTGGAAGCCTAATCCTAGCCTGAACCATAGGTCTAACACTAGCCCTATTCATATCCCTGGCCATAACCCTAGATATAACTCTAAATCTAAATTTAACCCTAGCAATAAGCCCAAGTGTAAACCTAACCCTATCCCTTACCCTAGCCTTAGCTCTAAAATAAAACCAAGCCATAGGCCTACCTTAATCCTTATATAAACCAAGCACTAATCATACACCTAGCCAAACAATAGCAATAATTGGAATCTTAAGCCGAATCCTAAACTAACCCTCACCGTGACTCTGACCTTAGCACTAACCCAAGGTCTAAACATCAATTAAACCCTAAACCTAAACTTAACACTAGACCTAGACCTATCCCCTAACATTAATATTAGCCCTAATCATAACCCTAGTACTTACATTAGCCATAAACCTAAACCTAGCCCTAACTTAACCCAAATTCTAGCCCTATTTCGAACCTTAACCCTACCTTTAACCCTAAAACTAGCTGTAAGCTCAGCTCTAACCCTATCCATTACCCTAACCATAACCCTAACCATAATGCTAACACTAGGCCTAAACCTAACCCTATTCCTAATCTTCACCCTATCCATTATCCTAAATCTAACCTGAAACCTAAACCTAATTCATCATTACACTGATCCTAACCCTAATGCTATTTTGGGTCCTACTTTAAATCTTAACATATCCAAAAGACTAATCATGACCAAGACCCTAATAATACCCTTAGCTTTAAACCTGACCCTAACTCTAAACCTAATGCTTACAAAAGTCATAGCCATAAACCTAACCTTAAACTATCTTTAACTGTAAACCTAGACCTGAAATTAACCATAGCCATAATCCTAGCCCTAAACCTAGTCTTAATCTTAACCCGAACCATAACTTGAGCCCTAACCCTAATTCTAACCCTCACCCTAGCCCTAAACCTACCTATAACCCCATCCCTTAACATAAATAAAACCATAACCCTAAACCTAGCCCTAATTACCTACCTAACCCTAGGGCCAATACTAACACTAAGTCTAGGACTAATCCTAACCCTAATTTAATCATATCCTAATCCTAACCCTATCCCTATGACTAAATATAACTATTGTCCTGGCCCTAGCACTACTTTTATCCTTAGGCCTATCCTAAATCTAGATCTAAACCTAAATCTAAATGTAAATCTAAATTTAAGTGTAATCATAAGCCAAACAAAACCCTAACACTACCCCTAATCATTATGCTAATCCTAATATTTGCCCTAGCCCTGGCTCTAGCCATAAAACAAAACCAAGCCATATCCCTACCTTAACCAAACCCAAACCTTACATCTAGCCCTAAATCTAACTCTAAAAATTCCTCTGAACCTGACACTGACCCAACAGTAATCTTAGCTCTAATCATCATCCTAACTGAAATTAACCCTAACACTAGACCTAGCCTTAACTGTAACCATAAAACTAGCTTTAATTGTAACCCTAGTTTATACATTAGTCATTGTGATAACACTAGCCCTAACCCTAAAAAAAATTCTACCCCTAATTCTAGTCCTAACCCTAGCTTAAACCCTAATCTTAACCCTAACCTTAGCCCTAACAATAACAAAAATTCTACCCCTAATTCTAGTCCTAATCCTAGCTTAAACCCTAATCTTAACCCTAACACTATCCCTAACCCTAATCCTTACCCAAATCCTAGCTCTAACGCTACCCCTTACCCTAAGCCAAACCCTAACCCAAATTCTAACCCTAGTTCTAATCCTAATCCTTAACCTAACTTCAACTCTGACCATATTACTAGTCTTAACCCTAGCCCTGATTCTACCTCTAAACCTAACCCTGACCCTCATCTGACCTAAAAGTGACCCCAGGTCTAAACCTGACCCTAACCCTAAGCCAAAATGTAACACTAGACCTACCGATAACCCTATATTTATACCTAAGCCTAATACTAGAACTAGACCCAAAGCTAATCCTAAATATAACTATAACTCCAGCCCTATACTTAAACAAAATCCTAGCACTAGCACTAACAATAACCCTTAACCTAAACCAAACACTTACCCTACCCCTAGACATAAACCTAGTCCTAATTCTGGCTCTAACCCTAAACCTAACTGTATCCTGAACACTGACCCTGATCCTAACACTTAAACTAGCTTCAAACCTGACACTAACATAAAACCTAGACCTAACACTAGATCTAGCTATAACCCTAACCTAAAACTAGCCCTAAATATAACCCTAGCATTTACATTACCCATAGTCCTAACACTAGCCCTAAACCTAACACAAAACCTAGAGCTAATCCTAGGCCTAAATTTAGCTCTAAACATCAATCTAAGCTATCCCTAACCCTAACCCTAACTCTAATTCTAACCCTCTCCATAGACCTAACCCTAGCTCAAAGCCTAACCATTACACTAAACATAACCCTAGTCTTATCCTTAATCCTAATCCTTACCCTATCCCTAATCCTAACATTAATCTTAGCCAAAACATTAGCTCTAACCATATCCATTACCCTAAACCTAACTCTAATTAAAACGCTATCCCTAACACTAAACCTAACTCTAACCATAATCTTTAACTCAGAAGTGAACCAAAACCTAACCCTTGTACTAGCCTTAACCTTAGCTCAAACACTAACCCTTATCCTAACCTAATCATAAACTTAACCCTAAACTAACACTTACCCTAACCCTAACACTTACCCTAAACAAAACCCTAGCCTTATCCCTAAACCGAACCTTAATCCTAGACTTAATCCAAACAATAACCTAGCCCTAACCCTAGCTCTAAAACTATCCATTTCACTAAACACAAACCTAACCCTTATGATAACCCTAACCCAATCGCTGAATCCTAACCCCTCCATTACCTTAAAGCTTAATTAAAACCTAAAGTAAACACTTCCATTACCTTAACCCTAAACCTAACCCTAACGCTAATTCTAGGCCTGACCCCTTAATTTTAATGTAAACCGAACGTTAACCCTGACCCTGACCGTAATACAAATAATAGCTCTAAAGCTGACCTTTAACATAAACTTAACCCTTACACTAGACATATCCATAACCTAACCCTAAAACTATACTTAATTATAACCATAAACCTGATATTATCATTAGCTCTAACCTTATCAGAAAACCTATCCCTCATCCTAGCCCTAATCCTAGCCTTAATCCTAAACTGAACTATAACATTAGGCCTAATCCTAATTCTAAACTTCATCTTATCCCAAAACCTAGCTATAACACCACCCATTCCTCTAAAGTTAACCCTTACCCCAGTGCTAACCCTAACCCTGGCCCAAACCCTAGGCTTAAACCTAACACTAACCCTAGTCCTAATCCTAGCCCTAATTTAGCCCTAACCCGAACCCTCACCCAAAGCCTACTCCTAGGAAGAAATCTAATTTTCCCTAGAAGTATCTCTAGTTCTAAAAATATTCCTTACCATAACCCTAACCATAGCCCTAGCCCTAGCTCTAGCCCTAACCCTAGATCAACCATAACTCTAAATCTAACCCTAACCCTAAGCCTAAACTTCACTCTAACACTAGCCCTAACCCTGACACTAATCCAGAATCTAGTCTTAACCCTAGCCCTAGCCCTAAAACAAAATTGAGACATAGCCCTAACTATAACCCTTAACCTAAACCAAAACCTAACCCTACACCTAGCACTAACTTTAGCCCTAATTTGAGTCCTAAACCTAACACTAAAACTAACCCTGACCCTGAAACTGACCCTAAATATAACCCTTGTTCTAAACCTCACCCTATCCCTAAACCTAAAACTGGCACTAATTGTAATAGTAGTTCATACATTAGCCATAGCCTTAACACTAGCCCTAACCAAACACAAAACATAATCTTATTTTAGACTTAACCCTAGTTTTAATTCTAAACCTAATCCAAACTCTAACCCTAAACCTTACCTTAAACCTATCCAGAATCTTAACCATAACCCTAGACTTATCACTAGCTCTAACCCTATCCATTACCCTAACCATAACCATAAACCTAATGGTAACCCTAGGCCTAACCCTAACCTTATCACTAACCCTAACCTGAGTCATTAACCTAAACCTAACCCTATCATTAACCTAACCCTAGACCTAATGCTAATTTTAGCCCTAATCCTAAACTTAACCTAAGACAAACTCTAACTATGACCATTCCCGTACTAATATACCTAGCTCTAAACCTGACCTTACCCCTAAACCTAAACCTTATACTAGAGCTAGCCATAAACCTAACCTTAAAACTATTCCTAATGTAACCATAGACCTGATACTTGCCCTAGCTGTAATCCTATCTCTAACCTTAATACAAAGCATAATCCTAACCCGAACCCTAGCCATAGCTCTAATCCTATTCATAAACCTAGACCTAAACTTACCTCTAAGCTTATCAATTACCCTACACATTGCCCTAATTCTAATGCTAACCCTAGGCCTAAATCTAACCCTATGCCTAACTGTAACCCCATCCATTATGCTAAACCTAACCTGAACCCTAAATCTAACCTTAACATTACCCTAACCCAAACCCTAATGGTAATTTGAGCCTTAACCCTAAACCCTAACCTAAACAAAACCCTAAACATGACCCCAAATGTAATAATCCCTTAGCTCTAAATTTGACCCTTACCCTAAATCTAACCCTTACACTAAACATAACCATAAATCTCACCCTAAAACTATCCCTAACTGTAACCCTAAAACTGACATTTGCCCTAACACTCACCCTAGCCCTAACCAAAACACAAACCCCAGCCCTCATCCTAGCATTTAACTTAGCCTCAATCATAACTCTAATGAAACCCTATCCCTAACCCTAATTCTAAATTTTGTCCTAGCCCTAAGCCTAGCTCTAACCCCATTATTTACACTAAACCGAGACCTAAGCCCAAAACTAACCCTAGGCCTAAACAAAAACATAAACCTAGCCCTATTTCTAGCCCTAACTAAGCCCTATGCCTAACCAAACAGTAAGCCTAGCCCTAAGACTAACTCTCACTCTAGCCCTAGCCCGATCCCTAGTTCTAACCATATTTTTATCATAACCCTAATCCTAGTTATAAACCTAGAACTAATGCTAGCCTTATCCTTAGCCCTAGACCTTACCCTACATATAATTCTAACTGTAAATCTAACTATAATCCTAAGATTAGTGTTAGGGTTAGATTTAAGAATAAGTTTATTTATAGTGCTAGTCTTAGATTTAGAGTTAGGATTACTACTCTAGTCCTAAACCTAATGCTAAAGTTAAAACTAGCCCTAACCATAGCCCTAGCCCTAAAACGAAACAAAACCATAGCCCTAACTTTGAAGCTTAATCTAAACCAAAACCTAAATCTACACCTAGCCCTAACCCTAGACTTAATCCGAGTCTAAACCCTCACCTGAAAACTACCCCTGGCCTTAATTTTGACCCTAATCATAACCCTAGCTGTAAACATCAACCAAATGTTAAACCTAACCCTAACACTAGTCTTAGTCCTAACCTCAATCTTATAACTAGCCCAAATCATAACTCTACTGCAAACATTGGCTGCAACTCTAAACCTAGCCCTAACTCTAACCAAAATTTAGCCCTAATCTGAAACCTAACCCTAGTTTTAACACTAAATCTAATATTAACACTAGCCCAAACCCTACCCTAATTGTAGCCCTAACCCTAGGTCTAACCCTATCCCTTATCCTAAGCCAACCCTAACCCTAATAGTAACTCTAGTCCTATCCCTAATCCTATTACTAGTCCTAATCATAGCCCTCATTCTAGCTCTAACCATAAATGAAACCTGACACTTATTCTGACTCTAATTGTAACCGTAGGTCTAAACCTGACTCTAACCCTATATTTAACCCTAACACTAGCACTAGAAATAAATTTACTTCTAAACCTAACACTAACACTAACCCTAGACCTAAACCTAATCCTAATTCTAATCATATCTCTAGCCCTAGACATAAAAAAAAACCTAGCCCTGGCACTAATAATAAGTTTTAACCATCCCCCAAAATTAACCCAACCCTTAGACTTAACCCTAGTGATAATTCTGGCTTTAACCCTAAAGCTAAGTCTAACCTGAACACTGACCCTGACCCTAACACTAACTCTATCTCTAAACATCATGCTAACACTAATCTTAACCTTAACACTTGAACTAGCCATAACACTAACCCCAAAAATGGCCCTAATCATAAACCTTGTTCGTACATTAGCTGTAGCCTAACACTAGCCCTAAGCTAACCCAAAACCTGGCCCTAATCCGAGCACTAACCCTAACTTTAACCATAACACTAAACCTAGCCATACGCCAGTTCCTAATACTTCCCTAACCCTAACTCTTATCCTACTTGTTACCTTAAGCCAAACCATAAGCCTAATGCTAATCCTAGTTCTAACCCTAATCCATAGCCTAACACATATCCTAACCCTCTTACTAGTCCTAACCCTAGCATTCATTCTAGCTCTAACCATAACCCAAACCCTAATCCTACCCTGAAACTTAAACTGACCCTAACACTAACCGTGGGTCTAAAGCTGACCGTAACCCAAACCCGAAATCAAAAATTAGTCCTACTGGTAATCTTATATGTAATCCTAAACCTAACACTAGTCCTAGACCTAAACCTAATCCTAAATCTAGGCATTACTCGAGCCCTAGATCTGAACAACAATCTTGCCCTAGCCCTAAAAATCACCCTTAACATAACCCAAATACTAATCCTACTTCTAGACCTAACCCTAGTACTAATTCTGGCACTAACCCCAACACTCACTCTAACATGAACACTGATCCTGACCCTAATATAAACCTAGCCCCAAATCTCACCCTAACTCAAAACCTAATCCTAGCACTATACCTAGCCATAACCCTAGCCCTAAAAGCAGTCCTAAACATAACCCTAGCTCTTAACTATCCATGGCCCTAATCCTATGCCAAAAAAAGACAAAACCAAGCCCTAATCCTAGGCCTAAACCTAGCCTTAAGTGTAACCCTAAACTAACTGTAGCACTATCCCTTACACTTAACACTAGCTCATTTATTCCTAAATCTAACTTAACATTCCCCTTAGACTTAACACTAGCTCAAAACCAAAACTATAGCCTAAACATAACCCTAGCCCTATCCCAAACCCTAACCTAACCATAACCCTAATCCTACCCTTAAACAGAGCCTTAACCATAGAATTAACCAATTCTATGCACTACCCTAACCCTAGCCCTAATCCTAACCATAACCATAGCCCTGAACCTAGCTCTAAACCTATCCACTAACTTAACCATAATTCTAACCATAATTCTAACCCTAGGCTTAACCCTAACACTATCTCATTCTCTAAAACTATTCATTAACCTAAAACTAACTTGTACTCTAATCCTATACCTATTCATTACCACAACCCTAACTCTAACTCTAATGCTAATTAAAGCCCTAAACCTAAACCTTAACCTAAACTGAACCACAAGCCATGCCCTGACCTTAATAATATATTTAGCTCTAAAATTTACCCTTACCCTAAGTCTCACCCTTACACTACACCTAACCATAAACAACCCTAAATCTATCCCTAACCATAACCCTAGAGTTAGCTCTGGAGATTTACCCTAACACAAATTCTAGCTCTCAACCTTATCCTAACTGGAAAACTAACCCTAACACTAGAAAAACCCTAAATCTATTCATAACCATAATCCTAGCTTTTACATCACCCATACACCTAATACAAGCCCTAAACTTCACACAAAATCTAGCCCTCATCCTAGCCCTAAACATAGAACTAAGCATAACCCTAACTCTGTCCCTAGCACTAACCTTAACCCTAACACTGGCCCTGGCCCTAACCCTACTCAAACTCTAACACTTACCCTAAACATAACAATAGCCCTAATGCTCAACCTAACCCTAAACCTAACCCTAACCCTAACTGTAACCATAACACAAATCCTAGCACAAATTCTATCCATTAACTTAAACATAAACCTAACCCTAATGCTAACCCAAGCCATAAAACTGATTCTAACTCTAACCATAGACCTGACTCTAATTCTTACTCTCACCCTAGCCCTAACCCTAGTTGAAACCTTAACATTTCTGCTAAACCTAACACTAACACTAACTCTAGACCTATCTCTAAACCTAGCCAAAATCCTAATGTTAAAACAAGCCCTAAAACTAGCACGAACCCTATTATTTACCTAAACATAAACCTAGCCCAAATGCTAACCCTAAGCCTAATCCTAATCCTCTCACTTACACTAATCCTATCTATTACTCTAAACCTAACCTGAACCCTAAACCTAACAATATCCATTACTTTAACCCCAACCCTAACACTAATTTGAGACCTAACCATAAACCTTATCCAAAACCAAACCCTAAACCAGACTCTGACCATAATAATACACCTAGTTCTAAAACCTGACCTTCACCCTAAACCTAACTTTCCACTAGACCTAGCCATAAACCTAAAGTTAACACTATTCCTAAACATGACCCTAGACCTGACATTATCCCTAACTCTAATCCTAGCTCTAACCCTAACACAAACCCTAGCCCTCATCCTAGCCCTAAACCTAGCCTTAATCCTAACACAAACACTCACCCCTATTCCTATACCTAATTTTATCCCTCACCCTAGCCCTGAACTAGCCATAACCTCATCCCTCCCCCTAAAACTAACCATAACCTTAACACTAACACTAATCCTAATTCAAGCCCTAACCACAGGCATAACCAATATACTAAACCTAGCACTAATCTGGCCCTAAATTAGCCAAAACCCTAAGCAAATTACTAACTCTAGCCCTAAGAATAACACCAACTCTCAACAAAGCCCTATTTCTATTTCTAAACCTGTCCATTACCATAACCCTAACACTAACCCTAAACTTATCCCTAATCCTATATCTAACCATAACTCTAAATTATGTTTATGAAGTCTAAATCTAACCCTAACCTTAAGCCTATACCTCATCCTAACACTAGCTGAACACTATCACTAATCATAAAACTAACCGTAAACCTAGCTTTATCCCTAAAACAAAACCGAGCCATTACCCTAACACTAATCCTAACCTAAACCAAACCCTAACCCTAAAACTAGCCATAACCCTAATTCAAATTTGTGTCCTAGGACTAAAACTAAACCTTACTCTGAATCAAATCCAAACACTAAACCTAGCTCTTTATATCACCCTAACCATAAAGCAAATGGTAACACCATTCCTATCCCAAAGCATAACCTTTGGCCTAAACATAACCCTGGCCTTATTCCTAACAATTACCCTAACCCTAGTCCTAAACCTAACACTAACCCTAAACCTATACATTATGCTTATGATAACCCTATTCCTACTGCTAATCCTAGGCCTAACCCTAACCCTATCGCAAACCCTAAATCTCTCCATTACCCTAAACCTACCCTGAACCATAAACCTAACCCTATTCATTACCCTAATCCTAAATCTAACACTAATGCTCATTTGAGCCCTATCCCTAAATCTTAACCTAATACATAACACTGACCCTGAACCTAAAAATACCCGTAGCTATAAAACTGACTCTTACCCTAAACTTAACACTTACACTAGATTAAACCATAGACCTAATCCTAAGTCTACTCCTAACTGTAACACTAGACCGGATATTATCAATAGCCCTAATTCTAGACCTAACCCTACAAAAAACCCTAGCCCTCATCCTAGCCCTCCTCCTAGCCTTAATCATAACCCTATCCCTACCCTAGCTCTTATTCTAATTCAAACCCTCACTCTACCTCTAAACGTAGCTATAACACATCCCTTACCCTAAATTTAACCCTCAACCTAGCCGTAATGCTAGGCCTAAGCTGAACACTAACCCTAGTTGTAATCCTTGCCCTGATTTAGCCCTATCCCTAAAACTAACCATAACCCCAGCCCTAAGACTAACTAGAACTCTCACCCTAGCCTTATCCCTAGATCTATCCCTATCATTTACCATAACCCTACACCTAGCCCTAATCCTTGTCCTATACTTAGACCTAACCCTAATCCTAGATTTAACCCTAACTCCAAGTCTTATAGTAACCCTTAACCTAACACAAACACTAACCCTACCCCTAGACCTAAACCTAGTTCTAATTCTGGCTGTAACCCTAACTCTAACTCTAACCGAAACACTGACCCTGCTTTAAGAGTAAACCTAACTCTAAATCTTACCCTATCCAAAAATCTAAACCCAACACTAGACCAAGCCAAAATCCTAACTCTCAAACTAGCCCTAATAATAACCCTAGCTCTTAAATTACCCACATCCCTAACCCAGGCCTAAACCTAACACAAAACCTAGAGATAAACCTAGGCCTAAGAATAACCCTAACCTAAACCTTAACCTAACACTTGATTAGTCCTAATTCCAGCTCAAAGCCTGACCCTTATTCTAACCGTAAACCTACACCTATTCCTAAATATATCCTAAAGCTAGCCCTAATCCTAAACTTAACCCTAGCCCTAAACCTTGCTCTAAATCTACCCAGTACCCTAAAAGTAACCCTAAACTTATTGATAACCCTAGGCCTAAACCTAATGCTAAACCTAACCAGAAAATTAACACTAGACCTAATCCTTAAGCTCACACTTTCCATAGATCTAACTATAGATCAAACCCAAAACCTTACCATAAGCCTAAACATAACCATAGCCGTAACCCTAAACCTAAACCTCAATTTAACACTAACCATAACCCTATGACTACATCTAACCATATTCATTACTCTAACCCTAACCCTACCCCTCATGAAGATTCTCTATTCTATTCCTAATCTAATCCTAACCCTAACCATACTCTACCGTTATCCCTAGACCTAACTGTAAACCTAACACTCGCCCTAACCATAACCCTAGCTCAAAACCTAACCCTTATGCTAAACATAACACTAACACTAACCCTAGTTCTAACCCTAACCATAACCCTAATTCAAGACCTATTCCTGACCATAACCCTAGCCCTAACCTTAGCTCTAACACTATCCATTATGCTAACCATTACCCTTACCCTAATGCTTACCCTAGGCCTAACACAAACCCTATCACTAAACCTAAACCTATCAATAACCATAAAGCTCACCTGAACCCTAAACAAAAACCTATCATTACCCTAACCCTGACCCTAATGCTTGTTTGAGCCCTAACTCTAAACTCTAACCTCAACCAAACCTGACCCTGACCCTAATAATTCCCCTAGCTCTATAACTGACCCTTAACTGTAAACCTAGCCCTTAAACTAGACCTAATCATAAACTTAATCCTAAAAATGTCCTCTCCTCAACTGTAACCCTAGTTTTTATATTAGTGATTGCCCTAACCCTAGTTCTAACCCTAACACAATACCTGGAATTAGCACAGGCCTTAACCCAACAAAAACCCCAGACCTTATCGTAGCCCTAAACCTAAATTAATCCTCACCCTAACCCTAACCCTAGCTCTAATCTTAGGCCTAATTTCACCCTATCTTTAAACCTAATCATAACCCTAGACCTAAGAATAAATTTAACTCTCACACTAACCCTGTTACTAGTTCTAACCCTATCCCTTAACTTAACCCTTACCCTAGCCCTAAACTCTTGCCCTATCCCTTGCCCAAACACTAACCTTAGATCATAATCTATCTCTAAATCTAACCTTGACCCAAAGCCTAAGCCTAACCCTAAATCTATCCCTACCCTAACACTAATCCTGAAACTAGCCCAAATCCTAACCCTAGCCCTAAAACAAAACTGAGCCATAAGCTCTATCCCTAACCTTTAAACTAAACCAAACCCTAACCTTACACCTATACACCTACCCCTAACCCTAGCCCTAATTCGAGTTTTAAGCCAAAACCTAAAACTAACCCTGACACTGACTCTGACACTAACACTAATCCTAGCTCTAAACATCACCCTAATTCTAACACTAACTCTAACACTAAAGCTAGCCCTAGTCTTAACCCTAAACTTAGCCCTAATCATAACTCTTGTACTTACATTAGCTGTAATTCTAACCCAGCAATAACTTAACCTGAATCCCAGCCCTAATCCGATCCCTCAACAATAACCCTAACACTAGCCCTACCCTAATCATAACCATAACCCTATCCCTAACCCTATACATTACCATAACAATAACCCTAACCCTAATGCTAACCCTAGGCCTAAACCCAACCCTATCTCTAATTCTATCCCTATCCATTTTCCTAAACCTAACCTGAACCCTAATTCTAAGCCTATCATTACTCAAACCCTTACCCTAATGCTAATTCAATCCCTAACTTTAAGCCTTAACCTATTCCAAACCCTAACCTAGGTTTTCACCTTAATAATACCCCTAGCCCTAAAACTGACCCTAACCCTAAACCTAAACCTTACACTAGATGTACACATAATCCTAACCATAAAACTATCTCTAAACAGAATTGTAGACTTGAAATTAGCCATACTCCTATTACTAGCCCTAACCCTAAAACCAACCATAGCCCTCATTCTAGCCATAAACCTGGCCTTAATCATAACCCTAATCCTAACCCTTATTCTAAACATCACCCTACCTCAAGAAATAGCATAACACCACCCCTTACCCTAAACTAAATACTAAATCTAACCCTAATTCTATGCTTAAACTGAACACTAACCATAGACCTAATCCTAACCCTAATTTAGCCCTATTCCTAAACCTAAACCTAACCTTAGCCCTAAGACTAACAATAATTCTCACACTAGCCCTATCACTAGTTATAATCCTAGACCTTACCATAACCCTAACCCTAACCCTAACCCTTGCCCAATCCTTAGTTCTAGCCCTAACCCTAAGCCTAAGCCTCATGCTAACACTAAACCTAATCCTAATGCAAATCATAAAACTAGCCCTATCCCTACAACTAGCAGTAAAACAAAACCGAGCAATAGCCCTAACCCTAAACCTAACTTAAACAAACACTAACGCTACACTTAGACATAATCATAGCCATAATTCGAGTCCTAACCCTAACCTTAAAAGTATACCTGACACTGACTCATATGCTAAACTCACCCTAGTTTGAAACACCATCCTAAACTTTCACCAAAACTTAACACTAACCCTAGCTTTTCTGAGTCCTAACCCTAACCCTGACCCTGAATCATATCCTAAAACTAACCCTAGTTCTAAACATTACCCTACCCTTAAACTTTTCCCTAACATTAAAACTACCCCTAACCCTAACCCTAACCTTAAAACTAACCCTAATTGTAACCCTAGTTTTTATATTAGCAATTGCCCTAACCCTGGTTCTAACCCTAACACAAAACTAGCACGAATCCAAAACCTAAACCTAACCTTAACCCTAACCCTACCCTAACTCTAGCCCTAAACCTTGCTCTAACTCTCTCCCTTACCCTAAGTGAAACTGTAACCCTTATGGTAAACCTAGATCTATCCCTAATCCTTAGGCTAACCAAAATCTGAACTCTATTAATAGTCCTGACCCTAGCCATCATTCTACTCTAATCCTATCCCAAACCCTTACATTAATGCTGACATTTATTCTGATCCTAACACAAAACTTAGGTCTAAAACTGACCCTCAACCAGAGGAAACCCTAACACTGGCAATATGACAAACTTATACCTAAACCTATCCCAAACCCTAAACCTAAGAATAACTCTAACTCTCACACTATCCCTATCCCTAGGTCAAAGCCTATCTATTACCATAACCCTAACCCTTGCCCTATTCTTAGTCCTAGACCTAATCTTAGATCTAATCCTAACTCAAAATCTAAATCTAAACAAAAGCCTAAGCCGAACACTAAAACTAGCCCTAACCCTAACCCTAGCAGTAAAACAAACTGAGCAATAGCCCTAACCATAAATCTTAACTTAAACTAAACCCTAACACTAAACCTAGACCTAATCATAGCCTTAATTTGAATCCTAAACTTATTCTTAAATCTAAATCTGACCCTGACTCATATCCTAACACTCAAACTAGCTCTAACCACCCTTCTGAACTTAAACTAAAACTTAAAAGTAAACTTATTCTTAATTCAAGTCCTAACCCTAACCCTGACCCTCACTCAAATCCTAACACTAACCCTAACTCTAAATATCATTGTAACCATAAACCTAACCCTAAAACTAGACCTTCCCCTTACCCAAAACCTAAAACTAACCCTCATTGTGAACCTAGTTCTTACATTATCCATTGTCCTATAATTAGCTCTAACCCTAACCTAGCCCTAATCTGAGCTGTAAACTTAGATTTAACCCTTACCCTAACTCTAGACCTAACCCTAGCTTTAAGGCTATCCCTTACCCTATGAATAACCTTAACCCTAATGATAGCCCTAGACCTATGCCTAATGCTTAGGGTAACCAAAATCCTAACCTTATTAATAGTCCTGACCCTAGCCCTCATTCTAACTCTAATCCTATCCAAATCCCAAATGCTAACCCTGACCCTTATCCTGACCCTAACACAAATCCTACTTTTAAACCTGACCCTAACACTAGTCTAAAACCTAACACTAGCCCTGGACCTTCTTAAACCTAATCCTTCATCTAGCCTTATCACTAGCCCTAGATAAAAAAAAAAAAAAAAAAAAAAAAAAAAAAAAAAAAAAAAAAAAAAAAAAAAAAAAAAAAAAAAAACCTACTCCTAGGCCTAAAAGTAACTTTTACCCTAACACAAACAGTAACCATACCCCTAGACCTAACCCTAATCCAAATTCTGGCTGTAACCCTAACTTGAACTCTAACCCAAATCCTGACTCTGCCTTTAAGAGTAAACATAATTCTAAACCTGAACCTAACTGAAAATCTAAACCTAACACTAGATCTTGGCATAACCCTACCCTAAAACTAGCCCTAATCATAATCCTAGCTCTTACATTGCACTTGACTTTAACCATAGGCCTAAACCTAACAAAAAACCCAGAGCTAATCCTAGGCCTTAAACTAGCCCTAACCATAACCCTAACCCTAACCCTAGCCCTAACCCAAACCTATCCCTCACCTTAGACCTAACCCTAGCTCAAAACCTAACCCTTATTATAAACATAAACCTAGAAATACCCCTGATTCTAACCCTAAACCTAGTCCTAAACCTAACCTTAACATAAGCCCTAATCCTATCTCTAAATTTACCTATTACCCTAACCCTAAACCTAACCCTAACATTAATTATAACCCTAGCCTTAACCGTAACCATAATCCTAACCCTAAACAGAAAACGAACCCTAGACCTAACCCTAAGCTAATATTCGCTATAGTCCTCACCATAAATCAAACCCAAATTCTTGCCATAAACCTAAATGTAATCATAGACCTAACCCTAACCCTAAACTTAAATCTAGCCCTGTTCCTAACCCTAAACCTACATCTAACCATATTTATTACCATAACCCTAACCCTAAACTTAATTATAACTATTCCCTTAACCCTAACACTAAACCTAAACCTACTGTAATTTTATTCCTAAACATAACCCTAAACCTAACCCTTGATCAACCCTAATCATAGCTCAGAACCTAACTCTTAAACTAAACATAACAATAAACCTAAACCTAGTTCTAACCCATACCCTAACACTAACTCAAGACATAATCCTAACCATAAGTCTAGCTATAAACTTAGCTCTAACTGTATCCATTACCCTAATCATAACCCATACCCTAATGCTAATTCTAGGCCTAACCCTAACTCAAGACCTAATCCTAACCGTAACCCTAGCCCTAACATTAAATCTAACTGGATCCATTACCATAAACATAATTCTTTCCCTAATGCTAACCCTAGGACTAATCCTAAATCTATCACTAACTCCAACCCTACCGATTACCCTAAAAATAACCTGATCCCTAAATCTAACAATGACATTACCCTAACCCTAACCCTAATGTTAATTTGAGCCCTAACACTAAACTCAAATCTAAAAGAAACCCTAACCAATACCCTGACCCTAATAAATCCCATAGTTCTAACCTAACCCTAAACTTAAACCTAACCCTTACATTAGACTTAACCAAAACCTAACCCTAAAACTATCCATAACCATAATCCTAGACTTAACATTAGCCATAGGTGTAGTCATAGCCCAAACCCAAACACGAACCCAGCGCATATTAACATTAAACATAGCCTTAATCATAACCATAACCTTAAACCTAGGCCAAACTTAAAAACAACCCTATCCCTAATCTTAGACCTAAATTAGCCCTATCCCTAACCCTAACCCTAACTCTAGCCCTAAAACTGGTTCAAAACCTCTCCCTAACCATAAAACTAGTTCTAACCTATCCCTTACTGGAACTCTAAACCTAGCTGTAACCCTAGGCTTAATCTTAGCCATTTCCTTAGCTCTAGCCCTAATCCTAGATATAACCTTAACTCTAAATCTAACCCTAATGCAAAGTCTAAGCCTCAACCTCTCACTAACCCTAACCAGAACCCTAAACCTAAAGCTACTCCTAAAACTAGCACTAACTCTATCCCTAGCCCTAATACAAAACCGAGCCATAGCCCTAACCCTAACCCTTAACCTAAACCAAACTCTAATTCTATAACCTAGGCCTAAACCTAGCCCTAATTCTTGTTTTAAGCAGAACCCTAAAACTAACCCTAAAACTGATTCTGATGCTAACACTAACCCTAGCATTAAACATCACCCTAAACATAACACTAGACCTAGCCCTAACCCTAAAACTAGCCCTAAATGTAACTCTAGTACTTACAGTAGACATAATCCTAATCCTAGCCCTAACTTAACCCAAAAGCTAGCCTAATCTGAGCCCTAAACCAAGTTTTAACCCTAACCCTAACTAAATAACCATAACCTTAGCTCTAAACCTAGCTCTAACCCGATCCATTACTCTAATCATAATCCTAATCCTAATGATAACCCTAGGCCTAAACCTTATCATATTCCCAATCCTAACCCAATCCATTACTCCAAACCCAACTTGAAACCTAAACCTAAATATATCATTACCTTAATCCAAAACCTATGTTAATTTGAGCCCTAAATTTCAACCTTAACCTATCCCA
The DNA here is from genome assembly GCF_021218885.2 of Marmota monax. Classification (NCBI taxonomy): domain Eukaryota; kingdom Metazoa; phylum Chordata; class Mammalia; order Rodentia; family Sciuridae; genus Marmota; species Marmota monax. The sequence goes on along the minus strand of NW_026692693.1, from coordinate 210,885 downwards.
AACACAAATCAAGACCCAAACCCAAGCAATACCCTTAGCTCTAAACCTGACCAAACCCTAAACCTAACCTTTACACTACATCTTACCTAACCATAAACTTTCTTTAACTGTAAAGTTGGACCTCAAATTAGTCCTAACCCTAATCCTAGCCTTAATTCTAACTCGAAAAATTACCCAAGGTTTAAACCTAATTCTAACTTTCGCCCTAGCCCTAAAACTAGCCATAACTCCATCCCCTACAGCAAACCTAACCATAACCCTAAACCTAACCATAATCTTAAACATCACACTAAACCTTGCCCTAACCCTAAGTGTTCTCATATAATGTTGCTTTGCATGCTTCAACTTAGGGCTACTTTTACAAGGAAAAAAACAACAGTGAATGCCCATAGAAAACTGATTTGTGTGTGTGAGGTTTGAAGTAGTTAGCACCAACCCTGATGGATTTCAAGCTCCGTTTCCATTTATACACATAGTTCAAAATGAAATGAATTACAAACTATTCAGGAGAGCAAAACCCTTACAAAGAGGCCCAAACCGAAAAAAAAAAAATAGCAATGTGTTTTTATCTTTGTGTGCTAATAATACATCATCCATATAGTGAAATATTTGTAGTTCAGGATTTTGATTTCTAAGTGGCTGGATTACTTTGTTAACATAAATTTGACACATAGTTGGGCTGTTAGCCATCCCTTGAGGGAGTACTTTCCATTCATATCTCTGATCAGGACCTTCATGATTCAGTGCAGGGATAGTAAATGCAAAACGTGGACTATCCTCAGGATGAATTGGAATTGAAAAAAAAAAAACAATCTTTAATATCTATAACTAAAACATACCAGGTTTTTGGCAAAGCAGACAACTGAGGAATCCCTGATTGAGCAGGTCCCATAATAACCATCTCATTATTAATGGCTCTTAAATCTTGCAATAATCTCCATTTACCAGATTTCTTTTTGATGACAAAAATGGGAGTGTTATGGGGAGATACAGAAGGTTGTATATGTCCTTCTGCTAATTGTTGTTTGACCAGGTCATGGGCTGCTTGTATCTTTTCTTTAGTCAGGGGCCACTGAGGAACCCATACTGGTCTTTCTGATTTCCAAGTAATTTTTATTGTCTCAGTGGCCCTTTCTGAAAATCCAACCCATGTCTGTCTGTTCCTTGATCTTTTTGTATTGGTGCTGCTATACCTTGTTCTTGTTTTTCTAATCTTTTTCCTTTCCTAAAACCTTGTCTAGTCATAATAGTGGGTGCATTTTGGTTGATGTTATTTGTTAATGTCAAACCTAATTGATCTAGGACATCTCGTCCCCATAAATTTACGGGAAGATGATCCAATACATATGGCTGTATAGTTCCTTCATATCCTTCAGGATCCTTCCAATCTAATACCATTGCACTTCTATGGGGATTAGTTGCCACTCCTAGGCCTCGAAGCGTTTGAGTGGCTTGTTGTAATGGCCAATGTTTTGGCCATTCTTGACGAGATATGATGCTAAGGTCTGCACCTGTATCCAGTAGCCCATTAAATTCATGTCCTTGAATATTTAGTTTTAGCATGGGGCGAGAATCTAAATTTAAAGAAAGCATAGCCCAATCTACACCTGTGGAGCCTAATCCCTTGGAACCTCTTTCTACAGTACGACTGGAAAATTTATCATGTAGGCTGGGTATTATTAGTAACTGTGCTATTCTATCTCCTGGTGAAATTACTGATATACCCTTTGGAGAACTGGATATAATTTTTATTTCACCTTCATAATCGGGATCAATTACCCCAGGACTTATCATAAGTCCTTTTAGAGTAGAAGAGCTGCGTCCCAATAATAAGCCTACTGTTCCTTTGGGAAGAGGTCCTTTCACCCCTGTGGGAATGATTTGAACTCCCATCTCTGGAGTTAGTACTGCTCTGGCGGAGGCGCAGATGTCCAACCCTGCGCTCCCTCTGGTTTGTCTGATGAGGGATCTGATGGACAATGTGTCCTGGGCACTACCCTGATGGGGTTGCTGGGTTCCTCCAGTGCTCCGTATATTTGTGGTTTTGGGCCCCGGAGCATTGGGCCCCCCTGTCCATTTTTTGGCAATGGAGCCCGATGCCTTTCTCCATGATATCGTGGATAAACACCTGGTCCTTGTTCGTTTTTTGATAATGGAGTACCCTCTATGGTGGTTTGAGAACGGCATTCATTAGCCCAATGTCTCCCTCTACGGCATCGTGGGCAAATACCTGGTATTCTACTCCTTTGATACCTAGTTTTGTTAAACCCTCCTCCAATGGGGCAATTCCTTTTAAAATGTCCTGTTTGTTCACAATTGTAGCATGTTCTTGGCCTGGCATCTAAAGCCTGTTTTACTGCAGCTGCCACAATTTGCCCTTGTTCATTAATGTCTCTGGCATCTAAAGCCTGTTTTACTGCAGCTGCCACGACTTGCTCTTGTTCATTAATGTCTCTACATAATTTAATATATGTGTTTAAATCTTCATGTTTCCATGGTCTAATGATATCTCTTCACCAATGATTCGCTTGCTCATAAGCCAGGTGTTTTAGTAATGGCATTGCTTGTTCTGTATTCCCAAAAACTCTGGTAGCTGTTTGAATAAGCCTATCTACAAATTCAGCATAAGGTTCATTAGCTCCTTGTATTACCTTAGATAATTGACCTTGTAAACCTCCATGTCCTTGTAAAGTCTTCCATGCCTTAATTGCATCTGCAGCAATTTGTGCGTATACGCCAGGATCATATGCAATTTGTTGCTGCTGATCCTCATAAGGTCCCTTTCCTAACAACATATCTAGATTTCTCTGAGGATAACCAGCTGCTGCATTTCGCCTAGCCGTCTCCTTGCAAAATTCCTCATTGGCAACCTTCCATAACAGGTATTGTCCTCCATTTAGCACAGCTTTACACATATTAGCCCAATCTGCTGGCGTCATGTTCAAGTTGTTAATGGATTCGACCAAGCTTACAGTGAAGGGTGCTTGAGGACCATAGGTTGTTACAGCCTCTTTTAGCTGCTTCACTGTTTTGAAATTTAAAACTTGGTAAAATCGCTGCCCTCCTGCCTCAAATACAGGGCATGTTAATATTTGAGACCTTGTCTCAGGATCCCAACTTTCAACTGCGGGGGTTGGGGGCCTCCCAGCATATGGAGGTGGCGCTGTTGGTTGGACACTTACGCCCTCTGGTGATAGAAAGGTGTTAGTAGCAGTCTCCTGTAGAGGTGGTGCTGTTGGTTGGACACTTACACCCTCTGGTGATAGAAAGGTGTTAGTAGCAGTCTCCTGTAGTAACTTTCCCCCTGATGGCTTTTTCTGTTTTACACTTTCTTTCTCTGTCTGACTAGCTTGAGAGGCCTTCTCTTTTACTTGAATCTTTTCCTCTGTCTGACTAACTTGAGAGACCTTCTCTTTTACTTGAATCATTATGTCTTCTCCTTCCTCTACCATTGTCTGAACTGAAGGCTTTGGACTAAGCAAACAAGATACGAATGTCCACAATGGCAATGTGCCAACTGGCAGAGTCCCTGGGCTTTTCTTTTCTATTCTTTTTAAATCTTCACCATGATGGTTCCATTGTGATATATTCAACAACTCCTCCTTAAAAAGCCATGGGCTACATTTTTGTATTGTATCAACGTATGCCCTGACTGCTCTTGATTTTACTGGGATGCCTCCTTCCTCTAACAATTTACTTAACACTCTTTCAGTTTGTTTTTTACTAATTTCTGATCCCATATTTCTACTATAATACAACCCAACAAGATGACGCCAAACAAAACCGAGACAGAATGAAATAAAAAGGGAACAACAAAAAGTCATTATAGCCTTTCTATCCTCCTGACATGTGCATCCGTCCTTTCTCCCTATCTGTTCCTCAGACGTAAATAGTTTTTCCTCAGATGTGAGCGGTTTTTCTTCCGTCTCACTCATCTCCAGGGACAGGCAACTTAAAACAAAAGTGAAGCAAAATAAAAGAGGAATCTTAAAATGGCTACCCATCCTCTCGCCCTGCCCTCAGGGGCGAGCAGTTTCAGTTACCCTCAGTCGCTCCCCGTGCGAGCCACCAAATGCCGCAGTCTGGCTGGGCACAATCAGGAGCCACTTGTCAAATAAACTAAGTTTATTTTTAGAGCGACACACGAAAAACAAAATAGTCTCTCAGGAAAAACCCTCAGAGCCTCAACTGCCACCACCGGCTTTCCCCAAGCCTCTCTCTCCCACCCAAGCTTCTCTGCACCTCCCACAATCCTCCTGCTCTTGAGGCCGATTGGCTGGGTCACGTGGGCGGAGCCAAAAAAGTCCCCCAATGAGCAGCTCCGTGGTCTGAAAGGGCAGGGAAACAGTCCAATGAGCATCACCGCAGAGGAGCCAATCAGCTAGATGTTGCTGGGGCTGCTGTGAGCCAATCGTCAGCCGGCAGCTGGAAGTTTGCTGGTGCCCCTTCAGCTGTGGCTCTCAACAAAGCTCCGTTTCCATTTATACACATAGTTCAAAATGAAATGAATTACAAACTATTCAGGGGAGCAAAACCCTTACAAAGAGGCCCAAACCGAAAAAAAAAAAAAAAAAAAAATATATATAGTAAGGCTAGGTAAAAGTTGAATCCTGCCCAGTATTAATACTAAATCTAATGTAACCTGTTTAGAAAACCATTGATCAAATTAGTCCCAAAATAAAGGACCCCAGTGGGGCAAGTGCTGCAGTCTGGCTGGGCACAATTCAGGAGTCACGTGTCAAAAGAAATGAACTTTATTTTTAGAACCCCACACGCCAAACAAAACAGATCCTCAGGAAAAACCTTCAGAGCCCAACTGCCACCACTGGCTTCCCACAAGCCTCTCAACCTCCCCCACTCCTCCTGCTCTTGAGGCCCATTGGCTGGGTCACGTGGATGGAGACAAAAAAAGTCCCCCAATGAGCAGCTCCATAGTATGAAAGGGTGGGGAAACAGCCCAATGAGCATCACCACAGAGAAGACAATCAGCTAGAAGTTGCTGGGGAGGAGCCAATCAGCCAGAAGTTGCTGGGGCCGCTGTGAGCCAATCATCAGCTGGCAGTCTGAAAGTTTGCTGGGGCCCCTTCCACTGTGGCTATCAACAGCAAGCTACCAGATGAATCCTGTGCAGTATCAAATAAATTTGAATAAATAATTGGGGGAGGTATTTCACTACGTGCATATTTCCCTGGTTTCTCCTAATGGGTTCTTGAAAAAATTATTTTTTCATGCTTCACTTTAAGGTACTTTCACAAGGAAAAACCAGAGAGTGCCCACAGAGAGCTGATTGAGTGTGTGAAGTGTCAAGCAGCTGGTACTAATTCCTTTTGATCTCCAGCTCCATTTTCATTTAAGACTATAGGACATAATAAAGTGAAACTTAAAAATTATAACAGTGAACTGGCAAACCTTGAAAACCCAAACTTGGGGATCCTAGTAAGACTAGAAAAAGGATGAATCTTGTACAATATCAAAGTATTCCATGCAAAAAAAAAATGAAGCTTGCTACTAAAGTGCTCACAGATGAAGCTGTTTCTTTCTAATTCAGATTTAGGCTACTACCACAAGAAACAAATGAGAGAATGTGCATTGAGAACTGATTGAGTGTATGAAGTATCAAGCAGATATCAAAAACCCTGTTTGAGTCCAGCTCCATTTCCATAAACCATTATAGGTCAAAATGAAGTGAAACATGAAAATTAAAACTGTTCCTGAGAGCAAACCGTTTTACTAGGAGGCCCAAATATGGGGAGCACATTAAAAATAGGAAAAAGATAAATCTTGTCCAGTATCCAAAAGGTTGAAAAAGACTAACTCTAATTCTAACAGTAGTTCTAACCCTAACTCTAATCATAAACCTAAGCCTAACCTGTTAATAGAATTTTTGATCATTAAAGTTTTATACTTGGGGATACTGGTGGGGAAAGTTTATATATGAATCCTGCACAGTATCAAAGAAATCTTACCAAATATTTGGGGGAGGTATTTCAGTACGTGAATATTGCCATGTTTTCTCCTAAAGTGGTCTTGGATAAATTTGTTTTGCATGTTTCAGCTTATAGATACTTTTACAAGGAAGAAACTAGAGAGTGTACACAGACAACTGATTGAGTATGTGAAGTTTCAAACAGCTAGCACCAACCCTCTGATTTCCAGTTCCATTCTCAATTACCCATATAGGTCAAAATGAAGTGAGACATTAAAAACAAACTATTCCCAAAAGGAAACCTTTGAACAGAGAAGGCACCAAACTGGGGGAAATAGAAAGGCTACATAAAAGATGAATCTTCCCAGTATCAAAGAAATTTGAACAAAACAATCTCTAACCCTAACACTAGCTCTAAAGCTAGCACTAACACTTACTATAACACTAACCCTAACCTGTTTATAGAACCATTGATCCTAGAAGTGCCCAACCCTGGGGAACCTAGTGGAGCAAGCTAAAAGATGAATACTGTATAGTATCAAAGAAATCTGATGCAATTTTTGGGAGACTTATATCAGTATATACATGTTTCTCTATTTTGTCTTAATGGCACTTGGATACACTTTCTTTTGCATGCTTCATCTTTGGCCTACATTCAGAAGAAAGAAACCAGAGAGTGCCCACTAAGAACTGATTGTGTGAAGTTTCAAGCACCTCCTGCCAACCCTGTTTGATTTCCAGCTCAATTTTCATTCACATCAATAAGCCATAATGAAGGGAAACCTTAAAATACAAACTGTTCCTGACAGCGAACCCTTGAACTGACAAGGCCCAAACCCGTAGAGCATAGGAAGGCCAAGTAAAATATGAATACTGCCCAGTATCATAGAAATTTGAAGAAAACTGGGGCTGCATGGGTGCTCTCGGTGCAGATGGAAGGCTCGTCTGTGCAGTTTTTCTGGGCGTAGGCAGCAGTCTCAGCCACACATGTGCTTTCTGCTAAGACGGAAGCAGCACAGAATAAAGGTGTTGCTTGCGGGTCACCAGACAGATCTCTGGACAAAGCACAAGGTCACTCCAGAACCACCTATGTCACCAAACACCATACATGGGTAACAGATGGAATCCATCTTGCAAAACCTTACTCGGCATCTATCAGTGGGCGTGGCTACTAGCTTGGTTCTGCAGCTTATCAGGTACCTGGTTTCCAACTCCTCTACCTGCAGCTGTGATAACTCAAGGTTTTTCTCACAAGCTTTTGGGGGGTTGTACTGATCAATGTGGGACAGCAATTCTACAAACACCTTGTTTCCATTTCAGAGACTAAGAGTAGGGTGGTTCCAGGTAGAAGCTCAAGGCCTCTCAATCTGGCTACCTCCACCAGCCTGTGACCAGAGACTCAAGCTAGGAATAGACAACTTCACCTACTGCAAGAAAACAAAACAGAGTTCTGAGAGACATTTTTTTCTTTCTTACATTTCTTTTCTTGCTCTTCTAATCCATTCTCCTCTAACCATCCCCCTCTGTTCCTCACAACTTCAACATATGTGAAACCAAGAACTTTCCATGTGATTGGACTTTAAGAACAGAATGACTAGAATTGTATACTATAGAGGAATTGCGTAGGCCCCACCTCACCACCTCTTTATTTGCACTTATTTTCTTTCTCCCTCTCTTTCTTTCTTTCCTCTTTATTTTTTCTTCTTTTTTCTTTCTTCCTCTATCCCACTTTCAGCCTTCTAAATTTACTATTTATACGTAGGGTAATTTTATGAATATAGATAAGGAGTTTGCATTTATACCTTCTTCCATAAATTCCCCCTGTCTATTCAGTAGAGTTCTCCTCCAAATTTGCTAAGTCAGATTTATCCCATACCCTTATTCCTTTCCCCCTTAATATAGCACCCTACCTCTGACCCTCAGTTGTCTATACACCACAAGAAATGGTATGCATTTTATGAAACTAATGACTATATACTAAATAATAATTCAATCCAACATCTGTAGGAATAGAATCTAAATATAAATGTATTTATCATGGTTAGTCTTAGGCTTCAGGTTAGGTTTAGATTTAGATTTAGGTTTCGATCTATGGTTAGGGCTAGGGCTAAGTATAGGGAAAGTGTTAAGACTAAGGTTTGGGTTAGGTTTAGGATTATGGTAAGTGATAGGGTTAGAACTAGTTATAGGGCTAGTATGAGAGTTAGAGATAGTTTTAGGTCTAGGTTTAGTGTTAAGTTTGGGTAATGAATAGGGCTAAATTAAGGCTAGTCTTAGTGTTATGTTTAGACCTCGAGTTAGGGTTAGACTTATGATTACATTTAGGGTTAGGTATTGGTTTATAACTAGGTTGAGGTCTAGGTCAAAGGTTAATATTAGGGTTAGGGCTAGGGTTATTTTTAGGGTTATGAGTAAAGCTAGGTTTAGGGCTAGGATGAGGATAATGCTTCTGTTATGGTTAGGGCTTGTATTATGGCTAGGGCTAATGTCAGGTCTAGGGTTACAGTTAGGGATAGATTTAGTTTTAGGTTTATGGCTTGGTCCAGTGTACAGGTTAGGTGTATACTAAGGGTCAGTTTTAGAGCTAGGTTTGTTATTAGGGTCAGGATCAATATGAGAGTTTGGGTTAGGTTAGAGTTTAGGATTAGGGCTTGAATTATCATTAGGTTTTCCCCTTAAGGTAATGAAAGGGTTACGTTTAGGGTTTAGGTGTGGTTCAGTCTAATGGATAGGGTTAGGGTTAGGCCTAGGATTACCATAGGGTGATTATTAGGGTAATGAATAGGGTTAGACCTAAGATTAGGGGTAGGGTTGTTTATAGGATTAGGGCTTTTGTTTGGGTTAGGGTAAGGGTTTAGGTGTGGTTTAGTGTAATAGATGGGTTTAGGGTTAGGCCTCGGGTTAGCATAATGGGTTATCATTAGGGTAATGGATAGGGTTAGACCTAAGATTAGGGGTAGGTATATGTATAGGATTAGGGCTTTTGTTTTGGTTAGGGTTAGATTTACGTTTAGTGTTAAAATTCGGTTTAGCGCCTGGGAATGTGGCTCAAGTAACATGCTCACCTGGTTTGCCCAGGGAGCTGGGTTTGATCCTCAGCACTACATACCAATAAAATAAAGATGTTGTGTCCACCGAAAACTAAAAAAAAAAAAAAATGAATATTAATAAAAGAAAAAAAAAAACTAGGTTCAGGAATCGGATTAAGGCTAGGTTTTGGATTAGGTTAGAACTAGGGTTAAAGCTATGTTTAATGTAAATGTACTAAGTAATGTTATGATTAGAGTTAGTGATAGGGTCAGGGTTAGAGCGACATCTAGTGTTAGGTTTAAGTTTATGGATACGAAGATGATTACACCTAGGTTTAATGTTAGGGTCAAAGTCAGGGTCCGGATTAGTTTTCAGTTTAGCGTTAGGACTACAATTAGAAATAGGATTAGGGCTTGGTGTAGGATTATTTTTTGGTTTAGGTTAAGTATTAGGGTTAGGATTATGATTCGGTTTTGTTTTAGTCCAGGGTTAGAGTTAGTAGGAGTTTTAGGATTATGTTAGGATTAGGCTAGTGTTAGTTTGAGGTTTAGGCTTAGGTTTAGGGTTAGATTTAGAGTGAGGTTTAGATCTAGGCTTTGAGCTAGGGCTAAGGATAGGGCTATGATTACGGCTAAGTTTAGGGGTAGGTTTAGGGTGATGTTAAGGGATATTTTTGGACTAGGTATAATTGTAGGGCGAGAGTTTGAGTTACTCTTCTGGGTAACTTTAGGGTTGGGTTAGAGATAGTTTTAAATTAGGGGTGGGTTTAGGACTAGGGTTAGTATTAGGATTAGGCCTGGATTTATGTCTAGCGATAGTGTTAGGGTTAGGGTTAGGATTAGGGTCAGGTTAAGGGTTGGGATTATAGCTCCTTTAGGACTAGGGTGAGGATTAGAATTAGGGTTATAGTTAGAGTTAGGTTTCTGATTAAGGCAAGGTGTATGGCTACAATGTGGACTGTTTTGTGTTAGGATTAAGACTAGGATTAGAGCTAGGGCTAATTTCAGCTTTAGGGTTACAGTTAGGGAGAGTTTTAGGGTTAGGTTTATAGCTCCGTCTATTGTAAGGGTCAGGTTTCTTGTTAGGGTCAGGTTTAGATCTATGGGATTATTAGGGCCAGACTAAGGTTTACAGTTTTTATTAGATTTAGATTTAGGGTTAAGGCTTGAGTTATCATTGTGGTTATAGATAGGTTAATGATAGTTTTAGGTTTAGAATTCAGGTTAGGTGTAAGGTAATGGATAGGGTTAGGATTAGAATAATATTAGGGTTCAGCCTAGGGTTAGCAGAAACAATAGGGTTATCATTAAGGTAATTGATAAGGATAGAGCTGGTGATAAGTCTAGTGTTATGCTTAGAGTTATGTCTAGGGTTAGGCTTAGGCTTAGGTTTAGGGTTAGGGCTATGGTTAGGTTTATTGTTAGCTTTAGGGTTAAAGCTAGGGTAGGGCTTGTGTTAGGGCTAGGTTTTTCAATAGGTTAGGGATATGGCAAATGTAAGAATTTTGTTATTATTAGGGCTACTTTTAGGATTAATCTTAGAGCTAAGTATAGTTTTAGGGTTAGGTTTAGGGTTAGGGTGATGTTTTGAGCTAGGGTTATTGTTAGTGTCAGGATCAGTGTTGAGTTTAGGGTTATGGTTAATGTTAAAGCCAGAATTAGGACTAGGCTTAAGTCTAGGGGAAAGGGTAATGTTTGGCTTTAGGCTAAGTGTTATTATTAGGGCTAGGGCTAGTTTTTTCTTCAGGTCTAGGGCTAGAGTTACGGATACATTAGAATTAGGTTTAGGTATAGGGCTACTTTTAGGGCTAATTTTAGGTATAAGTTTACCAGTAGGGCTAGTGGTAGAGTTTGGTTTAGGGCTAGGTTCAGTTTTAGACCTATAATTAGTGTTATGGTCATTATAAGGGTCAGGCTTAGGGTTAGGGTGTGAGCTTAGGGTTAGCTTAGGGTTATGGTTAGAGCTAAAATGAGAACTAGGGTTAGGACTATTAACAGTTTTAAGGTTTCTGTTAGGTTAAGCATTAGGATTAGGATTAGGATTAGAATTAGGTTTAGGTTGTGGCATAGGGTAAGGGATAGGATTAGAGCTAGGTTTAGGGCTAGCGTTAGGGTTAAAGATAGGTTTAGTTCTCATATTAGGGCTAGTTTTCGTGTTAGGTTTATGGCTAGGGTTAGAGCACTAGCTCATGTAAGAACTAGGGTTTTAGAATTAGTTTTAGAGATATAGTTCAGGTTTAAACCTCTAGTATTAGGGTTAGTTTTAAGGTTAGGGTGAAATTTAGAGCTAGTGTTAGTGTTTTGTTAATAATATTCAGGATCAAGTTTAGTTTTAGGGTTAGGGTTAGGACTCGAACTAAGGCTAGGGTTACTATAAGGGTTTGTTTTTAGGTTAGGGTGGTGTTTAGAGCTGGGGTGAGTGTTAGGATATTAGTAAGAGTTAGGGTTAGTATTAAGGTTAAGATTAGGACTCGAATTTGGGCTAGGGTTAGGTCGAGATGTAGTGTTAAGGTTTTGTTAAAGTTAAGGTTTAGGGTTAGGACTATTTTTAGGTTTTGTTTCACTGCAATTGTTAGGGTTAGGGCTAGTTTTATGATTAGCATTAGGGCTAGAGCTAGTGTTAATATTAGCCTTAGGCTTAGGGTTAGGGTTAGATTTAGATTTAGGGTTAGATCTAGGGTTAGGATTATGTATAAGGATTAAACAATCGTTAGGGCTAGGTTTAGGGCTAGGGTTAGGCTTACGGTAATGTATAGGTTTAGAAGTAGGGATAGGGCTAGTGTGAGAGTTAGAGTTAGTCTTAGGGATAGGGTAAGGGTTAGGTTTAGGGATAGGTTTAAATTAGGGCTAGAATTAGAGCTAAAGTTAGTGTTCACCTTAGGACTAGAGTTAGGGTTATAGTTAGGGTTAAGTTTAGGGTAAGGAATGGCATTATAGCTAGGTTTATATATAGGGTGAGTATTAGGGCTATGGTTAGGGCTGGGTTATGATTAAGGCTTGATTTATTTCAGAATATGTCTAGGATTTGGGCTAGGGCTAATATCACATCTAGCGTTATGGTTAAAGATAGTTTTAGGGTTAGGTTTATGGCTACACATAATGTAAGGGTTAGGTTTTGGGTTAGGGTCAGGTTTAGAGCTAGGGGTATTATTAAGGTCATGGTCTGGGTTAGAAGTTTGGGATAAGTTAAGGTTTAAAGTTAGGGCTCTACTTAGCATTATGGTTAGTATTAGTGTAATGATAGGATGAGGTTTAGGGTTTAGGTATGGTTTAGAAAAATGCATAGGTTTAGGATATGGGATAGGGTTAGGTTTAGACCTAAGGTTATGGTTATGGCAATGAATAGGTTTAGAGCTATAGTTAGGGCCAGGGTTATGGTTTTGATTAGGGCTAAAATGAGGATTAGGGTTAATGTTAAAACTCGAGTTAGGGCTTGGATTAGGGCTGGATTTTGGGTTAAGTTAGTGCTAGGGTTAGGGGTAAGGCTAATGTAGGTACCAGGGTTACAGTTAGGGTTAAATTTAGGGTTAGGGTTAGTGGTAGGTCTAGTGTTAGGTTTAGGGTAAGGGTTAGGGTGATGTTTAGACTAGGGTTAATATTATGGTTAGAGTCATGGTCAGTGTTAGCTATAGTTTTCAGCTTAAAACTAGAATTAGAGTTAAGGTTAGGGTTACGTTTAGGGCTATGGCTCAGTTTATTTTAGGGTTAGGGTTAAATTTAGATTTAGAGTTAGGGTTAGGGTTAGGGTTAGGCTTAGAGTTAGGGCTTGATTTAGAGTTAAAATTAGATCTAGTTAGGGCTAGATCTAATGATAAGGCTAGGGTTAGGCCTGGGATTAGGGTTTTGTTAAGGGATATGGTTAGACCTAGGGATGGGGATAGGGTGAGAGTTAGAGTTAGTCTTAGGTCTAGGTTTAGGGCTAGGGTTAGTAATAAGATTAAATTAGTGCTAAGATTAGGTCTAGGGTTAGTTCTTGGGATAGGTCTAAAGTTAGATTTAGGGTTAGGATTAAGGCTAGGTTTAGAGCTAGTATAAGGGCTGGTGTTTGTGATAGATTTAGGGATAGGATTAGGGCTATGGCTACTGTCAGGTTTAAGCTTATGGTTGGGGATAGTTTTAGGATTAGTGTTATGGCTAGGAGATTTATTAGTGTCAGCATCAGTGTTAGAGTTTGTTTGAGGTTAGGTTTTAGGGTTAGGGCTTGAATTAGCACTAGTGTGTTCAATAGGGTAATGATAGGGTTTTGTTTAGAGTAAGTATTAGGTTTAGGGTAATTGATAGAGTTAGGGTTAGTGATAGGGTTAAGGTTAGGCCTAGGGTTTGCGTTAGGGTAGGTGTTATGGTTAGTATAATGGATAGGATTAGAGCTAAGTTTAGGGCTAGGTTTATGGTTAGAAATAGGTCTTGAATTAGGTTTAAGGTTAGGGTTAAAACTAGGGTGAGGCTTAGGTTTATGTTCAGTGTAAGGGATAGGTTTTGAGCCAGGATTAAGGTTAGGATGTGGGTTAGGTTTGGGGTTACTTCTGGGATAAGTTTAGAGTACTCATAATGTTAGAGTTAGGATTAGGGTTAGGGACATCATTAGGGATAGGGTTAGGGTTAGGATAATGTATACAATTAGATGTAGGTTTAGGGCTATGTTTAAAGTTACACTGAGGCTTAGGCTTAGAGTTAGGGCTATGGTTATTTTTAGGTTTATAGTAAGGGTTAGGATTTAAGCTGGGTTTAGGTCTATGGCAAGTGTGAGGTTTAAGGTTAGGTGTAGGGTTAGTTTTCCAGTTAGGTTTAGGTTTAGCATTAAGCCTAGTATTATCAATAAGGCTAGGTTTAGGTTTAGATTAATGGGTAGGTTTAGAGCTAGGTTTAGGGCTAGGGTTAAGGTTAGGATTAGGGCTAGTGTTAGGGTTATATTAAGGGTTAGGTGTAGGTTTATGTTTAGAGTAATATTTAGGCTTTGAGCTAGGATTAGGACTAATGTGATGGTTCGGTTAGAGTTGGGGCTAGGTTTAGGGCTAGGGTTATGCTTAAGGCTTGATTTAGGCCTAGGATTACCTCTAAGTTTTTGTTAGATTTAGGCCTATATTTAGGGCTATGGGTAATCTAAGAGCTAGGGTTATGTTGAGGGCTTGCTGTAGGTTTAGGGTTATGACTAGGTCTAGTGTTAGGTTTAGATTATCAGTTAGGGTCAGATTTAGAAATAGGCTTACTCTAAATACAGGATCAGTGTTTGGGTTAGAATTAGTGTTAGGGTTACAGCCAGAATTAGGACTATGTTTAGGTCTAGGTTAAGGTTAGTGTTTGAGTTAGGTTAAAGATTATTGTTAGGGCTAGGGCTCAGTTTATGTTTAGGTCTAGGGATAGAGTTAAGGCTAGATTTATGATTTGGTTTAGGTCCAGGGCTAGGGTTAATGTTTGGTCTAGGGTTAGTGCAGTTTTTGACCTAAGGTTAGTGTTAGGGTCAGAATAAGGGTCAGGGTTATTGTTAGGGTTTGGGATAGGTTTAGAGCTAGAATAAGGGCTAGGGTTAGGACTATTAATAGGATTAGGGTTTTGGTTAGTCTAAGGATTAGAGATAGGTCTAGGGTTACCATTAGGGTTAGGGTTTTTCTTAGGTTAAGGGATTACCTTAGAGCTAGGTTTAATGCTAGAGTTAGGGTTAGGGTTAGGGTTAAGGTTAAATATAGGTTTAGAGCTCAGATTAGGTCTAGTTTTTGTGTTAGGGTTAGGGCTAAATTTGGGCATTGCCTAATGTAAGACCCAGGGTTACAATTAGGGTTAGTTTTAGGGTTAGGGGTAGGGGTAGGTCTAGTGTTAGGTTTAGGTTTAAGATTAGGGTAATATTTAGAGCTAGGGTTATTGTTATATATGAGTCAACATCAGGGTTAGTTTTAGGGTTAGAGTTAGGACTCAAATATGGGCTAGGTTTACTGTTAGTGTTTGGTTTAAGGTGAGGGCTGTGTTTAGAGCTAGGGTGACTATTAGGATATCAGTTGGGGTCAGGGTTAGCTTTAAAGTTAGGGTTATGACTTGAATTAGGGCTGTGGTTACTCTTAGTGTTTGGTTTAAGTTTAGGGTGGTCTTTAGAGCTAGGGTCAGTGGTAGCATATGATTCAGGGTCAGGGTAAATTTTAAGGTTCAAATTAGGGCTAGGGATATGTCTAGGTGCAGTGTTAGTGTTTGATTTAAGTTAAGGTTTAGGGTTAGGAATGCTGCTCAGTTTTGTTTTAGTCCTAGGTTTAGAGTTTGGGCTAGTTATAAGATTAGCATTAGGCTTAGGGCTAGTGTTAGTGTTAGGCTTTGAGTTAGGGTTAGATTGGGATTTAGCATTAGATCTAGGATTAGGGCTAGGTCTAAATATAGGGCAAGGGTTAGGGCTAGGTTTATTGTTATGGTAACAGATAGGGTTAGAAGTAGGGCTAGGGCTAGGGTGAGAGTTAGAGTTAGTCTTAGGCCTAGGATTTTGGTTAGTTTTGGGATAGGTGTAAGTGTTAAAATGTTGAGAGCCACAGCTGAAGTTGCCCCAGCAAACTTCCAGCCGATTGGCTCACTGCAGCCCCAGCAAACTTCCAGCTGCTTGGATCCTCTGTGGTGATGCACATTGGGCTGTTTCCCCACCATTTCAGACCATGGAGCAGCTCATTGTGGGACTCTTTTGTCTCCGCCCATGTGACCCAGCCAATCTGCCTTAAGACCGGTTGAGAGGCTGGCTGGAAGACCTGGTGGTGGCAGTTGGGCTCTGAAGGAATTCCTGGAGAGGTCATGTGGTGCAGTTTGAGTTCTAAAAATAAAGTTTATGATTTTCAATTGTGAAGATTTACATTTAGCAGGGATGAGAGGTGGGAGGGAAAGGGAGAGAGAAGGGAAATTGCATGGTAATGGAAGGAGACCCTCAGGGTTATACAGTGGAGGGGGTAGAGAGAGAGGAGGGGAGGGGAGGGGAGAGGTGGGGAGGGGGGAGGGTGGAGGATGGGAAAGGCAGCGGAGCACAACAGACACTAGTATGGCAATATGTAAATCAATGGATGTGTAACTGATGTGATTCTGCAATCTGTGTATGGGGTGAAGGTGGGAGTTCATAACCCACTTGAATCAAAGTGTGGAATATGATATGTCAAGAAATTTGTAATGTTTTGAACAACCCACAATAAAAAATTAAAAATTAAAAAAATAAAATAAAGTTCATTCCTGCTTGACAATTATCTCGTGAATTGTACCCAGCCAGACTGCGGCATTTTGGTGGCCCATATGGTGCTGATAACGCCAAGGTCACCAGTTCATTACAAATATGGGTTAGGTCTAGGATGAGGGTTGGGTTTAGTGTTATGGTTAGGGTTAGTTTTAGTGTTAGGGCTAGGGTTTTCATTAGGGTTAGGATTAGGTTTAGGTAATAGATTGGGTTAGATGGAAGGTTATCTTTATAGTTAAGGTTAGGTTTAGGTTTAAGTTTAGTTTTAGTGCTAGGTTTACTGTTGTTTTTAGGGTAAGAGTTAGGGTTTGAGATGGGGCTAAGGCTATGCCAAGGTTTAGGTTTAGGTTTAGGTCTACATTTAGGTTTTTGGTTTTGGTTAACCTTTCAGTTATGTTTAGGGATAGGGTTATTATTAAGGTTAGAGTTAGAGTTAGGTAATGTCTAAGATTGAGCTAGTGTTAGGTCTGGGGTAAAGGTTAGGATTAGGGCTATGGTTATGGTGATGGTTAGGGATAGTGTTATGGTTATATTTAGACTAAGGGATATGCTTTAGGCTGGGTTAGGACTAAGGTGGGGGTTAGGGTTAGCATTAGGACTAGGGTTAGGGTGAGGGTTATGATTAGGATAGGTTTAGGCCTCGATTAGGGTTAAGGTTATTTAAATTTTGTGTTAGGTTTAGGCTTAGGGTTAGTGCTATGTGTTATGTAAGATATAAGGTCCTGATTAAAGATAGTTTTAAGGTTATGGTTACTGCTAGGTCTAGTATTAGTTTAAGGTTTTGGGTTAGGGTCAGGTTTAGAGCTAGGTTTAATGTTAGTTTCAGGGCCAGTATTCAGGTTAAAGTTAGGGTTATGGTGAAACCAGAATAGGACTAGGGTTAGGTCTAGTGTTAGGGTTAGTGTTTGGTTTATGTTAAGGGTTATTGTTAGGGCTATCACTAAGTTTTTGTTTAAGTCAAGGGCTAGAGTAATAGCTAGATTTAGGACTAGGTTTAGGTCTAGGGATAGTTAGGGTTACATTTAGGTGTAAGTTTACTGGTAGGGCTAGTTTCAGATTTCCGTTTTGGTTTAAGGTCAGGTTTAGACCTATAATTAGTGTTAGAGTCAGGTTAGGGTGAGGTTTTGGGTTAGGGTTAGATCTAGAATGAGGGCTAGTGTTAGGATTAGTAATAAAGTTATTGTTTGGGTTTGGCTAGGAATTAGGATTAGGACTAGAGTTAGAATTATGAATAGGGTTTGGCTTAGTGTAATGATAGTATTAGAGATAGGTTTAGGGCTAGGATTAGGGTTAGGTTTAGGGCTGGTTTAGGGTTAGGGTTAAGATTAAATCTAGTGTTAAGCCGTGGATTAGCACTATTTTTGTGTTAGGACTAGGGATAGGGTTTGACTAAGGCCAATGGAAGAACTAGGGTTACAATTAGGATTAGTTTTAGGGTTAGGAATTCGGCTAGGTCTAGTGTTAGCATTAGTTTTTGGGTTAGGGTGATATATAGAGCATAGGTTTTGTGTTTGGATATGAGTCAGGGTGAGGGTTAGTTTTAGGCCTAGGACTCAAATTGGAGCTCAGGTTATGGCTAGTTATGGGTTAGGATTTCTTTTAAGTTAAGTTTTAGGGTTAGAGCAATGGCTCAGTTTTATTTTAAGGCTAGGGCTTGGATTAGGGCTAATTTTAGGATTAGCAATAGTGTTAGAGCTAGTTGTAGAATGAGATATAGGCTTAAGATTAGGGTTAGATTTAGACAAATGGTTAGATATAGCATTAGGTCTATGGCTAGGCTTAGGGTTCAGGTTAGGGTTATTGTGAGGGTTATGGTAATGAATAGGGTTATAAACATTAATAGGGTTAGGGTGTGAGTTAGAGTTAGTCTTAGAACTAGGTTTAGGGGTAGGATTAGGTTATGGTTCAAATAGGGCTAGGGTTAGCGCTATTATTAGTGTTAGGGTTATGCCTATGTTTAGGGCTAGAGTTAGGGTTAGTTTTAGAGGAAAGTTTGGGGATATATAGCTAGGTTCAGTGCTAGGGCAAGGGTTAAATTTAGGGCTAGGGCTAGGGTGAGGGTTCATGTTAGGATTAAGTTTAGGTTTACAGCTAGGATGAGCACTAGGGTTTGTGTTAGTTTTAGGGCTAGGATTAGGGCTAACTATAATGTCAGGTCTAGGGTTATGGTTAGGGATACTGTTAGGGATAGGTTTATTGTTAGGACTAGTGTAGGGGTTAGGTTTAGTGTAGGGGTCAGGTCAGTGCTAGGTTATTATTACAGTCAGAGTATGGTTTAGGGTTTGGTTTGGGTTACAGTTTAAGGTTAGGGTTCAAATCTAGCATTATGATATGGTTTAGGGTTAGAATAATGGATAGAGTTAGGTTTACAGTTTAGGTTAGGTTTAGAGTAATGTATAGGGTTAGTGTTAGGGATAGGTTTAGGTTTAGCACTAGGGTTAGCATTTGGTTTAGGCTTATGTTTATAGTAATGAATTGGTTTAGTGCTAGTGTTAGGGCTTAGGTTAAGGGTGCAATTAGGGCTAGGGTTTGGGTTACTCTTAGGGTTAGTGTTAGGGTTCAGTTTAGGTTAAGTGTTAGGGATTGAGCTAGGGTTATGTCTAGGGTGAGGCTTAGAGTTAGAATAAGGGCTAGAATTAGTGTTAGGGTTAGGGTTAGGGTTAGGGTGAGTGTTAGAATTAGGGTTAGGATTATGATTAAGGAAATGGATAAATTTAGAGCTATGATTACAGCTCTGGTTACATTTAGGTTTAGGGATAGTGTTAGGGTTAAGGTTATGCTTAGATCGAGGTTTAGGGCTTGTATTAGGGCTAGGTTTTGTGTGAGGTTTATGGCTAATGTTAGGTCTATGGGTAATGTATGAGCTGGGGTTATGGTTATGGGTAGATTTTTGAGTTAGGGATATATATATATATATATATATATATATATATATATATATATATATATATATATATATATATATATATGGTTAGGTTTAAGTTTTGAGTAAGAATAAGGTTTAGAGCTAGAGTCTGTGTTAGGGTAAGTATCAGTGTTTGGGTTAGCATTGGGTTTATGGTTAGGGCGAGAATTAGAATTAGGGTTAGGTCTAGTGTTAGGGTTAGCCTTTGCATTATGTTAATTGTTATTTTAGGATTAGGGCTAGGTTTATGTTTAAGACTAGGGCTAGAGTTATGACTATATTTAGGATTAAGTTTAAGTCTAGTGCTAGTGTTATGGCTAATTTTAGGTATAGGTTTAGTGGTAGGGCTAGTGTTAGGGTTTGGTTTAGTGTTAAGGTCAGGCTTTGAACTAGGGTTACTGTACAGGTCAGAATAAGGGTAAAGTTTAGGCTTAGGTTTCAAGTTAGGGTTAGAGATAGAATGAGGGCTAGGGTTAGGACTAGTAATAGAGTTAGGGTTTGGGGTAAGCTAAGGATTTGGGTTAGAACTAGGATAGCATAAGGATGAGAATGTGGCTTTGGGTAAGGAATAGGTTTTGAGCTGGGTTTGCGTTAGTGTTAGGGTTAGGGTTAGGATTAGGGTTAAAGCTAGGGTTCAGGATCAGATTAGTGCTGGGTTTCCTGTTAGAGTTAGTGATATGGCTAATGTAAGGAATAGCTTTATGGTTAAGGATAGTTTTACGGTTAGGATTAGAGCTAGGGCTGGCGTTTGGGTTAGGTTTAGGGTTAGGGTGATGTTTAGAGGTAGGGCTAGTTTTAGGGTCAGAGTCAGGGTCATTATTCACTGTAGCGATAGGTTTAGGACTAGGTGTAGCATTTGGATTTGTTTTAGGTTAAGGGTTAGGATTAGGGCTATAGCTCAGTTTTGTTTGTGGGCTATTGTTAGGGTTAGGTCTAGTTTTCAAATTAGAATTAGGGTTAGGGATAGTGTTTGGGTGGGGTTTAGGTTTAGAGTTATGGTTAGATTTAGAATTAGGGTTAGTTCTAGGTTTAGGATTATGGCCAGGGTTAGGACTAATGTTAGGGCTATTGTTAGGGTTAGGCAATAGATAAGATTCGTACTAGATATAGGTATAGGCCTAGAGTTAGGGTTAGTCTTCGGGCTATGGTTATAGTTAGGGTTAAAGTTAGCAATAAATTAGGGCTAGGATTAGAGCTTTGGTTAGCATTAGGATAAGGCCTAGGGTTAGGGCTAGGGTTTGTTTTAGTGATAGTGTTAGGGTTAGCGTTAGGAGAAAGGGTGTGGTTATACGTAGGTTCAGAACTGGGCGTGGGTTGAAATTATGGTTTGGGCTAGGGTTAGGGTTCAGTTTAGGATTAAGGCTAGTTTTAGTGCTAAAATGAGGGTTAGGATTTGTGTTAGTTTTAAGGCAAGAATTAAGTAGAGTGCTAACGTCAGGTCTAGGGTTATATTTAGGGATACTCTTAGGGTTTGATTTAAGGCTTGGTCTAGCTTAAATGTTATGTTTAGGGTAAGGGTCAGGTTTAGAGCTAGGTGTGTTATTTTAAAGTCAGTGTCTTGCTCAGAGTTTGGGTTAGTTTTTGGTTTAGTTTTATGGTTCAAATTACCATTAGGTTTAGGGTTAGAGTTAGAGTAATTGATAGGGTTAGGTTTAGTGTTCAAATTAGGTTTGGTAAGGATAAGTTTAGTGTTAGCAATAAGTTTAATGTTGCACTTAAATGGATAGGGTTAGACTTAGGTTTAGGACTAGGATTAGTTTTAGCATAATTGTTAGGGTTTGAGCTAGTATTAGGACTATGGCAAGGGTTACATTTACGGTTAGGTCTAGGGTTAGGTTTACAGTTAGGGTTAGTGTAGGTTTAGGGTTAGGACTAGGGTTAAGTTTAAACTTAGGGTTAGAGTAGGTTTAGGGTTATGGCTAGTGTTATCATGACGTTTATATTTAGGGTTAGGCTAATGGGTGGGGTTAGAGCTATGTTTAGAGCTGTGTTTGGGTTAGGCTTATGTTGAGGGTAATGGATAGGTTTAGTTCTAGTGTTATGGTTAGAATTAGGGCTAGGGTTAGGTTTAGGGTTAGGCCTAGGGTTAGTTTTATGGTTTCCTTTAGGTTAAGTGTTAGGGGTTTTTCTATGGTTAGGGCTAGGGCGACAGTTAAGGTTAGTGTCAGGTCTAGGTTTAGGATTAGGGTTAAGTTTAGGGCTAGGGATATCATGAGGGTTAAGGTTATTTTTAGGGTAATGGATAGGATTAGAGCTAGAGTTAGGGCTAGGATTATGGTTATGATTAATTCTATGGTTAGGTTTAGGTTTAGGGCCAGTGTTAGGTTTAGGGTAATGGTTAGGGCTAGGGCTAAGGTTAAGGTTTAGGGTAATGGTTAGGGCTAGGGTTAAGGTTAAAATGAGGTGTAGGGCTCAGTTTAGGGCAAGTTTTGCATTAGGTTAGGGCTAGGATTAGGACTATGGCCAATGTAAGAACTAGAATTATGATTAGGGCTACTTTTAGGGTTACAGCTAGGGCTAGTATTAGTTTGAAGTTTAGGTATACTTTTAAGGTGATGTTAGAGCTAGGGTTAGTGTAACATCAGAGTCAGGCTCAAGGTTAGTTTTAGGGTTATGTTAGTACTGGAATTAGGGATCAGGTTAGGGCTAGGTGTAGGGTTAGGTTTGGGTTTAGTTTAAGGGTTAGGGTTAGGGCTATGGCTCGGTTTTGTTTTAGGGCTTGAACTAGATTAGGGCTAGTTTTAGGATTAGTGTTAATGTTAGGGCTAGTGCTAGTGTGAAGTTTAGGCTTAGGATTAGGGTTGGACTTAGAGTTATTTTTAGTTCTAGGGTTAGGGCTAGGGCTAGTGTTAGGGATAAGGTTAGGACAAGTTTTAGGGTTATGGTAAGGGATAGGGTTAGATATAGGAATAGGGCTAATGTGAGAGTTAGAGTTAGTCTTAGTGCTAGTGGTAAGGTTAGGGCCAAATTAGGGGTAGGATCAAGTCTACGATTAATGTAAGGGTTAAGTCTATAGTTATAGTTAGTGTTAGATTTGGGGGAAGGAATGGGGTTATACCAAGATTCAGAACTGGGGCAATGGATAAAATTAGAGATTTGGCTAGATTTAGGGTTCAGGTTAGGGTCAAGGCTAGGTATAGGGCTAGGATGAGGGCTTGCGTTTGTGTTAGGATTACAGCAAGAATTAGGGCTATGGCTAATATCAGGTCTAGGGTTATGGTTAGGGATAGTTTTGGGTAAGATTTATGGCTAGGTTTTGTGTCAGAGTTAGGTTTAGGGTGAGGTTCAAGTTGAGAGCTAGGGGTACTGTTATAGTCAGAGTCAGGTTTTGGGTTTGGGTTAGGTTGAGGTTTACGGTTATGGCTCAAATTAGCATTAGGTTTTAGTTAGGGTTAGGGTAATGGATAGGTTAGGTTTAGTCTTCAGGTTCGATTTAGGGCTCAGGTTAGATTTAGGGTAATGGATAGGTTTAGGGTTAGGCCTAGGGTTAGCATTAGGTTTATGGTTACCATTAGAGTATGGATAGGGTTAGAGCTTGGGTTCTGGCCTGGGCTATGTTTATGATTAGGGCTAGAGTTAGGGTTAGGGTTAGGGTTAAGGCTACGGTTAGGTTTATGGTATGAGTTATGGTTTGAGCTAGGGTTTGTGCTAAGGATACGGTTAGGTTTAGGATTAGGTCTAGGGTTAGGATTAGGTTTTTTATTAGGGTTAAAATAATGCACATGTTTAGGTGTCGGGTTAGGGTTAGGGTTAAGTTTAGCACTAGGGTTAGTGTTAAGTTTAGCATAATTTTTAGAGTTTGAGCTAGGGTTAGGACTATAGCAAGGGTTAGGTTTACAGTTAGGATTAGTGTAGGTTTATGCTTAGGGCTAAGTATATCATGAGGTTTATTGTTAGAGTTAGGGTAATGGGTTGGGTTACAGCTAAGATTAAATCTAGCTTTAAGTGTAGGATTAGTGTTAGGATTAGGCTTATTATTGTTTTACAGTTAAGTTAAGGGTAAGGGTCAGGGATTGAGTAAGTGTTAGGGCTAGGTTGAGGCTTCAAAGAGTCATGGCTAGGGATAGAGTTAGGGTTAGTGTTAGGGATAGGGCTAATAGTTTGGTCTAGCATTAGGTCTAGGGTTATGATTAGGGTAATGGTTAGAGTTTGAGCTAGGGTTTGGGCTATGGTTATGGTTAGGATTAGGCCCAGGATTGGGGTTAGGTTTTGGGATAGGTTTATGTTTAGGAACAGGATTATGGTAGGTTTAGAGTTAGGGTTATGGTTAGGGCTAGGGTTATAATTAGGGTTAGAATAAGGGTTAGGGTAATAGATATGGTCAGATGTAGGTTTAGGTTTAGGTTTAGGGTTAGATTTATTTTTAGGTTTAATATTAAGGCTATGGTTATATTTGGGTTTATGGTAAATGTTAGGTTTTGATCTAGGTTTAGGGTATTGGTGAGTGTTTCTTTTAGGTTTAGGTCTATTAGTTTTCTGGTTAGGGTTAGGTTCACTGTTAGGGTTAAGGCTATGTTTATCAATACAGTTGATTTAGGAATGATGTAGGTTTAGAGATAAATTTACTGATATAGTTAAGTTCAGGGTTAGGGCTATGGTTAGGGTTTAGGGTTGGGGTTATGCTTAGGGTTAGATTTAGGACTAGAATTCTCTCTAGGTTTTGTGTTAGGTTAAGGCATGGAGTTAGGACTATGGGTAATGTAAGAGCTAGAATTATGATAAGGGCTAGTTTGGGGTTAGGGCTATGTCTATGTCTAGTGTTAGGTTTAAGTTTTTGGTTAAGGTCAGGTTTAGAGATAGGTTTAATGTTAAAGGCAGGGCCAGTGTTCAGATTAGAGTTAGAGTTAAGGTTAAATCCAGAATTGGGACTAGGTTTTTGTCTAGTGGTAGGGTTAGTCTTTGCATTAAGTTTAGGATTATTGTTAGGGTTAAGGCTATGTTTTTGTTTAGTTATTGAGCTAGATTTAAGTCTA
The DNA here is from genome assembly GCF_021218885.2 of Marmota monax. Classification (NCBI taxonomy): domain Eukaryota; kingdom Metazoa; phylum Chordata; class Mammalia; order Rodentia; family Sciuridae; genus Marmota; species Marmota monax. The sequence goes on along the minus strand of NW_026692693.1, from coordinate 186,866 downwards.
GATTTAGGATTAGGTTTAGGTCTAGGGCTAGTGATAGGGTCTGATTTAGGTATAAGGTCAATGGTAGGGCGAGTGTTACAGTTTGGTCTAGCGTTAGGGACAGGTTTAGACCTAGGTTGGTGTTATGGTCAGAATAAGGGTTAGGATTAGGGTTAAGGTTTGGGATGGTTTTAGAGCTAGAATTAGGGCTAGGGTTAGGACTATTAATATGGAAAGTGTTTTGATTAGGCTGAGGATTAGGGATAGGTATAGGGTTACCATTAGGGTTAGGGTTTTGCTTAGGGTTAGGGATAGGGTTAGAGCTAGTGTTAGGGTTAGGGATAGGGTTAAGGTAAAAGCTAAGTGTAGGGCTCGGATTGGGGTTAGTTTTTGTGTCAGTGTTAGGGCTGGGGTTAGAGCAACAGGTAATGTAAGAACCAGGGTTACAGTTAGGTTTAGCTTTAAGGTTAGGGTTAATGGGTAGTTCTAATGTTAGTGTTAGATTTAAGGTTAGGGTAATATTTAGAGCTAGAGTTATTTTTAGAATAAGAGTCAGGTTAAGGGTTAGTTTTAGGGTTTGAGTTAGGACTCATATTAGGGCTAGGTTTACTGTTAGGGTTCGGGTAAAAGTTAGTGTGATGTTTAGAGCTAGGGTGAGTGTTCTGATATGAGTCAGGATCAGGGTTAGTTTTAAGGTTAGGGTTAATACTCGATTAGGGCTAGGATTAGTTTTTGTAGTAATTTAGGGTTTGGTTTAAGTTAAGGTTTAGGGTTAGGTCTATTGCTCGGTTTTGTTATAGTCCTAGAGTTAGAGTTAGAGTTAGGACTAGTTTTACAATTAGTATTAGGGTTAGGGCTAGTGTTAGTGTTAGATTTAGACCTAGAGTTAGGGTTACATTTATAGTTAGGTTAGATCTAGGATTAGACTAGGATTAAGGATAGGGAAAGTGTTAGGGCCAGGGTTAGAGTTATGGTAAGGAATAGGTTTAGAACAATGGATAGGGCTAGTGTGAGAGTTAGAGTTAGTGATAGGGCTAAAATTAGAGTTAGGGTTTGGGATAGGGTTAAATTAGGGCTAGGATTAGGGCTAGGATTAGTGTTCATTTTAGGCCTAGTGATAGTAATAGGGTTAGGTTTAAGTTTAGGATAAAGCATGGTGTTATACCTAGGTTTAGACATATGGTGAGGGTTAGAGTTAGGGTTAGGGATAGGGTTGGGGTTACGGTTATGATTAAGGCTAGGTTTAGGTGTAGGATAAGGGATAGTGTTTTTATTAGATTCAGGGCTAGGGTTAGTGCTAGGGCTAATATCACGTCTAGTGTTATGGTTAAAGGTAATTTTAGGGTCAGGCATATGGCTACATGTAGTGTAAGGGTTAGGTTTAGAGCTAGGGGAATTGTTAGGAATTGGCTTAGATAGCGATTTAGGTTTATGGCTCAAATTAACATTAGTTAATTTAGTTTTAGATTTAGGGTTATGGCTTGGTCTAAAATTAGGTTTGGGTTTTGGTTAGTTTCAGGTTTAGAGTTAGGTTTAGTGTTAAAGCCAGGATCAGTGTTTGTGTTAGAGTTAAAGTTAAAGCCAGAATTAGGACTAGGTTTGGTCTAGGGGTAGAGTTAGGTTTTGGGTTAGGTAAAGTTTTTTTGGGAGGCTAGGGCTAGAAATTTGTTTAAGTCTAGAGCTAGAGTTGAGGCTAGATTTAGGATTAGGTTTAGGTCTAGAGCTTGTGGTAGGGTTAGGCTTAGGTATAAGTTTACAAGTAGGTCTCGTGTTAGGGTTCGGTTTAGGGTTAGGGTCAGGTTTAGACATAGGGTTTATGTAATGGTAAGAATAAGGATTAGGGTTGGGGTTAGGGTCTGGGATAGCATTAGAGGTAGAATGAGATCTAGTGTTAGGACCATTAGGATTTGGTTAGCCTAAGGTTTAGGGATAGGTCTGGGGTTACCATTAGAATTAAGATTTTGCTCAGGGTAAGGCATAGGTTTAGGGCTAGGGTTAGGTTTGTGGTTAGGGTTAAAGCTAGGTTTAGGGCTACATTAGGGCTAGTTTTTTTTTTTTTTGTTTGTTTGTTTGTTTTTGTTCCTGAGGTTTAAGGCTAGGGTTAGGGCAACAGCTAATATAAGTACTAGGGTTACAATTAGGGTTAAGGGTAGGTTTAGGTCAAGTGTTAGAATTAGGTTCAAGATTAGCGTGATATTTATAGCTAGGGTTAGTGTTAGGATATCAGTCAGGTTAGTGTTAGGATATCAGTCATGATATTAGTTTTAGGGTTAGGATTAGGACTCAAATTAGAACTAGGTTTACTGTTAGGGTTCATTTTAAGTTTAGGGTGGTGTTTAGAGCTAGGATGAGTGTTAGGATATAAGTCAGGTTAAGTGTTATTTTTAAGATTATGATAAGGACTCAAATTAGCGCTAGGGTTAGGTCTAGGTGTAGTGCTAGGGTTTGGTTTAACTTAAGGTTAGTGTTAGGCCTGTTTCTTGGTTTTGTTTTAGTGCTATGGTTAGGATTAGGGCTAGATTTAAATCTAGGATTAGGGCTAGGTTTTGTGTTAGGTTTAGGGCAAGAATTAGGGCTAGGACTAATGTCAGGTCTAGGTTTATAGTTAGTGATATTTTAGGGTTAGCTTTATGGCTAGATCAAATTAAAATGTTATGTTTAGGGAAAGGGTCAGATTAAGAGCTGGGGTATTATAGGGTCAGAGTCAGTCTTTGGGTTTGGTTTAGGTTAAGGCTTAGGATTAAGGCTCAAATTAGCATTAAATTTAGAATTAGGGTTAGGGTAATGGATAGGGTTATTTTTTGGGTTCAGGTTAGGTTTAAGGTAATGGATATGGTTACTGTTTGTGATAGGTTTAGGTTTAGGCCTAGGGTTAGCATTAGTGTTATGGTTATATTTAGGGTAATTTATAGGGTTAGACATAGGGTTAGGGCTAGGATAATGGTTAGGATTATGGCTAGAGTTAGGGTTATGGTCAGGGTTAAGGCGAGGGTTACACTTAGGATTAGGTTTAAGGAACACTTTAGGGTTTGAACTAAGGTTTTTGCTATGGCTAAGGTTAATTTAGGGTTTGGTCTAGGGTTATGGTCATGGTTAGTGTTACAGTTAGAAACAGGGTTTTCATTAGGGTTAGTGTAATAGGTTTAGATGTCAGGTTAAAGATAGGGTTAGGTTGAGGTTAGTATTAGGTTTAGGTTTAGGATTAGGGTTAGGGTTTGAGCTAGCTTAGATTTAGAGTTAGGTTTAGGTTCATTGTAAGTTCTAGGGTTAGGTTTATGTTTAGGGTTAGGGTGGGTTTAGCTTTAGGTCTTGTGTTATCATTAGGGTTAAATTTAGGGTTAGGGTATTGGGTATGGTTTGAACTAAGTTTAGGGCTAGGGTTAAGGTTACGATTAGGGCTGGGATTAGGGTTAGGGTTAGGCTTTGGGTTAGTGTTAGGGTTATATTAAGTGTAAGGGTTAGGGATTGAGCTAGGTTTAGGGCTAGGGCAAGGATTAGGGTTACAGTCTGGGCTAGGGAATGGTTAAGGATAGGTCTAGGGGTAGGGTTAGCATTAGTTTTAGGGTTATGGTTAGTGTAATGGATAGAGTTAGAACTAGGGTTTGGGCTATGTTTACATTTAGTATTAGGGCTAGAGTTAGGGTGAGGTTTAGAGTTTGGGCTAGGGTTATGTTTAGGGTAACGTTTAGAGTTTGAACTAGGGTTAGGGTTAGAATGATATTTAGGGTTAGGGTTAGGGCTAGATTAAGAGTTAGGGTTATGCTTAAGGTTCAGTTAAGGGCTGTAATTAGGGCTAAGTTTTGTGTGAGGTTTAGGGCTAGTGTTAGGTATATGGGTAATGTAAGAGCTAGAGTTATGGTTATGGCTAGATTTAGAGTTTTGTCTAGTTTTAGGATTAATTTTGGGGTTAGGATAATATTTAAAGCTACGGTTTTTGGTAGGGCAAGTGTCAGGGTTCAGGTTAGGATTAGGTTTAGGGTTATGTCCAGAATGAGGAATAGAATTAGGTCTAGGGGTAGAGTTCATGTTTGGTTTAGGTCAAAGGTTATTGTTAGGGCTAAGGATAGGGTTATGGCTATATTTATGATTAGGTTTAGGTCCAGGGCTAGTGTTAGTGTTAGGTTTAGGGTTAGGGTTACTGGTAGGGATACTGTTAGGTTTTTGGATAAGGGTTAGGGTCAGGTTTAAAACTAGGTTTAGAGTTAGGATAAGAATAAGTGTCAGCATTAGGTTTAGGGTTTGGGTTAAGTTTAGAGCTAGAATGAGGGCTATGTTTAGGACTAGTTGTAGAGTTAGATTTTGGGGTAAGCATAGAATTAGGGTTAGTACTAGGGTAGTAATAAGGTGAGGGTTTGAGTTAGGCTAAGAAATAGGGTTAGATCTAGGATTAGGACTAGGTAAGGGCCAGGGTTAGGGTTAGTGTTAAAGCTAAGGTTAGAGTTAGTGTTAGGGTTAGTGTTATGGTTGGGTTAGGCTTAGGGTTAGGGTTAGGTTAGTGTTAGGGATAGAGTTAGGTTTAGGATTAGGGTTTATGTAATCATTAGGGTTCAAGTTACGTTTAAGTTTATGGTTAGGATTAGGATTAAAGTTAATGACAGGGTTAGGGTTAGTATTAGTGCTATTGTTATGGTTAGTGTTAGTGTTAGGTCTTGAGTCAGAGTTCGAGTAAGTGTTAGTGTGATGGTTAGGGGTAGGTTTATTGTTAAGGTTAGATTTTGGGTTCAGGTTAAAGATAGGTTTAGAGTTAGGGGGAATTTTAGTGTTAGGTTTAGGGTTAAATTTTGGGTTAGTGTTAGTTTTAGGGTTTAATTTAGGGTTAGTTTTATCGTTATTGGTAGCTTAGGGTTCAGGTTAGGGTTTGTGTTAGTGTTAGGTTTAGCGTTAGATTGGGGATAGGGTTAGTGTTAGAGTTAGGGTTAGGATTAGTGTTTGGGTTGGGTTAAGTTTAGTGTTAGGGTAAGTATTCCACTTAGGTTTAAGGTGATGGTTAGAGATAGTTTTACGGTTAGGGTTAGGGTTAGTTTTAGGTTTAGTAATAGGGTTATGGTTAGTGTTAGGGTAAGGTTTAGTTTGTGCTTGCATTAGGTTTAAGGTTCCAATAAGTTTTATGGTTACTGTTTGGATTCAGTTTGGGGTTAGTGTTAGATTTGTGGTAAGGTTAGGGTAAGTGTTAGGGTTAGGGTTGGTGCTAAGTTTAGATTTAGGTTTAGGTTTAGGTTTAGGGTTAGGGTGAGTGTTAGTTTTAGTATTAGGTTAGGATAAGGGTTGTGTTAGGGATAGATTTGGGGTTAAGATTAGGGTTAATATTAGTTTTAGGTTAGAGTTAGGGTTAAGTTTAAAATTAGCATTAGTGTAGCATTATGTTTAGGCTTAAGGATAGGATAGTGTTAGAGTAATGGTTTGTGTTAGGTTTACTGTTATGTTTAGTGTTAGTGTTAAGGTTAGGGTTAATATTAGGGTTAGGGTTAGGTTTAGGGTTAGTGTTAAATTTAGAGTTATGCTTAGGGTTAGGTTTAGAGTTAGGATTAGGGTTAGGGTTAAGGTTAGTGTTAGGGTTAGGGTTAGGGTTAGGGTTTTTTTATTACAATTAGTGTTAGGGTTAGGTTTATGCTTCAGTTATGATTAGGCTTAGAGTTAACCTTAGGGCTAGTGTTTGGGTCAGTGTTAGGGTTAGGCTTAGGGTTAGGATGATTGTTAATGTAGGGGTTAGGTTTATTTTAATGGTTAGGGTTCGAGTTTGGGTGAGGTTTAGGGTTAGTATTAAGGTTAAGTATAGTGTTAGTGTTAGGATTAGTTTTAAGGTTAGGGTTGGAGTAAGAGTTGTGGTTAGTGTTAGATTAAAGTTATTGTTAGGGTTAAAGATCATGTTCGGGTTAGGGTAAGATTTAGTATTAGGGTTATGGTTATGGTTAGGGTTAGGGTTTTGATTAATGTAATTTTTATGATTAGGGTTAGTGTTAGGGTAAGTGTCAGTTTTAGGTTAGATTTATGGTTAAAAATAGTGTTAGGTTTAGTTTTAGGAAGAGGGTTAGTGTAAGAGTTAGGCTAGGGTTAGGATTAGGGTTAGATTTTGGGATAGGGTTAGTGTTTGTGGTAGGATTAATGTTACGGTTAGTGTTAGAGTTAGTGTTAGGTTTAGGGTTAGGGTTATGTTTAGTGTTAGGGTAAGGGTAACGATTAGTGTAAGTGCTAGTGTTAGGGATTGGGTTAGGGTTAGAGTTCATGTTAGGGTATGTGCTGGTGTCAGGTTTAGGAATAGGATTTGTGTTAAGGTTAGGCTTAGGGTTATGGTTGGATTATGATTTGAGTTAGGGTTAGGATTAGTGTTACGGTTAAGGATAAGTTTAGGGTTAGAATTAGGGTTAGGGTTAGGATTAGGGTTAGTGTTAGTGTTAGGGTTAGTGTTAACATTAGGGTTAGTGTTAGGTTGATTGTTAGGGTTATGGTTAAAATTAGTGATAGGTTTTGGTTTAGGTTTAGGTTTAGTATTAGGGAAGTGTTAGTGTTATTGTTAGGGTACTTGTTAGGGTTAGGATCAGGGTGAGTTTTACTATTAGGGTGAGGAACAGGGTTAGTGATAGTGTGAGGGTTAAGGTTAGTTTAAGAGTTAGGATTAGGTTTAGGATTAGTATTAGTATTAGGGTCAGTGTTAGGATTACAATTATGATTTGTGTTAGGTTGAGTGTTAGGGTTAGGGTTTGGGTTAGGGTTATGGTTTGATTAGGGTTAGTATTAGGGTTAGTGTTAGGGTTAAGTGTAGGGTTAGTGTTATTGTTATGATTAGGGTTATGATTATGGTTAGCGTTAGTGTTAGGGTTAGGGATAGTGTTAATGTTAGTTTCAGTGTTAGTTTTAGGGTTAGAAATATGTTTAGGCTTAATGATACAATTAGGTTTAGATTTAGGGTTAGTATTAGGTAAGGATTAGGATTATTGTTAGGGTATGTTTTAGGGATAGGTTTAGGGTTAGTTTAAGATTTAAGGTGAGGTTTAGGGATAGGAATAAGGTTAGGTTTGGGTTAGTTTAAGAGTTAGGATTAGGGTTAGTGTTAGTGTCAATGTTAAGTTTAGTGTTAGGGTTAGGGTTGGGTTTAGGGTTTGTGTTAGGTTGAGCATTAGAGTTAGGTTTTTGGTTAAGGTTAGAGTTATGGTTAGAGTAGAATAAGGGTTAGAGTTAGTGTTAAGATTAGGTTTAGGATTAGTGTTAAGTTTAACAATAGGGTTAAAAATGGTTTATGGTTAGGGTTTTTGTTAGGGTAAGGTTTAGGGTTAGGTTTAGTGTTAGGTTTAGTGTTAGGATGATAATTATGGTTAGGTTTGAGGTTAGGGTTATTTTTAGAATTAAGGTAGGGGTTATGATTAGGTTAGGGTTAGTGTTAGTTTTAGGGTTAGGGGGTAATGTTAGTGTTATATTTAGGGTTAGGGATAGGTTTAATGTTACTGTTAGGCTTAGGGTTAAGTTTAGTTTTAGTGTTATGATTCAGGTTAGGGCTAAGATTAAGGTTACTGTTAGATTTAGGGTAGGGTTATGATTAGTGTTAGGGTAAGGGTTACAGTTAGGATTAGGTAAGAGTTAGGATTAAGGTTTGGATGGGTTATGGTTGTGGTTTGGGTTATGATTGTGTTATGGTTAGGGTTAGGGTTTGTGTTAGTTTTAGTGTTAGGTGGTGTGTTTGTTTTAGGGTTACTGTTAGGGTCAGTGTTAGGTTTCATGTTAAGGTTAGGGCTAGGTTTTCTGTTAGGGTTAGGTGTAAGTTTTTGGTTAGGGCTAGGATTAGTGTTGTGCTTAGGGTTAGATTTAGGTTTAGGGTTTGTGTTAAGTTTATGGTTAAAGATAGTGTTAGGAATAAGGTTAGGTTTTGGGTGAGGTGTAGAGTAAGGTAGAGGGTAAGGATTAGGGTTAGCATTACAGTTAGTGTGAGATAAGGGATAGTGTTAGGGTTAGATTTAGGGTTAGTGTTGCAGTTAGGATTAGGGTTAGTGTTAGTGTTAGGGCTAGTGCTGGGGTTAAAGTTAGAGTTAAGGTTAGTGTTAGGTTCAGCATTAGGATAAGGTTTAGGTTTAGGTTTAGGGTTATAATTAGAGTTAGTGTTAGTATTAGAATTAGAATTAGGGTAAGTGTTATTGTTAGGGTTAGGGTTAGTGTTAGGATTAGGGTAAGTTAAGGTTAGGATTAGGGTTGAATTTAGTATCAGCATTGAATTTAAGTTTTGGTTTATGGTTCATGTTAAATATAGGATTAGGATTAGATTTAGGTTAGTGTTAGGGTTTGGCTTAGGGTTCATGTTAGGGTTAGGGTTAGGGGAGTGTTAAATTTAGATTTACGGTTAGTGTTAGATTAAGTGTTAGGGTTACAGTTAAGGTTAGCATTAGTGTTTGGTTTCATGTTATAATTAGGTTTAGATTTAGAGTTAGGTTAGGATTAGGGTTAATGACAGGTTGAGAATTAGGTTTTGTTTTAATATAAGGGTTAGGGTTAGGGATAGGGTTAGTTTTTGGTTAGTGTTAGGGTTAGGGTTAGGTTTTCAGTTAGTGTTAGGGTTAAGTTTTTGGTTAGTGTTAGGGTTAGGGTTAGGGTTCGGTTTAGATTTGGGGTTAGGGTTAGGTTTGATATTATTGTCCATACAATAATGGTAATAACACTTATCTAACCCTAACGGTTATTGTTAGGGTTAGGTAAGGGTGAGGGTTAGGGTTAGGATTAATGTTATGATTAGGATTAAAGTTAGGTTTAGGGTTAGGATTATGATGAGGTTTGGGTTTCGGGTTAGGCTTATGGTTAGGGTTAGGGTTAGGATTACAGTTAGGTTTAGGGTAAGGGTGAGGTTCTAAGTAAGGTTTAGGGTTACTGTTGGGTTAGGGTTAGAGTTTGAGTTTGAGTTAGGGTTAGGTTAGTGTATGTTGTATGATTAGAGTTAAGGTTATGGTTAGTTTTAGGGATTGAGATAGTGTTTGGGTTATTTTTATGGTTAGGGTAATGGGTAGAGTTAGGGTTAGTGTTAGGATTTGGGTTAGTGTTAGGTTAGTTTTAGGGCAAGTGTAAGATTAGGTTTAGGGTTATGGTGAGGTTAGAATTAGGGTAAGGGGAAGTTCAGGTTTAGGGTTAAGGTAAGGCTTAGGTTTTGTTTTATATTTAGGGTTAGGGTTAGGGTTAATGTTAGGGTTAGAGTTAGGGTTAGTGTTATTGTTAGGTTTAGGTTTAAGGCAAGGTATAGTGATAGGGATAGGTTTATGATTAGAGTTAGTGTTACTGTTAGGGTTCGAGTTTTGGTGAGTGTTAAGCTTAGGGTTGGGTTAGGGTTAATGTTAGTGTTAGATTTAGGGTTAGTGTTATGGTTAAGTTTAGTGTTATGAATAGGGTTAGGGATAAGTTAGGGTTAAGTTTAGTTTAGAGTTAGTGTAATGGTTAGATTTAGATTACGGTTAGTGTTTTCTGGTTAGGGTTAGGGTTAGGTTTACTTAGGGTTAGTGTTAGGATTAGTGTTTGTGTTAGGGTTAGGGTTAGGATTAATGTTACGTATAGGTTTAGTTTGAGGGTTAGGGTTAGGGTTTAAATTAATATTAGGTTTAGGGTTAGGGTTAGGGTTATAGTAAAGTTTAGGGTTAGGGTTAATGTTAAGGTTAGTTTTAGAGTTAGGTTTAAGGTTAGGGTTAGGGTTTGTAATACAATTAGTCTTATGTTAGGTTTAAACTTACGGTTACGATTAGGCTTAGAGATAATTTTAGGGTTAGTTTTTGGTTTAGTGTTATGGTTATGCTTAGGGTTCGTGTTAGGGTTAGGGTTAAAGTTACGGTATGTTTTAGGGTTAGGTTTAGGTTTATTGTTATGGTTGGGGTTCAAGTTTTGGTTAGAATTAGTGTTAGTGTTAGGGTTAGGTTTAGTGTTAGTGTTAGGGTTAGTTTTACAGTTTGGGTTGTCATAAGAGTTGTGGTTAGTGTTATGTTAGAGTAATTGTTAGGTTTAAGGATCGGGTTTGGTAAGGGTTAGGTTTAGTTTTAGGATTAGAGTTTGGCTTAGGCTTATGGTTAGTGTTTGGGTTAGAATTAGGGTTAGAGTTAGGGTTAGTATTAGGGTTAGGATTAGGTTTAAACTTAAGATTAGTGTGTGTGTTATGGTTATGGTTAGGGTTAGGGTTAGTGATAGGGTTAGTGTTAGTGTTAGGGTTAGGTTTATGGTTAAGGTTAGTGTTAGGGATAGTGTTAATGTTAGTGTTAGGTGTAATTTTAGGTTTAAGCTTAGTGTTAGGGTTAGGGTCAGGATTAGTGTTAGTGGTAGTGGTAGTGTTAGGGTTAGGGTTAGATTTAGGTTTAGGATTATGTAAGGGTTAGGGTTAGAGTTACATTAGTGTTAGGTAATGGTTAGGGTTAGGGTTATGGTTAGGTCAGGATTAGGTTTTGGGTTAGGGTTAGGTTGGTGTTAGGGTTAGTGTTAGGGTTAGTTTTAGGTTTAGGTTTAGTGTTAGGGTTAGGGTTAGCTTTAGGGTTAGTGATAGGGTTTGGGTTAGTGTTAGTGGTAGGGTTATTTTTAGGGTTCATTTTAGGTTTAGGAGTAGGCTTTGTGTTAGGGTTACATTTAGGGATAGTGTTAGCTTTAGTGTTTTTTTACAGTAATGTTTAGGGTCAAGTTTAGGATTACTGTTTGGGTAAGTTTTAGAGATATGATTATTTTTAGTTGTAGGGTTACGGTTAGGTTTAGTGTTAGGGTTAGGTTTAGGTTTAGGGTTAGGTTTTATTTGGGATTTTATGGTTAGGATTATTGTTAGGTTTATGGTTAGTGTTACATTATAGTAAAGATTAGGTTTTGGGTTAGGGTTAGGATTAGAATTAGTGTTAGATTAGTGATAGGGTTACAGTTATGATTAGTGTTAAGGGAGGGTTAATATTAAGGTTAAGTTTATTGTTAGTGAAGTGATAGGGGCAGGGATACGTTAAGGTTAAGGTTAGGGTTAATGTTAGGGTTAAGGTTAAGGATAATGTTACTTTTATGTTAGGTTTACCATTATGGTTACTGTAAGTTTTAGGGTTAGTTTTAGGATGAGAATTAGGATTAGGGTGTGAGTTAAGGTAAGGGTTATTGTTAGGTATAGGTTTAGTGTTAGGATTAGGTTAGGTTTAGGGATAGGGTTAGGGTTGTTTGGGGAATTAAGTTTTAACTTAGGGTTAGATTTAAATTTAGGTTTACGTTTAGGGTTAGGGTTAGTGACAGGATTAGTTCAGGTATAGGGTTATGGTTAGTTTTATCGTTAGGGTTAGGGTTACTGTTAGTGATAGTTTACAATTAATTTTAGGTTTAGAGTTAGGGTTAGTGCTAGGGTTAAGGTAAGGGTAAAAGTTTGTTTTACTGTAAGGATAAGATTTCGGTTTCTTGTAAGTGTCAGAGTTGTGGTTAGTGTTAGATTTAGGGTTAAGTTTAGGGTTAGTGTTATGTTTAGGGTTTGAGTTAGTTTTAGTGTTAGGGTTAATGTTAGGTTTAGGGTTAGTGTAAGGGTTAATGCAAGGGTTAGTGTTAGGGTTAATGTTAGGCTTCATGTTAGCATTACGGTTAGAGTTAATGTTAGGTGTAAGTTTAGGTCTAGGGTTAGTGATTTTGTTAGTGTTAGGGTTAGGGATAGTGTTAGGGTTAGAGATAGGTTTAGAATTAGTGTTAGGGTTAGGCGTATTGGTAGGATTAGAGTTAGTGTTAAGGTTATGTTTAGGATTAATTTTAGGGTTAGTGTTAGTTTTAGTGTTAGTTATAGGGTTTGTTTTAGCATGAGGGTTAAGGTTAGTGTTAGGGATAGGATTAGGTTTTGGGTTAGCTTTAGTGTTAGTGTTAGAATTGGTGTTAGTGATATTGTTAGGGCTAGGGATAGGTTTAGGGATAAGGATGGGGTTAAGTTTAGGGTCAGTGTTATCATTAGGGTTAAAGTTTGTGTTAGGGGTTAGTTTTACAGTTAGAATTAGGGTTATGGTTAGGGTTAGTTTTAAGCTTACGATTAGAGATAGGGTTTGGGATAGGTTTAGGATTAGTTTTAAAGTTAGGCTTAGGGTAAATGTTAGTGTTAGTATTAGTGTAAGGTTAGGGATATGTTTTGTGTTAGGGTAAAGGTTAGATTTAGGGTTTCTGTTAGGGTTCGTGGTAGGATTAGGGTTAGTATTATGGTTAAATTTATAGTTAAAATGATGTTTACAATTAAGTTTAGGATTACAGGTAGAATAGGGTTAGTGTTAGTGTTAGGGTGAGTTTTAAGTGTTACGGTTATTGTTTTTGTTAGGGTAAGGATTAGTATGAGGTTTAGAATTAGGGTTAGGTTTAGTGTATGTGTTAGTTTTAGTGTTAGGGTTAAAGTTAGGGATAGTGTTAGGGTTAGAGATATATTTAGGGTTTTTTAGGGTTAAGATTATGGCTAGAATTAGTATTATGGCAGGGTTAGTTTTGGGTTAATATTAGGGTTAGGGTTAGGGTTAGGGTTAAGGTTAGTTTTTAAGTTAGGGTTATGGATAGGATTCAGGTTATGGTTATGGTTAATTTTAGAATTAATGATATAGTTAGGGTTATGGTTAGTGTTAGGTAAGTGTTGGGTTAATGTTTAGGTTTAGATTTTCTGTAAGGTTTAGAGTTAAAAGAGGTTTAGTGTTAGTGTTAGTGTTAGGATTAGTGTTACATTTAGGGTTATGATTAGGTTTAGGATTAGTGTTTGGGTTAGGGTTATACATTGTTTTAGGGATAGTTTTAAGGTTAAAAGAGGTTATTGTTACAGTTAGGGTTAAATTTAAGAAGAGGATTAGAGTGAGGCATAGGCTTAGGGTTAGGGTTAGTTTTATGGTTATGAGTAGGTTAAGAATAGTGTTTTGTTTATGGTTAGTGTTACTGTTAGTATTAGGGTTAGGGTTAGGTTTAGTGACAAAGTTAGTGTTGGGGTTAGGGTTAGTGTTAGGTTAGTGTAGATTTACTGTTAGGGTTAGTGTTTGTTTTAGGATTAGAGTAACATTTAGGTAAGGGTTACGGTTAGTGTTAGGTTATGGTTATGGTTATTTTTTACTTTTATTTTTTTGCTAGAGTTTGTGTTATCTTTATGGTTAGTGTAAGCCTAAGGTTTAGGGTTAGTGTTAATGTTAGGTTAAGTGTTAGGGTTTGGGTTAGTGTTAGGTTTAGTATTAAGGTTATGTTTAGTTTTAGGGTTAATATTAGGGTTCTAGATAGGGTAAGGTTTAGTGCTAGGGTTAGGTCTAGGGTTAGGTTTAGTGTTTGGAGTACAGTTACAGTTAGGATTTGTGTTAGGATTAGGATTAGGTTTAAGGTTAGGATTATGTTTAGGGTTACTGTTACATTTAGGTTTAAGGTTAAGTTTAGGATTAGTTTTTGGGTTAGTATTATACTAGATTTAGGGTTACTGTAGGGTTCGAGTTAGGGTTAGTGTTACGGTTATGGTTATGGTTATGGTGGGGCTTAGGGTTAGTGTTAGGTTAGGGTTAGGGTTAGGGTTACAGTAAGGCTTAGACTTAGTTTTATGGTTTATGTTAAGATTAGGTTTAGTGTTAGGGTTCATGCTAAGGTTAGTGTAAGGGTTAGGGTTAGTGTTAGGGTTAGGTTATAGTTACGGTTATTATTAAGGGTAGGGTCAGAGTTTGGTTTATGTTTAGGGACAGAGTTAGGGTTAGTGATACTTTAGGGATAATTTAGAGTTAGGTTTAGCGATAGGGTTAGAATTAGGGTTAGGTTTAGGGTTAGTGTTAGTGTTATGGTTAAGATTAGGTTTAGGGTTAGTGTTAGGGTTATTGTTAGGTTTAGGTTTAGCATAAGTAATAAGGTAAGTTTTAGGTTAAAGGTTAGGTTAAGTTTTAGTGTTAGGTTTAGGGTTATGGTTAAAATTAGTGTTAGTATAGGCTTAGGGTTAGGGTTAGTGTTAGTGTTAGGGTTAGGGTTATTTTTTGGGTTAGGTTTAGGATTTGCCTTAGGGTTAGTTAGGATTATGTTTAAGGTTCAGGTTACAATTAGGATTAGGGTTAGGGTTAGCATTAAAGTTAGGTGGGTTAGGGTTCAAGATAGACTATACTTTCAGGGATCATTCCTATAGTTCGTTACTAGAGATATTTTTTATGTTTAGAATAGGGTATAGAGTTAGGCTTAGGGTTAGTTTTAGGGTTACAGTTAGGGTTAATGTTAGGGTTATGGTTCGGGTTAATGTTGGGGTAGGTTATAGTTAGGGTCAAGGTTAGTTATAGGTTTAGGGTTAGGGTAAGGGTTACTGTTGGGTTAAGGATTAGGGTTAACATTTGGGTCTGAATTAGTGTTAGGGTTAAAGTTAGGATTAGGGTTAGGTTTATGTAAGTTTTAGCATTAGGGTTAGGAATCTGGTTTGGGTTAGGGTTTATGTTAGGGTTAGGATTAAGTTTACATTACGGTTAGGGTTATAGTTACGGTTAGGTTTGGATTAGTGGTAGGGTAAGTGTTAGGGTTAGGTGTGGGGATCCATTCTCACATGTAACTGGGCAACTCCCGGTTTGGGTCTGAGGCGCTATGGCTAAAATCTGTCAGAGCTTTCCCGACCCTCTCCAGGTGCGAGAGCCTGTCCGTGTGGGGGTATGACTTGACCACTCACCCTGGGGCCAATCACTGACCCTGACTTTGGAGTGCTGCCCCCCTCAACCTTCATTGGATGGAATTCTCCCCTGAATTTTTTTTCCCAATAAAAGTCTACTCCTTGGCATGCTCTCTCTCTCTCTCTGTCCTGCTAGTCCTGAGTAATCCCTGTTGCCCTACCTCGTGGTTCGAAGTGTGAGTAACAATAACCCTAATTCTAAACATAACCTAACATTAAACATACATTCCAGTATTTATTAATGACTCATTGATGATAGGAGGTTAATGTAATATTTAGTATTAGGTCAGTGTTAGGGTTAGGGTTAGTTAGGGTTAGAGTTAGGGTTAGGTTTTGTATCAGGGTTAGGTTTAAGGTTAGTGTTAGGGTTAGAGATAAAATTAGGGTTATATTTAGGGTTAAAATTAGGGTTAGGTTTAGTGTTAGGATTATGATTTGGTATAGTGTTATAGTTAATGTTAGTGTTAGGGTTAGGGGTAGAGTTAGGGTTAGTGTTAGTGTTAGGTTTAGGGTTATGTTTAGGGTTAGGTTCAGTGTTATGGTTGGGGTTATGTTTAGGGTTAGGATAAGTGTTAGTTTGGGGGTTACGGTTATGGTTAGAATTAGTGATAGTATTAGGTTTTGGTTTAGGTTTATTATTAGGGTTAGAGTTAGGGTTAGTGTTACGGTTAGTGTTAGTGTTAGTTTTAGTATTAAGCTGACGGTTACACTTCGGGGTTGTGTTCGAGTTAGGGTTACGGTTTCAATTGTGGTTAATGTTAGGGTTAGGGTTAGGGTTAGTTTCACATTTGGGTTCAGGGTTAAGTTTAAGTTTCATGTTAGGGTTAAGTTAAGGGTTAGAATTAGGGTTAGTTTTAGGTTTAGAATTAATGTGTGAGTTAGTGTTTGGGTTATGGTTAGTGTTAGGTTTAGGATTAGGGTTAGGGTGAGGGATAGGTTTAGGTTTAGTTTTAGTGTCATTGTTTATGTTAGTGTTAGGGTTAGTTTTTATTACAATATTAGGTTTAGGGATAGGTTTAGAGTTAGTGTTAGGCTTAGTGTTAGGTTTAGGGTTAATGTTATGATTAGAGTAATGGTTAAGGTTAAGTTCAGTTATAGGGTTATGTTCAGGGTTAAGGTTAGTGTTAGGGTAAGGGATAGTTTTAGATTTTGTGCTAGGGTTAAGGTTAATGTTAGGTTTAGGTTTAGGGTTTGAGATAGAATTAGGATTAGGGTTATTGTTAGGGTTATGTTGGCAGTTAGGATTAGGAGAGTGTTAGGTTTATTGTTAGTGATAAATTTTATGTTAAGTTTAGTGTTAGTATTAAGTTTAGGGTAAGCGTTAGTTTTAGATTTAAGGGTAAGGGTAGGTTAGGGTTAGGTTAGATTTAGTGTTAGGGTTAAGGTTAAGTTTAGGGTTATTGTTAGGTTAAGGTAATAGTTAGGATTAGGGTTAGGGTAAGTTTTAGTGTTAGGGTTAATACTATGGTTAGTGTTACTGTTAGGTTTATGGTTATGGTGAGTATTAGGTTTAAGTTTAGGTTAGGGTTATGTTTGTGTTAGGGTTAGGTTTAAGTTTAATTATATTGTTAGGATTAGGGATAGGTTTAGAGTTAATGTTAGAATTAAGGTTAGGGTTAGGGTAAGGGTTACAGTTAGATTTAGGTTTAGTGTTAAGTATAGAGTTAGGGTTTTTATTAGGGTAATTTAAGGGGTAGAGTTTGTTGGGTTTTGGGCTACAGTTAGTGTTAGGGTTACAAAAAATTAGGCTTATATTTAGAGTTAGAATTAGGGTTAGGTATAGTGTTAGGATTACGGTAAAGTTTAGAGTTAGAGTTAGTGTTAGGGTTATGGGTAGATTAGGATTAATGATAGTATTATGGTTAAAATTAGGGTTAGTGTTTGAATTAGGGTTAGATTTAAGTTTTGGGTTAGGGTTAGGAATAGGGTTAATGTTAGGGTTAGGGTTGGGGTTAGGATGAGGGTTGGGTTAAGGGTTAGATTTAGTCTTAGTTTTAGGGTTACTGTTAGGGTTAGTGTTAGGTTTAGCATTATGGTTAGTGTTAAGTTTAGGTTTAGGTTTACAGTTAGGTTTGGTATTAGGGTTAGTTTTAGGGTTAGGATTATGGTTAGAGTTAGGGTTCATGTTAGGGTTATTTTTAGGGTTAGGTTAAGGGTTAGGTTTAGGGTTAGGGTTAGGGTTTGTTTTAGGTTTGGGGTTACTGTTAATGTTAGGATTAGAGTTCAGGTTTGGATTACAGTTAGAATTAGCATTTATTTGGGGTTTCAGTTAGGGTAATTGTTAGGATAAAAATTATGGTTATGTTTAGTGTTAGGGTTTGGGTGAGTGTCAAGGGTTAGTGTTTGGGTTGTGTTAGGGTTAGGGTTAGGGATACTGTTAGGGTTAGGGTTAGGGTTAGGGTTAGGTTCTGTGTTTGGATTAGGGATATGGCTAGGGTTATGGTTAGGCTTAAGTTAGTGTTAGGGTTAAAGTTAGGGTTAGAGTTAGTTTTAGGGTAAATGTTAGGGTTAGGGTTAAATGTAGGGTTAGGGTTAGAAGTAGGGTTAGGGTTAGTGTTAGGGTAAGGGTAAGTGTTTGTGTTATTGTTAGGATTAGGGTTTGAGTTAGGTTTTGTGTCAGGTTTAGGATTAGAATTAGGGTTAGTGTTACATTTAGGATTAGGTTTAAGTTTAAGTTGAGTGTTAGGGTTAGGGTTAGAGTTTGGGTTATGGTTATGGTTAGGTTAAGGTTAGAATTAATGTTAGGTTTAGAGATAAGTTTAGGGTAGGTAAGGATTAGTGTTAGGTTTAGGTTTAGGTTTACTGTTAGTGTTAGGGTTAGGGTTAGTGTTAGGTAAGGTTTTGCATTAAGATTAGTGTTAGGGTTAGTATTATGGTTAGGTTAGTGTTGAGTTAGGTTTAGTGTTAGGGTTAGGGTTAGGGTTTGTGTTAGGGTTAGTGTTAAGGTTATAGTTAGATTTAGAATTAGGGTTGGGGTTAGGGTTATGGTTATATTTAAAGTTAGGTTTAAGGGATAGTGTTAGAATTAGCATTAGGTTTAAGTTTAGGATTGTAGTTAGATTTACCATTAGGTTTAGGGTTAGGGTTAGTTTTAGGTTTAATGTTAGGGTTAGGGTTAGTGTTAGTTTTGTGATTAAGGTTAGGTTTGGTGTTAGTGTTAAGGTTATTATTAGGTTTAGGTTAAGGTTTATTTTTCAGATTGGGGTGAGGTTTAGGGTTAGGTAAGGTTTAGTGTTAGGTTTACTGTTAGTTTTTGGGTTAGGATTAGGTATAGTATTAGGGTTAGGCTTTGGGATAATGTTAAGGTTAGGGTTAGTGATAGGGTTAGTGTTTGTGTTAAGTTTAGGGTTAGGGTTATATTTAGGATTAGGATTAGGGTTAAAATCACTGTTATGGTTAGTTTTAGGTTTAGGTTGAGGGTTAGGTCTCATGTTAGGTTTAGGGTTAGGGTTTGTGTTAGCATTAATTTTAGGGTTAGTGTTAGTGTTAGGGATACAGTTAGGATTAGGTTTAATGTTTGTATTAGTGTTAGAATTTGCATAAGTTTAATGTAGGGTTAAGGTTACTTTTATGGTTAGTTTTAGTTTTAGGGTCAGTGTTAAGGTTAGGATTAGTGTTATTGATTGGGTTAGGGTTAGGTTTAGTGTTACCTTTAGGGTTAGTTTTAGGGTCAAGTTTGTCTTAGGGTTAGTGTTAGTTTAAGGGTTATGGTTAGTGTTATGGTTAGTGTCAGGGTTAGTTTTAGGGTTAGGGTTAGTGTTATAATTATGGTAAGTGTTAGGGTTAAGGTTAGGGTTAGTGTTAGGTTCAGGAAAGTGTTTATGGTAAGTGTTAGTGTTAGACTTAGGTTTAGGTTTAGTGTTACAAATAGGAAAAGGGTTAGGCTTAGGGTTATTTTTAGAGTTAGAGGTTTATTCAGGGTTAGTGTTATGATAAGGGTTAGGATTTGGGTTATGTTAAGTGTTAGGGTTAGTATAAGAGTTAAGTTTAGTTAGATTTTAGGGTTAGGGTTACATTTAGAGTTATATTTAGGGTTCAGTTTAGTGTTAGGTTAAGGTTTAGGATTAGGTTTAGGGTAAGAATTAGGGTTAGTTTAAGATTTAGGATTAGGGTTAGGGTTATGGTTAGTTTTAGGTTAAGTGTAAAGGTTAGGGTAAGGAGTTGTGTTAGGGTTAGGTTTATGTTTACAGTTAGGTTTATGGATAGGTTTAGTGTTAGAATTAGGGTTAGGTTACGGGTAGTGTAAGTGTTAGGGTTACAGTTTGGGTTACTCATAATGTTATGCTTATGTTTAGAATTAGGTTTAGGGTTAGAGTTAGTGTTAGGTGTAGGGTTATATTTAAGATTAGGGTAAATGATAGGCTTAGTTTTGGAGTTAGGGTTAGTGTTAGTGTTAGGGTTAGGGTTAGGTTTAGAATTAGTTTTAATGTTAGTGTTAGGTTTAGGGTTAGTTAGCAGTTAGGGCTACGATAAGTTAAGTTTAGAATTACAGTTTGGGTTAGGGTTTGTCTTCGGTTTATGGTTAGTGTTATGGTTAGGGTTAGGGTAACAGTGAGGATTAGGTTTAGTGTTATGGTTAGGTTTAGGGTTTGTGTTATGTTTAATGTTAGTATAGGATTGGGATTACGGTTAGAATTAGCATTAGAATTAGGGTTAGGGTTAGTGTTAGGGTTAAGGGAATGCTTAGGGTTAGTAGTAGGATTTGGGTTAGGTCTAGGTTTAATGTTAGGTTTTGGTTCGGTTTAGGGTTAGTGTTAGATTTAGTATTAGGTTTAAGTTTAGGTTTAGGGTTAGGGTTAGCTTTACATTTAGGGTTAGTCTTAGAGTTAGTGTTAAGTTTAGGGTTAGAATCATGGTTAGTGTTAGGGTTTGGGTTGTGTTTAGGGTTAATATTTGGGTTAGGTTTATGGTTATATTTAAGGTTAGAGTAAGTGTTAGGTTAGGTTTAGAAGTAGTATTAGGTTTAGGGTTAGGGTTAGTGTTAGGTTGACATTAGGGTTAGTGTTAGTGTTTTTGTTAGGTTTAGGGTTAGGGTTGGTTTAGGGTTATTGTTAGTGTAAGGGCTAGGGTATGTCTTAGGATTATTTAGGGTTAGGGTTACTGTTAGGGTTAGTATTAGGGTTAGGATTAAGTTTTGTCAGAGTGTTAGGGTTAGAGTTATAGTAGGAATTATTGTTAGGTTTAAGGTTAGGTGTAGTGTCAGCGTTAGGGTTAGGGTTATATTTAGGTTTAGAAATAGTGCTAGGTTTAGGAATAAGTTTAGGTTTAGTGTTAAGGTTAGTGTTAGGTTTAGGTTTAGTGTTATGATAACATTTAGGGTTAGAGTTAGTTGTAGAGTTAGAATTAGGGTTAGGTTTAATGTTAGGGTAAATGTCAGCGTAAGGGTAAGTGTTAGGATTAGGGTAAGGATTTGAGTTAGCATTAGGGTTTGGGAGGGTTAGGGCGAGGGTTATAGTTATGATTAGAGATTGGGTTATTGTTAGTGTTAGTGTTAAACATTGCATTAGAGTTAGTGTTGCAGTGAGTGTTAGGGTTAGGCTGATAATTAAGATTAATGTTAGGGTTAGGGTTATGGATAAGTTTAGGGTTAGTGTTAGGGTTACGGTTAGAATTATGTTCATGAATAGTGTTAGGTTTAGGGTTATGTTTTGAGTTAGGTTTAGGGATAGGTTTAGTGCTAGGTTTAGCATTAGGGTTAGGTTTAGGTTTAATGTTAGGTTTAGGGATAGGGTTAGGGTTATGGATAAGTTTAGGGTTAATGTTAGGGTTAGGGTTAGGGATATGGTTAGGATTAGGGTTAGAGTTATGTTTAGAGTTAGGTTTAAAAAAAGGTTCAGTGTTAGGTTTAGCATTAGGGTAAGGTTTAGGTTTATTGTTAGGGTTAGAGTTAGGATTAGGGTAAGCGTTAGGGTTAGGTTTATTGTTAGGGTTAGTGTAAGTGTAAAGGTTCATGTTAATGTTAGGGATAATTGAAGAGATAGGGTTAGTTTTATTTCTTGGGTTAGGTTTAGGGTTAAGTTTAGGGATAATTCAAGAGATAGGGTTAGGTTTATTTCTTGGGTTAGTGTAAGTGAAAAGGTTAGGGTTAATTTTAGGTTTAGTTCGAGAGTTAGGGTCAGGGTTAGGATTAGGGTTATTATTATGGTTATGGTTCGGGTTGGGGTTAGGTCTAGGTTAGTGTTTTTATGTTTAGGGTTAAGTTTATGGTTATTGTAAGGTGTTAGGGTCGGGTTTGTATTAGGGTTAGTGTTTGGATTAGGGTTAGTGTTAGGGTTAGGTTAGGCTGAGGGTTTGTGTTAGGCTTAGGTTTAGTTATAGGGTTAGGTTTAGGGTTAGTATAAGTGTTATGTTTGGATTAGTGTTAGGGTTGATATAGCGTTAGGGTTAGGGTATATGTTAGGTTTAGGGCTAGGGTTACAGTTACAGTTAATTTTAGGGTTATGTTTAGGGTTAGGGTTAGTTATGGATACAGTTCTGTTTAGGGTTAGTGTTAGGTTTTGGATAAGTGTTTGTGTTAGGTTTATATTTAGGGTCAGGTTTAGGTTTAGGATTACAATTAGAATTTTGGCTAGAATTATGCTTATGATTAGGGAGAGTAAGGGTAGGTAGTGTTGGGTTTAGGATTTGTGTTAGGTTTAGATTTAAATTAGGGTTATGTTTAGAGTTAAGTTTAGTTTTAGGGTTATGGTTAAGGTTAGGGTTAGATTAGTGTAAGGATTTTATTAGGGTTAAATTTAGGATTAGGTTTAGTGTTAGTTTTAGGATTAGAGTTAGGGTGAAGTTTAATTTTAGGGGAAAGTTTGGGTTAGGTTTAGGGTTACAAATAGGTTATGATTAGGATTAGGGTTAGGTTAGGGTTAGGATTATTGTTAGGGTTAGTTTTTTTTTTTTTTTTTTTTTTTTTTTTTTTTTTTTTTTTTTTTTTTTTTAGTGTGAGCATTAATGTTAGCTTTGGGGCTCTGGTTAGGGTTAAGGTTTGGGTTAGAGTAGTGGTTAGGGTTAGGTTTAGGGTTTGTGTTAATGTTAGAGTTAGGGTTAGGATTAGTGTTTGTTTTAGGTTTAGGGGAAGGGGCAGGATTAGGGTTACAGATAGGAAAAGGGTTGCATTTAGGTTTAGGGTTAGAGTTAGTGTTAGGGTTAGAGTTACCTTTAGTGTTAGAATTAGGGTTAATGTGTTAGTATTAGGTTTAGGGTTAGAGTTAGTTTTAGGGTTAGTGCTGTGGTTAGATTTACATTTAGGGTTAGGTTTAGGCTTAGGTTTCAGGTTAGGGTGAAGGTTATGTTAAGATTTAGCATTTGTTAAGTTTAGGGTTAGGTTTTATGTTTGGGTTAGTGTTAGGGTTAGGGTAAGTGTTAGGGTTTGTGAGAGCATTAGTGTTAGTGTTACAGTTAGGGTTACACTTAAGTTTAGGGTTAGCATTGGGTTTGGAATTAGGATTAGTGTTAGTGTTAGGGTTAGGGTTAAGGTTAGTGTTATGGTTATAGTTAAAGTTTGCTTTAGGGTTAATTTTAGGATTAATGTTAGGGATATGGTTATGGTTAGGATTAGTTAGGGTTAGGGTTACTGTTAGGGTTAGTGTTAGGGATAGGGTTAGGGTTAGTGTTAGGGTTAGTGTTAAGATTAGGTTTAGGTTTGGATTCATTTAAGGGTTACTTTTATGGTTAGGGTTAGTATTAGTGTTAGGGTAAGTGTTAGGGTTAGGTTTAGGCTTACAATTAGGTTTAAGTTTATGGTTAGGTTTAGTAGTACGGTTAGAGGCAGGTTTAGGGCTAGGGTTAAGGTTAGGTTTAATGTTAGGGTTATTGTAAGTGTAAAGGTTAGGGTTAAGGTTAGGTTTAGTTCAAGAGTGAGGGTTAGGGTTAGGATTAGGGTTAGTGTTAATGTTAGTGTTAGTGTTAAGGTTAGGGTTTTCCTTAGGGTTAGGGTTAGTTTTGTGTTTAGGGTTATGTTTTGTGTGAGGGTATGAGTTAGGGTTATTGTTAGGTTAGGTTTATGGGTAAGATTTGGGTTTGGTTAGAATGACTGTTAGTGATAGTGTTTGGATAGGATTAGTGTTATGGTTTGGGTTAGGGTTAGTGTTAGGGTTAGTGTTACTGTTTGTGTTTGGGTTAGTGTTATGGTTATGATTAGGTTTAGGATTAGGGGTTAGGGTTAGGGTTAGGGTTAGGATTATATTTAGAGTTAGATTTGGGAAAAAGTTTAGTGTTAGGGTTAGCATTAGGATTAGGTTTAGGTTTAGTGTTAGGTTTAGTGTTAAAGTTAGGTTTAGGGTTAGGGTTAGGGTAAGTGTTAGGGTTATGGTTAGTGTTACTGTGAGTGTTAGATTTAGCTTTATTGTTAGGTTTAAGTATTTTTTTTTTTTTTTTAGTTTTGGATTAGGGTTAAGGTTAAACTTACATTTTGGGTTAGAGTTAGGGTGAGTTTTATAGTAAGGATCAGGGTTTGGGTTATTGTTATGGTTAGGGTTCGAGTTTGGTTTAGGTTAAGGGTTAGTGTTACAGTTATTGTTAGCGTAAGGGTAGTGTTAGTTTTAGGGTTATTCTTAGTATTAGTGTTTGGTTTAGGGTTAGTGTTAGGGTTATTCTTAGTATTAGTGTTTGGTTTAGGATTAGTGTTAGTATAACTGTTAGAGATAGGTTAGGCTTAGGGTTTGTGTTAGGGTTAGGTTTAGTGATAGGGTTAGGTTTAGGGTTAGTATCAGGGTTAGGGTTAGGATTAGTGTTAGGTTTAATATAGGGTAAGGGTTAGGATAAGTGTTAGGTTTAGGATTAAGGTATGGTTACAATTAGTTATAGGGTTAGTTTCAGGGTTAGGATTAGTGTTAGTGTTAGGATAAATGTTTGTGTTAGGTTTAAATTTAGGGTTAGGTTTAGGTTTTGGGTTACAATTAGGATTTGGGCTTAAAAAAGGGTTATGATTAGGGTTAGGGTATGGTTAGGTTTAGTGTTAGGTTTATGGTTTATTTAGGGTTATATTTAAATTAGGGTTATGCTTAGTGATATGGTTAGTTTTAATGTTATGGTTAGGGTTAGTGTCAGGTTAGAATAAAAATTTCTTTAGGGTTAGGTTTAGTATTAGGTTTAAGATTAGAGTTTTGGTTAATTTTAATTTTAGTGTTAGGTGTGGGTTTGGTTAGGTGAGGGATCAGTTAGGATTCAGATTAGGGTTACATTAGGGTTTGGATTATCGTTAGAGTAGGGTTTGTGTTAGGGTGATGGTTAGTGTTAGGATTGGGGTTCAAGTTATGGTAAGTGTTCGGATTAGAGTTACAGTTAGGATTAGGTTTAGGTTTTGTGTTAGGGCTAGTGTTAGTGTTAGGGTTTGTGTTAGGTTTAGGGATAGCATTAGGATTAGGGTTACAGTTGGGAAAGGGTTGGTTTAGGAGTAGGGTTAGAGTTAGTATTACGTTAGGGTTATGGTCACTGTTAGCATTAGTGTTAGGATTAGGGTTAATGTTAGGTTTAGGGTTAGATTTAGGTTTAGGGCTGGTGCTAAGGTAAGATTTATGTTTAGGGTTAGGGTTGGGCTTAGTTTTCAGGTTAGGGTTAGGGTTATGTTAAGGTTTAGGGTTAGGTTTTAAGTTAGGCTTAGGATTTATGTAAGGGTTACGGTTAGGGTTTGTGTAAGTGTTAATTTTTGTGTTAGCATTAGGGTTAGTGTTAGGGTTATGGTTACAGTTATGATTAGGGTTAGGGTTAGGGTTAGGTTGAGTGTTAGGGATAGGTTTAGGTTTAGGGTCAGGTTTAAGTTTAGGAAATAGCATTAGGGTTAGTGTAAGGGTAAAGGTTAGGGTTAGGGTTAGGTTTAGTTCAAGAGTTAGTGTTAGCGTTAGGATTAGGGTTAGTGTTATGGTATGGTTATGGTTAGGATTAGGGTTTGTTTTAGGTTTAGTGTTAGGTTAAAGATTGGGTTAAGATTTATGTTTTGGGTTAGGGTTAGGGTTAAGGTTTGTTTTAGGGTTAGGGTTAAGGTTAGGTTAAAGATAAGGTTAGGGTTCGATTAGTGTTAGGGTTAGGGTTTGTGTTAGATTTAGAGTTAGGTTTAGGGTAAAAGTTAGGGTTAGGGTTAGGGTTATTTTAGGGTTAGATTTAGGGTTAGATATATGGTTAGGGTTAGTGTTAGGGTTTGGGTTAGGATTAGCATTATTGTTAGTGTTAGGATTATGGATAGAGTTACGGTTAGGATTAGCATTAAAGTTAGGTTTTGGTTAGGGGTTAGTGTTATGTTTGGTGTTAGAGTTTGTGTTAAGACTATGGTTAGTATTAGGTTTAGGGTTACACATAGCATAAGGGTTAGGTTTAGGGTTAGGTTTCAGTTTAGGGTTAGTGTTAATGTTAGAGTTAAGATTAATGCTATTGTTAGGGTTACGGTTAGCAATAGTTTTAGGGTTATTGTTACTGTTAGGATTAGTGTTAGTGTTAGGGTGAGGGCTAGTTTTTTGTGTTAGTGTTGCAAGTTAGGGTTACAGTTAGATTTAGGTTCAGTATTAAGGATACCGTTAAGGATAGGGTTTAGGTTTAGGGTTAATTTAAGTTTTATGGTTAGGTTTGTGGTTAGGGTAAGTGTTAGGGTTAGGGTTAGATTTACTGTTAGAATTAGTATTAGAGTTAGTGTTAGAGATAGAATTAGTGTAAGGAATAAAATTAGTGTTAGGATTATGGTTAGAGTTAGGGATAGGGTTAGGGTATGTTTTAGGGTTAGTGTTAGTGTTTGGTTTAGGGTTAGGAATAGCTTTACTGTTAGGGTAAGGGTTAGGGTTAGTGTTAGTGATTGGATTAGGGTTAGGGTTCAGGTTAGGGTATGTGTTTGCATTAGGGTTAGGGATAGGATTTGTGTTAGGGTTAGGTTTATGGTTACGGTGGGATTATGATTTGAGTTAGGGTTAGTTTTAGGGTTAGGTGTAGTGTTAGGGTTTAGCATAGGGTTAGGGTTACAGTAAGTGTTAGGGTTGGGATTAGGGTTAGTTATAGTGTTAGGGTTATTGTTAGGGTTAGGGTTAGTATTATGTTTAGGGTTAGGGTTATGGTTAGGGTTAGTCATAGGTTTAAGTTTAGGGTTAGATTTAGTATCACATAAGGGTTAGGGTTATTGTTAGGGTATTGGTTAAGGTTAGGTTCAGGGTTAGTTTTAGAATAAGGGTGAGGATGAGGGTTAGGGATTGGGTTATGGTCAAGGTTAGTTTAAGAGTTAGAATTAGGGTTAGGATCTGGGTTAGTGTTAGTGTCAGCATTAGGGTTTGTGTTAGGTTTCAATTTAGGATTAAGGTTTGGGTTAGGGTCAGGGTTAGGTTTACCTTTGGGTTAGGCTTAGTGTTAGGGTTAGGGTTAGCATTAGAGTTAAAGAGTAGGTTTAGAGTTAATGTTATGATTAGCGTTAGTGTTAGGTTTATGTTTAGGTTTAGGGTTAGCATTAAATTTAGGGTTAGTGTTAGGTTTAGGGTTTGGGTTATGTTTAAGGTTAATGATGGGTTTAAGTTTAGGGTTAGGTTTATTATTAGATAT
This sequence comes from Marmota monax, assembly GCF_021218885.2. NCBI lineage: Eukaryota > Metazoa > Chordata > Mammalia > Rodentia > Sciuridae > Marmota > Marmota monax. Next base: position 160,804 of record NW_026692693.1, on the reverse strand, counting down.
GGGTTAGGGTTATTGTTAGGGTACTAGTTAGTGTTAGGTTTATGGTCACTTTAAGAATTAGGTTGAGCTTCTGTGAAAGGGATTGGGTTAGGGTTATGGTTAGTGTAAGAGTTCGATTTAGGTTTAGTTCTAGTGTTAGTGATAGGGTTAGTATTAGGGATAGTGTTATTGTTAGGGTTATGGTTTGTGTTAGGTTGAGGGTTATGGTTAGGCTTTTGGTTTGGGTTACAATTAAGGTTACAGTTGGATTAGGCTTAGAGTTATATTAGGTTAGTGTTTTCGTTAGTGCCAGGGTTAAGAATAGGTTTAGGCTAAGATTTAGTTTTAAGATTAGTATTAGTGTTAGGGTAAGGTTTAAAGTTAAGGTTAGGGTTAGGAGTAGGGTTAGGTTTAGTGTGAATGGTAGGGTTAGTATTAGGGTTAGAGTTAGGGTTAGGGTTAGGTTTAGTGTTAATGATAGGGTTAGTATTAGGGTTAGAGTTAGGGTTAGGGTTAGGTTTAAGGTTAGGGTTAGGTTTAGGATTAGTTATAGGGTTTGAGTTCATGTAAGTTTTAAGGTTCATTGTAGGTTTTTGGTTAGGTTTACTGTTAGGATTTTGGTTAGATTTAGGGTTAGGTTTTGTGTTAGATTTAGGGTTAGGGTTAAGGTTAGTGTTAGTATTACAATTAGGGTTGGGGTTAGGGTTATTGTTAGGGTGAGAATTAGGTTTAGGCTTAGTGTTAAGGTCAATGTTAGGGTTAGGAATTGTGTTACTGTTAGTGTTAGGGTTAGTGTTAGTGTTAGGTTTAGCGTTAAGGAAAGGTTTAGGGTGAGTGTTAGAGCTAGGTTTAAGGATAGGGTTCAGGTTAGGGTTAAGATTCAGATTAATGTTAAGTTTAGGGTTAGGTTTAGGGTTTGTGTTAGGGTAACTTTTAGGGTTAGTGTTAGGTAATGGTTAGCTTTAAGGTTAGGTTGGGTTAGGGTATTGGTTTGGGTTATGAATTGTGTTAAGTTTAGGATTGTGGTTAGGGTTTGTGTTAGGTTTAGGATTAGGTTGTCAGTTTTTGTTAGGGTTACTGTTAGGGTTACAGTTAGGGTTTGTATTAGGTTTAGGAATAGGTTTAGTGTTAGGGTTAGGTGTAAGTTTTTGGTTAGGGTTAGGGTTAGAATTAGGATTAGTGTTTCAATTAGGGTAAGTGTTATGTTTAAGGTTGGTGATAGGGTTAGTGTTAGAGATAGTGTTAGGGATAGGGTTAGGTTTAGGTTGAGGTTTAGAGAAAGGGTTAGGGTTAGGGTTACGGTCAGTATTACAGTTATGTTTAGGATTATGGTTACAGTAAGTATTAGGTTTAGGTTTAGGATTAAGTTAATTGTTGGTGTTTTGGTTAAGATTAGGTTTATGGTTAGAGTTATAGTTAGGGTGAGGGTTAGTGTTAGTGTTAGGTTTGGGATTAGGCATAAGTTTGGGCTTAGTATTAGTGTTAGAGTCTCAGTTAGGGTTTGTGTTAGGTTTGGGGTTAGGGTTAGGATTAGTGTTCAAGTAATTGTTGTAGTTATGACTATGGTTAGTGTTAGGATTTGGTTGGTGTTATAGTAAGTTTTAGTGTTAGGTTTAGGGTTAGTGTTAGGTTTTGGGTTGGGGTTAGGTTTCCAGTTAAACTTAGGGTTGCTGTCAGATTTATGGTTAGGGTTAGTGTTAGGGTTAGGGTTATGGTTTGTGTTAGGGTTAGGACTGGGGTTAGAATTTGTGTTAGGGTTAGGTTTAGGCTTATGGTTGTATTATTGTTAGAGTTAGGGTTAGGGTTAGGTTTAGTGTTAGGGTTAAGGGTAGGGTTAGTATTAGTGTCAGTATTAGCTTTAGGGTTAATGTTTTTGTCAGTATTAGCTTTAGGGTTAAGGTTAGTGTTAGTTTAATGGTTAGGGTTATTGTTAAAATCAGGGATAGTGTAAGGTTTATTTTTAGCGTTAGTGATAGTGTTAGGATGATGTATAGGGTTACATTTAGTGTTAGGTTTAGGTTTAGTGTTTGGGTTAGTGTCAAAGTTAGTGTTAATATTAGGTAAGGATTACATTTAGGGTTAGGTTAGGGTAAAGATTATGGTTGCAGTTTGGGTGTGTGTTAGGCTTACACTTAGGATTAGGACAATGTTTAGGTTATAATTAGGGTTACGGTTAGGTTTAGGGTAATGGTTCATGTTAGATTTAGTGTTAAGGTTAGGGTTAGGGTTAGGTTTATGATTAGTATTTGGTTTAGGGTTAGATTTAGAATTAGTGTTAATGTTAGGGTAGTGGTAAGGGTTATTGTTATGGTTATGTTTAGGTGAAGATTAGGTTTAGGGTTTATGTTAGGTTTAGGGTTAGTGTTAGGTTTGGGTTCATATTAGGGAAGGGTTAGGGTTAGTGTTAGGTTTAGGTTTAGGGTTATTTTTAGACACTGTTAGGGTTACAGTTAGGGTTAGGGTTAGTGATAGGGTTAGGTTAGTTTTAGTGTTACATTTAGGGTTAAGATTAAGGTTAAGGTTAGGGTTCGTGTTAGTTTTAGAGTTTGGGTTAGCTTATAAAATTTTGTATAAGCATTAGGGTTAGGGTTAGAGTTATGATTGGGTTAGAGTTAAAGTTAGTGATAGTGTTTGGGTTAAAGTTAGGATTAGGGTTAGTGTTAGGGTTAGGGTTTGTGTAAATTTAGGGTTAGGATTAGGGTTAGGTTAGTGTTAGGGAAATGATTAATTTTATGTTCATGTTATGGTTAGTTTTAAGTTTAGGATTAGTTGTAGGGTTCTGGTTAGGATTAGGTTTAGTGTTAGTGTTAGGGATGTTGTTAGGGTTAGAATTAGTGTTAGTGTTAGGGCTAGGTTCAGCATTAGGATAATGTTTAGGTTTAGGATTAGGGTTATAATTAGCATTAATGTGAGTGTTAGGGTTCGGGTTATGGTTAGTATTAAAATTAGAGTTAATTTACAATTATGGGAATAGTTAAAATTTGTTTTAGGTTTGGTTAAGGTTTGGGATAAGGATAGGCTTAGGTTTATATTTAGTTTATGGTTAGGGTTTGGTTTAGGGTACGTGTTAGGGTTAGGGCTAGGGTTGGTGCTATTTTTAGGTTTAGAGTTAGTGTTAGGGTAACAGGTTTAGAGCTAGTGTTTGGTTTAGTGTTATAATTTGTTTTAGGGTTAGAGTTAGGGATAAGTTTAGGGTTTGGGTTAGTGTTATGGTTATGATTAGGGTTAGGTTTAGTGTTAGGATTATGGTTAGTGTTAGGTTTCAGGTTAGGGTTAGGGTTTGTGTTAGGGTTAGGGTTTGTGTTAGGGTAAGGTTTAGGGTTAGATTTAGGTTTAGGGTTAGGTTTAGGGTAAGAGTTAGTGTTACTTTTAGTGTTGGGGTTAGATTTCATGTTAGAGTTAGGGTTAGGGTTAGTGTAAGGTTTAGGTTTAAGGTTAGGTTTATGGTTAGTTTTAGAGTTAGAGTTCGTGTTTTTGTTAAGTTTAAGGTTAAGGTAATGGTTAGAGTTAGGTTAGGTTTAGTATTAGGGTTCGTTTTAGGTTAGTGTTAGGGTTAGGTTAAGTTTAGGAGTATGGTTATGGTTAGAGTTAGGGTTTGTGTTATGGTTAGGGTTAGGTTAGGGTTAGGGTTATGGTTAATGTTAGGATTAGAGTTAAGGTTAGTGTTAGTGTTAGGGTTAAGGTTAAGGTAAGTTTTAGGGTTAGGGTAAGGATTATGATTACAGTTAATATGACTCTTCGGGTTAGTTTTTTGCTGAGTGTTAGGCTAAGGGTTATTTTTAGGGTTAAGATGACTGTTAGGATTAGGGTTAGTGATAGGTTTAGGATTAAAATTAGTGTTATGTTTAGGGTTAGGGTTAAGTTAGGGTGAGATTTATGTTAGAGTTAGTGTTAGGGTTAGGGTTAGAGTGAGGGTTAGGTTTACTTAGGGTTAGGGTTAGGGTTAGGGTTGTGTTTATGTTTAGGTTTAGGGTTAGGGTAAGTGTTATGGTTAGGTTTTGGCTTAGCATTAGGGTTAGGGTTAGGGTTAGGGTTAGTGTTAGATTTAGGGTTATAATAATGGTTATCAATAGTGTTAGTGTTAGTATTAGGGTTAATGTTAGGATTAGGTTTATGGTTAATGTTAGTGTTAGTGTTAGATTAAGGGGTAGGCTTATTGGTACTCTTAGTGATGAGGTTAGAGTTAGGAATATTGTTAGGGATAGGGATAGGTTTAGAGATAGTGTTAGTGTTACGGTTATGTTAGGGTTACTGTTACATTTAGGGTTAAGATTAGGGTTAGTGTTTTGTTTCAATTTAGGTTTAGGGTTAGTTTAAATGTAAGGGTTAGGGTTAAGGTTAGAGTTACAGTTAAATTTCGGGTTTGGGTTATTGTTAGGATTATGGTTTGGCTTTGGGTTAGGGTTGGGGTTAGTGTTAGGGTTAGGGTTAGTGTTTTTATAGCGTTAGGTTTAGGTTTAGGTTTTGTGTTTGGGTTACGTTTAGGGTTAGCCTTATGGTTAGTATTAGGGTTAGACTTAGTGTTAGATTTGGGGATGTTGTTAGGTTTAGGGTTAGGGTTGAATTTAGTGTTAGGTTTAGATTTATGTTTAGCATTAGTGTTAGGTTTAGTGTTAGGATTAGTGTTAGATTTAAAGCTAGGTTAAAGCTTAGGATTATAAGTAGTGTTAGGTTAGTTTTAGGGTTAGAATTAGTGTTAGGGATAGGGTTAGTTTTAAATTTAGTGTTAGGCTTTTTGTTACTGTTAGGTTTATATATATGGTTGGAATTAAGAATAGTGTTAGAGTTAATGATATATATGGTTAGTCTTTCAGTTGGAGTTAAAGTTAGGGTTAGAGATATGTATAGGGTTAGGGTTGGCGTTGTAGTTAGTATTAGGTTGAGAATTAGTGTTAGGTTTAGGGATAATTTTAGGTTTATGGTTAGATTTAGGGTTAGGGTGAGGTTTATGTTTAGTGTTAGTGTTAGGGATAGTGTTATGGTTATTCTTAGGTTTAGGGTTTGGTTTAAGCTTAGGGTTAGTTATAGAGTTAGGTTTACGGTTAGTGTTAATGTTAGGGATAGAATTATGGTTAGTCTTATGTTTAAAATTAGGTTTAAGCTTAGGTTTATATATAGGGTTAGGGATAGTTTTAGAGTTAGTGTTAGGGTTAGGGTTAGGGTTACATAGAGGTTAGGTAAGGGATAAGGTTAGGGTTAAGGCAGGATTAGAGTTAGGGTTAGGGTTAGTTTTAGGGTTAGCGTTAGGGTTAGGTTTTAGGTTTAGGGTTAAGGTTAGTTTAGAGTCTGTTTTAGGGTTAGAGTTAAGTTTAAGGTTAGTGTTAGGGTTAGAGTTAGAGTTAGGATTCATGTTAGGTTTCTAGTTAGGCTTTGTATAAGGGTTACGTTTAGGGTTATTTTTAGTCTTAGAGTTAATGTTACAGTTACAGTAAGGGTTAAGTTTAGGATTAGAATTTGTTTAAAGTTTAGAGTTAGGTGTATGGTTAGTGTTAGGGATATTGTTAGGTTTACAGTTAGGTTTAGGTTTAGCTTTATGCTTAGGGTTATGGTGAGCAGGGTTAGTGTTACTGTTAGTGTTAGGGTTAGGGCTATGGTTAGAGTTAGTGACAAAGTTAGTGTTGGGGTTAGGGTTAGTGTTAGATTAGGGTTTGGATTAGTGTTAGGGTTAGTGTTCATGCTAGGGTTAAGGTTAGGGTTAGGATTAGGTAAGGGTTAGGGATAGTTTTAGGTTATGCTTAGGGATATATTTTGCTATATGTTTTGTGTTATGTTTATGTTAAAGTTAGGGTTAGGGTAACATTACGGGTAGGGTTAGGGTTAGGGTTAGGGTTAGCATTAGGTTTAGGATTAGGTTTAGTTTTGGGGTTAGTGTTACATTTAGGTTACGGTTAGGTTCAGATTAGTTTTTGGGTTAGTGTTAGGCTTAGATTTAGGGTTATTGTAGGGTTAGAGTTAGGGTTAGTGTTACGGTTAAGATTAGGGTTATGGTCATGATTAGAGTTATTTTTCAGTTTAGAATAAATCTTAAGTTTAGGTATAGAGTTAGATTTAGGGTTATTGTTAGGAGTAGGTTTAGGCATTCATTTAGGATTAGCATTAATGTTTGAGTTAAATTTATTGATTGTGTTAGGGTTGGTGTTAGGGTTTGTTTTAAGTTTTTTGTTAAAATTAGGTTTAGGTTTAGTTTTAGGGTTAGGGCTAAGATTGGTATTAGGCTTAGGTTTAGGGTTATTGTTAGGTTAAGGTTAGGATTATTTTTAGGGTTAGGGTCAGGGTTGGGTTTAGGTTTAGGGATAGAGTTAGGGTTAGTGTTAGTGATACGTTAGAGATAGGGTTAGAGTTAGCATTAGAAATAGGGTTAGGTTTAGCATTAGGGTTAGTGTTTTGGTTAGGATTAGTTTTCATTTTAGGGTTAGATTTAGTTTAAGTTAGGGTTAGTGTAAGGTTTAAGGTAATCTTTACGGTAAGGTTTAGGGATAGGTTTAGGAATATGGTTGGGGTTATGGTATAAAAATAGTGTTAGTGTAGATTTAGTGTTAGAGTTATTGTTAGGGTTAGGGTTAGGTTTAAAATTTGTCTTAGGTTTATGGTTAGGATTATGTTTAAGATTCCAGTTACAGTTAGGATTAGGGTTAGGTTTAGAGTTAGTTTTAGGTAGTTAGGGTTCAAGATTTGGTTAGGGTAAGTGTTATTGTTAGAGTTAGATTTACTATTATGTTTAGGTTAGTGTTAGTGTTAGGTTTAGGTTTTGTGTTAAAGTTAAGTTTAGGGTTAGTGTGAGCTGTAGTTTTAAAGTTAGGTTTAGGGTTAGAGTTAGTGTTAACGTTAGGATAAGGGTTATAGTTAGGTTTAGGTTTAGTGTTAAGATTAGGGTTCGTTTTAAGTTTAACTGTGGTAAGAATTATAGTGAGGGTTAGCATTAGGCTTAGGATTAGGGTTATTGTTTGGGTTAGTGGTAGGGCCAGGGCTAGTGTTAGGGTAAGTTATAGGTGTAGGGTTAGGGTTAGATTTAAATTTAGGGTTACTGTTACTGTTAGGGTTAGTGTTAGGGTTAGGGTTGCCTTTAGGATTAGAGTTAGGGTTATGATTATGGTTTGTGTTAGGATTAGGGTTATGTTTAGTCTTAGGGTGATTATTAGGGTTAGGGTTAGGTTAAAATTTTAGTTTAGTGTTAGGTTAAGGTTAGACTTAGTATTAGTCTTAGTGTTAGTTTTAGGGTTAGTGTTAGGTTTAGTGTTTAGTTTAGTGTTAGCTTTGAAGTTAGGGTTTGGGTTGGGGTTATGGTTAGCTTTATGGTTAGGGTTATGATTAATTTTAGGATTAGGATTAGAGTTAAATTTAGTGTTAGGTTTAGGTTAGGGTTAGGGTCAAATTTATGGTTAGTGTTAAGATTAAGGTTTGGGATAAATTAGGATTAGAGTTAGATATATGGTTCATGTTAAAATTAAAATTAGGGTTTGTGTTAAGTTTAGGTTTAGGATTAGGGTTACAGTTAGTGTTAGGGTTAGGTTTATGGTTAGGGTTATATTTAGGGTTAGAGACAGGTTTAGTGTTAGTTTTAGGATTAGAATTAGGGTTAGATTAAGGTTAGGGTTAGGTTAAGGTTAGGGTTAGAGTTAGAGTTAGGATAAAGATTAATGTTAAGATTATTGTTAGTGTTAGGGTTAGGATTTAAGTTAAATTATGGTTAGTGTTAGATTTATGGTTCATGTTATGATTAGCATTAGGGTTTTGTGAGGTTTAGGTTTAGGGTAAGTGTTAGGGTTAAGGTTAGTGTTAGGGTTAGGTTTAGGTTTAGGGTTATATTTAGTATTAGCATTAGGGTTAGTTTTATGATTAGGTTTAGGATTACTGTTACGGGTGGATTGAGTTTAGGGTTAAGTTTACAGTTAGCGTTTGGGATGGAGTTATATTTAGTGTTAGGGTTTGGCTCAGGATAAAGTTTAGGATAATGTTACATTTAGGATAAGGTTTAGGGTTAGGTTTACCATTTGGGTTAGGATTAGTTTTCAGTTTAGTGTCAGGGTTAGAGTGAGGCTTAGTGTTCATTTCCAAATGACGTTTAGTTTTAGTTTTAAAATTAGGGGTGTGGTAGGGTTAGGATTAGGTTAAGGTTAGTGTTTAGTTTAAGGTTAGTGTTAGGGTTATGGTTATGGTAAGTGTTATGGAGACAATTAGTGTTAGGGTTGTCTTCAGGTTAGGATTAGTATAAGAGTTCATGTTAGGGATAGGGTTAGGGTTTTAGTTTTAATTTCTGGTTAGGGTGAGGGTTAGGTTTAGGTTTAGGTTTATTGTTAGTGTTAGTGTTAGTTTAGTGTTAGTGTTAGGGTTAGGGTTAGGATTAAGTTTAGGTTTAGGTTTAGGATTAGGTTAACTGTTAGGGTTATGGTTAGGGTTAGGTTAGGGTTAGAGTAAGCGTTCTTGTTAGGGTAAGGATTAGTGTTTGGGTGAGTGTTAACTTTAGGGTTACAGTTAGGGTTAGTGTTAGTGTTGGGTTTGGATTATACTAAGGTTTATGTTTAGTGTTAGTGTTTGAATTCGGGTTAGAATTCAGTTTAGTGTTAATGTTAGGGTGCGGGTTAGGGTTAGGTTTTGGGTCATGGTTAGGTTTAGGTTTAGGTAATGGTTAGGTTTAGGGTTAAAGGTATAGGGTTATTGTTTGGTTAGGGTTTGTGTTACTATAAGGGTTAGGGTTTGGGTTACATTAGGTTTACGGTTACGGTGAGGGTTAGTATTAGGTTTAGATTTATTGATAGGGTTGGGGTTAGGATTATGTTAAGGTAAGGGTTAAGTATAGGGTAAGGGTTACAATGAGGTTCAGGTTTAAGTTTAATGTTAGGGTTAGGGTTAGTCTTATGGTTATTTTTACTGGTATTGTTAGTGTTAGAATTAGTGTAAGCATTAGGATTATTGTTTGTGATAGGGTTAGGATTAGGTTTAGGGTTTTCATTAGGGTTAGGGATAGGGAGAGTTTTATGGTTAGTATTAGGTACAGACTGATGCTTAGGGTTAGTTTTATGGTTACGGTTAGGGTTGATGTTAGGGTTAGGGTATAGTTAAGGTTAAGGTTAATGTTATGTTTAGGTTTAGGGTTAGGGTTAGAAATATTATAGGGTTATGGTTGGGGAAGGGTTAGTGTTAAGATTTGGATTTGAATTAGTGTTAGGGTTAGAGTTAAGGTTAGGGTTGCAATTATGTAAGGTTTAGGGTTAGTTTTAGGTTAGGGTTAGAGTTAGGGTTTGAGTTAGGGTTTTTGGTTGGGTTAGGATTAGGGTTACATTAGGGTTAGGGTTAGAGTTAGAGTTAGGGTTGGTGTTATATTAGGGCTAGGGTTAGAGTTAGGTTTGGGGTTATGTTTATGTTTAATGTTAGGTTATGTTTAGATTTAGGGTTACTGTTATGGATAGGGAAAGTGTTAGTTAAAGTATTAGAGTTATTATTGGGGTTAGTGTTAGACTTAGGGTGAGGGTTATGTTTCAGTTTTGAGATAGGATTAGGGTTAGGTTTTAAGATAGGTTAGAGTTACTTTTTGGGTTAGGATTAGGGTTAGGGTTAGTGTTATGGTTAGGGTTATGGATAAGTTTAGGGTTAGTTTTAGGATTACATTTAGGGTTATGGTTAGGGTTAGTTTTTGAAATAGAATTAGAGTTAGAGTTAGTGTGTTCAGGATATGATAAGCGTTAGTTTTAGTTTTAGGGTTGAGATTAGTGTTAGGTTTAATGTTAGGGTTAGTATTAGGGTTTGAGTTACGATTTGTGTTAGGGTAATTGCTTTGGTTAGGGTTTGTGTTAGGGTTAAATATAGATTTAGCTTTTGGGTTACGTTTAGTAAGAGGGTGAAAATAAGGCATAGGGTTAGGATAGGGTTATTTTTATGGTTACACGTAGGTTAGGGTTAGTGTTAGGATTAGGATTAGGGTTAGTGTTATTGTTAGTGTTAAGGGTAGGTTTAGGGATAGGGTTAGGATTAGGGTTAGGGTTAGGTTTAGCATTAGTGTTAGGGATAGGGTTGAATTTACATTTAGTGTTAGGGTTAGGGTTAGTGTTAGGGTTAGGGTTAGTGTTATTTTTAGGGTTAAGTTTAGTTTTAGGGTTACGGTTAGTGTTAGGTTTAGTGTTATCTTTAGTGTTAGGGTTAATGTTAGGAAACTGTTGAGAGCCACAGATGGAGGGGCCCCTGCAAACTTCAAGCTGCCAGCTGATGATTGGCTCAAAGCATCCCAAGCAAACTTCCACCTCCCAGCTGATTGGCTCCTCTGTGGTGATGCTCATTGGGCTGTTTCCCTGCCCTTTCAGACCACGGAGCATCTCATTGGAGGACTTTTTTGGCTCCACCCACACGACCCAGTTAATTGGCCTCAAGAGCAGGAGGAGTGGGGCAGTTGAGAGGCTTGTGGGAAGCAGGTGTTGGCAGTTGTCTCTGAAGGAATTCCTGAAGTGCTCCTGTGGTGAGGCATGTGTGTTCTAAAAACAAAGTTCATTTCTGCTTGATAAGTGGCTCCTGAATTGTGCCCAGCCAGATTGCAGCATTTGGTGACCCGTGCGGGGAACTCCTGAAGCACAGATGTAAGTGAAATTGCTTGCCCCTGAGGAAGAGCAAGAGAATGTTTGACCACTTTAAAAAACAATGTTTACTTCTTTTGATTTATTTTGATTTCATTTCAAGTTGATGACCCTAGAATTTTCTCAGGCAAACTGGGGAAAATTTTTGGCTCAAGATTTGAAGTTGTTTGCCCCTGAGGAAGAGAAATTGTTAGAGGAAGGAGACACCTGAGTAAGACCAAGAACAGTTAGGGTATATGTTGATACAATACAAAAGTGTAGCCCATGGAATTTTAAAAAGGAGTTGTTGAATATATCACAATGGGACTATCATGGTATCCTGTAAAATGATTTTTCTTCAACAAAAAAGAGATGGCTAGTTCTATTTACTACATTTGTCTAAGATCTTGGTTTTTATAGACATCTGATTAATTTACAAAGCTAAATTGTTGAAACATCTCCACTAAATATAAAATCAAGAACTCTTTACTTATTAAGTTCCATAAGGTAATATATTTAAACATTATGCATGTTTTCATAAATTGGTAAATGAAAAAAAAAGTTTAATATTGCTTTGTGTCTGTGTCTTTGCTGAAACAAGGTTACTAAGAGTTAAGATTCTATCAGTTGTAATTTATATACAAAGAGTGTAAGAAATATCAGTTGGGTTTCAATTATAATATTATAGTACCATAAAAAACATGAAAAAGTATTTCGTCTTATTAAAGTGGAGTAATTTGTCTAAATAAGAAATTTTATAAGTGTTAATGGCTAGAAAAGAGATATAAAAAGATTCAAGATGTGGAAATATATTTTAATATGGAAGTTTAAAGGAAAAAGAAATGTTTCTAGATGAGATAATCTTTGCGTGATAAAGTAAAAAGTTGTAATATGTCTAAGTAAGTTGCAAAAGGCTTTAAAATGTTAAATTTAAGGTGGTTAAAATGCCTTCATAGTGGAGAAAAGATTGTGTCATTTGAAGCCTAATTAATTTTAAAAACCTTACTTCTTCTGGATTTTTGATGGGCTCCCTTCATGCCAAAGAAAAAACTAATCCCATACAATCCACAAGGACAAGGCATAGTTGAAAGAGCTCATCAAACTATTAAAATGTACTTATTAAAGCAAAAAGAGGAAATTGGAAAGGGGTATATATTCCCCAAAGATAAACTTAAAATAACCCTTTTTACTCTAAACTTTTTAAATTTGGATTCATCAGGGCTTAGTGCTGCGGAAAGGCATATGTGTCCAAAAAATGTACATAAGCCCAAGGTACTTTGGAAGGATATTCTAACAGGACAATGGAAATGTCCTGACCCAGTAATTGTCTGGAGTCCGGGGTCTGTTTGTGTGTTTCAATGGGGAGAACAGCAGCCAATTTGGATTCCAGAGAGATTAGCTAAAGCGATTTCTACAAACCAAAAAGAAGATGATTTGGCTCAAATCCATAACAGCTGATATCCAAAACTCCAGTTTGGCTATCTTTACATCTGCGAAAGAAACAGGGTGCTTTTTTAGATATCTATTTTATTATTGCCCTTTCCCACATCATGAAGTTCTATTTTGAGTTTTTTGTGCTCATAGAGCCCTAGGTAAATTTTTTTCTCATCAGTTCTATTTTTTTGACTGTGGAGTTTTAAACATTGCAATGGAGATTTCACCTGTAAAATGCTATAAGGCCTTTACGATTATGTTATTTGTTGTATGTATTGTGTTATGTGTGCATACTTCAGTTTTATGTTGTATGTCTGTATGTGCATATGTCATATATTATATATGAGGAGCGCTCATAAAAAATGGATCCAAATATATTTTATTTTTATTCATGTGATTTAAATGGTTTAATTTAAATTAGGTAAACAGCTGTTGAGGATTGTTTTAATATGTTAACAGAAAAGGAGGTTTTTGTTTACTTTCACCTTTCTTTTTCATTATATTGAATAATTCTGTTCAAGATAATGTAAATTGTTCAGAAAATTGTTTTCTTTTAATGCCTTCTGGAATGTTACATATTTTTTTCTTTAGCCATTATTACCAGAATTCCTATCTTTATTCCAGTGATGGTGAAGACAAAGATAAAACCAATGTACAGCTTCTGCAATAGCTATCACTGAACTGCTTGCAAAATTTTCCTGGACTATGTATCACTTTTATGCATTGTGAACTCACTTGTATGCATTGTGAACTATCTGTTGGTGCAGCGACTTGTGGTATTGTTGGGGTATTTTTGCTGATGGTGGTACGTTTTTTTCCAAAAGGAGCCATCAATTGGCTTGGTGTATCCTCCTCCCTTCTGCTTGTGATTGTCGTTCAGCTAAAATTTGGGGGCCAACAGCGGTGAGGCAAAGAACCTCACACCCCCCCCAGCTGGTACATAGACCTATCCACAGGTGTGGCTATATGCTGGATCTGTAGTAAATGAAGGGTAAGATCCAATTGCAATGGTACCAACCTAAGACAGGATGCTGATGACTTGAGGTCAGCTCATCAGATGATAAATAAGGGTCATATGTAGTGTTGGACAACCAAAGGCATGCAGGGTCCCTAAGCCACATGCTTGTTGTTTAAACAGAGAGGGGGACATGTTGAGAGCCACAGCTGAAGGGTGCCCAGCAAACTTCCAGCTGCCAGCTGATTGGCTCCTCTGTGGTGATGCTCATTGGGCTGTTTCCCTGCCATTTCAGATCATGGAGCTGCTTATTGGGGGACTTTTTTTTTTTTGCCTCGACCCATCTGACCCAGCCAATCGGCCTCAACAGCAGGAGGAGTGGTGGGGTGTTGAGAGGCTAGTGGGAATTCAGTGGTGGCAATTGGGCTTTGAGGGAATTCCTGAAGATCTTGGTGTGTCCTGTGTGTTCTAAAAATAAAGTTTATTTCTGCTTGATAAATGCCTCATGAATTGTGCCCAGCCAGACTGCAGCAGGAAACCATTGGGCTCATGAATTGTGCCCAGCCAGACTGCAGCAGGAAACGATTAGGATTAGTGTTAGGTTAGGGTTAGTGTTATGTTAGGGTTAGGGTTATATTTTGGTTTAGAGTTTGTGTTAGGGTTACAGTTAGGGTTAGGTTTAGGGTTACTTTAAGCTTAGTGTTAGGTTAGGTTTAAAGTTAGTATTAGTTTAGTGTTAGGGTTAGGGCTAGGGTTAAAAATTGGTATAGTGTTAGGGTTATGGTTATTTTTAGGGTTAGTGTTAAAGTTAGTGTTAGGGTTAGGGTTAGGTTTAGGGTTAGTGTAAGAGTTAAGTTTAGTGTTAGGTTTGGGGTTAGGGTTAGGGTTTGCGTTAGGGTTAGGTGTAGTGTTAGTGTTAGGTTTAGGGTTAGGTTGATAGTTAGTGTTAGTGTTAAATTTAGGGAAATGGTTAGGGTTAGTATTAGTATTTGGGTTAATATTAGAGTTAGATTTAGGCATAGTGTTAGAATTAGGGTTAGGGTTAGTGTTACTGTTAGGGTTAGGGTTAAGGTGAGGCTTAGGTTTAGTGTTAGGGTAGGGTTAGGGTTAAATTTAGAGTTAGGGTTAGGGTTAGGTTAAGGATTTGTGTTTCGGTTAGGTTTAGGGTTAGAGTTATGGTTGTAGTTAGTGTTTGTGTTAAGTTTAATGTTAGGTTTAGTGTTAGGTTTAGGGAGGATTTTCAGGTTAGCATTATTGTTAGGTTAAGGGTTAAGGTAATTCTTATGATATGGTATGGTTAGTGTTAGAGAAATGTTTAAAATTAAGGTTAGTGTTAGGGATAGGGTAAGGGTTTGGGCTATTATTAGGTTTTTGTTAGGTTTAATTTTTGGTTTTGGTAAGGGTTAAGGTTAGGGTTTGTGTTACAGTTAGCGTTAGAGTTAGTGAGGGGTTAGAATTTCCATTAGGGATATGGTTAGGGTTAGTTTTAGAATTAGGATTAGGTTTCATTTTATGGTCAGGGTTAGAACTAGAGTTACAATAAGTTTTAGGATTAGGGTTAGTGTTGTGGTTACAATGAGTGTTAGTTTTAGTGTTAGGGTCAGGGTTAGGCTAAGTGTTATGGTTAAGGTTAGGTTTATGATTAGGGTTTGTGTTGGGGTTATGGTTAGTGTTATAGTTTGGGTTAAGGTAAACTTTAGGATAAAGGTTAGAGTTAGGTTAGTGTTAGGGTTAGGGTTAGGTTTAGGGTTAGGATTATTGTTTAGGTTAGTGTTAGAGTTAGCTTTATGGATAGTTATAGAATTAGGGTTAGGTTTAGAGTTCTGGTAGGGTAAGGGTTAGGTTTAGAGTTAGTGTTAGAATTAGGGTTAGGGTTAGGATTAGTTTTGTGTTTGTGTTAGGTTTATGGTTATGGTTAGGGTTATTTTTAGTGTTTAGGTTAAGTTTAGGGTTAGGTTGAGTGTTAGGGCTAGGGATAGTTTTATTGTTAGTGTTATCTGTAGGTTTAGGGTTAAGGTTTTCTTACCATTAGGATTAGGATTATGGTATGGTTAAGTTAGGGATGGGGTTAGGATTAGTTTTACGGTTATGATTGGTGTTGCAGTTTGGATTATGATAAAAGGATTATGGTTAGAGTTAATTTAGGATTAGGGTTAGGATTAGGTTTAGGTTTAGGTTTAGGGTTAGGGTTAGGATTAGGTTCAGGATTAGTGTCTGTGTTAGGGTTAGTGTTAGGGTTAAATAAGGTTAAGGCTAGGGTTAGGGTTTGTGTTAGAGTTAGCATTCATCTTAAGTTTAGGTTTAGGTTTAGGTTTAGGGTTAAATTTAGGGTTAGTGTTAGGGTTAGTGGTAGTTTTAGGGTTAGTGTTAGTGTTTGGGATAGGTTTATAGTAAGGTTTAGGTTTACTGTTAGTGTTACGATTAGGGTTAGTTATAGGTTTAGGGTTAGGATTAGGGTGAAGGTTAGTGTTAGGGTTAGGGTGTTGGTTAGGTTAGGTTTATGGTTAAAGTTATGTTTAGGTTATAGGGTTTCAATTAGGGTTAGGGTTAGTGTACGTGTTATGGTTAGAATTAGGGTGAAGGTTAGAGTTCATGTTAGGATTAGGGTTAGGTTTAGGGTTAGAATTAGGGTTATGTTAGTGTTACCTTAGGGTTAGGGTTAGCGTTAGGTAAAGGATTATGGTTAGGTGAGGTTTAGGATTAATGTTAAGGTTAGGGTTAGTGTTGGGGTTAGGGTTAGTGTTGGGGTTATGGTTATGGTTATGGTTAGGTTAAGGTTTAGAATTAGGTTTAGTGTTAGGTTTGGGTTAGGGTTAACATTAATGCCAGTTTTAGAGTTAAGTTTAAATTAGAGTTAGTGATAGGGTTATGTTAAGGTTAGTGTCTGGTTTTGGTTTTGTGTTAGTGTTAGGTTTAGGGTTATGGTTAAGGTTAGTGTAAGAGTTAGGTTTGTGTTATGATTAGGCTTTGGGTTCTTGTTAGGGTTTTGATTAGGGTTAATGTTAGGTTTAGGTTTAAGGTGAGGGTTAGAGTTAGGGTTAGGGTTTTTGTCATTGTAAGGTTAATTTTATGGTTAGGGTTATGTTTAGTGTTATTGTTAGGGTTAGGGTTTGGATTAGGTTTGGTGTTGGGGTTAGAGTTAGGGTTAGGTTTAGGTTAGGTATTGGTTAAGGTTAGAAATAGGGTGAGGGTTCGTGTTAGTGTGAGGGTTACGGTTAGTGTTAGTATTAGATTTAGGTTTAGAATTATGGTTAGTTTTAGGGTTATGGTTAGGGTTATTGTTAGGGTTAGGTTTATGGGTATGATAAGTGTTAGGGTTAGTAATAGGTTAATATTAGGGTTCAAATTAGGGTTATGGTTACAATTTTAGTTAGTGTTAGTGTTAGGGTAAGGGTTAGGGTTAGGTTTAGGGTTAGTGTTAGGCTTATGTTTAGTGTTAGGGTTAAGTTTATGTTTTGTGTTAGGGTTATTGTTAGGGTTATGGTTACTGTTAGGAATATGGTTACAGTTACAATTATGGTTAAAATTAGAATTAGTTTTAGGGATACTGATAAGGTTAGTGTTTCATTAGAGTTAG
This sequence comes from Marmota monax, assembly GCF_021218885.2. Lineage (NCBI taxonomy): Eukaryota > Metazoa > Chordata > Mammalia > Rodentia > Sciuridae > Marmota > Marmota monax. The sequence continues at coordinate 144,318 of NW_026692693.1, read as the reverse complement.
GGTTAGTATTAGTTTTAGGTTAGTTAGTGTTAGTCTTAGGTTTATTTTTAGGTTGACGTTTAGAGTTAAGTTGAGGATTTGAATTGCGGTTAGAATAAGTAATAGGTTTAGGTTTTGGTTTAGGTTTAGTGTTAGTGTTAGTGTGAGGTTTAGTGTTAGGGTTAGGGTTAATGTTAGGATTAGGTCTAGGTTTAGGATTAGTGTTAGGTTTTGGGATAGGTTTAGGTTAGTTTCAGGGTTAGGGATAGGGTTAGTGTTAGTTTTAGGGTTAAGGTTAGGGTTAGGTTTAGTATTAGGGTTAGGGTTAGGGTTAGGTTTTGTGCTTGGGTTAGTGTAAAGTATAAGGATAGGTTGAGTGTTAGTGATAAGATTAGGGTTGGTGTGAGGTTAGGGTTAGTCTTAGTGTTACGGTTAAGATAAGGGTTAAGTTTAGTTTTCATTGTAGGGGTAGATTTAGGGTTAGTTTTACGTTAGGATAAAGGTTAGAGTTAGTGATAGGGTTTGGGTTAGGTTTCGGGTTAGTGTTAGGTTAGAGTTAGTGTTAAGGTAGGTTAATGTTACGGTGATTGTTAGATTTAGGGTTTGTGTTACTGTTAGGGTTAGTGTAGGCTTTAGTGTTAGTGCTAGGGTTAAAGTCAATTTCAGGATTAGATTTAGGGTTTGTGTTAGGTTATGGTTTAGGGTTAGATTTAGGGTTAGTTTTATAATTCATGTTAGGGTAAAATTAGGGTTAAGGTTTATGTTAGGGTTAGGGTTAGGGTTAGGTATATTTGTAGGCTTAGGTTTAGGGTTTGTGTTAGCGTTATCATTAGGGTTATGTTTAGAATTATGGTTACTCTTTCTATTAGGTTTAGGATTAGGGTTAGAGTTAAGGTAGCTTTGGGTTAGGGTTATAGTTAGTATTAGGGTTAGGTTTAGGATTAGGTTTAGGGTTAGTGTTAGGGTTAGAGTTAGGGTTAGTGTTAGGGTTTGGTTACAGTTATGGTTATGGTTAGGGTTCGTGTTATGTTTAGGGTTAGGGTTAGTGTTAGGTTTATTTTAGGGTTTTGCTTAGTGTTAGAATTAGTGTTAGGTTTAGGGTTAGTGTTTTTGTTAGTGTTTTGTTTGGGTTATGTGTATACATAGGTTTAGAGTGAGTGTTGGTGTTAGAAGTAGGGTTAGTGTTATGTTTAGGGTTAGGGTTACTGCAAGGTTTAGGTTTAGGGTTAGGGTTAGGGATATTTATAACATTAAGATTAGGGTTAGTGTTAGGGTTAGTTTTAAATTTAGGGTTAGGTTTAGTGTTAGGTTTAGTGTTAGGGTTTCTGTTATGATTAGGATTAGGGTTAGGTTACTGATAGGATTAGGGTTAGGGTTAGGGTGAGGTTTAGTCTTAGTTGTAAGGTTAGTTTTAAGTTTCATGTTAAAATTATGGGTAGAGTTAGTGTTAAATTTAGTACTAGGGTCAGGATTATGATAGGGTTACGTAAGCATTAGTGTTAGAGTTAGGTTAGTGTTGGTTTATGGTTTGTGTTAGGGTTTGTGTTAGGGTTAGGGTTAGTGTTAGGGTTAGGATTAAAGTTAGTTTTAGGGTTAGGGTTAGGTTCAGTGTTAGGGATAGGATTAGGTTTGTGTTATGTTTACAGTTAAAGATATATTTAGGATTACTGCTATGGATACTGTTAAGTTTTGGATTACGTTTAGGGTTAGGTTTAGTTTAGGACGAGAGTGAGGGTTAGGTTAGGATTGGGTTTAGGTTTAGGATTTGTGTTAGGATTAAGGTTAGGTTTAGTATTAGGTTTACATTTAGGGATAGGGTTTGGATAGTGTTACCATTGGGGTTAGGATTCGTTTTAGAATTAGTAATTGTGTTAGGGTTATAGATAGGTTTAGGATTAGTGTTAGTATTAGGGTTAGGGTTAGTGTTTGGTTTAGGGTTAGGGTTAGTGTGAGGGTTAAGGTTTAGGGTTATTGTTATTATTATGATTAAGATTACTTTTAGGTTTAGGTTTAGGTTTGGGGTTAGGGTTAGGGTTAGTGTTATAGTTAGATTTACATTTAGGATTAAAATTCGTGTTAGACTTAGAGCCAGGGTTAAGGTTAGTGTTAGGTTTAGTATTAAGTTTAGGGTTTATGATATGATTAGTGCTGGGGTTAGTGTTAGGGTTAGTTTTAGGTTTAGGTTAAATGTACATGTTAGGGTTAACTTTAGGGTTAGTGTTAGGAAAAGGGTTAGTGTTTGTTATAGGGTTAGCGTTAGGGTTTCGGCTATGGTTAGGGTTACACTTAGGGTAGGGTTTTGGTTAGGGTTAGGAGTAGTGATAAGTTTAAGTTTAGGTTTAGGCTTAGTGTTAGGTTAGGTTTTTGGTTAAGGTTAGGTTAAGTTTCTGGTTATTGTTAGGGTTGTTTTTTTTGTTATGGTTTGGAATAGCGTCTGGGTTACTTTTAGGGTTAGGGTTAAAGTTAGTGTTAGGATTAAAATTAGGATTAGGTTAAGGTTTAGGTTTATGTTTAGGTTTTTGGTTAGAATTAGTGTTATTGTAAAGTTAGTGTTAGAGTTAGTGCTAGGATTAAGGATAGTGTTAGTGTTAGGGTTAGGGTGAGGGTTTGTGTTAGGGTTACTGATAGGGTTACATATAGGTTTACAGTTAAAGTTAAAATTAGGTTTAGGGTTACAGATAGGTTTAGGGTAGGTTAGGGTTAGGGTTAGTGGTAGGTTTAGAGATAGGATTATGATGATGGCTAAGTTTAGTCTTAGGATTAGTGTTATTTTTAAGGTTTGGATTAGAGTTACGGTTAGGGTTAGGATTAAATTTAAGGTTAGGGTTAGTGTTAGGGTTAGGGTTAGACTGAACTTTAGGGTTTCCATTAGGTTTAGGGATAGGGTTAGTGTTAAAGTTGGGGTTATGTATTGGGTGAGGGTTAAGCTTAGTGGTATGGTTAGGTTTAGGTTTCATTTAAGGGTTATGGTTAGGGATTTTGTTATTGTTACTGATAAGGTTACATATAGGTTTACAATATTTAGGGTTAGGATTAGAGTTAGGATTATGTTTAGGACAAAAGTTACGGTTAGTGTTAGTGTTAGGTTAGGGTTAGACTTAGGCTTAGGGTTTCTGTTATGGTTAGGGATAGTGTTAGGGTTAGGGTTAGTGTTAGCATTGGGGTTATGGTTTGGGTGAGGGTTAGGCTTAGTTGTATGGATACGTTTAGTGTTCGTGTTAGGGTTACAGTTAGGGTTAGTATTAAACTTAGTGTTAGTGTTGGGATTTGGGTGCGGTTAGGTAAGTGTTAGTGTTAGGATTATGTAAAAGTTAGAATTATGGTTTGGGTTAGGTTTGTTGTTTGGTATAGGATTAAGGTTAGTGTTTGTGATAGGGTTATGTTTAATGTTAGGTTTTGTGTTAGGGTTATGGTTAGTTTTATGGTTAGAGTTACAGTTACAATTAGTGTTAGGGTTTGGATTAGGGTTAGAGATTTTATTATGTTAGGGTTAGGGTTTTGTTTAGGGTTAGTGTTAAATTTAGGTTTAGGATTAACTTTAGGTTTAGGTTTAGGGTTTGGGTCAATATTTGGGTTACTCTTAGTTTTGGGGTTAGGGTTATATTAAGGTTTAGGTTTAGTGTTAGTGTAAGGGTTAGGGTTAGTGTTATGGTTAGGGTTAGGGTTAGAGTGAGGATTAGGTTTAGGGTTATGGTTATTTTTATGTTTAAGTTTAGTGTTAGAGTTAGTGTTTGGGTTAGTGTTATGGTTAGGTTTAGGGTTAGAATTAGAATTATTTTTAGGTTTTGGGTTAGGTTTAGGGTTAAGCTTCGTGTAATGGTTAGGTTTAGGGTTAGGGTAAGTGTTATGGTTAGGGTTAGGTATACAGTTAGAGTTAGTGTTATGGTTAGGGTTAGGTTTAGGATTAAGTTTAGGATTAGGGTGAAGATAAGGATTAGTGTTAGTGTTTGATTTATGGTTAGGGTTAGTGTTTGTGTGAGGGTAAGTGTTAGGATTAGGTAAGGGTGATGGTTAGAAATAGATTAAGGTCAGGATTATGGTTGGGTTAAGGTTTCTGTTAGGATTAGAGTTAGGGTTAATGTTAGTGTTAATATTAGGGTTAGGGTTAGGATTAAATTCAGGTTAGTGTTAGGGTTAGGGTTACGGTTTGGGTTAGGGTCAGGCTTAGTGGAATGGATAGGGTTATTGTTAGGTTTATAGTTAGGGTTAGGTTTATACTTAGGTTAAGGTTGTGTGATAGGATTGGGGTTAGGTTTAGTGTTAGCTGACAATTAGGGTGAGGGTTAGAGATAGGTTTAGGATTAGGGTTATTGATAGGGTTATTGATAGGGTTAGGTTAGGGTTAGTTTTAGGGTTATGGTTAGGTTTAGAGTTAAAGTTATGGTTAGTATTAGGGTTAGTGTTGCTGTTAGGGTTGCACTAAGGGTTAGGGTTGGGTTTCAGGTAAGATTAGGGTTATGTTTAGTGTTAGGGTTATGATTAGTGTTAGGGTAATATTTTGGATTAGGGTTAGGGTTAAGGTTAGAGTTAGTTTTAGATTTAATTTTAGGGTTAGGTTAGAGTTAGGTTAAGGTTTACAGTTAGGTTTACGGTTATTGTTAGAATTAATGTTAGTGTACATTAAGGTTTAGGGTTAGTGTTAGGATTAAAGTTAGGGTTACTGTTAGGTTAGGATAAGGGTTTGTGTTTCAGTTACTAATATGGTTACATATGGGTTTCTGGTTAAAGTTAGGATTAGGGTTAGGTTTAGGGATAGTCTTAGGGAAGGTTAGAGTTAGGGTTAGTGTTAAAATTATTGTTATTATTAGGGTTAGGTTTATGGTTAGTGTTAGGGTTAGGGTTACAATTAGGGTTAAAGTTAGGATTAGGGTTAGGGTTAGGGTTCATGTTAGGTTTAGGTTTAGGGTTAGTGTTAGGTTTAGATTTAGGGTTTGGGTTAGGGTTTGGGTTAGGTTAAGTTTTAGCATTAGTGTTTGGTTTAGGGTTATAACTAGGTTTAGGGTAAGTGTTAATGTTAGGGATAGGGTTAGTGTTAGGTTTAGGGATAGGGTTATAGTGAGGGCTAGGTTAAGGGTTAGGGTTGGGGTTATTTTTAAGATTAGGATTAGGATTAGATTTAGGATGAAAGTGAGGTTTAGGTTTAGTGTTAGGGTTAGGTTTAGACTTAGTTTTAGGCTTTCTGTTAGGATTAGGGATAGGGTTAGTGTTAGGGTTAGTGTTCGGTTTCGGGTTATGGTTTGCGTTAGGGTTAGGCTTAGTGGTATGGTTAGCTTTAGGGTTCATAATACGGTTAAGATTAGGGTTAGTGTTAGTATTAGGTTAAGGTTTAGGGTTAGGCTTAATGTTAGTATTAGGGTTAGGGTTTGGTTTAGCTTTAGAGTTTAGGTTAGGGTTATAGTTAGGTTTAGAAATAATGTTAGGTTTTGGGTTAGTGTTAGTGTTAGTTTTAGGGTTAGAGTTATTGTGAGGGTTAGGGTTAGGTTTATGGTTTAGCTTATGTTTAGGTTTAGAGTTATTGTTTTGGTTAGAGTTACGGATAGGGTTGTATTTAGGTTTAAGTTTAGGGTTACAGTTAGGATTGGAGTTAGTGTTAGGGTTAGGTTTGGGGTTAGTCATGGGCTTAGGTTTAGTGTTAGGGTTAGGTTTAGGGTTATGGTGAGGATTAAGCTTATAGTGAGGTTTAGCATTACCTAAGTGTTAGAATTGGGGTAAGATTTAGTGTTAACATTTGGGTTAGGATTAGTGTTAGATTTAGTGTTAGGTTTAGCATTAGGGTTAGGTGAGGGTTTTGGTTAGGGTTATTAAGAGTAATGTTGTGGTTTTGGTTAGGATTTTATAAGGGTTAGGTGTTAGGTTACATTAGGGTTATGGTTATGGTTTGGGTTAGGGTTAGTGTTACGTTTAGCATTAGGATTAGGGTTAGGATTGGTTTAGTATTAGGTTTTTGGTTTGGTTTATGGTTAGTTCTGGGATTAGGGTTACTGTTAGTTTTAGGTTTAGGTTGAGAGTTTGGGTTAGTGTTAGTGTTTGGTTTAATTCTAGGTTTAGGTTTAGGGTTTGAGTTTAGGTATAGGTTTAGTTTTGATTTATTGTTAGGGTTAGGGTTAGTGTAAGTGCTAGGGTTCGTTTTCATGTGTGAGTTAGTGTTAGTGTTAGGTTAGTGTTAAATTTAGAGTTACATTTTGGGTCAGGTTTAGGATTAGTGTTACATTTAGTGTTAGGGTAAGGGTTATGGTGCAGCTTAGGATTAGTTTTAGGGTTAGGGCTAGGCTTATAGTTAGTGTTAGAGTTAGGTTTAGGTTTAGGGTTAGTATTAGAATTAAAGTTAGGATTAGGATTAGGGTAAGTTTTAGGCTTAAAGTTAGGATTTGGGTTAGGGTTAATTTTAGTGTTTGGGTTAGGGTTATGTTTACAATTTGTGTTAGTGTTAGTGTTAAGTTTATGATTAGGGTTAGTGTTTGTGTTTGGTTTTTGTTTAGGTTTAGGTTTAGTGTTAGGGTTAAGGTTAGTGTTAGTTTTAACTTAGGGTTAGGTTTATTGTAAGTTTTAGGATTATAATCAGGTTTAGGGTTAGAGTTTGTGTTAGGGTTAGTGTTAGGTTTAGGTTTAGCTTTAGGGTTCGTGTTAGGGTTAGTGTAAGGGTTATAGTTAGTGTTAGGGTGAGGCTTAGGGTTATTGTCATGGTTAGGGTTAGTTTTAGGGTTAGGTTTAGGGTTATGGTTAGGTTAAAATTAGAGTCTGGATTAGGGTTATGGTTAAAATTTGTGTTAGTTTTAGGGTTAGGGTTAGGTATAGGGTTAGTATTAGGGTTGTGTTTAGTGTTAGGTTTAAAGTTAGGGTTTATGTGGTGTTACAGTTATGGTTATGGTTATAGTTAAGGTTATGGTTAAATTTAGGATTAGGGTTAGTGATAGGGTAGGTTTAGTGTTACATTAATTTTAGGGTTAGGGTTAAAGTTATTGTTAGTTTTATGTTAGGGTTTGTGTTAGATTTAGATTTAGATTCACGGTTAGGGTTAGGTTGAGGGTTAGGTTTAGGGTTAGGATAAGTGATAGATTTTGGTTCAGGGTTAGGGTTAGTTTTAGGATTATGGTGAGGTTTAGTGTTAGGGTTAGGGTTAGGTTTAGTGTTTGTATTAGGTTTAGGTTTAGGGTTAATGTTAGGTTTTGGTATAGGTTTAGGTTTGATTTATTTTTATGGTTACGGTTAGTGTAAGGGTTAGTGTTTGTTTTCGTGTTTGAGTTAGGGTTAGTGTTAGTTTTAAGTTTAGGGTTAGATTTAAGGTTAGTCAAAGGCTTAGGGTTGGGTTTAGGGTTAGGATTAGTTTTAGTATTAGTGTTAGAATAAGGGTTAATTTAGGCTTCTTTGTTATGTTAGGGTTAAGGTTAGTGTTCTGATTAGGATAAAGCTTAGGGTTAGAGATAGGGTTAGGGTTAGGTTTAGGGTTAGTGTTAGATTAGAGTTAGTTTTAGGGTTAGGTTAAGATTAGGGTTTGGTTAGAGTTGGGGTTTGTGTTACTTTACAGTTAGTTTTGGGGTTAGTGTTAGTGTTATGTTTAAAGTTATTGTTAGGATTTTATTTAGAGTTAGGGTTATGTTAAGGTTTAGGTTTAGAGTTAGGGTTAGATTTAGCAATAATATTTGGGTTAGGTATAGGTTTACGGTTAGTGTTAGTGTTAGAGTGACAGTGTTTAGGGCTAGGATTAGGGTTTTAGTGTTAGGGTTAATCTTAGGAATATGTTTAGGTTTATTTTAGGGTTAGCATTATGGTTAGTTTTAGGGTTAGTTTTAGTGATAATGTAAGAATTAGGCTTAGTGTAAGGTTTTGTGTTATGATTAGGTTTAGTTTCAATGTTAGGGTTAGTGTTATGGTTGGGGTTAGTGTTAATGTTAGGGTAAAACTTAAGGTTAGATTAAAAATTAGGGTTAGGATTAGTGTTGGGATTATGTTTAGTGTTAGTGTTACGGTTAAAGTTAGTGTTAGGGTTTGGGTTAAGGTTAGTGTTAGGATTAGGATTAGTGTTAGTGTTTGTGTTAGGGTTAGGGTTATTTTTATGTTCAGGGTTAAAGTTAGGATTAGGATTAGCTTCAGGGTTAGTGTTAGGGTTGGTGTTGGTGTTAGGTTTAGGGTTATGTTTAGTGTTAGGTTTAGGGTTAAATTTTGTATTAGGGTTAGGGTTATGGTTAGTATTAATTTTAGGATTACCTTTAGGAATAGAGTTAGTGTTAGGATTAGTATTAGTGTTAGGGTTTGCATTAGGGTTAGTGTTACAGTTAGGTTAAGGGTTATTTTTAGGTTTTCTGCTATGGTTAGAGTGAGGGTTGGTGTTAGTGTTAGGGTTAGTGATAGGTTTAGGGTTAGTGTTAGGTAAAGAATTAGTGTTATGTTCAGGGATTGGTGTTAGGGTTAGTGTTAGTGTTATGGTTAGGGTTAAGGTTCGTCATAGTCTTAGGGTTTGATTTTGAGTTTGGATTAATGTTAGAGTTAAAGTTATGGTTAGGTTTAGGGATGGTGTCAGATGTAGGGTTAAGTTTAGGGTGAGGGTTAGGGTTAGGCTTATAGTTACACATAGTATTAGTAGTATTAGGGTTAGTGTAATGGTTGTGTATAGGGTTTGGATTAGGGTTAGTGTTGGGGTTAAGGTTGGGGTTAGGGTTACAGTTAGTGTTAGGTTTAGGGTTAGGGTTAATTTTAGGGTTAGAATTATGGTTAGGGTTAGGATAATGTTAGGTTAATGTTTAGAGTAAGGGTAAGAGTTATGGTTAGGTTAGGATTAGGGTTAGGGTCGGATTCACATTTATTTTTGGGTATTTTTAGGGTTTAAGTTAGAATTAGTGTTAGGGTAAGGTGTAGGATTAGTGTTAGGGTTAGGGTTAGGTTTAGAGATAGGATAAATGTTAGGGGTAGGGTTTAGGTTAAGGTAGTGTTAGGTTAAGATTACTGTTAGGGTTATTATAAGGGTTAGGGTTAGGTTTAGGATTAGAGTTACAGTTGGTGTTAGTGTTAGAGTTACATTTAGGGTTAAGGTGAGTGAAAGATTTAGGGTTAGGGTTATGATTAGGGTTAGTGTTATGGTTAGGTTTAGGGGTTTTTTAGGGTTACAGTTAGGGTTTTGTTTAGAGGTAGTGTTAGGTTTAGGATAAGGGTTAGGCTTAGATTTTGGATATGGGTTAGGATTAGGGTTAGGATAGTGTTAGGTTAAGAGTTATTTTTAGGAATATTGTTAGGGTTAGGTTAGGGTTAGGGTTAGGTTTAGAGTTAGGTTTATGGTTCGTTTTAGGGTTAGGGTTAAGGTAAGTGTTAGGATTAGGGTTATGGTTAAGGTTAAAGTAAGTGTTAGGGTTAGGATTAATTTTAGGGTGATTGTAAGGTTTAGGGTTATGGTCAGAAATAGGGGTAGTGCTAGGGTTAGGGTTATGGTTAAATTTAGTGTTAGGTAAGGTTAGGTTTAGGTTAGGGTTAGGATTTTAGGTTTAGGATAATGGTTAGAGTTAGTATTTGGACTAGGTTTAGGAATTGTGTTAGGCTTAGGGTTTTGGTTCGGGTTAGGGTTACGGTTACATTTAGGATTCAGGTTAGGGTTATGGTTAGAATTAGGTTAGGATTAGGCATAGGTTTAGGGTTTGTGTTAGCATTTGATATAGGGTTGGTGTTAGATTTAGTGTTAGTTTTAGAGTTAGGTTTAGTGTTAAAGTTAGTTTTATTTAGGATTAGGGTAGGGATAGAATTAGGATATGGTTAGTATTAGCATTAAGTTAGGGTTTTGTTATGGTTAGTGTTAGGGTTTGTGTTAGTGTTAGGTTTAGGGTTAGGCTTAGTTTTAAAGTAACTGTTAAGGTAAAGTTTAGGTTTAGGGTTAGTGTTAGGGTATTGTTTGGTTAGGGTTGAGGTTCAGGTTTGGTTTAGAATTAGGATTAGGTTTAGTGCTAAGTTTAGGGATAGTTTTGAAGTTAATGTTAGTGTTAGGGTTAGGGTAAGAGTTATGATTAGGGTTAGGGTTACCGTTAGAGTTAGGTTTAGCTTAGGTTTAGGGTAAGGTTTAGTGTTCTGGTTTGTGTTATTTTTAGGTTTAGGGTTTTGGTAAGTGTTAGGGTTAGCGTTATGGTTATGGTTAGAGTTTGTGTTAGGGTTAGGGTTAGGATTAGGGTTAGTTTTAGAATTAGGGTTAAGGTTAGTTTTCGGGTTAGTGTTAGATTTTTGGTTAAGAATTGTGTTAGGGTTAGGGTTAGGGTTAGGTTTTCGGTCACAGTAAGGATTCAGATTAGGGTTAGGTTTAGGGTTAGATTAGGGTTAGAATTAGGATTAGGGTTTTAGTTAGGGTTCTATTTAGACTAAAAGTTTGGGTTAGGGTTTGAGATACTGTTAGAATTATGTTTAGGGTTAAATTTAATTTTAGGGTTAGGTTTAGATTTAGGGTTAGGTTAGATTTAGGGTTAAGAATAGGTTACAGTTAGTGTAATGGTTAGGGTTAAGGTTAGAATATTTTAGGATTAGTGTTAGGGTTAGTGTTTGTTTTAGGGTTAGGGTTATGGTTACTTTTATGGTTATGATTAGGTTTAGTGTTAGTGTAAGACTCAGGGTTAGGGTTAGTGTTAGGGTTAGTGTTAGGCTTTGGTTTAGGGTTAGGGTTAGGGTTTCTGTTAGGGTTCACATTAGGTTTTGGGTTACAGTTAGAGTTAGCAATAGGATTACAATTAAAATTAGCAATAAGTTTAGGTTTTGCCTATGGGTTAGTGTTAGGATTAGGGTTTGCTTAGGTTTAGGTTTGGGTTTTGTATTAGGTTTAAATTTAGGTTTAGGTTTTATGCTAGGTTTAGTGTTTGGGTTATGTTCAGTTTTAGGTTTAAGGTTACTTTTAGAATTAGGTTTAGGTTTTGGTTTAGGTTTCAATTAGTTTCAGGGTTAGGGTTAGGGATTTTTTTCCATGCTTCTGCTTAGGGCTACTTCAAGAGGGAACAAAGGATGCAGAGCATACTGAAAACTAATTCAGTGTGTCAAATTTCAGTCATTTTGCAAAAACTGTGTTTGATTTATAATTGCAACTGCATGTGTCCCTATGGGGGGAAACAATAAGAAATTTAAAAATTCAAAATATTCCTGAAAATGAATGATTCAACATAGAAGAATGCAATTTGATGGGGCAAGTGCCTCCTGAGTTCCTTTCATTCCTGCCAAGTATAAACAACTTTGGCTTAAGAAAGTAGCACTTGTGCAGTTATATTGCCTCTCCCCAAGTTTGTTCTTCTAGTATGAAGTGTTCCTTTGCAAGAACACTTTGAAATATTAGGACTCACTTCATTTTCCCCTATAGGGATAGATGCAGTTGGAACTCTAAATCAAACACTGTTTGTGCTAGCTGCTGGAAACATGACACATAGAATTAATTCTCAGTTCCCTCTCTATGCTTTGTTCCCTTTCGAAGTAGCCTTAAGCAGAGGCAAGGAAAGGTCACTTTCATTTGAAAGCTTTTGCCAAGCTTCACAGAACTCTGAGTTCACAGAAAGGTGAACAAATATTTTTTTTCACCTGATTTTTTTGATACTTGGCCATAGTGATCAGTACTCCAGTCCCACTTGCTCCCCCTAAATTAATTTTTCTATGTTAAAGTGTTCGTTTGCAGGAAGAGTTTGAATTTTTAGGTTTCACTTCATTTTCCCCTTTAGGGAGAGATGCATTTGGAACTCTAAAATAAACACTGTTTGTGTAAGGCAATTACTCCTTGACACACGCCATTAGTTCTCAGTGCTCTCTATATTTTGTTCCCTCTTGCAGAAGCCCTAAGCAAAGGAAAGCAAAATACACGTTCATTCGAATGCCTTTGCAAAACCTGCACAGAACTCTGAGTTTACTGAAATCTCAGCAAATATTCTTTCACCCGATCTTGTTGTTAGGTTGCAGAATCATCAGTTCTCCAGCCAAAGTTGGTTCCTCAAATTTCATTATTCTTGTTTAAAGTGTTCGTTTACAAGAACACTTTGAATTTTTAGGTTTCACTTAGTTTTCCCCAATAGGTATACTCCTAATTAAAACTCTAAATCAAACAAGGTTTATGCCAGCTGCTTGAAACTTGACACACTGAATGAGTTCTCAGTGAGTGCTCTATGATTTGTTCCCTCTTGAAGTAGCCCAAAGGAGAGGGAGGGAAAAAAAAAAAACAATTTCATTTGAAAACATTTTCCAAGCTTCCACAGAATTCTGAAATTTCTAAATTCCCATCAAATACTATTTTCACCCGATCTTTTTGATACATGGCCATAATGATCGGTACTGCAGTCACATTTGGGCCCCAAATTTTGACCTTATAGGTTGAATCATTCTTTTGCAGGAACACTTTGAAATTTTAGGTTTCATTTCATTTTCCCCTATAGGGATAGATGCAGTTGGAACTCTAAATAAAACACGGTTTGTGCTAGCTGCTTGAAACTTGACACAATCAATTATTTGTCAGTACAATCTCTATGCATTGTTGCCTCTTGCAGTAGCCTTAGGCAGAGGCAAGAAAAAAAATCACTTTTCTTTGAAAGCATTTGCCAATGTTTCACAGAATGCCGAGTTTACTGAAATCCCAGAAAATATTTTTTTTCATCTTATCATTTTCATTCTTGGACATAATAATGGGTACTCAGCTGCACTTGGCCTCCAAAATTTCATTCTCCTATATTGAATCTTTCCTTTGCAGGAACACTTTGAAATTTTAGTTTATACTTCCTTTTCTGCTATAACGATAGATGCAGTTGGAACTCTAAATCAAACACGGTTTGTGCTAGCTGCTTGAAACTTGATACACTCAATTATTTGTCAGTGCACTCTCTATGCTTTGTTTCCTCTTGCTGTTTTCTTAAGCAGAGGCAAGGAAAATCACTTTTCTTTGAAAGCATTTGCCAAGCTTCCACAGAACTCTGAGTTTATTGAAATCCCAGAAATTTTTTTTTTATCTGATTTTTTTCATTCTTGGACATAATGATTTGTACTTCAGTCGCACTTGGCCTCTCAAATTTCAATCTCCTATGTTGAAGCATTCCTTTGCAGGAATACTTTGATATTTTAGCTTTCACTTCCTTTTCCCCTATAGGGATAGGTGCAGTTGGAACTCTAAATCAAACATGGTTTGTGCTAGCTGCATGAAATTTGACACACTGAATTTGTTCTCAGTGTGAGCTCTATCCTTTGTTTCCTCTTGCAGTTTTCTTAATCAGAGGCAAGGAAAAATCTGTTTCATTTGAAAGCATTTGCCATGTTTTCCCAGAACACTGAGTTTCCTGCAATCCAAGAAAAAGTTTCTTCATCCGATCTTGATGATACTTGGTGGTAAAGATTGTTACTCCAGTCCAACTTGGCCCAACAAATTTAGTTCTTCTTGGTTCAAGCATTCATTGCAGGAACTGTTTGAATTTTTATGTTTCACTTTGTTTTCCCCATATAGGGAGAGATGCATTAGGAACTCTAAATTAAACATGGTTTGTACTAGCTGCTTGATCCTTGACACACTTGATTAGTTCTCAGTGCTCTCTCTATGCTTTGTTCCCTCTTGCAGAACCCCTTAGCTGAGGCAAGCAAAATACACTTTCATTTAGAAGCCTTTGCCAAGCTTCCCCCGAACACCGAGTTTCTTGCAACTCCAGCAAAAATTATTTTACAAGATCTTGTTGTTACTTTACTGAAATTATTGATAATCCAGCTGCACTTGGCTCCCCAAATTTCCTTCTTCTAGGTTAAAGTGTTCGTTTGCAGGAACACTGAATGTTTAGGTTTCACTTCATCTTCTGCAATAGGTATACTCCCATTTGGAATGCTAAATCAAACACAGTTTGTGCTAGCTTCTTGAAACCTGATGTGCTGAATTAGTGAGCTCTATGCTTTATTCCTTCTTGCAGTAGTCTTAAGCAGAGGCAAGGAAAATGACTTTCATTTGTAAGCTTTTGCAACATTTCTCCAGTACAACTAGTTTCCTGCAATCCCACAAATTTTTTTCATCTGATCTTGATAATACTTGACAGTAAAGATCAGTACTCTAGTCCAACTTGGCCCCCCTAATTTTTATCTTCTAGGTTGAATCATTACTTTGCAGGAACAGTTTGAAATTTTAGATTTCATTTAATTTTCCTCTATAGAGAGAAATGCATTTGGAACTCTAAATTAAACATGTTTTGTGCTAGCCACTTAATCCTTGACACACTTCATTAATTTTTAGTGCTCACTCTATGCTTTGTTCCCTCTTGCAGAAACTGAGCAGAGGCAAGCAAACTACACTTTCATTTGAAAGCCTTTGCCAAGCTTCCACAGAACACCGAGTTTCTTGCAATTCCAGCAAAAAAAAAAAAATTCAGCTGATTTTGTATTTGCATTGCAGAAATCATCGAAACTCCAGGCCCTCTTGACTCCCCAAATTTTGTTCTTCCAGTTTAAAGCATTCGTTTGCAGGAACACTTTGAATTTTTATGTTTCACTTCGTTTTCCCCAATAGGTATACTCCCAGTTAAAACTCTAAATCAAACACGGTTGTGCTAGCTGCTTGAAACTTGACACACTGAATTAGTTCTCAGTGCAAGCTTTATGATTTGTTCATTCTTGAAGTAGCCTGAAGGAGAGGGAGGGAAATAACTATTTCATTTGAAAGCATTTTCCAAAATTCCACACAATTGCGAGATTTCTGAAATTCCAGCAAGTATTATTTTCACCTGATCTTTTTGATACTTGGCCATAATGATCAGTACTCCATTCACACTTGGGCCCACAAATTTAGATATTCTAGGTTGAATCATTCCTTTTCAGGAACACTTTGAAATATTAGGTTTCACTTTGTTTTCCCCTTTAGGGATACATGCAATTGGAACTCAAAATCAAACATGGTTTGTGATAGCTGCTTGAAACTTGATGACTCAATTAATTGTCTGTGCACTCTCTATGCTTTGTTGCTTCTTGCAGTAGCCTTAAGTAGAGGCAAGAAAATATCTCTTTTCTTTGAAAGTGTTTGCCATGCTTCCAAAGAAAACAGGTTTCTGAAATCCCAGGAAATATTTTTTTCAACTGATCTTTTTGATTCTTAATCCTAATGATCAGTAGTTCAGTCACACTTGGCCTCCCAAATTTTGATCTTCTAGGTTGAAGCGTTCCTTTGAAGGAACACTTTGAAATTTTAGTTTTCATTTTGTTTTCCCCTATAAGGATAGATTCACTTGGAACTCTAAATAAAACACGGTTTGTGCTAGCTGCTTGAAACTTGACACACTAATTTAGTTCTCAGTGCACTCTCTATGCTTTGTTCCCTCTTGCAGTAGCCTTAAGCAGAGGCAAAGAAAAATCACTTTCCTTTGAAAGCATGTGCTAAGTTTCCACAGAAAACCATGTTTTCTGTAATCCCAGCAAAAATTTCTTCACCCTACCTTGATGGTAATGAGGAAGTGGTAAAGATCGGTACTCCAGTACAACTTGGCCCCCCAAATATAGTTCTTCTATGTTGAAGCATTCTTTTGCAGGAATAGTTTGAATATTTAGGTTTCACTTCATTTTCCCCTATAGATAGAGATGCATTTGGAACACTAATTTAAACATGGTTTGTGCTAGCCACTTGATCTTTGACACACTCCATTCATTCTCAGTGCTCTCTTTATGCTTTGTTCCCTCATGCAGAATCCCTAAGCCAAGGCAAGCAAAGTACACTTTCATTTGAAAGACTTTGCCAAGCTTTTACAGAACACCAAGTTTTTGCAGTTCCAGCAAAAAGTTTTTCACCCAATCTTGTTGTTATGATGCAGAAATCATTGGTACTCCAGCCGCACTTGGCTGCCCAAATTTCGTTCTTCCAGTTTAAAGCATTCGTTTGCAGGAACACTTTGAATTTTTATGTTTCACTTCGTTTTCCCCAATAGGTATACTCCCAATTAAAGTCTAAATCAAACACAGTTTGTGCTAGCTGCTTGAAACTTGCCACACTGAATTTGTTCTCAGTGAGCACTCTATGATTTGTTTCCTTTTGAAGCAGCCCTAAAGAGAGGGAGGGAAAAAACAATTTCATTTGAAAGTATTTTCCAAGCTTCCACAGAATTCCGAGTTTACTGAAATCCCAGCATGTATTATTTTCACCCAATTTTTTGATACTTTGCCATAATGACCGGTACTCCAGTCACACTTGGGCACCCAAATTTTAATTTTCTTGGTTGAATTGTTCCTTTGCAGGAACACATTTATTTTAGGTTTCACTTTGTTTTTTTTTTTTTTTTTTTTTTTTTTTTTTCATATAAGGATAGATGCAGTTGGAACTCTAAATCAAACACGGTTTGTGCTAGGTACTTCAAACTTGACACAATCAATTAATTGTCTGTGAACTCTCTATGCTTTGTTGCCTCTTGCAGTAGCCTTAAGCAGAGGCAAGGAAAAATCACTTTTTTAAAAAGCATTTGCCAAGTTTTCCACAGAATTCCAAGATTACTGAAATCCCAGAAAATATTTTTTTCACCCAATCTTTCTGATTCTTGGATATAATGTCATACTTGGCCTCTGAAGTTTTGATCTTCTAGGTTGAAGTGTTTCTTTGCAGGAACACTTTGAAATTTTACTTTTCATTTTGTTTTCCCCTATAGGGATAGAGGCATTTGGAACTCTAAAACAAACACGGTTTGTGCTAGCTGCTTGAAGCTTGACACACTGAATTAGTTTTCAGAGTGATTTCTATGCCTTTTTCCCCTCTTGCAGGAGCCCTAAGCCAAGGCAATCAAAATACACTTTTATTTGAAAGCCTATGCCAAGCTTCCAAAGAACACCAAGATTTTTGAAATTCTGGCAAAAAAAAATTTTCACCTGATCTTGTTGTTACATTGCAGAAATCATTGATAATCCAGCTGCACTTGGCTCCCCAAATTTTGTTCTTCTAGTTTAAAGTGTCGTTTGCAGGAACACTTTGAATTTTTAGATTTCACTTCGTATTCCCCAATACTTATACTTCCAGTTGGAACTCTAAATCAAACATGGTTTGTGCTAACTGCTTGAAACTTGATACACTGAATTACTTATTAGTGTGCACTCTATGATTTGTTCCCTCTTGAAGTATCGAAAGGAGAGAGTTAGAAAAAAACAATTTCATTTGAAAGCATTTTTCAAGCTTCCACAGAATTCTGAATTTACTGAAATCCCATTAAATATTATTTTCACCCTATCTTTTTGATACTTGGCCATAATAATCCATACTCCAGTCACACTTGGGCCCCCAAATTTCAATTTTAATTTTCACTTTGTTTTCCCCTATGGGGATAGAAGCATTTGGAACTCTAAATCAAGCACAGTTTGTGCTAGTTGCTTGAAACTTGACACACTGAATTAGTTCTTGGTGTGCTCTCTATGGTTTGTTTCCTTTTGCAGCAGCCTTAAGCAGAAGCAAGGAAAAACGACTTTCATTTGAAAGCATTTGACATGTTTCCCCAGAACACCGAATTTCATGCAATCCCAGCAAAAATTTCTTCACCCTATCTTGATGATACTTGGCAGTAAAGATCGGTACTCCAGTCCAACTTGGCCCCCAAATTTAGTTCTTCTAGTTTGAAGCGTTCATTGCAGGAAATGTTTGACTTTTTATGTTTCACTTTGTTTTCCCCTATAGAGAGAAACACATTTGGAACTCTATATTAAACACGGTTTGTGCTATCTGCTTTATCCTTGACACAATCCATTAGTTCTCAGTGCTCTCTCTATGTTTTGTTCCCTCTTGCAGAAGCCCTAAGCTGAGACAAGCAGAATACACTTTTATATGTAAGCCTTTGCCAAGCTTCCACAGAACACCGAGTCTCTTGCAATTTCAGCAAAAATCTTTTTAACCCGATCTTGAAGATACTTGGTGGTAAAGATCAGTATTCCCATCCAACGTGGCCTCCCACATTGATTTCTTCTAGGTTGAAGCATTCATTGCAGGAACTGTTTTAATTTTTAGGTTTCACTTCATTTTCCCCTATAGAGAGAGATGCATGTTCACTCCAAATTAAACACTGCTTGTGCCTGCTGCTTAATCCTTGACACTCCATTAGTTCTCAGTGCTCTCTCTATGTATTGTTCCCTTTTGCAGAAGTGCTAAGCTGAGGCAAGCAAAGTACACTTTCATTTGAAAGCCTTTGCCAAGCATTCACAGAACACCGAGTTTCATGAAATTCCAGCCAAAATTTTTGACCCAATTTTGTTGTTACATTGCAGACATCATCAATACTCCAGCCGCACTTGACTCCATAAATTTTGTTCTTTTACGTTAAAGCTTTTGATTGCACTAACACTTTAAATTGTTAGGTTTCACTTCGTTTTCCCCAAAAGGTATTCTCCCAGTTGGAACTCTAAATAAAACATGGTTTGTGCTTGCTGCTTGAAACTTGACACACTGAATTAGTTCTCAGTGTGAGGTCTATGATTTGTTCCCTTTTGATTTAGCCTGAAGGAGAGGGATGGAAAAAACAAATTCCTTTGAAACCGTTCTCCATGCTTCCACAGAATTCTGAGTTATTTAAATTCCTGCAAATACTATTTTCACCCGATCTTTTTGATACTTGGCCATAATGATCTGTACTCCATTCGCACTTGGGCCACTTAATTTTGGTCTTCTATGTTGAAGCTTTCCTTTTCAGGAACACTTTGAAATTTTAGGTTTCACTTCATTTTCCCTTATAGGGGTAGATGCAGTTGGAACTCAAAATCAAACATGGTTTGTGATAGCTGCTTGAAACTTGATACACTCAAGTAGTTGTCAGTGCACTGCTTATGGTGTATTGCCTCTTGCAGTAGCTCACCCTAAACCTAACTGTAACTCTAACACTACTACCAACTGTAAATATAACCCTAACCCTAACACTTACCCTCACTCTAAACCAAAACCTAACACTAACCATTACAATAACCCTAACAATAATGTTAAATCTAACACTTACTTAATCTTAAACGTAACTCTAACACTTACCCTATCCCTAAACCTAATCCTAACCCTAACACTAACCCTAACCCTTATCGAACACTAATCCTAACTCAAATCCTAATCATCACCCTAAAATCAACCTTTACTCTACCCTAACCCAAACCCAACCTAACAATAAACCTAATCCTCAGTATAAACCTTAATGCAACACTATCCTAATCCTAACACTAATCCTAAACATAACACTAACCCTAACCATAAAGCTTACACTAACTCTAACTCTAACCCTCACCATAACCCCCAAAATAACCCTAATTCAAACCCTATACCTAGCCGTTACAACTAACCCTAACTCTAACCCTAACACTAATTCTAAGTCTATCTCTAATCCTAACCTTAAACCTAAGCATAAACTGTCACAAAATTGACCATAACCCTTAAAATAACAAAACCCTAAACAAAAACATAACTCTAACCTAATAGTAACCATAACAGTAACCCTAAACCTAATCAAAATCATTACCATAACACTAACACAAAACCTAAACCTAATCCTAACCATAACACTACCAGTAACCCTATCACAAACCTAACCATAATTATAACACTAACCCTAACCCTAAACATAAAACTAAAACTAAACTTAAATCTAACCCTATTTCTATTCCTAACACTAACTCAAACCATATCCCTTATTCTAAATCTAACCATAACACAAACCCTAACCCTAAACACTAATGATAACTCAAAGCTAAAAACAAACTCTTACCTAAGAACTAACCCAAATCCTACAATTACCCATAAAACTAACCTTAATTGTTACCCTAAATCTAACACTAACCCTAACCCTAACCCTAACCATTACCCTAACACTAATCCTATACATAACCCTCACTCTAACACAAATTCTAACCCTAACTCTAACAGTAACTCTAACACTAACCCTAACCCTAGAACTAAACCTAACCCCAACCTTAACCCTAACTCTAACACAATCCTAAATTTAACTCTAACCTTAAATCTAACCCTAACCCTAAACCTAAACCTAACACTAACTCTAATACTAACACTAACCCTAATGCAAACCTAACCCTATCCCTAACTCTAACTCTTATCCTAACCCTAAGCTTAACCCTTACACTAAACCTATCCCTGACACTAACCTTAACACTAATTCTAACTATAAATTTATCCTTAACCCTAACACTAATTCTAACCCTAACACTAACCTTAATATTAACACCAACCCTAACTCAAATCAATATTCTAACACTATTCTTAAAAATATCCCTAATCCTAACATTATCCCTAACTCTAACTCGAACATTAAAACTTATCCTATCCCTAAATCTAAAACTAACCCTAATACTAACCCCAACACAAAGATGAAACCTAATCCTAACACTAACACTAACAATAACACTAAACCTAACACTAACCCTAATTTAACCCTAACAGTAACTCTAACCCTAACTGTAACACTAACCCTAAAACTTACCTTAACCCTAAAATTTAAACAAATCCTAACACTAATGGTAAACATAACCCTAAATCTAACCCTAACACAAAACCTTCCCCTAACCCTATACTTAATCTAACCCTAAGCCTAACCCTAACCCTAACTCAAATTATAACCCTAAACCTAACACTAAACCTGTTGCTAATTTTAACCCTAACCCTAACCCTGATGCTAACACTAAGCATAAAACTAACTCTAACACTAAACATAATGCTAACCCTAACTCTAACCCTAAACCTAACCCTAATACTAATCCTAATACTAACCCTATCCTTAACCCTAACCTTAAAACTAACCCTAATTTTAAACCTAACCCTAAACCTATACCTAACACGAATCCTTACCCTAACATGAACACTAACCCTAACCCTAACCCAAATTTAAGCCTAATAATAACCCTAACACAAACACTAATTTCAAACCTAATCCTAACCCAAACACTAACACCAACCCTAAACCTAACCATAACCCTAAACCTTACCCAACTCTAACCCTAATTTTAACACTTATCGTAACCAAAACTATAAGAGTAACCAAAAAACCAATAGAAACACTAACCCTAAACCTAACACCCTAACCATAAGCCTAACACTAACCCTAAATCGAACAATAACACTAAAACTAACAATAATTGTAACCATAACACTAATCGTAACTCTAAAAGTTACTCTAAACTTAATTCTAAACCTAACCCTAAAATTTAACCTAACCCAAAACCTAACATTAACACTAACACTATCCCTAACAAAAATTCTAAACCCAACCATAACCCTAACCATAACCATAGCATAAACCCTAAAACTAACCCTAACCTTAATCGAAACCTAACCTAACCATAACCTAACACTAACCCAAAACCTTACCGTATCCTTAATACTAACCCTAACCGTATCCCTAACACTAACTATACCCTAATACTAACCCTAACATTAAGAAAAACCTTAACACTAAACCTAACAAAAACACTAACCATAAAACTATCCCTAACCCTAACACTAAACCTAAACCTAAACTTAACCCAAACACTAACAATAACCATAATCCTAACCATAAACCTAATTCAAACATAAACCCTAAACCTATCTCCATCCCTAACACTAACCCTAAATTTAACCCTAACCCCTAAGCCTAAATTAAAATTTACCCTAACACTAACCATAACCCTAAAAGAAATACTAACCCAAAATGTAACCTTAACACTAACATAACAGTAACCTTAACTGTTTCCTAAATTTCACCCTAACCCTAACCCTAACACTGAAAGTAACACTAAACTTAACCCTAATCCTAACACTAACCCTAACCCCAACCCTATCCCTTTCACTAAAATTAACCTTAACCCTAACCCTAAACCTTACACTAACCCAATCCCTAATCCTCACTTTACCCCTAACTCTAACACTAACTCTAACCCTAACACTAACACTATCCTTAACCTACTTGTAACCATAAAACTAACCCTAACCATATGCCTATGCCTCATTTAAAACCTCTTACTAACCAAAATCCAAAACCTAAATCTAAATTTAACCCTAACACAATAACACTTACGGTAGCACATATCATATCTCTAACCTTAATACTAACCCTAACACTAACCCTACCCTAATCCTAACCCTAACCCTAAACATAATCCTAACCTTAACCCTAACAGTAATCCTAAGCCTAACATTAAACTTAACAGTAACAATAAACTAAAATAACCTAACTAAACCTAAACATAACCTGAACTCTAAATCTAATTCTAAACCCAAATCTAACCCTAACCATAACCCTAAATGTAACTTTAAAACTAACCCTAAACTTAACCCTAATCCTATTCATAACACTAACCCTAACCCTAATCCAAACACAAAAAATAACCCTAACCTATCCCAAACCAGAACCCTAACCCTAAATCGAACACTAATCCTAACACTCATCGTAAGCATAACACTAACACCAAATCTATCCCTAATCCTTAAACTCAGACATACCATACCTATAACACTAACCCTTAATCTAACCATGACTTAACATTAAACATAAACCTGACACTAACCCTAACACTAACCCTAAGATAACCCTAACTCTAAAACTAACCCTAATATAACCCTAATCCTAATCGTAACAAAAACCTTAACCAAAACTATAACTCTAAACCTAAGCTAATCCTAACACTAAATCTTATATACCCTTAACCCTAATTCTAACACTAACACTAAATCAAACCCAAATCTTAACACTAACCCTTATCCAAACCCTAACCCTATACTAACACTAACCCTAACCATAACCCTAAGCCTAACACTAACCTTAACCCTAACTATACCTTAACACTAAAACTAACATTAACCCTAATCATAACACTAACCCAAACCCTAAACGTAACCCTAAAACTAAGCCTAAGCCTCACTCTAAAACTAATACTAACCATAAACCTATCCCTATTCCAAAATCTAACAATAAACTAAACCCTAAATGTACCTTCACCCTAGCACTAAACCTAATCTTAACCCTAACCCTAACATAACCCTAACCATAACTCTAACCCTAACACTAACATTAATCCTAACACTAACACTAATCCTAAACCTAACATAATAATATAACCCTAACTCTAAATTAACATTAAAACTAACCCTAACCCTAACAATAAACTTAAACCTGAATCTTACATGAACCCTAAACTTAATTCTCACGTAAACCATAAATTTAACCCTGAACCTAATTTAACCCAAATCATAAACCTAACCCTAACACTAATCTTAATCCTAAACCTTACCCTTACCCTAAGTGTAACCCTAATCATAAACCTACCCTTCATCTAACAAGAACCCTAAACTAACTCTAACCCTTATCCTAAAAAAATTATCATAACCCTAACCATAACCCTAAATGTAACCCCAAACAAAACCTAACCTTAAAACTAACACTAAACTAAATGGTACCCCTAACACTAAAGCTAACTGTAACCCTAAAACTAACATTAACTCTAAATTAAACCCTAACCCTAAACCAAAATTTTACCCTAAACTTAACCCTAACCTAACCATAACCATAAAACAAACCATAACCATAATCCTAATACAAACACTAATCCTAACCCTAAAACTAATTTTAACAGCAACCCTAACTCTAACCCTAACACTAACATTAACACTAACTCTAAATTTAACTCTTACCATAACCCTAAACCTAAAATTAACCCTAACCCTAAACCTACCACTAACACTAACAATAACCGTAATCCTAAGCCTAACTCTAACTCTCACCCTAATTCTAACCGTAAGATAACCCTAAACCTAATACTAACCCTAACAATAAACCTAACTTTAAACCTATAGCTGACACTAACCCTAAACTTAACACTAACATGAACCCTAAAACTAACTCTAACCCAAACCTAAAACTAAACTTAATCCTAAACCTAACACTAACCATAAAACTAACCCTAAACCTCACCTTAATCCTAACTATAACCAGAAGCTTAAACATAATTCTAACTATAACTAAAAGAAAAATCCTAACCCTAACCCAAACACTAACCCTAACACTAACCCAAATGTAACCCCACACTAACACTAATTTTAACCCTAACTTTAACCCTTACCCTAAACCTTAACTTAACCCTTACCCTAAGTTTAACCCTAACCCTAACCCTAAACCAAAACCTAATTCTAACTATAACACTAGCCTAAAAGTAAACCTAACCCTAATCCTAACCTATGCATAACCCTAACTCTAATCCTATCCCTAACGTATCACTAACACTAACCTTAAATCTATACCTAAACTTAAACCTTACCCTTATTTATCCCTAACAATAAATCTAACCATAACATAACCCTAAACCTAAACCTAATCCTAACACTAACCTTAGCCCTAACACTAAAACTAACCCTAAACTTAACCCTAACACAAATCCTAAAACTACCCCTAACACAGAACCTAACCCTAACAGGAACTTTAACACAAACACTAATCCTAATCCTAAACCTAAAGTAAATCTAATCCTAAAACTGACCCTCGCTAACCCTAAATCGAACTCTAACACCTACATTAACCCTAACCCTAACCCTAACCTAACAGTAAACCTAAGACTCACTGTAACCCTAACACTAACCGTAACACTAACCCTATTTCTAACCCTACAATAACCCTAAATCTAAGCCTAAGACTAAAGCAAAACCTAAACCTAAACCTAAACATAACCCTAAACATAACACTAACACTAACACTAATGCTAAACCTAAACATAACAATAACCCTACCCCTAACCCCAACATGAATCATAACCATAAATTTAAACCAAAAATTAACCTTAACCTAAACATAGCACTAACACTAACCCTAACACTAAACCTAACCCTAACACTAACCCTAACCCTAACCCCAAACTAACAATAACCCTAACAGTAAAACTAAACCTATACCTAACCCTAACCTTAACACTAACCCTAATGCTATCCTAACCATAACCATAACAATAAACCTAAGATTACCCTCACCCTAACCCTAACCATAATCCTAACACAAAACCTATAGCAAAACATAACCCTAACCATAAACTAACACTAACCCTAACCCTTACATAACCATAACCCTAATCCTAAAACAATCACTAACGCTAACACTAACCCTAAACCTAATCTAACTCTAACCCTAACCCCATCAATAATGCTGTCACTAACCCTAACTTTAACCCTAACACTAACATTAACACTAACCCTAAACTTAATACTATATGTATCCTACCCATAACCATAAAACTAACCCTAACACTAAACCTATGCCTCACTCTAACCTTCTTCCTAACCATAACCCTAACTTTAACACTAACCCTAAATCTAATACTAACATTAACCCAAAACTCAAATATAACACTAACACAAACACTAATCCTAAACCTAAACATAACACTAAATGTAACACTAATCCAAACTGTAACATTAACAGTAAACATATCTTTTAACCCTAAAACTTACAGATAACCTAAACTAAACCTTACCCTACCACAAACCATAATTCTTACCCTAACAATAACCTAACACTTACCATAACATTAAATCTATCGCTAATTCTAAAACTAACCCTAACCCTAATGCTTATCCAAAAAGTAAACTTAACCCTAACCCTAACCCTAACATTAACCAAACCCTAACCCGACTGTAACACTAATTCCAGCCTTAACCCTAATAGAAAATGTAACCCTAAACATAACCCTAACCTAACACTATCCCTAAATTTAACCCTAACACTAACACATACACTAAACCTAATTGTAACCCTAACCTTACACTAACCCTAACCCTATCAAAAACCCTAGCCCTAACTATAACCTTAACACTAACCATAACACTAAGACTAACTTTATCATACCTGTAACCCTAAAACTAACCCTAAACTAATCCTAAGCCTCATTCTAACTCTAATCCTAACACTAACCCTATCACTAACCCTAACAGACACCCTAAACCTAACCGTTACTCTAACACAAAACATACCTCTGAACCTAACATTAATATTGACACTAACCCTAAACCTAAACCGAACTCTAAAAGTTACCTTAAACCTAAGCCAAACCCTAACACTAACCCTAAAACTAACCCTTACCATAACTCTAATCCTAACTCTAAAAGTAACCCTAACACTAACCTTAAAGCTAAAAATAACAGTAACACTAAACCTGACCCTAGCCCTAACCCTATGCCTAACCCTGACACTCTCCCTAAACCTAAACCTAACTCTAACACTAAAGCTAACCCCAAAATTAGTACTATCCCTTACACTAAACCTAACCCTATTTCTAACAGGAAGGTTAAACCTTACCCTAAACTTAACTCTAACCCTAACCCAAAACCTAATCCTAACCCTGGCACTAAGTGCAACCCTTATCATAAGCCTAATATTAACCCTAAATTTAACACTAACTCTAAACCTCATAATAACTATAACACTAACACTAAACCTAATCATAACACTAATCCTAAACCTAACTCAAACCCTCACCCTAACCCTAACACTAACACAAACTGTAAACCTCACTCTAAACCTAACCGTAACCCTTACATTTAAATTAAACCTAACGCTAAACCTAACCATAACACTTACTCTAAAATTAATCTTAAATATAACACTAACTCTATCCTTAACCCTAAACCTATTTCTAAACCTATCCCTAACCGTAACACTATTCCTAACCATAAAACTTACAGTAACAACTAACAGTAAGCATAAACCAAAAGCTAACCCTAACCCTAAACTTAACACTAACCCTAACCCTAATCCTTACATGAAGCCTAATTTTAACCTAACACTAACGATAACCCTAACCCTATTGCTTACACTAACCCTAAACTTAACCAAAAACTAAATTAACCCTAACCCAAACCCTAACCCTAACCCTAACACTAACACTAAACCCTAAACCTAAACATAAAACTAACACTAACCCTAACACTAAATCCAACCCTAAAACAAACCCTAAACATAATTCTAACAATAACCTTAACACTCACCATTACACTACGCTAACTCTAAGTAAACATAACCCTAATCCTAACACGAAACTTAAGCCCAACCCTAACCCTAATGCTAACACTAACCCTTACCTTAACCCTAACTCTAACCCTAACTTAATCCTAACCCTAAACCAAATCCTAACCCTAATCCTAATAATAAAACTAACCCTAACCATAACACTAAACCAAAACCTAACACTAATTATAACCCTAACCCGAAATGTAAGCCTAACACTCACCCTAACCCTAACACTTAAAGTAATTCTATCTCTAATGATAACCCTAACCGTAATCATAAACCTAACCCTAACACTAAACCTAACACTAACTCTAACCCTAACCTACCTCTAACCATAACACAAACCCTAATCCTAACCATAAACCTAATCCCAAACTTACCCTAACACTAACCTTAATTCTAACCATAATTCTAAATATAACCATAACCCTAAATCTAAACCTAACCCAAACACTAACTCAAAACCTAAAACTAACCCTAACCCTAATCTTAAACCTTACACTAATCCTAAACCTAACTCTAACACGAACTCTAAACCTAACCCTAACAGTAACCCTAACCCTTACCCAAAACCTAATCCTAAACCTAAATCTAACTCTAACCCTAACCATAATCCTAACCCTAAACCAAACACTAATTCTAAATATAACACTAACCCTAACACTAACCACAACACTTACCTAACCATAACAGTAACCCTACACCTAACAGTAATATCAAACCTTACCTTAAATTTAAACCAAACCCTCATCCTAACCCTAAAACTAATCCAAACCCTAACACTATCCCTAAACCTAACCTTTACATTAAAAATAAGCCTAACTCAAAACCTGACTTTAACCCTAATCCTAATCCTAACTCTAACCCTAAACCTAATTATAGTGCTAAACCAAACACTAATGGTAAACTTAACTCTACCTTAACACAAACATAACCTAAATCTAATACTAACCCCAACCCTAACCCTAACCCTACCTAACACGAACCCTAAATCAAACCCTAACCCTAACCTAAATCTAAACCTAACCCTATCCTTAACAGGAAAACTAAACCCAAACCTAACCCCAATGCTGACACTAAACCTAAACCTACCCCTAACCCTAAACCTAACTTAAACCTATTCATAAAACTAACCTTAACCCTAACACTTAACCTAACTGTAACCCTAACACTAAGATTAAAACTCAGTATAAGCCTAAACCTAAAGCTAAACCTTATCCTAGCGCATAACCTAAACCTAACACTAACCCTAATTTTAACACTAACACTATCACTAACATTGACACTAACCCTAAACCTAATGCTATCACTTACCCTAACCCTAACTGAAATTCTCACCATAACAATAAACCTAACCGTAAAACTAAAACTAACCCTAACACTAGCCATACCCTAAATATGAACCCAAACCTAACCCTAATTCTAACTTAACCCTAACCCTAACCCTAAATGAACCCAACACCTAACAGTAAATCTAACCCTAACCTCAACTTAACCCTAACCTACAGCTAACACTATCCATAACACTAACCCTAACCATTAACACTAACACTAATCCTGATTCTAACCATAAACCAAAAATTAATCCTAACCCTAAACCTAACTTTAAAACTAACCCTGACCCTATCCCTTATACAAACACTAACCCTAAACCTAACAAGAAACCTAACCCTAAACCTAACTGTAAAACTAACACTATGCTTAACCCTATCCCTAATCCTATCCATAACCCTAACACAAACCCTAATCCAAACAAAAATCCTAACCTTAAACTAACCCTAACCATTAGCCTTATCTAATCCTAACCCTAACTTTAAAACTAACTCAAACACTAAACCTAACCCTAACCCTAACAATAACCCTAAACATAATCCTAACTCTATCACTACCCCTAACCCTAAACCTAATACTAACCCTAAATTTAACACTAACCCTAACTTTAAATCTAACCCTAATCCTACACTTACCCTAACCATAACCCTAACTCTAACCCTAACCGTACCCTTCACCCTAACACTAATCTTACCCCTAACCTTAACCCTAACTCTAACCATAACCCAACCGTAATCTTAAACCTAACGTTAAAACAAATACTAACGCTAATCCTAAACCAAATACAAACCATAACCTTAACCCTAACACTAACCCTAACACAATCCCTAAGCTTAAACCGAACCATAACTCTGAAAATACCCTAACCCTAACTGGATACCTAACCCTAAACCAAACCCTAACACTAACCCTAAGCCTAACCCTTAACTACCAATAACCCCAACCCAAAACCTAACATTAACCCTAACCCTAACCCTTACTCTAACAATAAACCTAACCCTAATTGTAATACTAACCCTAACACTAACACTTACCTTAACCCTAACCCCAAACCTATACCTAATTCTAAACCAAACACTAACACTCACCCTAATCTTAACCCTAATAATAATCCAAAACCTAACCCTAACACAAACCCTAACCCTAATCCTAATCCTAACCAAAACAATAACACTAATCCTAATCCTAACTGTAACCCTAACATTAACCCTAACCATAACTCTAAACATAACTCTAATCCTAACCCTAACCCTAACCATAATTTTTAATCTAAACCTCACCCTAACCCTAACTCTATATACAACACTATCTCAAACCTAAACCTAACACAAAACTAAACCTAACTCTAACCCTAAGCAAAACACTAATCCTAACCCTAACAAAAAACTTAAGCTAACCCTAACACTAAACATATACCTAAACTTAACACAACACCTAACACTAATTCTAACACTAACCCAAACACAAACGCACAATGTAACAATAAACCTAACACAAACAGTAACCCTAAACTTAACACAAATCATAAACCAAACCACAACCCTAACCGTAACCTAACCTTAACTGTAACCGTCACCTAACCCAAATCCTAACCCTTACCGTAACACTAACAATATCCCTAACCTTAAACCTAACACTAAACTTAAACTTAAGCCTATCCCTCACCGTAACAATAACCCTAACCCTAACTCTAACCCCGCATTAATACTAAACCTATTTCTAATGCTTTAACTAACAGTAACACTTACCCTAACTCTAACATTAACACTAACAATAACCATAATAAAAACCCTAACCCTAATACTGCTGCAGTCTGGCTGGGCACAATTCATGAGCCACTTGTTAAAAGAAACTAACTTTATTTTTAGAACCACACACGCCAAATAAAACAGCTCCTCAGGAAAAACCCTCAGATCACAACTGCCACCACCGGCTTCCCACAAGCCCCTCAACCTCCCCCACTCCTCCTGCTCTTGAGGCTGATTGGCTGGGTCTTGTGGGCACAGCCAAAAAGAGTCCCCCAATGAGCAGCTCTGTAGTCTGAAAGGGCGGGGAAACAGCCCAATGAGAATCACCACAGAGGAGCCAATCAGCTAGATGTTGGTGGGACTGCTGTGAGCCAATCATCAGCTGGCAGTCTGAAAGTTTGCTGGGGACCCTTCGGCTCTGGCTCTCAACATAACACTAACCCTAAACCTAAACCTAATCATAATTCTCACCCCAACACTTACTCTAAACCTAACCCTATCTGTAACACTAACACTAACCTTAACCCTAACATAAATATAAAAAACCCTAACCCTAAACCTGACCCTAACCCTAACACCAACCCTAAAACTTACACCAACTCTAACCCTATATATTTCCCTAAACCTAACCCTAAACCTAAGGCTAACACTAAAACTAAACCTAACCCTAACCCTAAACCTAACCCTATCATTAACATTATTCCTAAACCTACTCCTAAACATAATCCTAGCCCTAATCCTTACCCTAACAATAATTATAACCCTAACCTTAACCCTAACCCTAAGTGCAACCCTATTCTTAACCCTAACAAAAACCCTAACCCTAAAACTAACCGTAACCTTAATTCTAAATCTAACACAAACCCTAACCCTAACCCTAAATCTAACCCTAACTCTAAATCTAACCCTTATGTAACATTATCCCTAGTGCTAAAACTAACTTTAACCCTAACCATAACCCTAACATTAACACTAACTTTAACCCTAATTGTAACCCTTATACTAAATAAAACCCGAACACTAACCCTAAACGTACATATAAATCTAACAGAAACCCTAACCCTAACCCTAATGTAACATTATCCCTAACCCTAAAACTAATCTTAAGCCTAACCATAACCCTAAACCTAACACTAACTCTAACCCTAATCCTAAACTTAATACTAAATCTAACACTAAAGCAAACCCTAACCCTAACAATAACACTAAACCTAAACCTAACACTAACCCTAACCCTAACCCAAATGTGAACTTTTATCATAACAATAAACATAACTCTTACCCTAATAGTCACCTAACCCTAAACCTAAATCCAACACTAACCCTAATCCTAACTATAACACTAACCCAAACCCTAACCTCTAACCCCAATCCTAATTGTAAGCCTAAACCTAACCCTAAATCTAACCCTAACACAAACCCTAACCCTAAACCTAAACGTAACCCTAACACAAACCTTAACCATAACTGTAACACTAACCCTAAACCAAGCTTTAACCCTGATATTAATCCTACCTTCACCCTAAACATAATCCTAAACCTAACCCTAAACCCAACACAAACCGTAACCCTAACCATAACCTTAACCCTATCGTGTCCCTAAGCCTAACCCTACTCTATCCCTAACCCTAAAACTAACCCTACCCTAATGCTAAAATTATACTTAACCCTAATGCTATCCCTAACACTAACTCTAAATCTAACCCTAACACAAACTTTATCCAACCTAACACTAACCCTAAACCTAACCCTAAAACTAACCTTAACCCTAATTCTAACACTAACCCTAAACCTAAATCTAAATCTAACACAAACCCTAACCCTAACCCTGAACCTAACTTACCCTAACCCTAACACTAACCCTATCCTAAAAGCTAACAGTAATCATAAACCTAAACAGAACCTCAACCCTAACATGAAAACAAATTCTAAACCTTACCTACCACTAACTGTAACCCTAATACTAAACCTATCTATCCCTAATTCTAAAAGTAAAAATAAATATAACCATCATTTTCACCCTAAACAGAACACTTATCCTAACATGAACCCTAACCCAACCCAAACACTAATACTATCCCTAAGTCTAACACTAATCCTATCTCTAACCATAACAATAAACCTAACCATAACACAAACCCTATTTAAAAAGCTATCCTAACACTAACACTAAACAAAACCCTAACACTAACACTAACACTAACTCTAAAAATTACCCTAACACTAACCATTACTTTAACCTGAACCAGATACCTAACCCAAAAATAAACCTAACCCTAGTCCTAACACTAACATGCACCCTAAAACTAACCCCAAACCTAACACTAACCCTAACCATAACCCTAAAAGTAATACTAACCCTAAACCTAATGTTAACTCTAATCCTAATCCTAACCATAAACTTAAATCTAAACTGAACCCTAATGATAACACAAAACCTAATTCTAAACTTAACTCTAACCCTAACTATAACCATAACAATAACCATAACACTAACCCTAAACCTAATACAAAACCTAAGCCTAAGTATAACTCAAACCCTAACCTAACCCAACCATAACCCTACTCTAACTTTAACTATAACCAAAATTGTAACACTAAACCTAAACCTAACATGAAACCTAACCCTATCCATAACCTAACCGTAACCCTAACTTACCCTAACACTAACACTAACCTCAATTTAACCCTAACCTTAACCCTAACCCTAATTCAAACCCTATTCCTAAAACTTACCTTAACCCTAACCCTAACTATAACCCTAATTCAAACCCTAATCCTAAAACTTACCTTAACCCTAAACCTAACAAAAACCACAGCTCTAACCCTAAACTTAACCCTAAATCTAACTCTAACACAAACCCTTACCCTACCACTAACTCTAAACTAACCCTAAACTTAAGCCTTACTCTAACCCTAACACTAAACCTATCCCTAACCCTAACCCTAATCCTAACCCTATCATTAACACTAATCCTGAACCTACTCCTAAAACTAACCCTCAAATTCTAACCTTAACCCTAAGAGTAACTCTAAACCTTTTGGTAACCCTATCCCTAACCGAAGTCTAACCCTAGCCGTAAACCTAACCCTAACCCTAACCCTAAAACTAACCCTAACCCTAACCATAACCATAACCCTAACCCTAGAACTAAAAAAAAAAAACCTAACCAAAACCATAACCCTAAATGTAACCTAACCCTAACCCTAAGTCTTAGCTAATTCTAACATTAAACCTAACACAAAAACTAACACTAAACCTAATCCTAAAAATAAACTTAATCCTATCCATAACCCTAACCCTAACCTTAAAACTAATCCTAACTCAACCCTAAAACCTACCTCTAAACCTAACACAAACCCTAACCCTAAACCTAATCTTTACACTAACACTAAAACTGTGACCCTAACCTAACCTATCACTAATCTTAACCCTAGCCCTAACCCTAACCCTAACTGTAACCCTAAAACTAAAACAAAACCTAACCCAAACCATAACCCAAAACACAACCTAACCCTAATCCTAACTCTTACCTAAGCCTAACCCTAAAACTAACACTAAAACTAACACTAACCGTAAACCTAAAACTAAACTTAATCCTATTCATAAAACTAACCCTAAATCTAACCCTAACACAAAACCTAACCTAAACTTAAATCTAAACCTAACACAAACCCTTACCCTAACCGTAACCCTAAACCTAAATCTAACACTAACCTAACACTAACCCTAATCTAAACCTAATCCTGTACATAAGTTCAAACCAAACACTTAATGTAACCCTCACACAACCCCGTAACCTAACTCTAAACCTAAACAAACCCTAACCGTAGCTC
This sequence comes from Marmota monax, assembly GCF_021218885.2. Taxonomy (NCBI): domain Eukaryota; kingdom Metazoa; phylum Chordata; class Mammalia; order Rodentia; family Sciuridae; genus Marmota; species Marmota monax. The sequence goes on along the minus strand of NW_026692693.1, from coordinate 110,498 downwards.
TAACACTAAAATTAATACTAACCCTAATACTAACCCTCACCCTAACTCTTAAACTAACCCTAATAATAACCCTAAGTCTAACCATAACCCTAAACTTTAACCTTACACTTACCCTAACACTAAACATAGCCATAATCCTAATGCTAAACCTAACACTATCCCTAACCCTAACACTAACCCTAGCCCTAAGCCTAACCCTAAAAGTAACACAAACCCTAAACCTAATCATAATCCTAACACTAAACATAAAAATATCCCTAACCCTAACATTATTACTAACTCTAACTCTATCCCTAACACTAACACTTACCCTATCGCTAAATCTAACACTAAACCTAACACTAATGCTAGGCCTAACCCTAACCCTAAACCTAACTGTAACAGCAACACCAACACTAGCCCTAATTTTTATCCTAACACTAAGCTTAAAAATATACCTAAACCTATCATTATCCCTAACGCTAACTCTATCACTAACACTAACACTTAACGTTCCCATAAATCTAAAACTAACCCTAACACTAACCCTAACCCTAACCTTAACAGTAACACCAACCCTAATCCTAATCATAATCCTAACACTAACCTTAAAAATATCCCTAACCTAACATTATCCCTAACTCTAACTCTAACACTAACACTTAAATAACACAAACAATAAATCTAACCCTAACTCTAACCCTAACACTAAGATCAACCATAATCCTAACACAACACTAACACTAACCCTAACCCTAAACCTAACACTAAGCTTAAATGTAATCCTAACCCTAACAATAACACAAACACTAATCCTAAGCCTAACGCTAACCCTAACCATAACACTAACACTAACCCTAATTCTAACGATAACCCTAACACTAATCCTAATGCAAAGTAAACATTAAAGCTAACCTTAAACCTAACCCTAATCCTAAACATAACCCTAAACCTAACCCTAACCCTAATAACCCTAACCCAAACACTAACTCTAACCCTAACCATAATCTTAACACTAACCCTAACACTAACCCTAAACCTCATATTAATCCTAACTGTAACCCTAACCCAAACCCTAACATACAATAACCGTAACCCTAACACTAACCCCAACCATAACCATAATCCTAACATTAACCCTAACAGTAACCCTAAACCTCGTCTTTATCCTATCTGTAACACTAACACTAATCCTACCCTTAACCCTAACCTGAATCCCAAACCTAACACTATCCCTCACCCTAACACTACCCTAAACCTAACCATAATCCTAACCCCAACCCTAAACTATTCCTAACCATAGACCTACCTCAACTATAACCCTAAAATTAAATTTAACCTAACTCTAACTCTAAACCTAAAATACAATCTAACTATAAATCTAACACTAACACAATTCCTTACCCTATCCTTACCCTATCCCTAACCCTAAAATTAACCTTAACAGTAACTCTAACCCTAATTTAAATGTAACAGTAACACAACCCTAAACCTTCCACTAAACCTAATCTTACCCTATCCCTAACCATAACCATAATCCTTATTCTAGTTTAAATCATAAATGTAACTCTAAACCTAACCCTAAATTTAAACCTAAAACAAAACCTTATCATAACCCTAACACAAACCATAAACCTAACCCTAACACTAAACCAAACACTTACCCTCACCTAACCCTATATCAACCCTAACACTAATCCTAATCTTATCCCTAATACTAATCCTAAACCTAACCCTATTACTAAACTTAAACCTAACACTAACCCTAACATTAATTTTAAAACAAACCCTAACAATAACAATAACTATAAACATAAATCTAATACTAACACTAAACCTAAACCTAACCCTTACCCTAACCATAACACTAACAATAACACTAACCCTTACACTCTTTAAACTTTTCACTAACCATAATACTATCCTTAACCCTAAACCTAACCCTAAGGCAAACACTAACAACAAACCTAAACATAACCCTAACCCTAACACTCACACTACACCTAAACCTAACATGAACCATAACTCTAACACATACCCTAACCGTAAACATAATCCTAAATCTTATCCTAACACTAATCCTAACACTAACCATAACTATAAACCTAACCCTAAAACAAACTCTAACACTAACTCTAATGCAAAGTTCAACACTAACACTAACCCTAACTCAAATTCTAACAGTAACTGTAACATTAGCCCTAAGCCTAATCAAAACCCTAACCCTAACTCAAACTCTAACCCTAATCATAACACTAATCTGATCCCTAATGTGTACCCTAACACTAAACCTAACCCTAACACTAACCCTAACCCTAACCATAGTCCAAACCCTAAATCTAATACTAAACCTAACTCAAACCCTAATGCTAACCCTAACACTAACCCTAACCTTAACCCTAACATTAATCTTAACTCTAACTCTAACCATAAAACTATGATGAAACTTAACCCTAACACTAACACTAACCATAACCCTAACCATAACATTAACCCTAACACTAACCCTAATGCAAAACCTAACACTAACAATAATCTTAACACTAAACCTAATCCTAAACGTAACCCTAAAACTAATACTAACGCTAATTCTAAACCAAATTCACACTTTAACCCAAACCCTAACACTAAACATAAACCTAACCCTAACCCAAACTCTAACCCTTATATTAATCCTAAACCTATCCATAATCCTAACCATAACCCTAAATTTAACAATAACACTAACCCTAACACTAATCTTAAACATAACACTAACCTTAAACAAAACCCTACCACTTAACTCTAATCCTAACCCTAAATCTAAACCTAAACCTAACACTAAACCTAAACCTTAACCTAACCCTAAACCTTACCCTAACCCAAACACTAAAACTAACCACAAATATAACACTAACCCTAATACTGAATCTAAACCTAACCATAACCCTAACACTACAGTAACTCTTATCTTCCCACTATCCCAATAACTAACCCTAAAACTAACTATAATGCTAACCCTAACACTAAACATAAACCTAATCCTAAGGCTAACCCTCACTATAAACCTATCACTAAACTTAACCCTAAACATAACACTAACCCTATTCCTAACACTAAACTTAAATGTATCCCTAACCCTAACACTGCTGCTAAACATAACCCTAACCCTAACACTAACACTAATCTTAAAACTAACCCTAACCCTAACATTAACACAAACTCTAAACCTAATCCTAACACTAACTTCAACCCTAACATTAACCCTAACCGTAAGCCTAACACTCATCCTAAATCTAATCCTAAACCTAACACAAACCCTAACAGAAACCCTAACCATAACCCTAACTCTAACACTAACACTAAGGCTAACCCTCTCCCTATTTTTTTACACTAAACCTAAACCTAACCCTAACATTAAAACTTAATCTAAACACTTTCCTGATCCCAACACTAACCCTAATCCTAACCCAAATCATAAACATAACACTAATTCTAACCCTAAAACTAACCCGAACACTAACCCTAAAATAACAGTAAAACTAACCCTAATCTTAACCCTAACCCTAAGACAAACCAGAATCCTAACCCTAACGCTAAACCTAAATGTAACCCTAACCCTAACCCAATCAATAACATGAATCCTAACCATAACACTAACCCTAACACTAAAACTAACTCTAACATTAACCCTAACCCTAACACTAACGCTAATGCAAACCCGAACACTAACACTAATCATAACACAAAACCTAATCCTAACCATAACCCTAAAACTAACACTAACCCTAACATTAACCCTAACACAAATCCAAACCCTAAACTTAACACTAAACCTAACCCTGACCCTAACCCTAAAACTAACACTAACACTAATCCTACACCTAATTCTAAACCTAAATGTAACCCTAACAATAATAGTAACCCAAAACCTAACACAAAACCTAAAACTAACCCTATCACTAACCCTAGACTTAACTTATCTTAACACAAATCCTAACCATAACACTAACCCTAACACTAAACCTAACAGTAAACCTAACCCCTAGTTTACATAACCCTAAACCTTACCCTAACCAGAAAACAAACCTGATCCTAAACCTAACAATAAGCCAAACGCCAGCACCAAACCTAAACCTCATCATAAACCTAACACTAACACAACTCTAACCTTAACACTACAGTTAAACCTAATCCTAAAACTAATCCTAATGCTAACCCTAAGTCTAACCCTAAATGTAACCATAACACTAACCCTATCCTTAAACCTGACCCTAAATATAACACTAACCCGAAACCTAAACCTAATTTTTAACCTAACCATAACCCGAACACTAACCCTAACACAAATCCTAATTTTATCTCTAACACTAACCCTAACTCAACCCTAACCCTACCCTAAAACTAACCCTAACACTAATCCTAATGCAAACCCTAACACTACACTAAACCTAACCCTAACACTAATCCTACCCTTAAACCTAACCTAACACTAAACCTAACCCTAATTCTAATGATAACCCTTACCCTAACACCAACACTAAACCTAACCCTAACCCTAAATCTAATCCTCATTCTATCTGTAACCCAACAAAAACCCTAAATTTAACCTTAATTTAAATCCTAACCCTAACCCTAAAAAACCCTAACCCAAACACTAAGACTAAACCCAACACTAACCCTAACCGTATATCCAACCCTACCTTTAAAACTAACACTAATCCTAAACCTGAACCTAACCCTAACCCTTAGGCTATCACTAAATTTATCCCTGAAACTAACACTAACACTAACACTAACCCTATCCCTAACCCTAACCAAAACACTAACCATAACTCTAACACTAACTCTAAACCAAGCACTAACCCTAACACTATCCTTAAATCTAACCCTGACTCGAAACCAAAAATTAAGACCAAATATAAACCTAAACCTAACCCTAACACTATCGCTAAATTTAACCCTAATATGAACCGTAACCCTAACTTTAACACTAACCCTAACTGTAAACATAACCCTAACCCTACGTCTAACACTAATGCTAAAGATATACCTAACCCCAACCCTAACAGTAACCGTAACCATAAACCTAACCCTAACACTAACCCTAACACTAACTGTAACAAAGTTTAAAACTAACACTAACCCTAACTCAAACCCTAAACTTAATTGTAACCCTAGCCTTACCCTAATCCAAAACCTAACCCTACCTGAAACCCTTAACCTAACACTAATCCTAACCCTAACACTATCACTAATTCTAAACGAATACCTAACCCCAACCCTAACACTAACTGTAACCATAAACCTAACTCTAACACTAACCCTAAAACTAACTGAAATGCAAAGTTTAACATTAAAATTAACCCTTACCCAAACCCTAATCTTAATTGTAACCCTAGCCTTAACCATAACCAAAAACTAAACCTACCTGAAACCCTAACCCTAACCTTAACATTAGTCCTAACCATAATCCCTGAAACTAACACTAACAATAACCATAACCAAAACACTAACCATAACTCCAACACTAACACTAACTATAAACCAATCACTAAACGTAAACTATGCTTAACCCTAACCCTAACCCTAAACCTAAGACAAACCGGAATCCTAACCCTAACCCTAAACCTAAATATAACCCTAAACCTAACCCAATCAATAACACGAATCCTAACCCTAACACTAACCCTAACACTAAAACTAACCCTTAACCTAACAATAACCCAAAACCTAAACCTATCACTAACCCTAACAGTTACCATAACACTAACCTTAAATCTAACCCTAACCCTAACACTACCCTAAACCTATTCTCAAATCTAACACTATACCTCATCCTAACCCTAGCCCTAACCCTAATCATAACTCTAATCTTAACCCAAACCCTAATGCTAACACTAACCCTAAACCTGTTTCTAAAACTAAAGCTAATACTAACACTTAAGCTAACCCTGAAACTTACCATAACCAAACACTAACCCTAAATTTAACCTTAAACATAACACTAACCCTAAGAAAAAATCTAACTCTAACCATAATCCTAAATGTAACACTAACAATAACACTATCACTAAACCTAAAACTAACCCTTATCCTAACCCTAACATTAAACATAACTCTTACCCTAAACCTAACATTAACACTAACCCTAACAATAACCCTAACACAAACTCCAGCTCTACACATAGAACTAACCCTAACCCTATCAGTAAACCTAACACTAAACCTCTCTCTAACTTTAACATTAGTGCTAAACCTCACCCTAACCCTAACCTAACACTATGCCTAACAATATCCCTAACAAGAAACCTAACCCTAATCCTAACCATAACACTAACCCTACACCTAATTGTAACCCTAAACCTAACATAAACCCTAGCCCTAAAACTAACATAAAATATACAAAACCCAAACACTAAACCTAAACCTAATACAAAACCCTAACTGTAACAGTAACCTTATATTAACAATAACCATAACCTAATACTAACCTTAACCCTAACCTAAACCTATTCCTACCTCTAACACTAACCTTAAACTGTACCATAACAATAACACTAACCCTATCCCTAAACCTAATCCTAAACCTAAAACTAACACAAATCCTAACCTTAATTGAAATATGAACCATGAAACTAACTTAAAACCAAATTTAACATAAACCCTAACCCTAACACTAAACTTAACCCTAAACCTTACCCTAACCCTATAATAACCCTAATTCTAACCCCAACCCTAACCTAAGCATAGCCGTAAACCTAACTCTAACCCTAATCCTAAACTTTATCATAACCCTAACCCTAACCCTTACCATAAACCCATCACAAAACCTAAATCTAAAGCTAACACTAACCTAACCCATAACCATAACACTGACTTAAACCCTAACCCTAAAACTAATATAACTCTAACCTTAACCATAACCCTAAACCAAAATTTAACCCTAACCCTAATCCTAACCCTAACTCTAACCCTAAACATAAGCCTAATCATATCTTTAGCACTAATCCTAACCCTAACCCTAACCTAACCCTAACCCTAACCCTAACCCCAACCATAACCCTAACAATAATCCTAACACTAATGCTTACCCTAATTTCAATCTAAACCTATCCCTAACTCTAAAACAAACCCTAACCCTAATCATTTTACTAACATAAACCTAATACTAACTCTAACCATCACCCTAATTCTAACCGTAAGCTCACCCTAAACATAACACTAATCCAAACATTAAACCTAAACCTAACTATAACCCTAACCCAAACACTAAAACTAACCCTAACCCAAACACTAAAACTAACCCTAACCCTAACCTTAACTTTAAACCTAAAGCTAACACTAACCCTAATCTTAACCCTAACTCTAACCCTAAAACTAACACTATCTTGAACCCTAACACAAACCAAACACTGAACCTACTCCTAACCTTAATCCAACCATAACCGGAATCATGAACATAATCCTAACCATAACCCTAAGTCAAATCCTAAACCTAACACTAACACTAACCCTTACCCTAACACTAATGCTAACCCTGAACCTACAAGAACAGTAAACCTAAACCTTACCTTAACCCTTACTTTAAACTTTATGTTAACCCTTACTCTAACCCTAAGACTAACACTAACCCTCATCCAAACCCTAAAAGTAATCCTAACCATAACACTAATACTAACCCTAAATCAAATCCTAACCATAACACTAACCCTAACCCTAAACTTAAACCTAATCCTAACTCTATCCCTAACTCTAGCTAAAACCCTATCCCTAATGTATCACTAACACTAACCTTAAATTTATCCCTAAACCTAAACCCAACCCTGATCCTAACCCTAAACTAAAACTAACCATAAATCTAACCCTAAAAGTAACCTTAGCTCTAACCCTAACACTAAACCTTATTTTAACCCTAACACAAACTCTAAAACTAACCCCAAAACAAACCGTAACCCTAACAGTATCTTTAAATAGAACACTAACCCTAATCCTAAACCTAAATATAAACCTAATCATAACAATAATGCTAAACATAACTGTAAACCTAACTCTAACAATTACTATATCCCTAAACCTAATGCTAACCTAAAACTAACCCTAGGCCTCAATGTAACATAACCGTAACCATAACAATAACCCTAACTCTAACCCTACACTAACCCTAAATCTAAGTCTAACACTAACCCAAAATTAATCCTAATCCTAACCATAACCCTAAATGTAACACTAAACCTACTCTAACCCTAACTCTTACCCTATCCCTAACATTAACCCTAATCATAACCCTAACATTAATCCTAATCATAACTGTTAACCTAATAGTAACCCTAACCCTAAACCTAATCCTAACACTAACTATAAGCATACCCATAATCCTAACACTAACCTTAAACCTAACCATAATCTTAACACTTAACCTAAACCTAACTCTAACCCTAACACTAACACTAACCTTAAGGCTAACCCAACCCTAATCCTAACCATAAACATAATGTTACCATAACCATAACCCTAACCATAAAACTAACACAAACCCTTTAGCAAAACTTAACCCTAACCATAACCTAACACAAACCCTCACCCTTACCTAAGTGTAGCCCTAACCCTAACACAAACAATAACCCTAACACTAGCCCTAACCCTAATCTAACAATAACCGTAACCCCAAAACTAATTCTGTCACTAACCCTAACCCTAACACTAACATTAATACTAACCCTAATAGTAACACTGTACTTACCCTACCCATAGCTTTAAAACTAACCCTAACACTGCCCCTTACTCTCACCCTCTTTCTAATCATAAGCGTAACTGTAACACTAACCCTAACTCTAACACTAATACTAACCTTAAAAATAAGTATAACACTTACCCAAACACTAATCCTAAACCTAACCATTACCCTAAATGTAACACTAACCCTAACCCTAAACCTACCTTTTAACTCTAACCCTTACAGGAAAACTAAACCTAAACCTTACACTAACAAACCATAATTCTTACCCTAACACTAACCTAACATTAATCATAACCCTAAAATTATCGCTAATTCTAAACCTAACCCTAACCCTAACCCAAACAGTCAACCTAAACTGGCCCTAAATCTAATTTTAACCCTAACCCTAAATTTAACCCTAACCCTAACATTAACCAAACACTAACCTTACCATAATACTAAATCTAGCACTAAGCCTAACACTAAATGTAATCATAAACAGATCCTTTATCTTAACACTATCCATAACATTAACCCTAACACTAATACTAATATATACAATAACTCTAACCCTAACCCAAACCCTCACACTAACCCTAAACCTAACAAAAAACCTAACACTAAATATAACCCTAACACTAACCATAACACTTACACTAACTCTACCTGTAACACTAAAACTAACCCTAAATCTAATCCTAATCCTCATTCTAACTCTAATCCTCACCATAATCCTAAACCTAACCTCATCACTAACCCTAAGAGAAACCCCAAACCTAACCCTTACCCTAACAGAAAACATATCTCTGTACCTAACACTAATATTAACACTAACTGTAACACTAAACTTAACTCTAAAACTGACCCAAAACCTAACCCAAACCCTAACCCTAAACCTAACATTAAAACTAATCCAAACAATAACCATAATTCTATCTCTAAAACTAAACCTAACACTATCCCTAACCCTAACACTAACTGTAACCCTAACACTAAAGCTAACCCAAAACCTAATTCTATCCCTGACACTAAACCTAACCCTAACACTAACAAGAACCCTATACCTTACATTAAAAATAACCCTAACTCTTATACTTACACTAACCCTAAAGCTCACCATATCACTAACCCTAAACCTAAAACTAACCCTAAATATAACCATAACACTATCTCTAACCCGATAACTAGGCCTAACCGTAACACTAACTCTAAACCTGATGCCAACCCTAACACAATCCCTAACCCTAACCCCAAAACTAACACTAAACTTAAACCTAAACCTAACACTAAAACTAAACCTTACGCTAACACAAAACCTAACCCTAATCCTAATACTAACCCTAACATTAACCATTATAGTAACCCTAAACCTAACCCTAACACTAACACTAATCTTAACCCTAAAATTAACCCTAGCACTAACCCTAAACCTAAAACTAATTTTAATGATAAAACTAACCATTATGCAAAACCTAACCCTAATCCTAAACTTAACACTAAGCCTACCTTTAACCATAATTCAAACACTAAACCTAAACCTATTGCTAATCCTAAAACTATTCCTAAATTTAAATGTTTACATAAACCTAACAGTAACACTAAGCCTTACCCTAAATTTCACCTTAACCCTAATACTAACCTTAACCCTAACGCTAACATGAACCCAAGTCCTTAACCCAAAACTAATCCTAACAATAACCCTAAAATTAAACTGAAAACTAAAACTAAACCTAACACTAACCTTAAGCCTACCACAAAACTTAACTCTAAACCTAACTCTAACACAAACCTTAACCCTAAACCTAACTCTAACCCTAAGACGAACCATAAATCTAACCGTAACCCTAACAATAAACCTATACCTAACCCTAACCCTAATCCTCATGTAAACCTAAAACTAACCCAAACTATACCCCTAACACAAACCCTAACCCTACCCCTGACCCTAACTCTAAGGCTAAACCTAACCCCATTCCTAACACTAATTCTAACCCCAACCCCAACCCAATCACAGTAACCCTAAAACCCTAATCCTTAACATAACTGTAACACTAACCCTAAACTTAACTCTAATCCTAAATCTAACCCAAACTCTAACCCAAAAACTAACACTAACTCTAAACTTAACCCTAACACTACCCCTAACCCTGACATATGCGTAACCTAAACCTAAACCTAACCTTAAGCCTCACTCTAACCCTAATATTATCCATTACCATAAACCTTACCCTGTCACGAAACCTAACACAAACACTAACCCTAAACCTTACCCTAACACAAATCATATCCTTCACCCTAACTCTAATCCTAACACTAAACCCAACCTTAACTCTAAAATTGACCCTGATTCTAACACGAACAATAACCCTAAATCTAAATTTAAAACTAACCCTAACCATAACCTTAAACCTAAATCTAACACAAACCCTAACCATAACATTAACCCTATCCATAACACTAACCCTACCCTTAACCCTAGCCCTAACCCTAAAATTAACCCTAAACCTATACCTAACCCTAAAAATATCCTTACCCTAACCCAAACACTAAGACAAAACGTAATCTTAAACTTAAGTCTAAACTTAACACTAACTCTAACCCTAACAGTAACATGAATCCTAACCCTAACCCTAACCATAACCCTAACCTTAACCCTTAAACTAACCCTAAATATTACAATAACCTAACACTAACCATAATCCTAACCGTAACTCTAACACAATCTAACCCTACCTTTACCGTAACAGTAACAATAACCCTAACACTAAATGTAAACCTAAACCTAATCCTATCCCTAACACTAATCCTAACCATAACACTAACAGTACCCTAACACTAACCCTAAACCTACCCTAACCCTAACCCTAAACCTAAACTTTACCTTAACCTTAATCCTAACCATAACCCTAATCCTAACATGACCTTAAAACTCACCCTTACCCTAACCCTAACCCCTAAACCTAAACCTAACACTCAGCCTAAACCCAACACTAACCCTAACCCAAACTATTTTTAACACTAACTCTAACCATAATTCTAACCCTAACCCTCACCATAACCCTCAATATAACCCTAAACCTAACACAAACCCTAAACCTAAACCTAATACTAACCCTAACCCTAACCATAACATTAACCAAAACCTAACCTTAACACTGACAATAACCCTATTTCTAACTCTAAAACTAATCCTAAACCTCACCCTAACTCTAACACTAACCCTAACACTAACACTAACACTAACCATAAATCTAAAACTAAACCTAAACCTCATCCAAACACTAACCCTAACCCTAACCTTATTGTAACCCTAACACTGGCATAATCCTAACCCTAACCCTAACCCTAACACTAACAGTAATTTTAACCCCATCACTAACTCTAACCCTGTTTCTAAACCTAATCTTAAAACTAACCCTAATCCTAACACTAACCCTAACACTAAACCTATGCCTAATAATAACCCTAAACCTAACCCTAACGCTAACACTAACCACAAAAATAACCTTAACCCTAACAGTAACCCTATACCTAACACTAATTCTAAACCTAATACTCACCGCAAGGCTAACCCTAAACCTAATCCTACCACAAAACCAAAACCTAACCCTAACATGGATACAAACACTAAACCTAACCCTAACACTAACACTAATCATAACACTTACCCAAACCCTAACCCTAACTCTAACACTAACCCAAACCTTAACACTAACCCTAACCCTATCCCTTATATTAAAACCAAAGCTAACACTAAACATAATCATAACACTAAATCTAAACTTAAATCTAAATATAACACTAAACCTAACTTTAAACCTTACACTAACACTAACTCTAAACTTATCCCTAAACATAACACTTTTACTAACCATAAACCTAATCTTAATTCTAACACTAACAGTAAGCCAAACTTTAAATCTAACCCTAACCCTAACACTATCCCTAAGTCTAACCTTAAACTAACCCTAACACTAACCCTAAAACTATACCAATACCTAACACTAATAAAATCTGAACCCTATCCCTAACCCTAACACTAATCCTAAACCTAACCCTACAAAAAAGCATAACCCAAACATGAACCCTAACCCTAACACTATCCCTAAATCTAACCTTAAACTAACCCTAAAACTATCCTAAACCTAACCCTTACCCTAACACTAAACCTATATCTAAACCTAACCCTAAACCTAACACTAACCCTAACAATAAACCTAACCCTATCATTAACACTAACCCTAACACTAACACTAAACCTCACCATATTGTAAACCTAACCCTAAAACTTACTCTAAACCTAACCCTAACAGTAACCCTAAACCTAACTCTAACACTGACACAAAGAGAAATTGTAACCCTAAACCTAAACGTAACTGTAATACTGATCCTAAACGTAACCGTAAACCTACACCTAAACCTAACACCAACCCTAACACTAACTCTAACACGAACCCTAAACCTTATCCTAACCATACACTAACACTAACACTAACCCTAAATCTAACCTGAAACCTTAACCTAATCCTAACCATAACCCTAACACTAACCCACACACTAACCCTATCCCTAAGACAAAACTCTTAAACTAATGCTAACCCTAACACAAACCCTAACCAAACCCTAACCCTAGACTATACTAACCCCTACCTAAACCTAATTCTAAGCCTAACCCTAACACTAACCCTAAAACTAATCCTAAACCTAACACTAACTCTAACCCTAACACTAACACTAACCCTAACCCCAACCCAAACCCTATAACTAACATTAAACCTAAACCTAACACTAATGCTAAACCTAACCGTAACCCTAACCCTAACCCTAATTCTATTTCTAATATTAACCATAACCCTAATGATCACTTTAATTCTAAACCTAACACAAACCCTAACCCTAACCCAACACAACCCTTAACACTAACCCTAACACTAACCGTAAAGCCAACCCTAACCCTAACTCTAAATATAATTCCAGCCTTAACCTGAACCCTAAGCCTAAACTTAACCCTATCACAAACACTAACCCTAACCCTAACACTAATGTTATGCCTAAACCTAATACTAACCCTTACCCTAAACACAACCCTAATCTTAACTGTAACCTTAAGCCTAATCCAAATTCTAACCCTAACTCAAATGCTAACACTGAACCTAACTCTAACCCTAACTCTAATCCTAACCCTAACCATAACACTAACCCTAACCCTAACCCTCTCCCTATACCTAACCCTGTCTCTAACCCTAATCGTAATCCTAACATGAATCCAAAACTCATCCTTACCCTAAACTAACACTCACCTAATCCTAACCCTAAACCTAACACTAACCATAACCCTATACCTAATACTAATCCTAAACCTAACTATAACCCTAACCCCCAAAAAATGCTATTCCTAACCTTACTTCTAAACCTAACACTAACTCAAACCACAAATCTAACCCTAAACTGAGTCCTAACGATAACCCCAACCATAACCCTAACCCTATCCCTAATTTTAAGCATGCTTTTATTCCTATTGATTAGCAAAAGCCAAACCCTCACCCTAATGCTACCCTAGTCCTAACACTAATCCTTAGCCTATCCCAAACTCTAACTCTTTTACTAGTCCTAACCCTCGGCCTCATTCTAGCTCTAGCCTTAACCCCAAACTGACCCTTATTCTGACCTAACACTAACTCTAGATGTAAACCTGACACTAACCCTAAACCAGACCCTAATTCTTTTCATAACAGTAAACATATACCTAATCCTAACAGTAACACTAGCACTAGACCAAACCTAATCCTTAACAGAGTCATAAAACTAGCCCTATCCCTAAATAAAAACATTAAACTTACCCTAATAATAACCCTTAGCCCAACACAATGACTAAACTATCCCTAGACCCAATGCTATTCCTAATTCTGGACCTAATCTTAACACAAACACTGACGCTTACCCTAACACACACCCCAGCTCTAAACCTTATTCTATCCCAAAACCTCACCCTTACACTAGACTTTTTCATAACCCTGACCCTAAAACTAGCCATAAACATAACCCAAGTTCTTAAACTACCCATAGCCCTAACACTAACCATAAACATCACAAAAACCTTATCTAGCCCTAAACCTAGCCCTAATTGTATCTCTAACCATATCACTAGATCTAACCATAACCTAACCCTCGACCTATTCCTAAACCTAGCTCAAACTATAACCCCTTCCCAAATCAAAACACTAACCCTAACCCTAACCCTAGCCCTGACACTAACCCTAATTTTCCCTGGACCTAACGCTAGCTCAAACCATAATAATTACCTTAAATCTAACCCTGACACTAACCTTAGGCCTAACCCTAACTCTAGCCATAAACATAACCTTAACCCTAGCCCTAACCTGAGCTCTAACCCTATCCATTACCCAAAAGATAAGCCTAAACCAAATGCTAACCCTAGGCCTAATGCTAACCCTATCACTAACAATAACCATATAGAATAGACTAAACCTAACCTGAATCCTAAACCTAACCCTATCCATTGCTCAAATCCTAAACCAAACCATAATGCTAATACAAGCCTTAACCCTACACCTTAACCCAGACCAAACCATACCCGAACACTGACCATAATAAAACACCACACTCTAAACCTGACCCTTACCCTAAACCTAACCCTTACACTAGACCTAGCCATAACTTAACCATATAATTACCACTTACTTTGAACCTAGACCTGACATTAGCATTAGCCTTAATCTTAGCCCTGGCCTAATCTTAGCCCTAGCCCTAACACATACATTCATCCTGGCACTAAACTTAGCCTTAATCCTAACCCAAACCCTAAACCTAGCCCTAAATGAAATTCTATCTTGAACCCAGCTCTAAACCTAGCTATAACCCCCTTCCCCTAAATCTAACCCTAACCCTAAAACTAACACTAACTATAACCTTAGTCCTAACCCTAGACCTAACTCTTAACACTACCCAAGCACTATCCTAGCCCTAATTTAGCCCTAACCCTAAACCTACACCTAATCCCAGCCCAAAGAATAACTCTAATCACACCCCAGTTATATTTCTAGTTCTAACCCTATCTGTTACCGTAACCCTGACACTAGCCCTAACCTTGACACTAATGCAGACCCCAGGCCTAAACCTTAATCAAACCACAACAATAAATCTAATCCTAAACCTCATCCTACCACTACCCCTAAAACCATTGCTAATTCTAAAACTATCCCTAACCCTATCCCTAGCTCTAAAACAAAACTGAGCCATAGCCTTAACCTAACCCTAGCCTAATGGGACTGCTAGACCTGACATTAGCCCTATCCCTAATTCTTACCCTACCCTAACACAAAACCTAATCCTATACCTAGCCTTAATCCTAGCCCTAATTCTAGTCATATTCCTAACCATGATTAGTAACACTGATCCTGACTCTGACCCTTACACTAACCCTATCTCTAATCATTTTCCTAAACGTAAACCTAATCTAAACACTAGACCTTATCCTAGACCTAGTTCTATCTCTAACCATAACCCTAGTTCTTACATTAGCTGTAGTCCTATACTAGCCCTAACCTAACCCAAAACCTAGCCCTAATCTGAGCCCTAACTCTAGTTTTAATCGTAGCCCTAACCCTATCTTTAGACCTAAAACTTAACCTAAATCAAATCATAAACCTAAACCTTGTCCTAACCCGAAACCTAAACTGAACCATAGTCCTATTCCTAACCATAACACTATCCCTCAACCTAGATATAATTTTATCCATTACTCTAACCCTAAGCAAATTCTAACCCTAGGCCTAACCTTAATCTTAGCCCTAACCTAACCGTAACCCTAGTCCTAACTGTAGCTCTAATCCTATCCATTACCTGAACCATATATTTAACCAAATTCTATCCCTAGGCCTAACTCCAACCCTATGCCTTACCCTAACCCTGTTCATTATACTAAATCTAATCTGAACCTGAAACCTAATCATATCCTTTACCCTACCCTAATGCTAAATTTAGGCCTAAACCTTAACCTTAACTTAACCCATACCCTAACCGTGACTCTTATCATAATAATATCCATAGCTGTAAGCCTGACCCTAACCCTCAATAAAACACTTACAATAGACCTGGTTATAAACCTAAACCTAAAACTATCCCTAACCATAACAATAGAAATGACATTAGCCATAGACCTAATCCTAACCCTAACCCTAGCAAAAACCCTACCCCTAATACTAGCCCTAAGACTAGACTTAATTCTAATCCTAACATTAACCAGAGCACTAACCCTAATTTTATCCCATGCCCTAGCCAAAAATGTAGCTGTAACATCATACATTACCCTAACCCTAATGCTAACTCTAACCCTAGTCCTAAACCTAGGCCTAAACCTACCACTAATTATAGTTCTAATCTAGCCCTTATTTAGCCCTAACCCTAAACCTAACACTATCCCTAGCCCTAAGACTAACTCTAACTCTCACCCTACCCTATCCCTAGTTCTAAACCTAACCGTTACCATAACCCCAAACCTATCCCTATCCCTAGCCCCAACCCTAACCCTCACCTTCACTTGAGCCCTAAACCTGGATCTAACCCTAAACTTTAGCCTAAAACTCACTCTCACTCTAGCCTTAACCAAAATGCTAATTGGAAAACTAGCACTAACAGTACCCTAGTCCCAAAACAAAATTGAGTCATAACCCTAAACCAAAGCCTTAACCTAAACCGAACCCTAACCCTAAACATAGCCTTAAACTTAGTCCTAATTTGAATCCTAACTCTAACCCTAGAAATAACCCTGACCCTTACTTTGACCCTAAGAGTAAACCTAGTTCCAAACATTGACCTAAAGCTAACACTAGAACTACCCCTAATTGGCATTATAGTTATTTCATCATCTGTAACCCTAATGCTAACACAAATCATATCCCTATTTTGAGCCCTAAGCCTAAATTTAACCCTGAACCTAAACCTAACCCTAACCCTACCCTAACTCTACCACTAACCCTTTCCCTTACCCTAAACCATAACCCTAGCCTTATCCCTGAAACAAAACTAAGCCATTATCCTAACCCTAAATATTTACCTAAACCAAACCCTAACTCTAAGCCTTGCCATAACCTTCTAGCTATAATTCATGTCCTAGTCCTAAAATTAACCCTGACCCTGACTTATATTCTTACAAGAACCTTAATTCTAAATATTAACTAAATATAAAGATAGTGCTTCCATTATTCATAACCCTAATGCTAACACATATCCTAGCACTAATCCGAGCCCTAACCCTCGGTTAAACTCTAAGACTAATCCTAACCCTCACCCTGTCCCTAATCCTATCCCTAATCCTAACCCTACCTCTAATCCTATGCCTTACCCTAATCCAAACCCTCACCCAAATGCTATGTTAGTCCTAACACTAATCCTTATCACTTCCCAACCCCTAACTCTATTACCAGCTCTAACCCTAGGCCTCATTCTATCTCTAGCCCTAACCCAAACCCTTACCCTTTTTCTGACCCTAACACACTATATCTAAACCTGACACTAACCCTAAACCGGACCCTAACTATACCCCTACCAGTAAACCTACACCTAAACCTAACAGTAACAATACCACTAGACTAAAACTAATACTTAATAGAGTCATAAAACTAGCCCAAAACCTAAACAAAAACCTTGAACTAGCCCTAACAATAACCCTTAACCTAACACAAAGACTAACCATATCCCTAGACTCAATGTCCTTCCTAATTCTGGCCTTTACCCTAACCCAAACACTGACACTTACCCTAACACACACCCTAGCTCTAAACCTTATCCTAACCAAAAACCTAACCCTAAACTAGACTTAATAATCTTATCCCTAAAACTAGCCATAACAATAACCTGAGCTCTTACATTACACATAGCCCTAATGCTACCCATAAACGTCACACAAACCTACCCTTTATCTAGCCCTAAAGCTAGCCCCAATTGTAACCCTAACCCTAAACCTAGACCTAAACTTAACCCTAAACCTCCTCATAGTCCTAAAGCTATCTCCAATTCTAATTCTTTCCCTAATCAAAACACTAACCCTAACTCTAACCATCGACCAGACTCTAACCCTAACTCTTGCCCTAGACATATCCATAGCTCAAACCTAATAGTTACCCTAAACCTAACCCTGACACTAACCTTAGGCCTCACCCTAACTCTAGCCATAAACTTAACCTTAACCCTAGCCCTACCCTTAGCTCTAACCCTATCCATTATCATAAAGATAAGCCTAAACCAAATGCTAACCCTAACCCAAAAACTAACCTCAACCATAAACCTAATTTTAATTCTAACACTAACACTAACCATAAGCCTAACCGTAACAATATCCCTAACCATAATTCTAACCCTAAACCTAAAAGTAACCCTAAACCTATCCATATCCCTAACACTATTTCTAACTTTAGCCCTAACCCTAGCCCTAGAACTAACCATAACTCTACATTTGATCATAACCATGAGCCTAATCCTCAACCTACCATTAGACCTAACACTATCACTAATCCTAAAACCAGATGTAACCCTGACCTTGTTTTTTAAACAAAACTGAGCCATTTTCCTAACCCTAAATGTTAACCTAAACCAAACCCAAACCCTAAACCTAGCCACAAACTTCTCTCTCTAATTCTTGTCCTAGTCATAAAATTAACCCTGACTATGAATTATATTCTAATACTGAAATTAATCCTAAATATCACACTAAGTTTGTGCTAATACAAGATCTAGACCAAATACTAACTCTAATCATAATCTTAGTTCTTATATTAGCCATAGCCCTAACTCTAGTCCTAAACCTAACAGAAAAACTAGCCCTAATCAGAGCCCTAACCCTAAAAGTAAACTGAAACCTAAACCTAGCCCTAGCCCTAACCCTAACCCTAATTGTATCCCTAAACCTAGCTCTAACTCTATCACTTACCCTAAGCCAAACCCTATCCATAATGCTAACCTTAGCCCTAATGCTAATCCATAGCATAATCCAAACCCTAACCCTATATCTAGTCCTAACCCTAGCCCTCATTCTAGCTGTAACCCTAACTTAAATCCTTACCCTAACACAAACCCTCAGTCTAAATCTAACCCTAACCATGAACCAAACTCTAAAACTAGCCCTAGTAGTAAACTTATACCTAAACCTAAGCATAACACTAGCCCTAGACCTGAGCCTAATCCTAAATACAGCCATAACTCTAGATATAGACCTAAAAATACCTGAGCCCTAGCCCTAAAATAATCCTTAACCTAAAGCAAACACTAATCTTATCACTAGATTTAACCCAGGTCCTAATTCTGGCTTTCACCCTAAACCTAACTCTAACCTTAACATTAAAAATAACACTAACATTAAACATATTTCAAAACTTGAACCTAACCCAAAACCTAGACCTATCACTAGACATAGCCATAACTCTAACCTTAAAGCTAGCTCTAATCAGAACCCTATATCTTACATTACACATAGCCTTAAATCTGTGCCTAAACCTAACACAAAACCTAGCCCTAATCCAAGGCCTAAACATACCCTAAGCATAAAAATAATACTAAATTTACCCCTAACCCTAACCCTCACCTTAGACATAACCCTAGCTAAAAGACTAACCCTTAGCCTAAACATTACCCTATCCCTATTCGTAAACATAAACCTAACACTAGCCCTAATCCGAACCTTAATCCTAGTACTAACCAAGCTCTAAGCCTAAATTACCATAACCCTAAATTCTACCCCTAAACCAAACCTTATTTCTAATCCGAATCATAAACCTCACCCTTGACCCAACCCTTAACCTAACCCTTGCCATAAACTTAACCCTAAACCTTACCATGAATCAAAACAAAACCTATCCTTAAACCTAAATTTAACCATAACTTAAACTTAACCCTAAACCTAATCTTACATCAAATTCAATATATTAATCTAAACCTTACCCTAACCCTAATGAAAACCCTAGCCCTAAACAAAACCCTAACCCTAACCCTAACCATAACCATAGCCTAGACCTAACACTAAACCTAACACTCTCCCTAGCCCTAACCATAGATTGAACCCTAAACCTTACCCTAACCCTAACCCTAGCCCTGGCCCTAGTCATAACCCTAACTCTAGCCCTAACCCTAATATTAAACCTAGCCCTAATCCTAGCCCTAATATAGCCATATTCCTAACCCTATCCCAAATCCTAGGATTAAGACTAATTATAATTCTCACACAAGACCTATCCCTACTTCTAAACCTATCCCTTACTGTAAGCCTAACCCAAGCCCTAACACTAGACATAACCCTTGCACTATCCTTAGCTCCAGAATTAACTCTAGATTGAAACTGATCTCTAAAACTAACCCTAATATGATGCCTCAGTCTAACAATGAAACCAGCTCTAACCCTAATGCTAATCCTGAAATTTACCCTAACCCAATCTCTAGCCCTAAAACAAAACTGAGCAATACCCCTAACACTAACCCTTACCCTAGATCAAACATTAACCATATACCAGCCCTAACCCTATCCCTAATTTGAAACCTAACCCTAACTCTAAACCAAACCATGACCCTGAATCATATCCAAATACTACAGCTATCTCTAAATATCTCCCTAACTTTAAACCTAACCCTAACACTAGACCTAGCCCTAAACTTAACGCTAAAACTAACACTAATTGTAACCCTATTTATTACAAAAGCCATACCATAACACTAACCCTAACCCTAATACAATACTAGCCCTAATCCAAGTCCTAACACAAGATTTAACCATAAACCTAATTCTAACACTAGTCCCAACCCTAGTTCTAACCCTATCCCTTACCCTAAGCCAAACCTTCACCCTAATGCTAACTGTATTCTTAGAACTAATCCTTACCCTAACCAAAACCTAACTCTATAACTAGTTATAACCCTAAACTTCATTTTAGATCTAACCATAACCTAAACTCTAACCATATCCCTGACCATTATTCTGACCCTAACACTAATCTTAGGTCTAAACCTAACCCTAAACTGAACCCTAACACTAGCCCTACTGGTCACCTTATACCTAAAACTAAACCTATCACTAGACCTAGACCTAACCCTAATCCTAAATTTATCCAAAACTATAGCTCTAGACCTAAAGACAAACTAGATCTATCCTTAACAGTAACCCTTAACCTAACCCAAACTCTAACCCTACCCCTAGACCTAAACCTAGTCCTAATTCTGGCTTTAACCATAACCATTACACTACCCGAACATTGTCCCTGACACTAACACTAACTCTAGCTCTAAACTTCACCCTAAACCTAAACCTAACCCTAAAACTACACCTAGCACTAACATTAACCATAAAACTAGTCTTAATCATTACACTAGTTTTACATTAGCCATAGCCCTAACCTATCAGAAAGCCTAGCCCGATTCCAAGCCCTATCTTAGCTTTAACCCTAAAGCTAACCTTAATAATAACCCTAGCCCTAACTATAACCCTAAGCCTAACACTAGACCTAATCCTAACCATAACCCTAGCCCTAATCGAAGATCTAACACTATTCATTACCCTAAGATAACTATAATCCTTATGCTAAACTTAGGCGGGACCCTATCCTAGCACTAGACTTAACCCTATCCATTAACCTACACCTAACCTGAACCCTAAACATAACTGTGACACAGTAATATTTAGGGTTCATGTTAGCTATAGGTTAATGAAGTATAAGACTAATTTGAGCTCTAAACCTAAACTTTAACCTAACATAAACCCTAAACTTGACTCTGACTCTAATAATACCCGTAGCTCTAAACCTGACCCTAAAAAGAAGCTGAAGCTTTACAATAGACCTAGCGGTCAACCTAACCCTAAAACTATCCCTAAGCTTACCCTTGACCTGACATT
Organism: Marmota monax; assembly: GCF_021218885.2. Lineage (NCBI taxonomy): Eukaryota > Metazoa > Chordata > Mammalia > Rodentia > Sciuridae > Marmota > Marmota monax. Next base: position 87,927 of record NW_026692693.1, on the reverse strand, counting down.
AGCCCTAGCTCTAATCCTAGCCCTGACTCTAATACAGAAGTTAGCCCAAATCCTAGCCATGCACTTCACCTTAATCATAACTCTAACACTAAATTTAGCTGTAATCTTAACCCTAAATCTCACCCTACTCCTAAAACTATCTATATTCCCATCCTTTACCCTAAACCTAACTCTAACCCTAAACCTAACACTACACATAGCCCTAAAACTAGGCCTAACCCTAACCCTAACCCTGGTCCTAAGACTAACTCTAACTCTCACACTAGCCCTATACCTAGTTCTAAGCCTATCTCTTACAATCGCCATACACCTGGACCTAAATGTAGCCCTACCCTAGCCCTATACTCAGCCCTTTCTAAAAACCTAGATCTAAACCTAAGTCTAAATCTAACCCTAACCCTAAGACTAAATCTAACCATAACTCTACTCTTATCCCTAATCCTTAACCTAAGCCTAAATCTCAAACTTACTCTAGCCCTAACCCTAAGACTAATCTTAAAACTATTCCTTACCCTACACCTAGCCTTAAATAAAACCAAGTCATAGCCCTAACCTTAACCCTTATCCTAAACCAAACCCTAAACATACACCTAGCCCTAACCCTATCCCTAATTATAGTCTAACCCTAACCCCCCCCAAAATAACCCTGACCCTGACCCTGACCCTAACACTAATCCTGGCTCTAAACATTATCATCACCATAAACCTAGCCTTAACACTAGACCTGGACCTATCTGTAACTCTATAACTAGCTGTAATCAAAAACCTACTTCATATATTAGTGGTAGCCTTAACCCTAGCCCTAAATTAACCCAAAACCTAGCCTTAGTCTGAGTCCTAAACGTAGCTTTAACCCTAAACTTAAATGTAACAGTAACCCAAACACTAGCTTTAATTATATACATAACCCTAGCCCTCATCTTAAGGCTAACCCTGCCCATTACCCAAGCAATAACCCTAACCCTTCTGGTAACACTAGGCCTAACCCTAACCATATACATTACACTAAACAAAACCTAAACCTTAAACAACACTGTCATTACCCTAACCCTAAATCTAACACTAATTCGAGCCATGAACCTGAACACTAACTTAAACCAAACCCTAATCCAGACACTGATTCTAAAAATAACCCTAAATCTAAACCTGACCCTAACCAAAACCCAACCCTTACACTGGACCAAGCCATAAACCTAGCACTTAATCTATCCCTAACTGTACCCCTAGACCTGACATTAGCCATAGCCCTAATACTATCCCTAAACCTAAAACAAATCCTAGTCCTCATCATAGACTTAACCATAGACTTAATCATAACACTAACCCTAACCCTAGTTATAACCCTAATACTAACCTTCACATTGCCCTTAACCTAGCTATAACCACATCCTTAGCCTAAATTAAAACCTAAATCTAACCATAGCTCTAACAGTAATCCTTGCCTTATTCTTATCCCTTGCACTAACCCTAGATCTAAAACTAACTCTAAATATAACCTTAACTTGATGCCTAATCCAATCCTAAAACTATCCCTAACATTAACCTAGCCATAATTTAGCCCTATCCCTAAACCTAACCCTAACCCTAAGCCTAAGACTAACTCTAACTCTCACACTAGCCCTATCACTCATTCTAACCCTGTTCCTTATTGTAACCCTAACATTAGCCCTAACTCTAGTACTAACCCTAGCCCTATCCTTATCCCTAGCACTAATCTTAGGAAAAACGTAACTCTAAATCTAGCCGTAACCCGAAGCTTAAGCCTACACTGAACACTAGCTCAAACCGCAATACTAATCCTAAAATGAGCACTCACTCTAGGCCTAGCCCTATAACAAAACCGAGCCATAGCTCTAACACTAACCATTAACCTAAACAAAATCCTAACCTTACACATAAACCTAACCCTGGCCCTAATTTGAGTAGGAAGCTGAAGCCTAAAACTAACCATTAACCTGACACTGACCATAACAGTTCTAGCCCTAAACATCACCCTAACACTAAACCTAACCCTAACACTAAATCTACCACTAAAACCCTAAAACGAGCCCTAATTGTAAACCTGGTACTTACATTAGCTGTAACACTAACCTTAGTCCTCACATAACCCCAAAACTTAGCCTTAATCAAAGCCCTAACCCTTTTTTAAACCTAACCTAACCCTAACACTATCCCTAATTGTAACCATAACTCTAGTTTTAAACTGATCTCTATCTCTATCCATTACCATAACCCTAACCCTAACAATAATGATAACCCTAGGCATAAACCTAACCCTATCCTGAGTCCTAACACTTCTATTACCCTAAACCTAACCTGAATCCTAAACCTAACCCTATCATTATCCTAATTCTAATAATAAAACTAATTCAAACCCAAACTTGAAATCTTAACGTATCCCAATCCCTGACCCACACCTTAACCCTAATAATACCCCTACCTCTAAGCTTGACCATAACCCAACACCTAATCCTTACCCTACACGTAGCCAAAAACCTAATCCTAAAACTATCTTTAACCATAATTCTGGACCTGAAATTAGCCGTAATCCTAGCCCTAACCCTAAAAACACACCTAGTCCTCATCCTAGCCCTAAACCTAGACTTAATCATAACCCTAACTCTAGCCCTACACCTAACCCTTATTCTAACATTCACCCTACCTCTAAACCTAGCTATAATGTACTCTTTTACCCTAAATTTAAACCTAACACTAACCCTAACCCTAGGATTAAGCTAAGCACAAAACCTAGCCTTAATCCTAGTCGTAATTTAGCTCTATCTCTAACACTATCCTAACCCTAGCCCTAAGGCTAACTCTAAATCTTGCTCTAGCCCTATCCCTAGTTCTATCCGTATCCACTACTGTAAATCTAACACTAGCCCTAACACTTCCCTAAAGTTGGTCCCAGCCCTAACCCTAAATCTAAATCTAACTTTAAACCTATGCCTAAGCCCAGAACTAACACTAGTCATAACCCTAATGCTAATCATAAAACTAGCTCTAACCGTAATCCTAGCAGTGAACCAAAACTGAACAATAGCCCTAACCCTAAACCTTAACTTAAACCAAACTCTAACACTATACCTAGTCCTAAACGTAGCCCTAATTTGAGTCCTAAGCCTCACCTTAAAACTAATCCTGACCCTTACTCATATCCTAACACTCACCCTAGCTCTAAACACTGTCCTAAACTCAAATCGAACACTAACATTAACAATAGCAATATTTTGAGTCTTAATGCTAACCATAAAACTAACCCTGAACCTGACTCCTATCCTAACAAGAACTGTAGCTATAAATATTACCCTAACCTTAAATCTAACCCTACCACTCAACCTACCCCTAACCTTAACCCTAAAACTAATCCTAATGGTAACACTAGTTCTTACATTAGCCATTACCGTAATTCTAGCCCTAAAATTAACACAAAAACTAGTCCTAAACTGAGCCCTAAACCTAGCTTTAACTCTAATTCTAACCCTAACCATAGCCCTAACGCTAAAACTAAATCAATCTCTTACCCTATGTGAAACCCTAAACATAAGAATAACCCTAGACCTATCCCCAGTTTTAGACTAACAAAAACCCTAACCCTATTAATAGTCCTAACCCTAGCCTTCCTTTTAGCTCTAACACTATGCCAAACCCTAAACCTAACCCTGACCCTTATTCTGACCCTAACACTAAACCTAGATCTAACCCTAACCCCAACCCTAACCCACAATTTACCATAATAGTATCCCTAGACCTAACTCTGAACCTAATTCTCAGTCTAGCCATAGCCATAGCTCAAAACCTAACACTTACGCTAAACATAACCCTAAACTTAATCCTAGTTCTAACCTTCACCATAACCATAGCACAAGACATAATCCTAAAAATAAACCTAGCCCCAAACTTAACTCTAACTGTATCAATTACCCTAATTATAACCCTTACCATAATGCTAACCATAGGCTTAATCCTAACCATATCAATTTCCCCAAACCTATCAATTACCTTAAACCTATACTTAACCCTAAACCTAACCCAATCATTATGCTAACCCTAACCCTAATGGTAATTTCAGCCCTAATCTAACCTCAAACAAAAACTAAATGCAAACACTGACCATGAATCCAATAATTCCCCTAGCTGTAAACCTGACTCTTACCCCACGTAACACTTACACAAGACCTAGCAATGAACCTAACCCTAAAATTATTCCTATCCTTAACCCTCGACCTGATATTAACCTACCCTTAATCCTAGCCATAACCCTAACACAATCCTAGCCTTTACACTAGCCCTAAATATAGCCTCAATTTTATCTCTAACCGAAACCCTGGACCTAAACCTAACCATAACTCTACCCCAAAGACTAACTCTAACACTCACCCTAACCCTAAGTCTTGTTCTAACTCTATCCCTTACTAGAACCCTAATCCTAGTCCTAACCCTTGGTGTAATCTTAGCTCGATTCATAGCCCTGGCCATAACCCTAGATCTAACCCAAACTATTAACCTAACCCGAACTCTAATCTTAAACCTAAACCTAACACTAGCCCTAATGCTAATGCTAATCCTAAAACTAGCTCTAACACTAGCTCTAGCCCTAAAACAAAACCGAGTCATAGCCATACCCCTAACCCTTAACATAAACCCAACCCTAACCCTACAACTAGCCCTAACCATATCACTAATGCTAGTCCCAACCCTAATCTGTTAACTAAGCCTGACACTGACTCTGACCCTAACACTAACCCTGGCTCTAAACATCATCATCACCATATACTTCAACCTAACACTAGACCTAGCCCTAACTATAACCCTATAACTAGTGCTAAACATAACCCTACTTTATACATTAGCCATAGCCTTAACCCTAGTGCTACCTAACCCATAACCAAGCCTTAATTAGAGTCCTAAACCTAGCTTTAACTCTAAACTTAAACCAAACCCCAACCACACACTAGCCCTAATCCTATACATAACCCTAGCCCTAACCTTAGGTCTAAACCTATCCATTATCCTAATGATAACCCTAACCCTTAAGCTAAGCCTAGGCCTAACCCTAACCCTATCCATAACACTAAACCAAAACTAACCCCTAATACTAACCCTGTCACTACCCTAAATCTAAATCCTAACATAACACACCCCAAACCCTGACCCTGACCCTAAAAATAACCCTAGATATAAACATAAATCATAAACTAAACATAATCCTTACACTCGAAAAAAGCCATAAACCTAACACTAAATCTAGCCCTAACTGTAACCCAAGACCTGACATAAGCCCTAGCCCTAATACTATTCTTAACACTAACACAAACCCTAAACCACATTCTAGCCATAAACCTAGTCTTAATCACAACCCTAAGCCCAAAAAAGCCATAACCCTCATACTAACCCATGCCATAGCCCTAAACCTAGCCAAAACCACATCCCTTAACCTAAACGTAACCCTAACTCTAACCGTAACCCTTTTTATCAAAATTGCCCTATCCTTAGCCCTAGCTTTAAGACTAGATTGAAACCTAACTTTAAATGTAACCCTAACTAAATGCCTAAGCCTAAAACTAACCCTAATCCTGATGCCAATTCTAAAACTAGCCCTAACCCTAGCCCTAACACTAACCCTAGCCATAATTTAGCCCTATCCCTAAACCTAACCCTAATCCTAGCACTAAGAATAATTCTAAATCTCACACTGGCCCTATCACTCATTCTAATCCTATCCCTTCTCATAAAACTAAACCTATCCCAAATCCTAGTCCTAACACTTGACCTCTCCTTAGCCCTAGCACTAACCTTAGATAAAAACCTAACTCTAAATTTAACCCTAAACCAAAGCCTAAGCCTAAATCTAAGACTATCCCTAACTCTAAGAGTAATCCTAAAAATTTCACTAACCCTAACCCTACCTACCTTTCAACCTTAACCTGTCCCAAACCGTAACCCAGAATTTGACCATAATAATACCCCTAGCTCTAAACCTCATGCTAATCCTAAACCTAACCCTTATACTAGACATACCCATAATCCTAACCCTAAAACTATATTTGACTATAATTCTAGACCTGAAATTAGCCCAGGCAGTAACCTAACAAATCCTAGCCCTAAACCCCCCCCCAAAAAAAAATCATAGACATAAACCTAGCCTTAATCATAACCAGAAATATAACCACAGCCCTAACCCAAAATTTTAAATCTCACCCTACCTCTAAACCTAATTATAAAGCCATCCATTAACCCAAACTTTGCCTTAACTCTAAACCTAAACTCTAAACTCTAACTCTAAACTCTAACCCTCATGCTAAACCTAACCATAACTCTAACCCTAACCCTAACCCTAGGCTTAAACTAAACACTATACCTAGCCCTAATCTTAGCCCTAATTTAGCCCTATCTCTAACCCTAACCCTAACCCTAGCCCTAAGACTAACTCTCACCCTAGCCCTATTCCTAGTAATAACTCTATCCCTTACCATAATATTAAACGTAGCCATAACTGTTGCCCTGTCCTTAGTTCTAGACCTAACCCTAGATCTAACCCTAATTCCAAATTTAACCCTAACCCTAAGCCTAAGCCTAACAGTAGCACTAGTGCTAACCCTAACTCTAGGACTAAAACAAAACCGAGTATGAGCCCTAACCCTAAAACTTAACTTACACCAAATCCTAACATTACAACTAGACCTAACTCTAGCCCTAATTCGAGTGCTAACCCTAACCTTAAAACCAACCCTGACCATGACTCATAGCCTAACACTCACTCTAGCTCTAAACACTGCCCTCACCATAAACTGAACCCTAACAGTAAACCTAGCCCTAATTTGAGTGCTAACTCTAACCCTAAAACTAAGCCTGACACTGATTCCTATCCTAACACGAATCCTAGCTATAAATATCACCCTAAATTTAAACCTAATTCTAACATTAAACCTAAAACATACCATAACACTAAAACTAACCCAAATGGTAACACTAGTTATTACATTAGCCATTGCCCTAACACCAGCCCTAACTCTAACACAAGACCTAGGCCTAATACGAGCTTGAAACCTATCTTTACCCTAACTCTAATCATAATCATAGCCATAGCCCTAACTCTAAACCAATCCCTTAACTAAGGAAACCATAAACTTAAGGGCAACCCTAGACCTATCCCTAATCCTTAGGCTAACCAAAACACTAACCCTATTAATAGCCCTTACCCTTGCCCTCATTCTACATCTAACCCTATCCAAAATCCTAACACTAACCCTGACCCTTTTTCTGACATTACCACTAATCCTAGGTCTAATCCTGACCCTAACCCTAAACCAAAATATTCCATAATCCTATTCCCTAGACCTAATCCTGAGCCCAACTCTCAGTCTAGCCCAAACCATAGCTCAGAACATAACCCTTACACTAAACATAACACTAACCTAACCCTAGTTCTAACTCTAACCATAACCATAATTCAAGACCTAATCCTAACCATAGCCCTAACCTTAAGTCTAACTGTATCATTACCCTAAACATTACCCTAATGCGAACCATAGGCCTAACCCTAAACATATCACTATCCCGAAGCTTATCAGTTACCATAAACCTACCCTAAACCCTAGACCTAATCCAATCATTACCCTAACCTTAACATTAATGCTAATTCGAGCCCTAACTCTAAACTCAAATCTAAACCAAACCCTAACACTGACACTGACCCCAATAATTCCCCTAGCTCTAAACCACACTCTTAATGTATACCTAATCCTTACACTAGACCTAGCCATAAAACTAACCCTGAAACTAAACCTAAGCATAACCCTAGACCTGATATTAGACCTAGCCATTATACTAGCCCTTACCCTAACACAAACCCAAGCCCTAAACATAGCCTTAATTAAAACCCTAACCATAAACCTAGGCCTAACACAAACACTAATCCTAGACCTAATCCTAGATCTAATTTAGCCCTATCCCTAATGTTAACCCTAGCCCTAGTCCATAGACTAACTCTAAGTCTCACCTTAGTTCTAACCCTAATTCTAACCCTATACTTCACTGGAAACCTAATCCTAGCCCACACCATAGGTCTAACACTAGCCCTATGCATAGCCCTAGCAACAACCCTAGATCTAACCCTAACTCTAAATTGAACCCTAATCCTTAACCTAAACCTAAACCTAACACTAGTCCTAACCATAAGGCTAATCCTAAAACTAGCACGAAATTTAGCCCTAAAACAAAACCAAGCCATAGACCTAATCCTAACATTTAATATAAGCTAAGCCCTAACTCTACACTTTGCCATAACTCTAGCCATAAGTCGAGTTTTAAGCCAAACCCTAAAACTAACCCTGACCCTGACTCTGACCTTAATACTAACCCTAGCTCTAAGCATCACCCTAACCCTGTACCTGAACCTAACAATAGACCTAGACCTAAACATAACCCTAACCCTAAAATTTGCCGCAATCACAACCCTGGTATGTACATTAGTCATAACCCTAAACCTAGTCTTAACTTAACTAAAAACCTAGCCTTATTTGGAACACTATCCCTAGATTTACCCCTAAACCTAACCCTATCACTAATTGTAAAAATAACCCTAGCCATAACCCTAGATTTAACCTAAACCGTAACCCTAAGCCTAACCCTATCAATAATCATAACATTGACCCTAGATGTACCGCTATCTCTATCACTATCAATTACCCTAACCATAACCATAACCCTAATGCTAAACCTTGGCCTAAATCTAACCATACACCTAATCTTAACCATATCCATTACCCTAAACCTAATGTGAAACCTAAACCTAACACTACCTTTACCCTAATCCTAACTGTAATGTTAATTTGAGCCCTAAAGTTAAGCATTAATCTATCCAAAATATTAATCATGACCCTGACCCTAATAGTACCCTTAGCTCTAAACCTGACCCTAACACTAAACCTAACCCTTACACGAGACGTATCCATAAACATAACCCTATAACTATTTTAACCACAATACCAGATGTGAAATTAGCCCTAGCCATAATCCTAGCCCTAAACCGAGGCTTAATTCTAACCCAAACCATAACCCAATCCCAAACCCTAATTCTATTCTTCACCCTAACCCTAAATCTACATATAACCTCATCCTGTACCCCAAAACTAACCATAAACATAAACCTAAACATAACCCTTGCCCAAAACCTAGGCCTAACACAAAGTCTAGTGCTAATCCTAGCCTTTATTTAATCCTATCTTAACCTTAAACCTAGCCATAAGACTAACTCTTACTATTGCCCTAGCCCCAGCCCTAGTTCTATCCTTAGCCTTAATCCTAATCGTAGATCTAAGCGTAAGTCTAAATATAAACCTAACTCAAATTTAACTGTAAAAATAAACATAAACCAAACCCTAACACTACTTCTAACCATAACACTAATCATAAAACTTGCCCTATCCCTAGTCCTAGCTGTAAACCAAAACCAGGCCAAAAAGCCCTAATCTTAACCCTTAATGTAAATTAAACCCTAAGCCTATAACTAGCCCTAAACTAACTTTAAATCTAACCCTGACCTTAACACTTACCCTAACACTAATCCTAGCTCTAAAAATCACCCTAACGTTAAATTAACACTAACACTATATCTAGCCTTAACCTAACCCTAAAACAAGCTTTAATCATAACCCTTGTTCATACATTAGTCATTTTCCTAACCATAGCCTTAAACCTAACACAAATTCTACCCATAATCTGAACCCTAAGATAGCTTTAACCATAATACTAGCCCTAACCCTAACCCTAAAACTAGCCTTAAACCCAACTCTAACCCTTTCCTTACACTAAGCCAAACCCTAACACAAATGCTAACCCTAGTTCTAATCCTAATCCTCTGCCTAATTTAAACTGTAACCATAATACTAGTCTTAACCCTAGCACTCATTCTACCAATAAACCTAACCATTACCCTCATATGACCCTAACAGTAACCCTAGATCTAAACCTGACCCTAACACTAAATGAAATCCTACCACTAGCTCTACTGGTAACCCTTTATCTATACCTAAGCCTAACATTAGACCAAGAACCAAAGCTAATCCTAAATATAGCTATAACTCTAGCCCTAGACCTAAACAAACACCTAGCACTAGCCCTAACAATAACCCTTAACCTAAACCGAACACTTACCCTACGCCTAGACCTAAACATAGTCCTAATTCTGGATATAACCCTTATCCTAACCCTATCCCAAAAACTGACCCTGATTCTAACACTGAACCTAGCTTTAAACCTGACACTAACCCCAATCCTAGACCTAACACTAGACATAGCCATAATCCTAACCGTAACACTAGCCCTAAACATAACACTAGTTCTTACATTATGCATGTCCTGAACCTAACACAAAATCTAACACAAACGTAGCCCCAATCCTAGGCCTAATCTTAACTCTAGGAATGACACTCAGCTTAACCCTCGACCTAAACCTAGCCCTAAACTAAGCCTCGCCTTATACCTAACTCTAGCTCAAAGCCTAACCTTTTCACTAAACATAATCCTAGCCCTATTCTAAACTCTAACCCTAACCCTAATCCTAACATTAAGCTAGCCTGAACTTTAGCTCTAACCATACCCATTACCCTAACCCTAACCCTAAACCTAATTAAAACTCTATCCCTAACACTAAACATAACTCTAACCATAAATGTAAACCTAGACCTAAACCTAAACTTAACCCTCACCCTAGCCCTAACCGTAGCTCAAACACTAACCCTAACCTTAACATAACCATAACCCTAGCCCTAAACATAACACCCTAAACCTAAAAATTACCCCAAATCACACCCTAGACCTATCCCTAAACCTAGCCATAATCCTAGACTGAATCCAAACCAAAACCTAGCCCTAACCCTAGATAAACCTATCCATTTCACTAAACATAACCCTTACCCTAATGCTAACACTAACACGATAGCTAATCCTAACCCATTCATTACCTTAATCTTAACTGAAACCTAAACTATACCCTATCCATTATACTAACCCTACCCTAAACATAATGCTAATTTGAGACCTAACACTAAACCTTTAGCTAAACTAAATGCTAATCCTGACCCTGACCCTGAACCTAATAGTAGCCCTAGCCCTAAAGCTGACCTTTAACCTGAACCTAACTCTTACACCAGACCTAACCATAACCTAACCCTAAAGCTATCCTTATCATTAACCCTAGACCTGATATTATCCCTAGAACTGGTCATAGCCATAACCCTAACTCTAACCCTAGCTCTTAAGTAAGCACTAAACCTAGCCTTAATCCTAAACTGAACCATAACCCAAGGCCTAATCCTAATTCTAACCCTCACCATAGCCCTAAACCTAGAGATAACCCTACCATTCTCCTAAACTTGACCTTAACACCAATGCTAATTCTAACTCTAGCCCAAACACTTGGTCTAACACTAAAACTAACTCTAGCCTTAATTCAAGCCATAATTTAGCCCCAACACTACCACTAACCCTAGTCCTAATCCTAGCCGTAATTTAGCCCTAAACCTAACCCTAAATCTAGTCCTTATCCTAGCCCTAATTTACCCTAACCATAACCCTAATCCTACCCCTAATTTAGCCCTAATCCTAACCCTAACCCTAAGATTACTACTAAGACTAACTCTAATTCTCACCCTGGCATAAACCTAGTTCTAATCATATTCATTTCCATAACCCTAACCCTCACCCTAAACCAAGCCCTAGCCCTATACCTAACTCTAGATGTAATGCTAACTGTAAATCTAACCCTAACTCTAAGCCTAAATGTCAACCTAACACTAGCCCTAACCCTGATGCTAATCCATAATATAGATGTAACCTTAGCCCTAGACTTAATACAAAACTAACCTTGACTCTGAGAGTGACCATAAAAATAACCATTGCTCTAAACATCACACTAAACCTAAACCTAAACCTAACTGTAACTAGACCTAGATCTAACAATAACCCTAACCCTAAAACAAACACTAATTGTAACACTAGTTCATAACACAAAACCTAATGCTTATTCAAGCCCTAAACCTAAACCTTAACCTACACAAAACCCTAAACCTGACCCTGACCCTAATAATACCCCTAGCTCTAGACTTGATCCTTTCCCTAAACCTAATAATTACACTAAACATAGCCATAAACCTAACCCTAAAATGATCCCTAACCATAACCCTAGATCTGACTTTCGCTCTAGCACTAATCCTAGCCCTAAGCCTAAACCAACCCTAGCCCTCATCTTAGTCCTAAACCTAGCCTTAATCATAACTCTAATGAAACCCTAGCCCTATCCCTAATTCTAAACTTCACCCTAGGCCTATCCATAGCTCAAATCCCATTGCTAACACTAAACCTAACCATAAGCCTAAAACTAACCCTAGGCTTAAACATAACCATAAACCTAGCCCTATTACTACCCCTAATTAAGCCCTATACCTAACCAAACACTAAGTTTAGCCATAAGACTAACTCTCACTGTCACCCTAGCCCTATTCCTAGTTCTAAACCTATCCCTAGCCATAAAACAAGACCTAACAGTTTAGCCCTAGACCTAACTCTATATTTAATCCTAAATCAAAATCTAACTTTAACCCTAAGCCTAAACCTAAAACTAACACTACCCCTAAATCTAATTCTAAGCCTAAAACTAGCTCTAACCATACCCCTAGCCCTAAAACAAAATCAAGCCATAGTTCTAACTTTAAAATTTAACCCTACACCTAGCCCTAACCCTAGCCCTAATTCGAGTCCAAACCCTAACCCTAAAATACTCTGACCTTGAATTTGATACTAGCACTAACCCTAGCTCTAAACATCACCCAGATGTTATACCTAATCCTACCACTAGATTTAGTCCTAACCTTATTCCTATTGATATCCAAAATCAAAACCCTATTCCATATATTGGCCATAACTTTAAACCTAGCCCTAATTCTAACCAAAACCTAGACTTAATGCAAGACCTAAGCCTACCTTTAACCCTAAACTTAAACCTAACACTAGCCCTAACCCTAATCCTAAAATAGCCCTAACACTAGCTCTAATTCTATCCCTTACCATAAGCTAACTCTAACCCTAATGATTACCCTAGGCCTAACCCTAATCCTTAGCCTAATCCAAACCATAACCTTATTACTAGTGATAACCCTAGCCCTCTTTCTAGCTCTAACCATAACTCAAACCTGAAAATAATTCTACCCTAATGGTAACTTTAGGTCTAAACCTGACCCTAACCCTATACTGAACCCTAAAACAGCACTAGAAATAAGTCTATTCCTAAACCTAACTCTAACACTAGCTCTAGACCTAAACCTAAACCTAAATCTAGCCATATCTCTAGCCCTTGACCTAATAAAAAACCTAACATTAGCCCTAATTATAAACCTTAACCTAACACAAACACTAACCCTACCCCTAGACCTAACTCTAGTGATAATTCTCCGTCTAACCCTAACCCTAATTATAACCTGAACACTGGCCCTGACCCTAACACTAACCCTAGCTCTAAACATAATGCTAACGCTAACCCTAACTCTAAACTTGACCTAGCTATAACACTTACCCAAAAAGTAGCCATAATCATAACCTTGGTTCATACATCAGTTGTAGGCCTAACACTAGCCCCAACCTAACCCCAAACCTGGCCCTAACCTTAGCGCTAACCCTATTTTTAACCATAACCCTAAAACTAACCCTAACCCATACCCTAACTATAGCTCTAATCCTAGTTCTTACCTTATCCATTGCCTTAAGCTAAACCCTAAAGCTAACCCTAACCATAGTCCTAACACTAATCCAGAGTCTAACCCAAATCCTAACCCTATTACTAGTCTTAACTCTAACCTTCATTCTAGCTCTAACCCTAACCCAAACCCAAAACCTAACCCTGACACTTATTCTGACACTAACACGAACCGTAGGTCTAAATCTGACCCTAACCCGAAACGGAACACTAATCCTATACTTAAACCTAAACCTAACAGTAGCCCTAGACGTAAATCTAATACAAAATCTAACTATATGTCTAGCCCTGGACAACACTCTAGCCCTAGCCCCAACAATAACCCTTAACCTAACCCAAACACTAACCCTACCCCTAGACCTAACCCTAGTCCTAATTCTGGCACTAAACCCAACACTAAATGTAAACTGAACATTGGCCCTGACCCTAATATAATCCTAACTCCAAAGCTCATGCTAAACCAAAACCTAATCTTAACACTGGAGCCAGCCATAACTCTAACCCTAAACTAGCCCTAATCATAACCCTAGCTCTTACATTATCCATGGCCCTAAACCTAGGACTAAATTAAAATAAAACCTAGCCCTAATCTTAGGCCTGAACATAGCCCTGAACCCTAATCTTAAGCCTATTCATTACCCTAACCCTAACTCTGACCCTAATGCAAATTTGAGCCCTAAACCTAAACCTTAACTTAAACCACACCTTAAGCCATACACTGACCCTAATAATACAGATAGCTGTAAACTTGACCCTTACCCTAAATCTAACCCTTACACTAGACCTAACCATAAACATAAACTGAAACCTATCCCTAACTGAAACCCTAGACCTGACATTAGCCCTAGCCCTAATCCTAGCCCTAACCCTATTACAAACACTAGCTCTCATCCTAGCCTAAAACCTAGCCTTAATCATAACTTAACCCTAATTCTAAAACTCTCCCTAGCCCTAAACCTAGTTATAACACCATGGCTTACCCTAAACTCAAACCCTAACAATAATACTAACCCCAGCCCTAACCTTAACCCTAGGAATAACTCTAAAACTAACCCTAGCTCTAATCCTAAACCTAACCCTAACCCTAGATTTAAGACTAAGTATAACTCTCACCCTATCCTTAGCCTTAATTCTAACCCTATCATTACCGTAACCTTATTCCTAGCCCTAAGCCTGGAATAACCCTAGCCCTAAACTTACACCATGCCCTAACTCTAGATCTAAACCTAACTCTAAATCTAACCCTAATTCTACACATAAACCTAACCCTAATACTATCCCTAACCCTAAAGCTAATCCTAAAATACCCGTAACCATAGGTTTAGCACTAAAACAAAACTGAGCCAAAACACTAACCCTAAACTTTTACCTAACCCAAACTCTAACCTTACATCTATCTCTAAGCCTAGCACTAATTTGAGTCCTAATCTTAACCCTAAAACTACCCCTGAACCTGTCTCTAGCATTAACACTACCCCTACCTCTAAACATCACCCTAAACCTAAAACTTAACATGACACTAGACCTAGTCCTAACCCTATTTCTAATAATAACCCTAGATCATACATTAGCTGTAACCTTAAACCAAATGCTAACCAAAATCTAGCCCAAATCTGAGACCTAAACCCAGCTTTCACCCTAACCCTAATTGTAACACTAACCCTAAACCTAACCCGAACCATAGCTCAAATTAAGCTATATTTAGGATTATCTTTGAGTCTAAGTCTAGTGTTAGGCTTAGGTATAAGTATAGGGTTACTGGTGGGTCTAGTATTAGGTGTTTGTTTAGGTTTAGGGTCAGGTTTAGACCTGGGGTTACTTGTAGGGTCAGATGAGGGTCAGGGTTAGGTTTAGAAGTAGAAGGAGGGCTAGTGTTAAAACTAGTGTTATGTTTAGATTTGAAGTTAGGTTAAGGATTAGGATTAGAACAAGGTTAGCATTTGGGTTAGGGTTTGGCTTAGGGTAAGGGATAGGGTTAGAGCTAGGGTTAAGGTTAATGTTAGGGTTAGGTTTAGGGCTAGTGTTAGGTTTAAGATTACGGTGAAAGCTAGGTTTAGGGCTCGGATCCAAGATAGGATTAGTGTTAGCATTAATTCTAGGGTTAGGACAATGTTTAATGTACCAACCAGGGTTACAATTAAAGCTAGTTTTAGGGTTACAATTAAGACTAGGTCTAGGGTGTTAGGGTTAATTTAATTAGGGTGTTGATTAGAGCTAGAATTAGTGTTAGGTTCAGCATCAAGGTCAGAGTAATTTTTAGAGTTAGGGTTAGGGCTAGGTGTAAGGTTTGGGTTTGGTTTAGTTTAAGAGTTTGGGTTAAGGATATGATTTTGTTTTGTTTTATGGCTAGGGCCAGGGCTAGGGCAAACTTTAGGATTAGCTTCATGGTTAGGGGAAGTGTTATGGTTTGGTTTGCTTATGATTACAGTTAAATTTAGACTTAGGTTTAGATTTATATTTAGGTTTAGGTCTATATTTAGGATAGGGCTAAGGACAGAACTAGGGCTAGGGCCAGAGCAATAGTTATAGTTATTCTTAGGGCAAGGTTAGGTTTAGGATAGGATTAATTTAGGGCTAGGATTAGTGCTAGAATTTGTGTTAGTATTAGGCCTAGGGTTAGGGCAGGGGTTAGGGTTAGGTTTAGGGTTATGTTTAGGTTTATGGTAAGGGATGTGTTTAGGGCTAGAGTGAGGGTTGGAATTAGGGTTAGGGCTTGGGTTATGATTTGGGTTAAGATTAAGGCTAGGTGTAGGGCTAGGATTGTGTTTAGAGCTAATTTCAGGTCTAGGGTTATGGTTAAATATAGTTTAAGTTTAGTTTTATGGCTATGCCTTGTGTAAGCATTAGGGTTAGGGTTAGGGTCAGGTTTAGGGCTAAGGGTATTATTAGAGCCATGGTCATGATTTGTGTTTTGCATGGGTTAATGTTTTAAGTTAGGACTCGAATTAGCATTAAGGTTAGGATCAGCACAATGATAGGGTTAGGTTTAGGTTTCAGGTTATATTTAGGTTAATGCATAGGATGAAGTTTAGGGGTAGGGTTAGGTTTAGGCCTAGGGTTAGAATTAGGGTAAGGATTATGGTTAGGGTAATGGATAGGGTTAGATTTGGGGTATAGCTAGGGTTATGGTTATGATTAGTGATAGGGTTAGAGTTAGGTTTATAGTTAAAGATAGGGTTAGGGCTCAGAATAGGGCTAGGATTTGGGTTAAGTTAGGGCTAGAGTTAGGGTTATGGCTAATGTAAGTACTAGAGTTATGATTAGGGCTAATTTTTGTATTAGGGGTTAGAACTAGGTCTAGTGTTAGGTTTAGGATTAGGGTTAAGGTGATGTTTTGACCTAGGATTAGTGTTAAGGTCAGAGTTAGTGTGAGGGTTAGTTTTAGGGTTCAGCTTAAGACTCAAATTATTGATAGGTTTAGGGCTAGGTGTAGGATTAGGGCTTGGTATATGTTAAGGATTAGGGTTAGGTCTATGGCTCAGTTTTGTTTAGAACAAGGTCTAGGGTTATGGCTAGTTTTAGGATTAACATTAGGGTTAGGGGTAAGGTTAGGTTTAGGCTTAGGCTTTTTTTTTAGGGTTAGATTTAGAGTTAGGTTTAGATCTAGGGTTATGGCCAGGGATATGAATAAGGCTATGGTTAGACCTATGGTTCAGGCTAGGATTAAGCTTCCAGAAAAATATAGGTTTAGAACAAGAGTTAGGGCTAGGGTGAGAGATAGAGTTAATCTATGGGCTAGGGTTAGAGTTAGGGTTAGTGTTAGGGATAGGACCATATTAGGGCTAAGATTGAGGCTATGGTTAGTGTTAGGGTTAGGCCTACGGTTAGGGTTAGGGTTAGGGTTATAATTAAGGCTATGTTTAGGGCTAGGATAAGGCTAGGTTTTGTGCTGGGGTAAGGGCTAGGATTATGGATAGGGTTAAAGTCAGGTCCAGGGTTATGGTAAGGGATAGTTTTAAGGTAAGGTTTATCGCTAAGTCTAGTGTAAGTGTTAGGTATGGTGTAATAGTCAGGTTTAGAGCTAGGGGAATTATTAATGTCAGGGTCAGTGTTGGGATTTGGTTTAGGTTTGAGTTTAGGGTTATGGCTCGAATTAGCATTAGGGTTAGCATTAGGGTAATGATAAGGTTAGGTTTAGTGTTCAGGTTAGGTTTAGGATAATTGACAGGTTGGAGGATATTGATAGTGTTAGGGTTAGGCCTAGGGTTACATTAGCATAAGGGTAATTGCTGGCAGCTGGAAGTTTGCTGGTAATGATTAGGGTAATGGATACAATTCGAGTTAAGGTTATAGCTAGGGTTATGGTTAGGATTAGGTCTTGAGTTAGGGTTAGGGTGAGGTTTAGAACTATGGTTAGGTTTAGGATAATGTTTAGCTTAAGGGTTAAGTTCTGAGCTATGGTTAAAGAAAGGCTGGGAGTTAGCTTCAGGGTTAGGTTTAGGGATAGGATTACCATAGGTTTTGGGTTACAGTTATGGTTAGAGTTAGACCTAGGATTAGTGGTAGGGTCATCATAAGGGTCAGGGTAAGGGTAAGAATTTGGGATAGTGTTACAGTAGGGTTAGGGCTATTAATAGAGTTAGGGTTTTGGTTAGCCTAAAGATTAGTGATAGGTCTAGGGTTACCCTTAGGTTTAGGGTTTTGCTTAGTGTAGGGGATTGGTTTAGAGCTAGGTTTAGGACTGTGGTTAGGGTTAGAGTAAGGGTTAAATCTATGTTTAGGGCTAGTGCTTGTGTTAGGGTTAGGGATAGAATTAGGGCCATGGCTAATATAAGGACTAGGGTTAAAATTAGGTTAGTTTTAGTGTTATGGTTAGGTTTAGTGTCAGGGTTAGTTTTAACTTTAGGGTAATATTTATAGCTAAGGTTTGTGTTAGGATAAGAGTCAGGTCTGGGTTCATTTTAGGGTTAGGGATAGGACTCACATTATTGTTAGGGTTATTCTTAGCATTTGGTTTAAGTTGAGGGCAGTGTTTAGAGGTAGGTTGAGTGTTAAGATATGAGTCAGGGTCAGTGTTAGTTTTAAAGTTAGTGTTAGTACTCCAATTAGGGCTAGGCATAGGTCTAGGTTTAGTGTTAGGGTTTAGTTTAAGTTAATGTTTAGGGTTAAGGCTATTGCTTGGTTTTGATTTAGACCAGGGTTAGGTTTAAGGACAGTGTAAGTGTTCAGTTTAGGCTTAGGTTTAGAGTTAGATTTGGAGTTAGGGTTACATCTACGGTTAGGGATTTGACTAAGGACAGGACAAGGGTTAGGGCTAGGGCTAGGGTTATTGGAAAGGATAGGGTTAGAACTAGGGATAGGTATAGGGTGAGAGTTAGAGTGAGTCTTAGGGCTAGGGTTAGTGTTAGTGTTAGAGATAGGGCTGAATTAGTGCTAGGATTAGGGCTAGGTTTATTGTTTGGCTTAAGCCTAGATTTAAGGTTAGGGTTAGGATTAAGTTTAGGGTAAGAGATTGCATTATAGCTAGTTATAGAAGTAGGGTGAGGGTTAAAATATGGGTTAGGGGTAGGGCTAGGTTTAGGGTTATGATTAAAGCTAGGTGTAAAGGTAGGATGAGTGCTAGGGTTTGTTTTAGGTTTAGGAATAGGATTAGGGCCAGTGCTAATTTCAGGTCCAGAATTATGGTAACAGATAATTTTAGGGTTAGGATTATGGCTATGTCTAGGCCAAGGGTTAGGTATAGGGTTATGTTCAAGTTTAGAGCTAGGGGTTTTATTAGGGTCAAGGTCAGTGTTAGCATTTTGGACAGGTTAATTTTTAAAATTAGGGCTTGAATTAATATTAGTGTTAGAGATAGGATAATGATAGGTTTAGGTTTAGGTCCAAGTTAGGTTTAGGGTAATAGATTGGGTTAAGATTAGGGATAGGTTTAGGTTCATGCCTTTGGTTAGCATTAGGGTTATGGTTTGGGTTATGGTAATAGATAGAGATAGAGATGGGTTTAGGGCTAGGTTTATGGTTATGTATAGGGATAGGGTTAAAGCTAGGATTAGGGCTAGGTTTTGAGTTAAGTTAGGGATAGGGTTAGGGTTAGAGCTAATATAAGTAGTAGGGTGAGGCTAGTTTTAGGGTTTTAGGGCTAGTGTTAGTGCTAGGGTTTGGTTTAGAGTTAGGGTGATGTTTAGAACTAGTAGTGTTAGGGTCAGTGTCAGGTTCAGGTTAGTTTAAGTTTTCAGCTTACAACTCATATTAGGGCTATGTTTAGGGCTAGGTTTAAGGTAAAGGTTTGGGTTAGGTTAAGGGTTAGGGTTATAGCTATAGCTAGGTTTCATTTTAGGGCTACTGTTAGGATTAGGGCTGGTTTTAAGATTAGTGTTATGGTTTGGCTTAGTCTTTGGGTTAGGGCTCAATTTAGAGTTAAATTTTGTCTAAGGTTAGTGCTAGGGCAAAGGATAGGGCAAAGGTTATAGCTAGGGCCAGGGCTATGGTTAGGGTTATGGTAAGGGATAGGGTTAGAATAAGTGAAAGGTCTATTGTGAAACTTAGAGTTAGTCTTAGGTTAGGGTTAGGGATAGGGCTAAATTTGGGCTAAGGTTAGGGCTAGGTTAATGTCAGGGTTATGCCTAGAGTTTGAGTTAGGCTTGTAATTAAGGCTATGTTTTAGGGCCAGGTTAAGGTCTAGGGTTTGTGCTAGTGTTAGGGCTAGAATAATGCTAGGGCTAATGTCAGGTCTAGGGTTACAGTTAGGGATAGTTTTAGGGAACATTTTATGGTTGTGTCTATTGTAAGGGATAGGTATAGAGTAAAAGCCAGATTTAGAGCTAGGGGAATTATAAGGGCCAGGGCCTGTGTTAGGGATTGTTTTAGGTTTGAGTTTAGGATTATGGCTTGAATTAGATTTAGGGTTAGGGTTAGGGTAAAGATAGGGTTAGTTTAAGGGTTCAAGTTAGGTTTAGAGTAATTGATAGTTTTGGGGAAGTGTTAGATTTATGGTTAATCCTAGGGTTAGCATTAGGATAAGGGTTATTCTTAGGGTAATGGATACAGTTAGATTTAAGTTTAAAGCTATGGTTATAGTTAGGGTTAGGTCTTGGGTTAGGATAGAGTGAAGGTTAGGATTAAGTCTAGGTTTATGGCTCAGATGAGGGTTTGGATTAGGGATAGGTCTAGAATTAAGGCTAGGACCAATGTCAGGTTTAGCATTACCATTAAGGGTAGTTAAACATGTCTGCTGTAGGGGTTAGGTTTAGGGTAAAGTTCGAGTTTAGAGCTAGGTGTATTATTATGGACAGGGTCAGGATTAGGGATTGGCTTTGGTTAAGGTTTAGGGTTAAGGCTAAAAGGTTTAGGGTTAAGGCTAAAGCATTAGGTTTAGAGTAATGGATATGGTTAGGGTTAGGGTTCAGATTAGGTTTAGGTTTTTAAATAGACTTAGGATAGCTATAGAGTTAAGTTTAGTCCCATTGCTATCATTTGGGCTAGGCTTAAGTTTAGGGTAAACAATAGTACTACAGCTAGGTTTATTACTACGTTTATGGTTAGGGTTAGGGCTAGTGTTTCGGTTAGGGTTAGGGTTAGGGTTATGCCTAGGGTTAGGGTAAGTGTTATGGTTGGAGATAGATTTAGGGCTAGGGCAAGGGTGAGCGTTAGAGCATGTCCAGGGTAAACGTTAGGATTAGGGCTATGTTTAGCATTAGGGTTAGGGTTGGAGTTATGGTAATGGATAGAGTTAGAGCTAGGGTTTGGCCAATGGTTACAGTTAAAATTAGGGTTAAATTTAGGGTTAGGGATAGGGCTATGTTAATGTTTAGGGTTAGGATTAGGGCTCAGTTTAGAGGTAGTGTTAGGGTTAGAGTTACTTTATTCAAAATTATTTGATACAATCCAGGATTCATCTTGAACTAACCTTACTCTGTTTCCCAGGTTTAGGCATTTGGTTCAATGTTTTGGTTTCTGGACAGTTAATATTTTCATTTTACTTCATTTTGACCTATATGAGTAAATGTAAATGGAACTCACAATCAGAGTTTATGCCAGCTGCTTGAAACTGCAAACACACACCCTCAATTCTTAGTGGAGACACTATGGTATGTTCCTTGTAAATGTAGGCCTAAGCTGAAGCATGCAAAAACAACTTTATCTGAGAGCCGTTTAGGAGAAAGCAGGGAATATGCATTCACTGAAATTTCTCCCATAATTATTTTGTCAGATTTGTTTGATACTGAGTAGGATTCATTATTTAGCTTGCTCCATGAAGCTCTCAATTCCTAGCTCTAATCCAAGACCCAACCCTAGCTTTAACCCTAAATCAAACCCTAAACCTAGCCCTAAACTTACACTATACTAACACTAAATTTAATACTTGCACTAAACGTAAACCTAACCCTACACCTAGACTTTACTCTCACAATAACCCTAGCCCTACTCCTAGCTCTAACATTATCTATTACGCTAACATAAACCCTAACACTAATGCAAATCCTCAGCCTGACTCTACCACTATCCCTAAACCTAACCTATTCATTACCCTAACCCAAACATGAACCTAACCCTAAATATAGCATTACCCAAACTATAACCTTAACCCTAATGCTAACTTAAGCCCTAAACCTAACACTAAACCTAACCCTAACCACAGCCCTAACCCTGACACTAACTCTAATCCTAAGACTATCCCTAAAAGTAGCCCTAAACCTAACCAAAATGCTAACCCTACTACTAACCATAAATCTAACCATAACCCTAACATTAACACTAACCCTATCCCTAAGCCTAACCCTAAACATAAAACTATCCCTAACCCTAGCACTAACCCGAAACATATCCGTAACTCTAACACCATTGTTAACCCTAACTTTAACCCTAACCCTAACATGAAACCTAAACCTAACTTGAAACCTAAACCTAACCTTAACAATAACCCTAACCCTAATCCTAACACTGATCCTAAACCTAATCCTAAACCCAACACAAACCCTAACAAATACACTAACCCTAACCCTAAAACTAACCCTAATTTAGAACTAACCTTAACACTAACACTAAACCTATTGTAAAACCTAACACTAACACTAACTCTAATCATAACCCTATCCTACCTGTAAACCTAACCTAACACTTACATAACACCCAAACCCTAACCCTAACCCCAACCTTAACCTTACCCCTCCCACTAACACTGACCCTAACCCTAACCCTAACCCTAACATGAACCTTAACCCTAGTCTTAACTCAAACACTAAGGCTAACCCTAACATTAACCCTAAACCCAAACCTCATGCTACCCTAACACTATCCCTAACCCTAACCCTAAACCTAAGCAAAAATCTAGTGCAAACCATAACTGTAAACTTAACCCTAACACTAATCCTAACCCTAAACTTAACCCTAATGCTAATCCTAACAGTAATCCCAAACCTAACAAAAATCCTAACCATAACCATTACACTAAACTTAACCCTAACCCTAACCCCCAAACTGACCCTAAACCTAAGACAAACCCTAATGCAAACCATAATTCAAAAGTTAACTTAACCCTAACTCTAACCACAAACTAAACCTAACCCTAACCCTAAAAGTAACCCTAACACTAACCCTAACCCTAACATTAACCTAACTCCAAACCTAAAACTATCACTGACCCTAACTGTAAACGTAACTCTAAACCTAACACTAACCCTAACCCTAAAATTAAGAGTAAGCCTAAAACAAACCCTAACCCTAACCCTAACCCTAACTCTAAACATAATCCTCTCTGTAACCCTAAAACTAATGCTAATACAAACCCTAATGCTAAACCTGAACCTAACTCTTAAACTAAACCTAAGCCTTAGCATAACCCTAACCCTAACACTTACCCTAACACTAAGCCTAACCCTAACCCTAAAGCTAACACCTAACCTAACCCTAAACCTAACCATAACCCTAAACCTTACCCTAAGCTGAACATTAAACCTAACTCTAACCCCAACAATAACACAAATCCTAACACCAAACCTAACCCTAACCGGAAACCTAAGCCTAACAATAACCCTAAGCATAACACTAACCCTGAAACTAACCCTAACACTAACACTAACCCTAACCCATAATCTAACTCAAATCCTAACTGTAAACTTAAGTCTAAGTTTTACTTAAACCTAAACCTAATGCTAACACTAAAACTAACCCTATTCTTAAGCATAAACCTAAACATAAAAATAACCCTTACCCTAACCTTAATGCTAAACTTAATAACCCTAATGCTAAAGCTAACACAAACCCTAACCCTAATACTAAGCATAACCAAAGCTAACCATAACCCTAACCCTAACCCTAGCACTAACCTGAAAACAAATACTAACACTAACACTAACCCTAACAATAACCCTAATCCTACCCATAAACCTAACCTAACACTAAACCTAACCTTAATCCTAACACAAAACCTAAGAATATCCCTAAAACTAACCCTAACCCTAAGCCTAACCAAATCCTAATTGCAACCTTAATCCTAACTCTAACCAGAGAAGTAGCAAACCTTAAGCCTTCCCATGACACAAAACCTAACACAAACAATAAACCTAAATATAAAACTAATCCTAAATCTAACTCTAATCCTAAAACTAACTGTAAACCTAATGCTAACCCTAACACTAAACCTAACACTAAACATAACCCCAATGATAACCCTAAAATTAACCTAAATCTAACCACAATGCTAACCCTAACACTAACTTTAACCCTAACCCCAATCCTAAATCTAATCCTAACCCTAATCTGAAACCTAAACCTAACCAGAACCGTGACACAAACCCTAATGTAAACCATACCACTTAACTGAACTCTAACCTTAACGCTAATGCTAAACCTAATATTAACACTAACCAAAACCCTAACACAAACACTAACCCTAAAACTAACCGTAACATAACCCTAACCATAATTTCAACTGTAAACCTAAAACTAACCTAACCCTAAACTTAACACAAAATCTTACAGTAACCCTAACCCTCAGCCTAACAGAAAACCTAACCCTAACCCTAAAACTAACCCTAACACTAAACTTAATATTAACTTTAACCCTAACACTAACCCTATCCCTAAAATTAACACCAACTCTAACAATAACACTATCCCTAAAATTAACACTAACCCTAACCATAAACGTGAATTTAACAGTAACCCTAACCCTAAACCGAACCCTAAACCTAACGCTAACCCTAACACTAAACATAACACTAAACCTAACCCTAATGATAACCCTAAAATTAACCTAAATCTAACCACAATGCTAACCCTAACACTAACTTTAACACTAACCCAAACCCTAAATCTAATCCTAACTGTAACCTGAACCCTAACCCTAACCAGAACCCTGACACAAACCCTAATGTAAACCATACCACTTAACTAAACTCTAATCTTAATCCTAATGCTAAACCTAATACTAACACTAACCCAAACCCTAACACAAACACTAACCCTAAAACTAACAGTAACATAACCCTAACCATAATTTCAACTCTAAACCTAAAACTAATCTTACCCTAAACTTAACACAAAATCTTACCCTAACCCTAACCCTCAGCCTAACAGAAAACATAAACCTAACCCTAAACCTAACCTTAACATTAAACCTAATAATAACTTTAACCCTAACACTAACCCATCCCTAAAATTAAAACCAAATCTAACATTAACCCTATCCCTAAAATTAACACTAACCCTAACCATAAACGTGACTGTAACAGTAAACCTAACCCTAAACCTTACCCTAACACCTACCCTAACCCTAACCCCAACCCTAAACCAAAGACTAACTCTACCCTAATACTAACCTTAACCCTAACCCTAACAATAACATGAAACCTAACTCTAAACCAAACACTAACCTTAAAGCTAACCCTAACTCTAACCCTAACAGTAAACCTTACACTAACCCTAACCCTAAAACTAACACAAAACCTAACCCCAGCTCTAACCCTATCACTAATTTTCACACTAACACTAACACTAAACCTAACCCTAACCCAACCCTAATTCTAAACCTAACCATAACCCTAACACTAAACCTAAGCAGAACCCTAATTTTAAATCTAGCCCTAATCTTATTCGTATATCTAACAATTACCTAATCCTAAACCTATCAAAAAACCTAACCCTAACCCAACCACAAACCCTATCACTAACCCTAATACTTAACCTAACACTAACCCTAATCCTACCTCAAATTCTAACTCTAAAACTTGCTTTAACCCTAACCCTAACCCCAAGACTAAACCTAAATCTAACCCTAACCCTAATACTTAGCCTAATGCTTATCCTAACAATAACACTAAACCTAAAGGAAACCCACACACTAACCATAACACTTACCCAAACCCTAACCCTATCACTAACTCTAAACCTATCTCTAACCCTCACACTATCCTTAACATTAACCCTAACCCTAAACCAAACACTATCACCAAACCTTAACCTAACTCTAACCCTAACACTCACACAAACCCTAACTTAACACCAACCCTAAATCTAACCCTAATCCTAACCCTAACCCTAACAAAACCCTAAACTTATCCCTAACTTTTACACTAACACTAACACTAACCCTAACCCTCAACCTAACCCTAAACCTAACACTGAACCAAACCATAACTGTAAACCTAACCCTGACACTGAACCTAACTCTAACACTAATGGAAAAATTAACACTAACACTAACAGTAAACTTAATCCTACCCGTAAACCTAACCTTACACTTACCTTGAATCTAACCTTAACACAAACCCTAACCCTAACACTAACACTAATTCTAACACTTACCCAAACCTAACATTAAACCTAACCCTAACCCTAAACCTCACTATAACACTAACGCTAACAAAAAATTTAAAACTAACCCTAAACCTAAACTTAACCCCAAACCTAATCCTAATCCTAACCCTAAATATAACCTAACCCTAAAACTAAACCTAACCTTAACCCTAACACTAAACCTAACTTTAACTATAATCGAATCCCCAACCCTAAACTTAACCCTAAACATATCACAAACCATAACCCTAACCCTTACCATAACAGTAACACTAACCCTAAACCTAATTCTAATGCTAAGCCTAACACTAACTCTAACCATAATCCAAGCTTTATATTAACCCTAACTCTAACCAAAACCTAACACTAACCTTAACCACAGCCTTAACCTTAAACATATCACTAACCTTAAACATAACCATTATCCTAACACCATAACACTAAACCTAAAACTAATCATAACCCTAACCCTAAAAATAACCCTAACCCTAACCCTAAATGTAACACTAACTGTAACCCTAACCTAACCTTAACACTAATGCTAATACTAACCCTAAACTTAACTATAATGCTAACCCTAACACTAACCCTAACCCTAACCCAACCCTTACACTAACTCCAACCCTAAACCTAAAATTAACCCTAATCCTAACCCTAACCACACATAATGCTAAGCCTAAACTTAATCCTAATCATAAATATAACCCTAACCCTACCATAAACCTTAACCCTAACCATATGCTAACCCTAACCCTAACGCTAACCCTAACATTAACACTAACCCAAAACCTACCACAAAAACTAACACTAACCCTAACACTAACACTAATCCTAATCCTAATGCTAACATAAACTCCAACTTAATCCTAACCCTAACCCTAACATTAACACTAACCTTAACACTAACCCTAACCTTAACAAAAACACTAACCCTAACCCAAACACTAACACTAACCCTAACACTAACCCTAACCCTAAAAGAAACCATAATACTAACCATAACATAGCCTTAACCTAACCCTAACCCTAACCTAAACCTTATGCTAACCCTAAACCTAACACTAACTGTAAAACTAACCTTAATTCTAAATCTAAAGATAACACTAACAATAACCCTAACCCAACACCTAACCCTAAATTTATCCTTAACAAAACTTTAAACCTAATCCTAACCCAAAGCTAACCCTAACCATAAACCTAACCTGAATCTTA
This sequence comes from Marmota monax, assembly GCF_021218885.2. Taxonomy (NCBI): domain Eukaryota; kingdom Metazoa; phylum Chordata; class Mammalia; order Rodentia; family Sciuridae; genus Marmota; species Marmota monax. Next base: position 60,227 of record NW_026692693.1, on the reverse strand, counting down.
ATCATAACCAAAAACCTAACCAAACCCTAAACTTCAACCTAACACAAACCCTAACACTAGCCCTATCATTACCTATAACAATAACCCTAACACTAACACTAATCCTAAAACTAACCCTAACACTAATTCTATCCATAACCATAATCCTAACTGTATCACTTAATTTAATCCTAACCCTAACCCTAACTATAACCCTAACACAAATCTTAACACTAAACTTAACCATATCCCTAACACTAACCCTATCCCTAACACTAATCCTAACACTAATCCTAACACTAATCATAACCCCTACCCTAAAACTGTCACTAACACTAACCCTAAATATAACCCTAAACCTATCACTAACCCTAACCCTAAACCTAAACAGGACACTAACCCTAACCCTCACCATAACACTAACCTTAACCCTAAGCCTAACACTAGCCCTAAACCGATCCCTAACTGTAACACTATCTATAACACCAACACTAATTTTAAATCAAGCACTAAAACTTACCCTAACCCTAAACCTAATCTAACACTCACATTAACTCTAAGCCTAACATGAACCCTAACCCTAATTCTAACACTAACCTAAACCTATTTTTAACCCTAACAATAACCTTAAACCTAACCCTTATTATAACTCTAACCATAATCCCAACGCAAACAAAACCCAAACTCTAACGCTAACACTAACACTAACACTAATCCTAAACCCAAAAATAACCCTAATCTTAACTGTAACCTTAACCCTAGTACTAACCCTACCCTAAAACAAACCCTAACACTAAGCCTAAAACTTACCCTAACCTAACCCTAACCCTGACCCTAACCCAAACTTTAACACTAAAAATAACATTAAACCTAAAAATAACCCTTACCTTAAAACTTACCCTAACCCTGTTCCTAACCCAAGATCTAACCCTAACCCCATCATTAACCCTAACACTAACCCTAACCCTAACACTAAACTGAAAACTTACCCTAACCCTAATTTGAATCCTAACCCAAATGCTAACCCCTACTCTAAATATTAACCTAACCCTTCCACTAACCATAACACTAACACTAACACTAAACTTAACCCTACACTTAACCATAACCCTAACCCTAACTCTAAGCCTAATACAAACCCTAACACAAACCCTAACTCTAAACTTAACCCAACCCTAACTCTAACATTACCAAATTCTAACCCTAAACCTAAACCTAACACTAACTCTAAACCTATTCCTAAACCTAACACTATACTTAACAATAACCATAACACTATCACTAACACTAACCCTAACATTAAACCTAAACTTATCTGTATCAATAAAACTAACACTAGCAGGAACGCTCACACTAATCCTAACACTAACCCTAACCCTATTACTTACTCTAATCCTAATCCTAACCCTAACCCTAACACTAACACTAACACTAACCCTAACCATAAAACTAACACAAAATCCAATCAGAACCCTAATTCTTACCCTATGCCTTACCTAACCCTATCCCTAAATCTACCATAACCCTAATCCTAAGATTAAACCTGAACCTAAACCTAAAAATAAACCTAACTCTAACACTAAGGCTACCCCTAACCCTAACCCTGTCTTTAACGCAAATCCTAATCCTAACCCTAACACTAACTGTAAAACTACCCCTAAACCTAACACTACACCTAAACCTAACCCTAATCCTAACACTAAACCTAGCCATTACCCTAACCATAATACTGACCCTAACATGAACAAGAACCCTAACCCTAACCCTAAGTGTAACTCTAACCCTAAATGTAACCCTAATAAAAACACTGAACACAACCATAACCCTTTCCTTAAAATAATTCTAACCGTAACCTAAACCTAATCCTAACCCTAATCCTAACCATTAATCTATCATTATCCCAAAACCTAACCCCAACCTTAAACGTAAAAGTAATGTTAATCCTAATCTTAACCCTAACCCTAAATGAAACACTAACCCTAACCCGAACCATAACACTAACCCAAACCCTATCCCTAACACTAAACTAACCATAATCTGAATTGAAATCCTAACCTTAAACGTGACCCTAACAGAAATTTTAAGCCTAACCCTAAGCCTAACACTAATCCTAACCCTAACTAAACCTAAACCTAATCCTAACCCTAACACTAAACCTAAACCCAACCCTAACCCTAACACTAAACACTAACACTAACACTAACACTAACCCTAATCCTAATGCTAACTATTTCACTAACCCTAAACCTAACCCTAATCCTAACCCTAACACTAAACCTAACCCTAACATTAACTCTAACCCTAAACCTATCCTTAACGTTAACATGATCCCTAACCCTAACGCTAACTCTAAAAGTCACCCTAACACAAATGATAACACTACCTCTAAACCTAATCCTAACATTTACCTTAAACTATCTGGAACCCTAACACCAAAACTAACCCTAACCCTAACACTAACCCTAACACAAACCCTAAACCTAACACTACCACTAACTCTAAACTTCACCCTATCCCTAACACTTACCCTAACCCTAAACAAATTCTCATGAAAACCATAACCCTAACCCTAACCTAACCATAACCCTAAACCTAAACTAAGCCTTACAATAAACCTAAATCTAAGCCTAAAACTAACTAAGACTAACTCTAACTCTCACCTTATCCCTAAATCTAGTTCTACCCTATACATTAATGGAAGCCTAATGCTAGCCTGAATCGTAGGTCTAGGGTTAGGTTTAGGCTAGTGTTAGGGCTCAAAATAGGGTTAGGATTTGGGATAAGTTAGGGCTAGTGTTAGGGTTAAACCTCATGTAAGTACTAGGGTTATGATTAGGGCTAAATTTAGGGTTAAGGGTTAGAACTAGGTCTAGTGTTACTTTTTAGTTTAGGGTTAGGGTGATGTTTAGACCTAAGGTTATTGTTAATGTCAGAGTCAGGGTAAGGGTTCATTTTAGGGTTCAGCTTAAGACTCAAATTATTGCCAAGGTTAGGTCTAGGTGTATGATTAGGGCTTGGTTTATGTTATGGATTACGGTTAGGTCTATGGCTTGGTTTAGTTTTAGAGCTAGGGCTAGGATTAGGGCTAGTTTTAGGAATAGCCTTAGGGTTAGGGCTAAGGCTAGGTTTAGGCTTAGGCATATTGTTATGGTTAGATTTAGAGTTAGGTTTAGATCTAGGGTTATGGCCAGGGATATGAATAGAGCTAGGGTTAGACCTGCAGTTCAGGCTAGGATTAGGCTTCCAGTAAATTATAAGGTTTAAGCTAGAGTTAGGGCTGGGTGAGATTTTGATTTAGACTTTGGGCTAGGGTTAGGGTTAGGGTAAGGCTAAATAAGGGCTAGGATAAGGGCTAACTTTAGTGTTAGGGTTAGGCCTAGAGTTAGGTTTAGGGTTTTAATTAAGGCTATGTTTAGGTCTAGGATAAGGACTAGGGTTTGTGCAAAGTTTAGGGCTAGGATTAAGGCTAGAGCTAAAGTCAGGTCTAGGATTATGTTTAGGAATAGTTTTAGGTTTAGGTTTATTGCCAAATCTAGTGTAAGTTTTAGGTATAGGGTAATAATCAGGTTTAGAGCTAGGGGAATTATTAATATCAGGGTCAATGTTGGGCTTTGGTTTAGGTTTGAGTTTAGGGTTATGGCTCAAATTAGCATTAAGGTTAGTATTAGGTAATGATAAGGTTAGGTTTAGTGTTCAAGTTAGGTTTAGGGTAATTGGCAATTTGGGGGATAGTGATAGGGTTAGAGTTAGGTCTAGGGTTACATTATTGTAAGGATAATGTTTAGGGTAAAGGATAGAGTTAGAGTTAAGGTTATAGCTAGGGTTATGGTTAGGATTAGGTCTTGAGTTAGCATTAGGGTGAGGGTTAGAACTAGGGTTATGTTTAGAGTTATGTATAGCATAAGGGTTAGGTTCTAAGCTATGGTTATAACTAGGCTTGGAGTTAGCTTCAGGGTTACATATAGGGATAGGATTACCAGAGGTTAACCCAATTACCAGAGGTTTTGGGTTAGAGTTAGGGTTAGAATTAGGCTTAGGATTAGTGGTAGGTACAGTATAAGGATCAGGGTTAGGGTTAGAATTTTGGATAGGGTTAGAGCTAGAATGAGAGCTAGGTTTAGGGATATTAATACAGTTAAGGTTTTGGTTAGCCTAAGGATGAGAGATAAGTCTAGGTTTACCATTAGGTTTAGGGTTTTGCTTAGGGTAGGGGATTGGTTTAGAGCTAGGTTTAGGGCTATAGTTGTGTTAGATTTAGTTTTAAAAAATAGGTTTAGGGCTCGGATCAGGGCTAGTGTTTGTGTCAGGGTTAGGGATAGGATTAGGGACATGACTAATGTAAGAACTAGGATTAAAATTAGGTTAGTTTTAGTGTTATGATTAGGTTTAGTGTAAGGGTTAGGTTTAAGTTTAGGGTGATATTTATAGCTAAGGTTTGTGTTAGGATAAAAGTGAGGTCAGTGTTCATTTTAGGGTTACAAATGGGACTCACATTATTGTTAGGGTTTTTCTTAGTATTTGGTTTAAGGTGAGGGTGGTGTTTAGAGCTAGGTTTAGTGTTTGGATATGAGTCAGGGTCAGTGTTAGTTTTAAAGTTAGTGTTAAAACTCGAATTAGGGCAAGGGATAGATCTAGGTTTAGTGTTATGGTTTTTTTTTAAAGTTGTCTTTAGGGTTAGGGTTATTGCTTGGTTTTGGTTTAGTCCTAGAGTTAGGTTTAGGGATAGTGTAACTGTTAAGGTTATGCTTAGGTTTGGTTAGTTTGGAATTAGGTTAGATATAGATTTAGGTCTGAGACTAATAATAGGGCAAGGGTTAGGGCTAGGACTAGGGTTATGATAAGGGATAGGGTTAGAACTAGGGATAGGTACAGTGTGAGATTTAGAGTGAGTCTTAGGGCTAAGGTAAGTGTTAGGGTTAGAGATAGGATTAAATTAGTGCTAGGATTAGGGATAGGTTCATTGTTTGTCTTCAGCCTAGAGTTTGGGTTAGGATTAGGATTAAGTTTAGGGTAAGAGATGGCATTATAGCTATATAGAGAGGTAGTGTGAGGATTACAATTTGGGTTAGGTGTAGGGATAGGTTAGGGTTATGAATGAAGCTAGGTTTACACCTACGATAAGGACTGGGGTTTGTTTTAGATTTAGGACTAGGATTAGGGATAGGGATAATTTCAGGTCCAGAATTATTCTAAGAGATAATTTTAGGGTTAGGATTATGGCTACTTCTAAAATAAGGGTTAGTTATAGGGTTATGTTCAAGTTTAAAGCTAGGGGTTTTATTAGGGTCAAAGTCAGGGTTAGGGTTTGGGATAGGTTAAGGTTTAAAATAAGGGCTTGAATTAGTGTTAGTGTTAGGGTTGCGGTAATTATAGGTTTAGGTTAGGTTCAGGTTAGGTTCAGGATAATAGATTGGATTAAGATTAAGGCTTATGCCTAGGGTTAGCTTTAGGGTTATGGTTGTGGTTATGGTAATGGATAGAGTTAGAGATCGGTTTAGGGCTAGGTTTATGGTTACAAATAGGGCTAGGGTAAAAGCAAGGATTAGGGCTAGGTTTTGAGTTAAGTAAGATATATGATTAGGGTTAGGGCTAATGTCAGTACTAGGGTGATGTTTAGGTCTAGTTTTAGTGTTTTAGGTCTAGAGTTAGTGTTAGGGTTAGGTTTAGGCTTAGGGTTATGTATAGAGGTAGTAGTGTTAAGGTCAGTGTCAGGTTCATTGTTAGTTTAAGGGTTCGGCTTACAACTCATATTAGGGCTAGGGTTAGGGCTAGGTTTAAGGTTAGGTTTTGGATTAGGTTAAGGGTTAGGGTTATACCTATATCTAGGTTTTGTTTAGGGGTAGAACTATGGTAAGGGCTAGTTTTAAGATTACTTTTATGGTTTGGGCTAGTGTTAGGTTTTGGCTTAGTCTTCAGGTTAGGGCTCGATTTACAGTTAGGTTTTATCTGAGGTTAGTGCTAGGGCAAAAGATAATGCAAGGGTTAGGGCTATGGTTTGGGTTATGGTAAGGGATAGGGTTAGAATGAGTGAAATGTCTAATGTGAGATTTAGAGTTAGTCTTAGGACTAGTGTTCAGGATAGGGCTAAATTAGGGCTAAGATTAGGTATAGAGTTAGTGTAGGGTTAGGCCTAGAGTTTGGGATAGAATTGTAATTAAGGCTATGTTTAGGACTAGGATAAGGGCTAGAGTTTGTGTTAGGGTTAGGGCTAGAATTATCGCTAGGGCTAATTTCAGGTCTAGGGTTACAATTAGGGATAGTTTTAGGGAATGTTTTATGGCTAGGTCTATTGTAAGGGTTAGGTAAAGAGTAAGAGTCAGGTTTAGAGCTAGGGGAATTATTAGGGCTAGTGTCAGTGTTAGGGCTTGGTTTAGGTTTGAGTTTAGGGTTACCTCTCAAAGTAGAGTTAGGAATAGGGTTAGGGTAAAGATAGGGATAGGTTTGGGGTTCAAGTTAGGTTTAGGGTAACTGATAGTTTTGGGGATAGTGATAGGTTAAGGGTTAATCCTAGGGTTAGCATTAGGATAAGGGTTATGTTTAGGGTAATGGATACAGTAAGAGTTAAGTTTAGGGCTATGGTTGTAGTTAGGATTAGGTCTTCGGTTACGGTTGGGGTGAAGGTTAGGATTAAAGCTAGGTTTATGGCTCCGATGAGGGTTTGTGTTAGTGCTAGGTCAACATTAAGGCTATGACTAATATCAAGTCTAGCATTACAGTTAAGGGTAGTTGTAGGGTTTGGTTATGAATAGGTCTACTGTCAGGGTTTGGTTTAGGGTAAAGGTCTGGTTCAGAGCTAGGTGTATTATTACAGTCAGGGTCAGGATTAGGGATTGGTTTTGGTTAAGGTTTGGGGTTGAAGCTCAAATTAGCATTAGTTTAGAGTAATGGATATGGTTAGGTTTAGGGTTTAGGTTAGGTTTAGGGTTTTGAAAAGCCTTAGGGATAGCTATACATTTAGGTTTAGTCCTATTGTTATCATTTGGGTTAGGCTTAAGTTTAGGGTAAAAGATAGGATTATAGCTAGTGTTGGGGATACATTTATGGTTAGGATTAGGGCTTGTGTTAGGGATATGGTTATGGTTACGGTTAGGCCTAGGGTTAGGATTAGGATTAGGGTAAGTGTTATGGTTGGAGCTAGATTTAGGGCTAGATTGAGGGTGAGGGTTAGAGTAGGTCTAGGGTAAATGTTAGGGTTAGGGCTACATTTAACATTAGGGTTAGAGTTAGAGTTATGGTAATGGATATAGTTAGAACTAGGGTTTGGCCAATGGTTACAGTTAAAATTAGGGTTAAAGTTAGGGTTAGGGATAGGGCTATGTTAATGTTTAGGGTTAGGATTAGGGCTCAGTTTAGAGGTAGTGTTAGGGTTAGAGTTTCTTTATTCAAATTTCTTTGATACAATCCAGGATTCATCTTTAACTAACCTTCCTCTGTTTTTCAGGTTTAGGTTTTTTGGTTCATTTTTTTTTTTCTTTTGGTCAGGAAGAGTTAATATCATTTTACTTCATTTTGACCTATATGAGTAAATGTAAATGGCCGTGGAAATCAAACAGTGTTTATGCTAGCTGCTTAAAACTGCACACACATCCTATTTCTTTGTGGGGACTCCCTTGTATGTTCCTTGTGAATGTAGGCCTTACCTGAAGCATGGAAGAACAACTTTATCTGAAAGCCCTTTAGGAGAAAGCAGGGAATATGCATTCACTGAATTTTCTCCCATAATTATTTTGTCAGATTTGTTTGATACTGAGTAGGATTTATTATTCATCTTTCTCCACAAAGCTCTCAGAGTGAGGGACTTCTAGTATCAACGATTCTCTAATCAGGTTAGGGTTAGTGTTAGTTGGGGGTTAGGGCTATGGTTAGATGTAGTGTTAGGGTGAGAGTAAGTTTTGTACAAATTTCTTTGATACTTGGAAGGAGTCACCTTTTACCTGGCCTTAATATGCTCCTCAGGTTTGGGCCTTCTCATTTCAATGGTTCACTAACAGGGACACTCTACATTTTAAGGTTTCACTTCATATTGACCTACATAAGTAAATGAAAATGAAGGTTGAGATCAAACCGGTTGGTGCTAGCTACTTGAAACTTCAAACACTGAATCAGTTCTCTGTGGGAACTCTCTGGTTTTTTTTCCTTCTGAAAGTAGCCATGAGATAAAGATGGCAAAAACAACTTTATCTGAGAGCCTTTTAGCAGAAAACAGAGAAATATACATGAATTGAAATACCACCTTAATTATTTGGTTACATTTCTTTGATACTGCATAGGATTCATCTGATAGCTTAGCCCACTGCACTCCCAACATTTGGGACTTCAAGGATCAACAGTTTTTCAAAGAGGTTAGGGTTTGTGTTAAGGATAATGTTAGGGCTACTGAAAAGCTAGTGTTAGGATTAGAGTTAGTTGTGTTCAAATTTCTTTGATACTGGGCAAGGTACATTTTTCTCCTATTCTTACTATACTCCACATGTTTTGGCCTCCTAGGTTCAATGGTTCACTGAAAGGAACAGTTTGTATTTTAAAGTATCAGTTCATTTTGTCTTATACAGGTAAATGGAAATGAAGCTGGAAATCAAGCAGCATTTGTGCTATCAGCTTTAAACTTCACACTCCATCAATTCTCTGAGAGCCATCTCTGGTTTGTTCTTATGAGAGTAGGCCTAAGCTGAAGCATGTAAAAACAATTTTATCAAAGAGTCCTTAGGAGATAAGAGTGAAATATGCATGTACTGATATACTCCATCAACTTTTTGGACAGATTCTTTTGATATTGTGCAGCATTCATCCCTTAGCTTGCCCCACTATGCTGCCCAAGTTTGGAAATTCTATGGTCAAAGGTTTCTTAAAAATGTTAAGGTTAGGGGAAGAGCTAGGGTTCGAGCTAGTGTTAGGGTTATAGTTAGTTTTATTCAAAATTCTTTGATACTTGGAAGGATTTATCTTTTTAGCAAGATTTACTCTGTCCCCCAGGTTTAGGCCTTCTCCGTTCACTGGTTCACTGTCAGCAACATTTTGTATTTTAAGATTTCACTTAATTTTGACCTATAAGGGAAAGTTAATGGAGTTGAAAATCAAATAGGTTTTGTGCTAGCTGCTTGAAACTTCACACACTCCATCAGTTCTCTGTAGGGACTCTGGTATGTTCCTTGTAAAACTAGGCCTATGCTTTAGCATGCAAAAACAACTTAATCTGAGAGCCCTTCAGGAGAAAACAGGAAAATATGCATGTACTGATATACCTCCCATAATTATTTGGTCAGATTCATTTGATGTTGCATAGGATTCCTCACTTAGCTTGCCCTACAAAGCTCCCCAAGGGCGGGAGTTCTAGGATCCATTGTTCTCTAATCAAGTTATGGTTAATGTTAGGTTTAGGGATATGGCTAGGTCTGGGGTTAGAGGTAATATTAGGGTGAGAGTTAGTTTTGTTCAAATTTCTTTGATACTTGGTAGGAGTCATCTTTTATCTACCTTTAGTATGCTCTCAAGGTATGTTCTTCTCAATTCAATGGTTCACTATCATTACATTTTCAGGTATCACTTCATGTTGACACCTATGGGTAAATGGAGGTGGATCAAACAGGCAGCCCTTCCCCTAAACCAAACCCGATACATAACCATAAAATAGCCCTAATCTTAGGCCTAAGCCTAACACTAATCCTAGACCTATTCCTAGCCCTATTTTACCCTTAACTCTAACCCAAACTCCAGCTCTAAGACTATCTCTAACTCTTGCCATAGTTCTATTCCTAGTTTAACCCTATCCTTTACCATAACCTAAACACTAGCCCTAACCCAAGAATTAACCATTACTCTAAATCTACTCCTAAGCCTAAACACAGTCTATCAGTAGCAATAACACTCACACTAATCATAAAACTACCACTAACTTTAGCTTTAGTCCTAAAACAAAGCCAAGCCATAGGACTAACCCTAAACCTTACCCTAAACCAAATCCTAACCCTACATATAGCCCTAAGCCTACCCCTAATTTGAGTCCTATCACTAACCATAAAAGGAACCGTGATCCTGACTCAGAACCTAACACTAACCCTAGTTAAAAACATCACCCTAAAACCAAACAATATCCTACAACTTGACTCATTCCTAAATGTAACCCTAAAACTAGCCCTAAATGTAAACTTAGTTTTTAGCCTTATCCCTAAAAAGAGCCCTAGGATAACCTAAAATCTAGCCCTAATCCAAGACCAAACCCGAGATTTAACCCTAACTCTAAACCTAAAACTAGCCATAAACTTTAATCTATACATAACCCTAACATTAATCCTTGCACTAAACCTAAACCTAACCCTATCCTTAGCCCTTACTCTAATAATAACCCTAGCCCTAATCCTAGATCTAACCTTATCCATTACCCAAACCCTAACCCAAACATTAATGCTAATTCTCAGACTGACCCTAGCACTATCATTATACCTAATCTATCCATTACCCTAAACCTAACCTGAGCCCTAACCATAAGAATATCATTACCCTAACTGTAACCTTAACCTTAAAAATAAATCAAGACCTAATACGAACACTAAACCTAACCCTAACCATAACCTTAACCCTGACCCTGACACTAACACTAATCATAAGAATAACCCTAAAAGTAACACTAAACCTAACCCGAATGCTAATCCTACCACTAAACCTAAACCTAAACGTAATTCTAAAATTAACACTAACCCTATACCTAAACCTAACCTTAACCCTAACACTAAATATAAAACTAACCCTAACCCAAAACCTAATCATAACCATAATATTAACCCTAACACTAACCTTAACAAAAAATTTAACCCTATCCCTAACCCAAACACTAAGGCTAAACCTAACACTAACCCTAAAACTAACCCAAATGCTAACCCTAAAACTAACCCTAACTCGAACCCAACCATAACACTAACCCTAAACCTAACCCAAAATCTAACAGAAACCCTAACCGTAACCTTAACCCTAACACTAATCCTAACCTAACCCAAACCATAAAGCTAATATTAATTGTAATCCCAATCCTAACACCAACTATAATCCTGACATATACCCTAATACTAAACATAACACTAAACCTAAACCTAACCCTAAACCTAAACCCAATACTAACACTAACCCAATCCCTAACAAAACACTAATCCTAACCCTAACCCTAACACTAAAACTAACTTTATCCCTAATCCTAACCTAACACTAACACTAACACAAAACTTAACCCCAACCTAAACATAGCTCTAAAATAAATTCTAAGCCTCCCTCTAACACTAACCATAAGCCTAACTCTAACCATAACCTAACCCTCACACAAACACAAACCCTAACCCAAACCATAACCCTAACCCTAAGCTAACCCTAATGCTAAACCTTACCTAAACATAAACCTAATCTTAAACATAACACTAACCCTAACACTAACCATAAACATAACTCTAACATGAACCATAAACCTAATCATACCACTAAGCCTAACCCTCACCGAAAGACTATCCCTAAACCTAACACTAACCATAAAACTAACCCTATTTCTAATTCTAAATGAAATCCTAACCATAACTCTATTTTTAATGCTAACACTAACACTAAACCTAATTTAACCCTAACCCTAACACTAACACTAGTCCTACTCCTAACAATAACTTAACCCTAACCCTAAACCTAACACTCACCCTAGCCCTAAAACTAAACCTAACACTAATTCTAACCCTAACACTAACATTAAGCCTAAACCTAAGTATAACCCAACCCAAACACTAACACTAACCCTAACACTAACACTAACACTAACACAAACCCTAACCTTAACCAAACCCTAAATCTAAACCTAAGATTAAACCTTAGTCTAAACTAACAAGAACACTAACCCTAACCCTAACAGTCACCTAACATTACCCCTAACACTAACACTAATCTTAAGCATAACCCAAACTCTAACCTACCCTAATCTAACCCTAACCCTAACCCTAATCCTAACTGTAACCATAATCTTAAGCATAACCCTAAACATAAACCTAAAACAAACACTAACCATAACTGTACAACTAACACTAACCTTAACCCTAATTTTACGCTAACACTAATTCTAACAAAAACCCTAAACCTAACCCTAAACTTTAACTTAACAGTAATCCTAAACCTAAACTTAACACTAAATTTAACCCTAATCTTAACTCTAAACCTAACCATAACCCTCACCGTAACACAAACCTAACTCCAACAATAACCCTAACCTTAACCTATCCTTAATTCTAACCCTAACCTAACACTAACCCTAAACCTAAACCTAATCCTATCACTTACCCTAACCCTAACACTCACTCTATCCTAAACCTAACTCTACTCGTAACACTTACCCTAACTATACCCCTAATACTATTAATAACTCTAATCCTTATCCTAACCCAAAGACTAACCCTAACCCTAACACTATCACGTATCCTTTCCGTAACTGTAACATCAATGCTAACACTAACCCTAACCGTAACCCCAATCCTAAACCTATCATTAACCCTAACCCTAACACTTTACCTTACACTAACCTGAACCCTAACCCTAAGTCTAACACAAACTCTAATCCTAAACCTAACACTAACCATAACACTAACCCTAACACTCACCCTAACCATAACCCTAAATCTAATTCTAAGGCTACACCTAAATTTAACCCTAAAATTAACAATAACCCTCACCCTAACCCTAACCCTAAACAAAACACTAGCCAAAACCCTAATACTAAACCTAAAACTAAGTATAACCATAAGCCAAACATTAATGCTAAACCTAACCCTAATCCTAACACTACCTCTAACCCTAATCCTAACACTAAACATAAACCTCAACCTATCCCTAGACCTTACTCTAATCATAACCTTAGCCCTAATCCTAGCCTACCAGTAACACTAACCCTAACCCTAAAATGAACCATAACCATAAGCCTAATCTTAACCTAACCCTAACCTAACCCTAACACTAATCCAATCCCTAACAGGAACATTAACACATAAACTAACCCTAATCTTAACCCTAACCCTAACTTAAACCTAACCCTAACACTGAACCTAGCAGTTACCCTAATTCTACCCATAACCCTAACATTAAACCTAAACCTATACCTAATCCTAACTCTAACACTAATCATAACCCTAACGGTAACCATAACCCTAACCCTAACCCTAAATAAAAAGCTGACCATAACAATAACTCTAACAAAAACCTTAACCCTAACACTAACCCTTACCTAAACCTAACCATAAACCTAATCCTAACATTAAACCTAACACTAACCCAAACACTAACTATAAGACTAACTGTAAACCAACCCTAACCATAAAACTTACACTAAGTCTAACCATAACCCTATATCTAACACTAACCTTAATACTAATGCTAAGCCTAATTTTAACCCTAATTCTTACCCTAATCCTAACTGTAACCATAATGTAATCCCAACCCTAAAACAAACCATTACCAGAACCCTAACACTAACCCTAACACTGATCCTAAACCTACAGATAAATCTAAAACGAATCCTAACCCTAACCCTAATTCTAACCCTAACCCTTACACTAACACTAATCCTAATTATACACCTAATTGTAACACTAAATCTAACCCTAAACATAACCCTAACACTTACCCTAATCTTAAACCTAACACTAACTCTAACCCCAAACACAACACCAACCCTAACCAAAATCCTAACACAAAACCTCACCCAAAACTAACACTAAAGCTAAACCTAACCCTAACCCTAACATTAACTATAATCCTAAACCTCAAACTATCCCTAATGCTAACTCTAACACAAAATCTAACTCTAAGACTAATACTAACACTAATCCTAAACTTAAACTTAATGCTAACAATTACACTACCCCTAAACATAACCCTGACATGACCCTAATCCTAACAATAACCATAAATCTAACCCTAACCCTAACATTAACCCTAACCCTAAGCCTAACCTAACCCTAACACTAACCTCAACCCTAACCTTAATTGTAACACAAAACTAATTTTAACCCTAACCCTTCCTTACATTAAAACTAAACCTAACCATAACAGTAACCCTAACCCTAGCACTAACACTAACCCTAAAACCAACCTTAACCCTCTCATTAACCCTAACCCTAACACTATCCCTAAACCTAAACCTAACCCAAATCCTAACACTCATCCTAACACTAACTAAAACCCTAACCATAAAACTAACAATAACCCTACCCATAACCCTAAAATTAACAATAAACATAACACTAAATGTAACTCTAAGACTAATCCTAACTGTAAATCTAACCCTAACCCTAAACTTAACACAAAACCTATCCATAATACTAACCCTAACACGAACCATAACCCTAACCCTAACACTAACTTTAATACTAGCCCTAACACTAAACCTAACCCTAATAGTAAAACTATCCCTAACCTTAATCTGAAACCTATCCCTAGCCCTAACACCAAAACTAACACTAACCCAAATCGCAACACTAAACCTAATCCTAACCTAACCCTAACTCTTAACAGTAAACCTAAAACTAACCATTAACAAAGCCCTAACAATAATCCTAACATTAAACCTAGCACTAACCCTAACCATAAACGTATCACTAAACTTAACCCTAAATGTAGCACTAAACCTAAGGCTAAATTAACCCTAACATAAAACACAACCCACCTTATAACCCTGAACCTAACCTAACCCTAATCCTAACCATAGCCCTAACCGTAAACCTAACCTTATCTCTAACACAAATAGTGACCCTAACCCAAACCCTAACACTAAAGCTAACACCAACCCTAACCCTATCACTTAGTCTAACCCTAACCCTAATCCTAATATTAACCCTAGACCTAACCCTAACCCTAACACTTACCCTAATACTAAACCTAACCCTAATCTGCAACCTAAATCTAACCCTAAACCAAACACTAACCCTAACCCCCAAACTCTATCAGTAACACTAACCCTAATTCTAACCCTAAACCTAGCACTAACCATAATATGAACCCTAACCCTGACACTAGCACTAACCCTAAACCTGACATAAACCCTAAACTTGCCCTAACACTTACCTACACCCTAACTGTAATCTAGCTCTAACCCTGGTACTAAACTTAACACTTATCCTAACACTAACACTAACATCAACACTAAACCTTACTGTAACCCTAAACCAAACACTAAACATAACCATAACCATAACAATAACCATAAACCTAACCTAATCATAACATTAAACCTAACCCTAACCATAACCCAAACACTAAAACTAACCCTAACCCTAACCCTAACCCTAACCCTAATGCTAACACTAAACCTAAACTTAACTCTATTCCTAATGCTAACCATAACTTTAACCCTAAATGTAACACCAACACTAGCCATAACACTAAACCTGATCCTAAACTTAACCCTAAAAATAATCCTAACACCATTCCTAAACCTAACACCAACCCTAAGCCTAATCCTAACCCTAACTTTCAAACTACTCCTAACCCTATCCTTAACCCTAACACTAACCCTAACCCTATCGTTAACCCTAATAATAATCCTAATCATAAATCTAACCATAACCCTACCCCGAACCCTTATCCTAACACATACCCTAATCAATTCCATAACAGTAACCTAATCCTAAACCTAACCCTAACACTAATTTTAACCTTAATACAAACAATAACCCTAACCCAACACTAACCATTACCCTAACGCTAAACCTAACCCTAATCTTACCCGTAACCCTAACCCTAACACTAATCCTAAAACAAACCCTAATCGAACCCTAAACCTAACCTTGTCCCTCGTTCTAACCCTAACCCTAACATTAACACTAACCCTAAACTTAACCGTGACCCTAACCCTAACACTCACCTAATCCTTACCATAAACCTAACACTAACCCTAATCCTAAACCTAAGTATTACCCTAACCCAAAAAATAATGCTAACCCTAACCTTAATCCTAACACTAATGCTAACCCAATCCGCAACCCTAACCCCTAACCTAATCCTGCCTAAATCCTAACCCTAACCCTACCCCTAAAGCCAACCCTAACAGAAACCATAACCCAAACACTAACCCGAACTCTAACCCTAAACCTCACCCTTAACCTAACACTAAACCTATACCTAACCCTAACACTAACACTTAACCTCACCATAAACCTAGTCCTAAACTTAACACTAAATCTAACACTATCCCTAACACTAAACATAAACCTAACTGTAAGCCTAAACCAAATACTAATCCTAACCCAAACCCTCACTCTAAATGTAACACTAACCCTAAACTTAACCATAAACCTACACCATATTTTAACACTAACCCCAAAACTAACCTTAACATGAACCTTATCTCCAACCCTAACCAAAATCTTAACACTAACCCACATCATAACAATAACCCTAATACAAAACCTAACTTTAACTCTAACCCTAACACAAACCCTTACCCTAAACCAAACCCTAATCCTTGCCTAACCATAACCCTAAAACTAACCCTAACACTAACACTAACACTAAATTTAACTGTAAACCTTACACAAATCCTAACCCCATTCATAACTGTATAACTAAAACTAATATTAACCCTAAGCCTAAACCTGACACTAACACTAAAACTAACTTTTACTCAAACTGTACCCCTAACATTAACCCTTACCATAACACTAACACTATCCCTAATTCGAACATGAAATCTAACCCTAACACTATCCCAAAACCAAACCCTAACAGAAACCCCAACCTTAAACTTAACACTAACCCTAACATTAAACCTAAAACTAATCCTAATCCTGATTTTAAAACTAACCCTAACTCTAACCTGAACCCAAACCCTAACCATAACCCTATCACAAACACTGACTCTAAACCTAAGATTAAACCTAACCCTAACATTAAGCCTAACACTAACTCTAAATGTAACCCTAATATTAACTCTAACCCTAACCATAACCAAAACCTAACACTAACACAAACCCTAACACTAAATTTAACCTAAACATAACCATAAAAATAAACCTAACCCTAACCTTAACACTAACCCTAACCCTAAACCTAAACCTTACCCTAACCCTAAATCTAACCTGAATATTAACCCTAACCCTATCACTAACCCTAATCATAACCCTAACCCTATCCCTAACCTTAACATAACCCTAACCCTATCCCTAACACAAACCCTAACCTAACCCTAAACCTAAACCTGTCCTAATCCTAATGCAAACCCTAACATTATCCCTAACCTTGACCATAACCCTGTCAATCACCTGATCCTAACCCTACACTTAACACTACCCCTAAAACTAACCCTTATCCTAATTATAACCAAAAACCAAACAATAATGCTAACCCTTACCCTGACTCTAACACTAAACCTAACACTTACCCTAACCCTAAGCCTAACCCTAAACCTTACACTTACCATATCCCTGATCTTTACCTTAACCCTAATACTAAAACTAACCGTAACCATTATCCTAATACTATACCTCAACTACCAGTAACTCTAAAACTAACCCTAACCAAAACCCTCACCTCACTCTAACCCTCTTTCTAATCATAAAGAAAATTAATTTTAACTCTAACCCTAACACAAAACTTAAACCCAACCCTTACCCTAACACTAACCTTAAAACTAATCCTAACCCAAAAACCTAACCCCAATTCTAAAACTAATCCTGCCATAACTATAACCCTAACCCTAACCCCAAAAATAACCTTAACCATAAACATAACCCTACCCTAACACTAAATCTAACCATAACCATAACCATAAACATAACACTTACCTTAACCCTAATTCTAAAACTAAATCTAAAAGTAACACTAATACTATCCCTAACCCTAACACTATCCCGAACCCTAACCCTAACCTTAACACTAACACTAACCCTGAACCTAATCCTAAATCTAACCCTACCCCTTACCATAACACAAACCTTAACAATAACTCTAGCACTATACTTAATCCTCACCCTAACACTAACCCTAACCTACAAGTAACCCTAAAACTAACCGTAAACCTAACCCTAAGCCTCACTCTAACCCTAAACCTAAACATAAACCTAGCCCTTATCCTAACACATACCTCACACGAAAAATAATCCTAACCCTAATCCTAACCCTAACTCTAAAACGAAACCTAAACCTAATCCAAACCCTAACCCTAACTCTAGAACTAACCCTAAATATAACCCTAACCCTAATCCTAACTTTAACACTAAACCTAGCCCTGACCTTAGCCCTAACCCTAAACCTATCCCTAACCTTAACACTCTCTGTAAACCTAACCCTAAACCTAACACTAATTCTAAAACTAACCCTAACCCAAATCCTAACACTAACCCATACCCCAACACTAACCCTATCACTAAACCTAACACTAAGTCTATCCCTAAACCAGCACTAACCATATACCTAAACCTTAATTTAACCCTAACACTAACACTAACTATAACCCTAATGCTAACACTATACATAAACAACCCGTAACCCTAAAAATAACCCTAACCCTATTCTTCACTCTCACCCTCTTTCTAATCATAACAAAAACCCTAATTTTAACACTAACCTAACACAAAATCTACTCCAAACCCTTATCCTAACACAAACCATAAGCCTTACCCTAACACTAATTATAACACTTATCCTAATCCAAACCCTAACCCCAATTCTAAAACTAACACTGCCATAACCAGAACCCTATCCCTAACTCTATCCCAAAACTAACCTTAACCATAAACATAACCCTAACCCTAACATTAAACCTACCCATACCCTAACCCTAACAATAAGACTAACCTTAACCCTAATTCTGAACCTAACCTTAAAAGTAACCCTAATCCAATCCCTAACCCTAACACTATCCCTATCCCTAACCCTAACACTAACAGTAACACTGAACCTAATTCTAATTTAACCCTACCCCTAACCCTCACCTTAACCCTTACTATAACACAAACCTTAACACTAACCGTAATACTAATCCTAACCCTTACCCTAACACTAACCTTAACCTCCAAGTAACCCTAAATTAACCCTAACCTTCACCCTAAGCCTCACTTATATATTATGCTTACCCTAAAACTATCCATAATGATATCAATTGCTCTTGCATTACCCGAGCCCTAATGTTAGCCCTAAATATCACACAAAACCTAGGCCTTATCCTAGCCCTAAATCTAGCCCTAATCATAACCCTAACCACAACCTTAGTCTTAACCCTAATGCTAACCCTTGCCCTAGCCCTAACCCTAGCTGAATCTCTAATCCTTAGCCTAAAGATAACTCTAGCCCTAAAGCTAACACTAGCCCTGACTCAAAACCTAACCCTCGCCCTAGCCCTAGCCCTACCTCAAATGCCTACACTAATCCTAACACTGACCCTAAAATTAACCCTAGGCCTAACCCTAACCCTAACCCTAATCCTAACCTTAACCCTAGCAGTAACCTTAGCTCTAACCCTATCATTTACCCTAAAGAAATGCATAACCCAAATGCTAATACTAGGCCTAGCAATAACCCTGTTGCTAAAACTAACACAATCCATTACTCTAAACCTAAATGGAACCATAACCTATTTCTATCCATTACCCTAACCCTAAACCAAACGCACTGCTAATTAAAGCATTAACCCCAAATCTTAACCTAAACCAAACTCTACATGGACCCTGACCCTAATAATACACCTATCTCTAAATTTCACCTTTACCTTACACCTAAACCTTACAATAGATATAGCTATAACCTAACACTAAAACTAATACTAACCATAAACCTAGACTTGACATTAGCCCTAGCCCTAATCCTAGTTCTAAACCCATCCTTAATCCTTACCCTGATATTAACCCCAGCCCTATCCCTAATTTATCCACTGTTCTAGCAATAAACAGCTGAAACATCATATCTTACATCATACTAATGCTAAACTTAACCCTAGCCCTAAACCTAGGCCTAAACATAACACAAACCCTAGCACTAATCTTAGCCTTAATTTAGGCCTAACACTAAACATAACCCTATCCCTATCCCTAAGACTAACTCTCACCCCTATCCCTATCCCTAGTTCTAAACCTATCCCTTACCATACGCCAAAACCTAGCCACATCCTTAGCCCAACCATAGAACTAAACTTTGCCTTTCACCTAAACCTGGATCAAACCCTAACCTTAAGCCCAAATCAAACCCTAACACTGGTCCTAACAACAATGCTAATTGGAAAATTAGCCATAAAACAAAACTGAGTTATAAACATAACCCTTCCCCTTAACCTAAACCAAACACTAACCCTAAACCTAGCCCTAAACCTTGCCATAATTTGAGTGCTAAACCTAACCCTGGAAGTAACCCTGACCCTGACTCGGATACTAACACAAACCCTAGCTCTATACATTGCCATAACGCTAACCCTGGAACAAGCCTTAATCAGAAACCAAGTTTTTTCATTAGCCGTAGCCCTAAGGCTACTGGATCTAAAACTAAAATAAAGTATAAACCTCACCCTAACACTAGCCCTAACCCTAATGCTAATTGGAAAACTAGCCCTAATTCTACACTAACCCTAAAACAAAACTGAGCCATAACCATAACCTTTAACATAAACCAAACCCTAAAGCTTCACCTAGCCCTAATTTGAGTCCTAACCCTAGCCCTAGAAATAACCCTGACACTGACTCAACCCCTAACACTAACCCTAGCTCTAAACATTGCCCTAACGCTAACCCTAGAACAAACCCTAAGCAGAAACCTAGTTCTTTCATTAGCCTTTATCATTACTTCTTATCATGGCCCTAATGATAAAACAAATTCTAGCCTAATCCAATACCTAACTCTATTTTTTAACTCTAACTCTAACCATAACACTAGCCCTAAACCTAACCCTAATCCTAACCCTACATTAAACCCTATCTCTTTCCCTAAGCAAAACCTTCACTCTAATGCTACCCTAGTCCTAAACTTAATCCTTAGCCTACCTCAAACCCTAAGTCTATTACTAGTCCTATCCCTCATTCTAGCTCTAAACCTAACCCTACTTTGACCCTTATTCTGACCCTGAAACTTACCCTAAGTCTAAACCTGACCCTAACACTAAACGGAACCCTAACACTTAGCATACCGGTAAACCCATACTTAAACCTTACAGTAACATTTCACTAGACTAAACTTAATCCTAAATATAGTCATAAATCTAGCCCTAGACCTAAAAAAACCCTAGCACTAGCCCTAACAATAACCATTAACCTAATTAAACACTAACCCTATCCTTACACCCAATGCTAGTTGTAATTCTGGCACTCAAACTAAATCTAACCCTATACTGAAAAATGACTCTTAACCCTAAACAAACTCTATCTCTAAACTTTATCCTAACCCAAAACCAAACCCTAACACTAGACATATCCATAACCCTGACCCTAAAACTAGGCATAAACATATTCCTAACTCTTATATTCTCCGTAGCCCTAATGTTAGCCCTAAACCTCACACAAAACCTATCCCTTTTCCTACCCCTAAACCTAGCCCTGATAATAATGCTAACCATAACCCTAGACCTAAGCCTAGTCCTACACTCACCCGAGAACTAAACCTAGCTCAAAATCTAACCATTACTCTAAATCTAACCCTAACCCTAACCTTAGAGCTGACTCTAACCCTAACCCTCGCCCAAGACGTAACCCTAGCTCCAATGCTAATACTTAAAATAAAACTATCCCTGACACTAACCCTAGGCCTCACCCTAACACTAGCCCTAATCATAACCTGAACCTTAACCCTAACCTTAGCTCTAACACTCTCCATTACCCTAAAGATGAGCCTATCTCATATGCTAAACCTAGGCACAATGCTAACCCTATTGCTAACACTAACCCTAACCATTACTCTAAATCTATCCTGAACCCTAAAGCTAATCCTACCCATTACCCTATCCGTAACCCTAACACTAAAGGTAATTGAATCCTTAAACCTAAAACTTAACCTAAACCAAACCCTACCTGAACTCTGACGCTAAAAATAATACACCTAGCTTTAAACCAGACTCTTAACTAAACCTAATCCTTACACTAGACCTAGCCATAACCTAACCCTAAAACTAACAGTATGAATAAATCTAGACCTGACATTAGCCCTATCTCTAATCCTAGCTCTAGCCCTAACACAAACCCTCATCCTAGCACTAAACATAGCCTTAATCCTAACCCTACCCTTAACCCTAATTCTAACCCTCACCCTAGCCCTAAACCTGGCTATAACCCCATCCTTTCTAATAATCTTAACCTTAAACCAGCCCTAATTTAGCCCTAACCCTAAACCCAACCGTAACCCTAGCCCTAAGACTAACTGTAACTCTCACCCTAGCCCTATTTCTAGTTCTAACTCTGTTAACAACCCTAACACTATCCCTAAACTTAGCCCTAAACATAGCCATAGCCCTAAACCTAGATCTAACCATAACAATAAATCTAGGACTAAAACTAACCATACCACTAGTGGTAAAACTATCACTAATCCTAAAAGTAGCCCTAGCTCTAAAACAAAACTGTGATAGAGCCCTAACCCTAATCCTAAGCAAACCATAATCCTAGACTTAACATTAGAACTATCCCTAATTATTACCCTAACCCTTACACAAACCCTAAACCTTACACCTAGCCTTAACCCTCGCTCTAATTCAAGTCTATCCCTAACTCTGATCAGTAACACTTATTCTGACTCTGAGAGTAAACACTAACCCTATCTCTATCATCACCCTAAACCTAAACCTAATCTACAAACAAGATTTATACATAATGCTAAATTTAACATTAGCCCTAATCATAACCTTAGTTCTAACATTAGCTCTAGTCCTAAATAGCCCTAACTGTACTAAAAACCTATACCTAATCAGAGCCATAACCCTAGTTTTAACCCTAGCCATAACCCTAATCCTAGCCCTAACATTTAACCTAAACCTAACCATATACCTCAACCTTTCCCTAACCCGAAATTAACCCAAACTGTAGCCCTAATTCTAACCATAATCCTATCCCTATCCCTAGGTATAATCTTATCCATTACCCTAACCATAACTTTAAAAAAATTCTAACCCCAGGCCTAACCCAAACCATTGCTCTAACCTAACCATAACCCTAGTCCTAACTGTAGCTCTAATCCAATTTATTACCCTAAATATAATCCTAACCGAATTCTATCCCTAGGCCTAAACCTAACCATATTCCTAACCCTAAAACTGTTTATTACTCTAAATCTAACCTTAACCCTAAACTTAACCATATCTATTAACCTAACCCTAACACTAACCCTAAAGCTAGTTTGAGTGCTAAACCTAATCCTTAACCTAACACATACCCTAAACCTAACTCTTACCC
Source organism: Marmota monax (assembly GCF_021218885.2). NCBI lineage: Eukaryota > Metazoa > Chordata > Mammalia > Rodentia > Sciuridae > Marmota > Marmota monax. Next base: position 36,879 of record NW_026692693.1, on the reverse strand, counting down.
TAATAATACCCATAGCTGTAAACCTGACCCTAACCTTCAACCCAACACTTACAATAGATCTGGCCATAATCTTTAGCCTAAAACTATCCCTAACCATAACTCTTGACCTGACATTAGCCCTATCCCTAGTCCTAGCCCTAACCCTAATACAAATCCTCACCCTAATCCTATCCCTAATCCTAGGCTTAATCCTAACCCTAATATTAACCCTAGCCCTAACCCTAATTTTATGCTTTGCCTTAGCCCTGAATATAGCTGTAACTCATACCTTACCCTAACCCTAATATTAACCCTAAGACTAGCCCTAAACCTAGGCCTAAACCTACTAAAAACCATAGCTCTAATCTAGCCCTAATTTAGCCCTAACCTTAAACCTAACACTATCCCAAGCCCTAAATCTAACTCTCGCTCTATACCTACCCCTAATTCTAAACCTATCTGTTACAATAACCCAAACTCTATCCATATCCATAGCCCCAATGCTAGCCCTAACCTTCAGCCTAGCCATAAATCTGGATCTAATCCTAACCTTTAGCCAAAAGCTCACTCTAATACTAGCCATAGCCATAATTCCAATTGGAAAACTAGCCCTAACAGTACGCTAGCCCTAAAACAAAATAGAGCAATAACCCTAACCAAACCCTAACCGTTCTCCTCTCCCTAAATGTAGCTCTGATTTGAGTCCTAACTCTAACCCTAGAAGTAACCCTGACCCTTACTCAGGCTCTAACAGTAACCCTAGCTCTAAACATTGATCTAATGCTAACCCTAGAAATAGCCCTGAACAGAATCCTACTTCTTTCATTAGTGTAGCCTTCATGCTAATACAACTCTGAGCCCTATTCCAAGCCCTAAACCTAGGTTTAACCCTAAAACTAATCCTAACCCTAACCCTAAATCTACCACTAACCCTATCCCTTACCCTAAGCCAAAACCTCACCCTAATGCTACCCTAGTCCTAACCATAATCCTTGGCCTACCTCAAACCCTATCTCTATTAATAGTCCTAACCCTAGCCCTCATTCATGCTCTAACTTTAACTCTAACTCTGACCCTTATTCTGACCCTAACACTAACCCCAGGTATAAACCTAACACTAACCACAAAGTGAACCCTACCCCTACACCTACCAGTAAATTTATACCTAAACCTAACAGTAACACTAGCACTAGACCAAATCTAATCCTAAATAGAGTCATAAATCTAGCCTCAGCCCTAAACAAAAACCTAGCAATATCCCTAAAAATAACTGTTAACCTAACATAAAGACTAACTCTATGCCTATACCCAACACTAGTCCTAAATCTGGCCCTCACCCTAAACCTAACCCTAACATGAACAATTACTGTTACCCTAAAATAAACCCTAGATCTAAATCTTATCCTAACCCAAAACCTAACTAGAACATTAGACTTATCCATAACCCAAACCCTAAAACTAGACATAACCATATCCCTAGCTCTTACATTACCCATAGCCCTAATGATAGCCAAAAACTTACAAAAGTAGCCCTTATCCTAGCCCTAAACCCAGCCCTTATTGTAACCCTAACACTAAGCCTAGACATAACCCTAATCCTAAACCTCACCCTAACTTAGTTCTAGTTCAAACTCTAACCTTAATCTAAACATAACCCTAACACTAACCCTAACTTTATCCCTGACTCAAACCCTAACCCTCACACTAGCCCTAATCCTAGCTCAAATGCTAACACTTACACCAAACCTAATCCTGCCCCTAACCCTAGGCCTAACCCTAACCTTGTCCTAATTCTAACCAAAATCCTAGCCCTAAACTTAGCTTTAAACCCTATCCATTTCCCTAAGATAAGCCCAACACAAATGCTAACACTAGGCCTAATGGTAACACTATTGCTAATACTAACCCTATTCAGTACTCTAAATCTAACAAGAACCTTAAACTTAAACCTATCAATTACCCTAACCTGAAACCTAACCCTATCCCTAATGCTAATTCAAGCTATAACCCTAAATCTTAACCTAAACCAAACCCTATTTGAACCCTGACACTAAATACACCTAGCTTTAAACCTGACCCTTAACCTAAACCTAACCCATACACTAGACCAAGATAACATAACCCTAAAACTAAAAATAACCATGAACCCAGACCTGACATTAGCCCCAGACTTAATTCTAGCCCTAACCCTAACACAAACACTAGTCCTCATCTTAGGCCTTTACCTAGCCTTAATCCGAACCCATACCCTAACTCTAGCCCTATATCTAATTTTAACCCTTGCCCTAGACCTGAACTTAGGAACAACCCCAGTCTTTCCCATAACCCTATCACTAACTCTAACCCTATCACTAACCATATCTCTTCCCCTAACAATAGGCCTAACCCTAACATTAACCCTAGCACTAATCCTAGCCCTAATTTAGCCCTAACCCTAACTCTACCCCTAACCTGGCTTAAGATTAACTCTAACTCTCCCTCCTAGACCTATTTCTAGTTCTAACCCTATCCATTACAATAAACCTAACACAAGCCTTAACCTTAGCCCTAACCCTAGCCCTATACCCTACCCTATATCTAACCATAACTCTACATTAGACCCTAATCCTAAACCTAATCCTCAAACTACCACTACAACTAACACTATAGCTAATCCTAAAACTAGATGTGACCCTAGCCTTTTCCCTTAAAACAAATTGAGCCATTGTCCTAATCCTAAATGTCAACCTAAACCAAACCCTAAGCCTAAAGCTAGCCATGACCTTCTACCTCTAATTCATGTCTTAGTCATAAAATTAACTCTGACCCTGATTTATATTCTAACACTAACCTTAATTCTAAATATCACACTAACCCTAAAGATAGCGATAACAATAGATGTATACCAAATACTAACTCAAACCATAGCCTTAGGTCTTATATTAGCCATAGCCCTAACCTTAGCCCCAAACCTAAAGAAAAAAAAATCTAGCCCTAATCTGAGTCCTAAACCTAGATATAAACCTAATCCTAAACCTAGCCCTATCCCTAAACCTAATCCTAAGCCTAGCCCTAACCCTAGCTCAAACTCTATCACCTACCCTAAGCCAAACCCTATCCATCATGCTAACCTTAGTCTTAATCCTAATCCATACCCTAATCCAAACCCTAACCCTTTTATGAGCCCTAACCCTAGCCCAAATTCTACCTCTAACCCTAACACAAATCATTATCCTAACACAAACCCTCAGTTTAAATCTGACCCTAACCCTAACCAGACCCTCAAACTAGCCCTACCAGTAAACTTAAACCTAAACCTAAACCTAAGCCTAGCCCTAGACCTAAGCCTAATCCTAAATATAGCCTTAACTCTGGACCTAGACCTAAAAAAACCTGAGCCCTAGCCCTAACATAATCCTTAATCTAAAGGGAACACTAACCACATCCCTAGACCCAAAACTAGTCCTAATTCTGGTTTTCACACTAAACCAACCTCTAACCTGAACACTGATCCTAACACTAACACTAAACCTAGCTCTAAACCTGAATCTAACCCAAATCCTAAACCTAAACCTAGACATAGCCTTAACCCTAACCCTAAAACTAGCTCTAATCAGAACCCTAGATCTTACATTACACATAGCCTTAACCCTGGGCCTAAACCTAACACAAAACCTAACCCTCTTCTGAAGCCTAATCCTAAACTAAGCATAACCATAATCTTAAATGTAGCCCTAACCCTAACCCTCACCTTAGACATAACCCTAGCTCAAAACCTAACCCTTAGCCTAAACATAACCCTAGCCCTATTCATAAACATAAACCTAACGCTAGGCCTAATCCTAAACTTAAACTAATACTAGCCCTATCTCTAAACCTAACATTACCAAACCCTAACCCTAAACATAATAATAACCCTAGCCCTAAAACTAACCCCATCCCTAACCCTAATCATAAACCTAAACCACGACTTAACCCTAAACTTAACCCTTGCTATAAACTTAAACCTAAACCTTATCATAAATCAAAACTAAACATATCATTGAACCTAAACTTAACTTGAAACCTAATCTTACATCTAATCCAATGCATTACTCTAAAACTAACCCTAACCCTAATGAAAACCCTAGCACTAAACCCAAGCCTAACAATAACCATTACCATAACCTTAACCTAGACCTAACACTAAACCTAACACTCCCCCTAGCTCTAACTGTAGCTTAAACCCCAACTGTTACACTAACACTAACCCTAGCCCTAGCCCTAATCATAACCCTAACTCTAGCCCTAACCCTAATATTAAACATAGCCCTAATCCTAGCCCTAATATAGCCCTACTCTTAACACTAACCTTTACCCTATAATTAAGATTAACTATAATTCTCACACAAGACCTATCCCTACTTCTAACCCTATACCTTATCGTAATCCTAACCCAAGCCCTAAACCCAGTCATAACACTTGCCCTAGCACTAATTCTAGATTGAAACCTATCTCTAAAACTAACCCTATCTCTTACCGTAAACCTAATCCAAGCCCTAACACTAGTCATAATCCTAAACCCTAGCAGTAACCTATCTCTAAAACTAACCCTAAACTGAGGTCTCAGCCTAACCATGAAAGTAGCTCTAACCCTAATACTATTCTTAAATTAGCCCTAACCCTAGCCCTAATCCTAGCCCAAGCCCTAAAACAAAACTGAGCCATACTCCTAACACTGACCATTACCCGAGACCAAACCCTAATCCTACAACAGCCCTAATCCTAGCCCCCCTAATTTGAAACCTAACCCTAACCCTAAATATAGGCATGACCCTGACCCATATCCAAACACTAAACCCTGCTCTAAACATCACCCTAACATTAAAACTATCCCTAACACTAGGCCTAGCCCTAAACTTAAATCTAAAATTAACACTAATCATAACCCTATTTCCTACAATAGCCATAACCATAACACTAGCCCTAACCCTAATACAAAACTAGCCCTAATCCATGCCCTAACACAAACTTTAACCATAAACCTAACTCTAACCCTAGTCCTAACCTTAGCTCTAACCCTATCACTTACCCAAAGCCAAACCCTCACCTTAATGCTAACTGTATTCTTAGCACTAATCTTTAGCCTAACCAAAACCTAACACTATAACTAGTCCTAACCATAGCCTTCATTCTAGATCTAACCACAAACCAAACCCTAAACCTATCCCTGATCATTATTCTGAACCTGATACTAATCTTAGCTCTAAATCTAAATCTAACCGTAAATCGAACCCTAACACTAACCCTACTGGTAACCTTATTCCTAAAACTAACCCTAACACTAGCCCTAGACAAAAATCTAATCATAAATCCAGCCATAATGATAGCTCTAGACCTAAAGACAAACTAGACCTAGACTTAACAGTAATCCTTCACCTAACCCAAACTCGAACCCTACCTCTACACCTAACCCTAGTCCTAATTCTAGCTTTAACCCTAACCTTTATTCTACCCAAACACTGTCCCTGACACTAAGACTAACCCAAGCTCTAAACTTCACCCTAACCCTAAAACTAACCCTAAAATTACACCTACCCAGCCCTGACATTAACCATAAAACAAGTCTTAATCATTACCTAGTTCTACATTAGCCATAGCCCTAACCTATCACAAAACCTAGACCTAATCCAAGCCCCACCTTAGCTTTAACCATAAAGCTAACCCTAAAAATAACTATAAACATAAGCCTAACCCTAGACCTTATTCTAACCATAACCCTAGCCCTAACCCTAGTTCTAACCATATTTATTACCCTAAGATAACTATAATCCTTATGCTAATCCTAGGTGGAACCCTAATTCTAGCACTAGCCTTTATCCTATCTGTTAAACTAAACCTAACCTGAACCCTAAAATTAACTGTGTAATTACCCAATCCCCAAATATAAGACTAATTTGAGCCGTAAACATAAACCTTAACCTAAATCCAACCCTAAAATTCACCCTGACTTAAATAATACCCATAGCTCTAAACCTGACCCTAACAAGCAACCTAAATTTTACAATATACGTAGCCATAAACCTAACCCTGAAAATATCCCTAACCATAACCTAGACCTGACATTACCCCTAGATCTAATCTAGCCCTAACCCTAATGCTAAACTTAGCCCACATCCTAAAAAGGAACCTCACTTTCATCATAACCATAACCCTAACGTTCACCCTAACTTTAACCCTAATTCTCAACCTAGTCCTAAAACGAGCTATAGTCCCATCTTTTATTCTAAACCTAACTTAACCCTAAACTTAACACTGATCCTAGCCCTAACCCTAGGCTTAACCCTAACACTAACCCTAGCTCTTATACAAGCTCTAATTTAGCCCTATCCCTAACTGTATCCCTAGCCCTAAGACTAACTCTAACTCTCACACTAGACCTTTACCTAGTTTTAACCCTATCCCTTACCATCATCATATACATAGCCCTAAACGTAGCCCTACCCTAGCCCTATACTTAGCCCTATCACAAAACCTAGATCTCAACCTAAGTCTAAATTTAACCCTAACCCTAAGATTAAACCTAACCATAACTCTACTGTTATCCCTAATCCTTAACCTAAGCCTAAATCTCACATGTACTCTAGCCCTAACCTTAAGACTAATCTTAAACGTAGCCCTAACCTCTACCCCTAACCCCAAAACCAAACCAAGTCATAACCCTAACCTTTCCCTTAACCTAAACCAAATCATAACCCTACACCTAGCCCTAACCCTATCCCTAATTATAGTCTAACCATAACACGAAAACTAACCCTGACTCTGACTCTGACCCTTACACTAGCTCTGGCTCTAAACATCATCATCACCATAAACCTAACCTTAACATTAGACCTAGACCTAACTTTAAACCTATAACTAGCTGTAATCATAAACCTACTTCATATATTAGTGGTAGCCCTAACCCTAGCCCTAACCTAACCCAAAACCTAGCCTTAATCTTATTCCTAAATCTACCTTTAACCCTAAACTTAAACCTAACCCTAACCCAAACACTAGCTTTAATCCTATACATAACCCTAGCCCCAACCATAGGGCTAACCCTATCTATTACCCTAATGATAAGCCTAGCCTTTTTGATAACCCTAGACCTAACCCTAGCTTTAATCCTATACATAACCCTAGCCCCAACCATAGGGCTAACCCTATCTATTACCCTAATGATAAGCCTAGCCTTTTTGATAACCCTAGACCTAACCCTAACCCTGTATATTACACTAAACCAAACTTAAACCCTAAATCTAACACTGTCATTACCCTAACCATAAATTTATCACTAATTCGAGCCCTGAACCTAAACATTAACTTAACCCAAACCCTAATCCTGACCCTGATTCTAAAAATAACCCTAGATCTAAACCTGACCCTAACCAAAAACGTAACCTTTACACTGGACCAAGCCATAAACGTAACACTAAATCTATCCCTAACTGTAACCCTAGACCTGACATTAGCCATAACCCTAATACTATCCAAAACCCTAAAACAAATCCAAGTCCTCTAAACATAGCCCTAAACATAGCCTTAATCATAACCCTAAACCTAACCCTATTTCTAACCTTAATACTAAACCTCGCCCTTGCCCTAATCCTAGCTCTAACAACATCCCTTACCCTACATTAAACTCTAACTTTAACCCTAACCCTAGTGGTAACCCTTGCCTAATTCTTAGCCCTAGCACTAACCCTAGATCAAAATCTAAATCTAAATCTAACCCTAACTTGTTGCTGAAGCCTAATCCTAAAACCAGCCCTAACCCTAGCCCTAACATAACCCTAGCCATAATTTAGCCCTATCCCTAAACCTAACCCTAACCCTAGCCCTAAGACTAACTCTCTCATACTAGCTCCATCCCTTACCGTAACCCTAACCCTATCCCTAAGATTAGTGCTAACCCTTTCCCTATTCTTATCCCTAGAACTAACCTTAAGCAAAACATAACTCTAAAACTAGACTTAACCCAAAGCCTAAGCCTGAAGCTAACACTAGCCAAACCATAATACTAATCCTAAAATGAGCCATAACTCTAGCCCTAGCTCTAAAATAAAACTGAGACATAGCACTAACCCTAAGCCTAAACCAAAACCAAACCCTAACCTTACACCTATACCTAAACCTAGACTTATTTGAGTTGGAAGTCGAACCCTAAACCTAACCCTGAACCTGATACTGACCCTAAAACTTCTAGCTCTAAACATCACCCTAACAGTAAACCTAACCGTAACAGTAAACCCAGCACTAAAACCCTAAAAATAGCCCTAATTTTAAACCTAGTACTTACATTACCTGTAACCCTAACCCTAGCCCTAAAATAACCCCAAATGTAGCCTTAATCAGAGCCCTAACCCTAGCTTTAAACCTAACCTAATGCTAACACTAGCCCTTATTGTAATGATAACTTTAGCCCTGAACTGATCTCTAACTCTATCCATTAACATAACCATAACCCAAACCATAATGATAACCCTAAATCATAACATTTACCCTAAACCTAACCTGAATCCTATCATTACCCTAACCCTAAACCTAAAACTAATTCAAGCCCAAAATTGAAACCTTAACTTATCTCAAACCCTAACCCATATTTTACCCTAATAATACTCCCAGCTCTAAATTTGATCATAACCCAACATCTAACCCTTAGCCTAGACTTAGCCATAAACCTAACCCTAAAACTATCTTTAACCATAATTCCGAACCTGAAATTACCCCTAGCCCTAATCCTAGACCTAACCCTAAAAACACACCTAGCCCTCATCCTAGCTCTAAACCTAGCCTTAATCATAACCCTATCTCTAGCCTTACACCTAACCCTAATTCTAACCCTCACCCTACCTCTAAAAATAGCTATAATGTCATCTTTACTCTAAATTTAAAACTAAACCTAACCCTAACCCTAGGCTTAAGCTAAACACAAAACCTAGTCCTAATTCTAGCACTAATTTAGCTCTGTCTCTAACCATATCCAATCCTAGCCCTAAGACTAACTCTAACTCTTGCCCTATCCCTAGCCCTAGTTCTATCCCTATCTGTTACCATAAACCTAACACTAGCCCTACACTTGCCCTAAAGTTAATCCCAGCCCTAAACATGATTCCAAATCTAACCTTAAACCTAAGCATAAGCCTAGCACTAACATTAGCTTTAACCCTAATGATAATTGTAAAACTAGCTCTAACCCTAATCCTAGCAGTGAACCAAAATTGAGCAATAGCCCTAACCCTGAACTTTAACTTAAACCAAACACTAACACTACACTTACACCTAAATCTAGCCCTAATATGAGTCCTAAGCCTCACCTTAAAACTAACCCTGACCCTGACTCATATCCTAACACTCACCGTAGATCTAAACACTGCCCTAAACTCAAACTGGACACTAACATTAATAATAGCCCTAATTTGAGTCTTAACGCTAACCATAAAACTAACCCTGACCCTGACTCCTATCCTAACAGAACCATACCTATAAATATCAACTTAACCTTAAACCTAAACCTAGCACTCAAACTACCCCTAACACTAACCCTAAAACTAACCCTAATGGTAACCCTAGCTCTTAAATTAGCTGTTGTCCTAATCCTAGCCCTAACCCTAATATAAAAACTAGCCTTAAACTGAGGCCTAAACCTAGCTTTAACTCTAACTCTAATCCTAATCATAGCCCTAACCCTAGATCTAAATCAATCCCTTACACTAAGCAAAACCCTAAACCTAAGAGTAACCCTAGACCTATATCTAGTCTTTAGACTAACCAAAACCCTGACCCTGTTAATAGACCTAACCCTAGTCTTTGTTTTAGCTCAAACACTATCCCAAACCCTAACCCTAACCCTAATCCTTATTCTGACCCAAACACAAAACCTAGGTATAACCCTAACCCTAACCCTAACCCAAAATTTACCATAATCCTATCCCTAGACCTAACTCTGAACCTAACTCTCAGCCTAGCCCAAACCATAGCTCAGAATCTTACCCTTACCCTAAACATAACCCTTAACCTAATCCTAGTTCTAACCCTCACCTTAACCCTAACACAATACCTAATTTTAACCATAACCCTAGCCCCAAACTTAATTCTAACTGTATCCATTACCCTAAACATAACCCTTATGATAATGCTAACCGTAGGCTTAACCCTAACCCTATTGCTTTCCCCAAAACGTATCAATTAACCTAACCCACCCTGAACCCAAAATCTAATTCAATTGTTACACTAACTCTAACCTGATTGCTAATTTGAGCCCTAATCCTAACCTCAAAACTAAACCAAACCCTAATGCTAACCATGACCTTAATAACTTCCCTAGCTATAAACCTGACTCTTAACCTACCTAAACCTTACACTAGAGTTAGCCATAAAGCTAACCATAAAACTATTTCTAACCTTATGTCTAGACATGATATTAACCCTAGCCATAATCCTAGCCATAATCCTAACTCAAACCCTAGCCCTTATCCTATCCCTAAACATAGCCTTAGTTTATCCCTATCCCAAAACCTAGGCTTAAACCTAACAGTAACCCTAGCCCCGATCTTAGCTCTAATTTAGCCCTATCCCTAACCCTAACCCTAATCCTAGCCCAAAGTCTAACTCTAACTCTCACCATAAGCCTAACCCTAATTCCAACCCTATCTCTTACTAGAACCCTAATCCTAGTCCTAACCCTTGGTCTAACCCTAGCCCTATTCATGGCCCTGGCCATAACCCTAGATGTAAACCTAACTCTAAATCTAACCCTAAACCTAAGCCTAAACCTAAACTTAACACCAGCTCTAATGCTAATGCTAATCCAAAAACTAGTCCTAACACTAGCCCTAGTCCTAAAACAAAACCAAGCCATAGCAAAACCTTAACCCTTATCCTAAACCAAATTCTAACCATACACCTGGCCGTAACTATATCCTAATTCTAGTCCTAACCCTAACCCGAAAACTAACCCTGACCCTGACTCTTACCCTAACACTAATGCTGGCTCTAAACATCATCATCACCGTAAACCTCAACGTAACACTAACCCTAGCCCTATAACTAGCGTTAATCATAACCGTACTTCATACATTAGCTATAGCTTTTACCCTAGCCCTAACCTAACACAAAACCTAGCTTTAATCCAAATAGTAAACCTAGCTTTAACACTAAACTTAAACCTAACCCTAACCCCAAACTAGGCATAATCTTATACATAGCCCTAGCCTTAAACTGAGGTCTAAACCTATCCATTACCCTAACAATAACCCTAACTCTTAAGCTAACCCTAGGCCTAACCCTAACCCTATCTATAACACTAAACCAAACCTAAACCCTAAAACTAACCTTGTCATTACCCTAAACCTAAACCCTAAAGTAACCCAAACCCTAACCCTAAACTGACCCTGAAAACAACCCTAGGTATAAACCTAAATCTTACTCTAAACCTAATCCTTACACTGGACCAAGCCATAAACCTAACACTAAATCTAGACCTAACTATAACCCTAGACCTTATATTAGCCCTATCTCTAATACTACCCCTAATGCTAATACAAACCCTAAACCTCATCCTAACCATAAACCTAGCCTTAATCATAACCCTAACCCTAAATCTAGCCCTAACTATAATACTAACCTTTGCTGTAGCCCTAAACCTAGCCAAAACCACATCCCTTACCCTAAACATAACTCTAACTCTAACCCTAAACATTTTCATCACCTTTACCCTAACACAATACCTAATTTTAACCATAACGCTAGCCCTAACCTTAACTCTAACTATCCATTACCTTAAACATAACCCTTACCATAATGCTAACCCTAGGTTTAATCCTAACCCTTTCACTTTCCCCAAACCTATCAATTACCTATCTGTTACCATAAACCTAACACTAGCCCTAACACTTGCCCTAAATTTAGTCCCAGCTTTAACACTAGATCAAAACCTAATTATAAATCTAACCCTAACTCAATGCCTAAGCCTAAAACTAGAATTAACGCTGATGCTAATTCTAAAACTAGCTTTTACCTTAGCCCTAACACTAACCCTAGCCATAATTTGTCCCTATCCCTAAACCTAACCCTAACCCTAGCCCTAAGAATAACTCTAACTCTCACACTGGCCCTATCACTCATTCTAATTCTATCCCTTCCCATAAACATTACCCTATCCCAAATCCCACTCCTAACCCTTGCCCTATCCTTAGCCCTATCACTAATTTTAGATAAAACATAACTCTAAATTTAACCCTAAACCAAAGCCTAATTCTAACACTAGCCCTAACCTTAACACTAATCCTAAAAATTTCACATCCCTAACCATAGCAATAAAACTAAACCTAGCCAAAGCTCTAACAATAACCTTTAACCTAAACCAAGTCCAAATCCTTCACCTAGCCCAAACACCAGCCCTAATTCGAGTTTTAAGCCACTCTCTAAAACTAACACTGACCCTTTATCTGACCATAACACTAACCTGAGGTCTAAACATCACCCAAAACCTAAACCTAAACCTAATAGTCAACCTAGCCCTATAACACTAAAATTAGCCATAATCATAACCCTAGCACTTACATTAGCAATAAACCTAACCCTAGCACTAACTTAACCAAAAACCTAGCCCTAATCATAACCAAAACCCTAGCCCTAAACTGATTTTGAACTCTATCCATTACCATAAACATAACCCTAACCCTCATGCTAATTCAAGCCCTAACTTTAAACATTAACCTATCACCAAACCTAACCCAGAACTTGATCCTAATAATATCCCTAGCTCTAAACTTGATGCTAGCCCCAAACCTAACCCTTACACTAGACGTACCCATGATCCTAATTCTAAAACTATCTTTAACCATAATTCTGGACCTGACATTAGCCTTAGCACTAATCCTAGCCCTAACCCTGCAAAAAGTCTTTAGCCCTCATCCTAGCCCTAAACCTAGGCCTAATCATAACCCTAACCCTAACCAGAGCCCTAACCCTAATTATAACCCTCACCCTACCTCTAATCTTAGCTATGAAGCCATCCATTACCACAAAGTTTGCCCTAACGCTAAACCTAAACTCTAAATGCTAACTCTAAACTCTAACCATAACTCTAACCCTAACCCTAAGCATAGGCTTAAACTAACACTAAACCTAGCCCTGATCATACCACAAATTTAGCACTATCACTAACCCTAACCCAATCCTAGCCCTAATACTAACTCTTGCCCTAGCCCTATCCCTAGTTCTAACCCTATCCCTTACCATAATTCTAAACCTAGCCATAACCCTTCCCCTATCCTTAATTCTAACACTAACCATAGGTCTAACCCTAATTCCAAATTTAACCCTAACAACAAGCCTAAGCCTAACACTAACACTAGCCTTAACCCTAACCCTAAGACTAAAACAAAACCGAACATTAGCCCTAACCATAAACCTGAACTTAAACAAAACCGTAACACTACTACCAGACCTAACCCTAGACCTAGTTCAAGTCCTAACCCCAACATTAAAACCAACCCTGATGCTGACTCATATCTTAACACTCACCGTAGCTCTAAACACCACCCTCACCTTAAACTGAAACCTAACAGTAACCCTAGCCATAATTCGAGTTCTAACTCTAACCCAAAACTGACCCTGACCCTGATTCCTATTCTAACATGAACCCTAGCTAAAAATATCACCCTAACCTAAAACATAACCCTAAGACTAAACCTAACCCATACCCTAACACTAAAAGTAACCCTAATTGTAACCTTAGTTTTTACATTAGCAATTGCCCTAACCCTAGCTCTAATCCTAACACAAAACCTAAGCCTAATTTGAGCCCTAAACCTAGCTTTAATCCTAACTCTAACCAAAACGATAGTCCTAACCCTAACTGTAAACCAATCCTTTACTTAAGCAAAACCTTAAACCTAAGGGTAACCCTAGACCTATCCCTTATCCTTAGGCTAACTAAAACACTAACCTTATTAATAGCCCTTACCCTTGCCTGCATTCTAAATCTAACCCTATCCATAATCCTAACAGTAACCCTGAACCATTTACTGACCTTACCATTAAACCCAGGTTTAATCAAAACCATAACCCTAACCCAAAACCTACTGTAAACTTATCCCTAGACCTAATCCTGAACCTAACACTCAGCCTAGCCCTAACCATAGCTCAGAACCTAACCCTAGTTCTAACCCTCACTCTAACCCTAAATGAAGACCTAATTCTAACCATAATTCTAGCACTAAACTTAAGTCTACCTGTATCATTAACCTAAACATAACCATTACCCTAAAGCTAACCCTAGCCCTAACCCTAAATGTATCAATATCCCCAAACTTATCAATTAACCTAAACCTACCCTAGACCTAATCCAATCATTACCTAACCCTTACTCTAATGATAATTCTAGCCCTTAACCCTAAACTCAAACTTAAAGCAAACCCTAACACTCACCCTGATCCTAATAATCCCCCTAGTTCTAAACCTCACTCTTACCCTATACCTAAACCTTACACTAGACCTAGCCATAAAACTAACCCCAAACTATTCCAAAGCATAAACCTAGACATGATATTAGCCCTAGCTATGATACTAGCCCTAACACTGACACAAACCCTATACCTTACCCCAGCCCTAAACATAGCCTTAATTACTATCCTAACCATAAACCTAGGCCTAACTCTAACACTAACTCTAGCCCTAATCTTAGATCTAATTTAGCCGTATCCCTAATAATTCCCCTAGCTCTAATCCTAAACCTAATACTAGCCCAAAACCTAAGGCTAATCCTAAAACTAGCACTAACCCTAGCCCTAAAACAAAACCAAGCCATAAACCTAAGCATAAGCCTTTACAAAAACCAAGACCCAACACTACACTTAGCCATAACTCTAGCCACAATTCGAGTTTTAAGCTAAATTCTAAAACTAACCCTGACCCTGACTCTGACCTTAACACTAACCCTGGCCTAAACATCACCCTAACCCTATACCAAAACCTAACAACAGACCTAACCCTAACCCTAACCCTAAAATTAGCCCTAATCACAACACAGGAACTTACATTAGCAGTTACAGAAAAGCTAGCCTTATTCTGAGCATTACCATAGGTTTACACCTAACCCTAACCCTATCAATAATCGTAATTATAATGCTAGCTGTAACCCTAGAGTTAACAATAACCCTAACCCTAAACCTACCACAATCAATAATCATAACAATAACCAGAGCTATACTCCTATCTCTAACCCTATCGATTACCCTAACCATAACCCTAACCCTAATGCTAACCTTAGGCCTAAACCTTACCATATCCCTAATCCTAACCGAATCCATTACCCTAAACCTAACTTGAAAAACTAAACCTAACTTTATCATTACCCTAATCTTAAACCTATGGTAATTTGAGCCCTATTTTTAAGCCTTAACCTATCCCAAACACTAATCACGACCCTGACCCAAACAATACCCTTAGCTCTAAACCTGACCCTAACCCTAAACCTAACCCTTACACTACACACAGCCATAAATCTAAACATAAAAGTATTTTTAACCATAACACTGGACCTGAAATTAGCCCTACCAATAATTGTAGCCCTAAACCCAGGCTTAATCCTAGTCCTAACCATAACCCGAGCCCTAAACCTAATTCTATTCCTCACCCAGCCCCAAACCTTCCTATAATCTCATCCTATACCCAAAAATTAACAATAACCCTAAACCTAACCCTAACCCTCACCCTAAACCTACGCCTAA
The DNA here is from genome assembly GCF_021218885.2 of Marmota monax. Lineage (NCBI taxonomy): Eukaryota > Metazoa > Chordata > Mammalia > Rodentia > Sciuridae > Marmota > Marmota monax. The sequence goes on along the minus strand of NW_026692693.1, from coordinate 21,163 downwards.
CACAAAGCCTTGTGCTAATCCTAGCCTTTGTTTAATCCTCTCCTATCCCTAAACCTAGCCATAAGACTAACTATAAATCTTGCCCAAGCCCTAGCCCTAGTTCTATCCTTAGTCTTAATCCTAATCCTAGATCTGAGACTAAGTCTAAACCTAACTCTAAATTTAAGTGTAACAATAAGCCTAAACGAAACCCTAACACTATCTCTAACCATAATGCTAATCCTAAAATGTGTCTTATCCCTAGCCATAGCCATAAACCAAAACCAAGCCAAAGCCCTAATCTTAACCCTTAACCTAAATCAAACCCTAATCCTACAACTAATGCTAAAACTAACTCTAAAACTAACCCTGACCCTGACACTGACCCTAACACTAATCCTAGTTCAAAACATCACCATAATTTAAAATTAACCCTAACACTATATCTAGCCTTAAACCTAACCCTGAAACTAGCCTTAATCATAATCCTAGTTTGTACTTTAGTCATTGTTCTAACAGTATTCCTAACCCTAACACAAATTCTACACCTAATCTAGCCCTAACCCTAGCTTTAACCATAATACTAGCTTTAACCCTAACCCTAACAGTAGCCCTAACTCTAACTCTAACTCTATTCCTTATACTAAGCCAAATCATAGCCAAAATGCTAACCCTATTCCTAATCCTAATCCTTAGTCTAATTTAAACTCTAACCATAACACTAGTCTTAACTTTCACCCTCATTCTACCTCTAAACCAAACCCTGACCCTCATCTTACCCTAACAGTAACCTTAGGTCTAAATCTGACCCTATCCCTAAACCAAACTCTAATACTAGCCCTACTGGTAACCCTATACCTACCTATACATAAGATTAAAACTAGACCTATACCCAAAGCTAATCCTAAATATAGTTATAACTCTAGCCTTAGACCTAAATATAAACCTAGCACTAAAACTAACAATAACCCTTAACCTAAACCGAACACTTACCCTACCCCTAGACCTAAACATAGTCCTAATTCAGGCTCTAACCCTAACCCTAACTCTATCCCAAAAACTGACCCTAATTCTGACACTGAACCTAGCTTTATACCTGACACTAACTCAAAAACTAGACCTCACACCAGACCTAGCTTTAACCCTAACCCTAAAACTAGCCCTAAGCATAACCTTAGCAATTTGATTACCCATAGTCCTAACCCTAGCCCTAAACCTAACATAAAATCTAGCCCTAATCCTAGGCCTAAACTTAGCTCTAAGCATAAACTTAGCCTAACCCTAGCCCTAAACCTAGCCATAACCTAAGCCTCACACTGGACCTAACCCTAGCTCAAAGCCTAACCTTTACACTAAACATTACCTTACCTCTATCCTAAACCCTATCCTAAATCCTATCCCTAAACCTAACGTTAAACCTAGCCTGAACTTTAGCTCTAACCATATCCATTACCCTAACCCTAACAATAACCCTAATTAAAACCCCAACACTACAATAAACCTAACTTTAACCATAAATGTAAACCTAAACCTAAACCTAAACCTAACCCTCGCCCTAGCCCTAACCTTAGGTCAAACACTAACCTTTACCCTAACCTAACTTTAACCCTAGCCCTAAACTAACACTTACCCTAGCCCTAAAACTTACCCTAAATCACACCCTAAAAGTATCCCTAAACCTAGCCCTAATCCTAGAGTTAATCCAAACCATAACCTAGCCCTAACCCTAGCTCTAAACCTATCCATTACAATAAAAGTAACCCTAACCTTAATGGTAATCCTAACCCAGTTGTGAAACCTAACTCATCCATTACATAAACTTTAGCTGAAACCTAAGCTAAACCCTATCCATTACCCTAATGCTAAACCTAACACTAATGCTAATTTGAGCCTTAACCCTAAACCTTTAGCTAAACCAAATGCTAACCCTGACTCTGACCGTGACCCTAATAATAACCCTAGCCCTAATGCTGACCTTTAACCTAAACATAAATCTTACACTAGACCTAGCCATAACCTAACCATAAAATTATTTTTAACATTAACCCCATACCTGATATTAGCCTTAGATCTGGTCCTAGCCATAACCTTAAAAGAAACTGTAGCCCTTAACTAAACCTAAACCCAGCCTTGTTCCTAAACTGAAACATAACTCTAGGTCTAATATTAATTCTAACCCTCACCTTATCCCTAAAGCTAGCTATAACCCCACCCATTCCCCTAATTTTACCTTAAAACTAATGCTAACCCAAACTCTAGCCCAACTCTTTAGTCTAACCCTAAAACTAATCCTAGCCTTAATACTAGCCCTAATGTAGCCCTAACCCCAACACTAACACTAGCCCTAATCCTACCCTAATTTATCTCTAAACCTAACCCTAACATTAAACCTAATCCTAGCCCTAATTTAGCCCTAACTCTAACACTAAACTTAGTCCTACTCCTAGCCCCAATTTAGCCTTAACCCTAGCCCTAATCCTAGACCTATTTAGCCCTAACCCTAAGACTACTACTAGGAATAACTCTAATTCTCACCCTGGCCATATCCCTAGTTCTAACCATATTTGTTACCATAACCCTAAATCTCACACTGACCCTGACCCTAGCCCCAACCCTAACCCTAGATCTAACCCGAACTCTAAATATAACCCTAACCCTAATCCTAAACCTCAACCTAACACTAGCCATAACTCTGATGCTAATCCACAATCTAGCCGTAACCGGAGCCCTAGCCCTAAAACAAAACCAAACTATATCCTTAAACGTTAATGCAAACCAAACTCTAACCTTAAAACTACCACTAAATTTAGCCCTAATTTGATTTCTAACCATAACCCTAAAACTAATTCTGATGCTGACACTAACCCTAACAATAAACCTTGCTCTAAATATCACCCTAACCATAAAGCTAACCGTAACACTAGACCAAGCCTTAACCCTAACCCTAAAACTAGCACTAATTGCAACACTAGTTCAAATATTACCATAACCCTAATCGTAGCCCTAACCAAACCCAAAACCATATCCTAATCCAAGCCTTAACCCTATATTTAAACCTAACCCTAAACCTAACCCTAACCCAGAACATAGCTCTAAACTTTACCTAGCCAGAATTCTAACCATAAAACCTAGCCATATCAGTAGCTCTAACTCTATCTATTACCCTAAATATAACTATAACTCTAATGGTAACCTTAGGCCTAACCCTAAACTTAACCCGAACCCTAACCTATTCCATTAACTTAAACCTAACCTGAACCCTAAACCTAACCCTATCATTAACCTAACTCTAATCCTAATGCTAACTCAAGACCTAAACCTAAACCTTAACCCAACCCAAACCCTAACTCTACCCCTTCCCATGATAATATACCTAGCTCTAACCCTAACCCTTCCCTTAAACCTAATACTTATACTAGACCTAGCCATAAACCTAACCTTAAAATTATCACTAGCCATAATCCTAGACCTCCTTGCTCTAGCCATAATTCTAGCCCTGAACTTAACACAAAACAAACCCATAACCCTAACCCTAACACTAGCCCTAATCCTATCCATAACTGTAGCCCTAAATTTATCTCTAACCCTATTAATTATCCTAAATATAACCCTAATTATAATGCTAACCCTAGGCCTAAATCTGACCCTCTCTCTAACTGTAACCCTATTCATTATGCTAAATAAAACCTAAACATTAAACCAAACCCTATTGTTATCCTAACCCAAACCCTAACACTAATTGGAGCCCTAACCCTAAACCCTAACCTAAACAAAATCCTAAACCTGGCCCTGACCCTAATAATACCCCTAGTTCTAAATTTGACCCCTACCTGAAACCTAAAAATACACTAAACATAGCCATAAAAGTAACCCTAAAACTATCTCTGACCATAACCCTAGACCTGATATTGCCCTAACACTAATACTAGCCCTAAGCATAACACAAACCCTAGCCCTCATCTTAGCCTGAAACCTAGCATTAATCATAACTCTAATGAACCCCTAAGCCTAACCCAAATTCTAACCTCCACCCCAGACCTATCCCTATCTCTAACCCCATCATTTACATGAAACCTAACCCTAAGCCTAAAACTAACTATAGGCCTAAACATAAGCATAAATCTATCCCTATTCATAGCCCTAATTAAGCCCTATACCTAACCAAACACTAATCTTAGCTGTAAGACTAAAACTCATTCTCACCCTAGCCCTATTTCTAGTTCTAAACCCATCCCTTACCATAACCCTAATCCTAGCCATTAACCAAGACCTAACAGTAGCCCTATCCTTAGCCCTAGACTTAACCCTAGATTTAATCTTAAATCAACATCTAACTGTAACCCTATGCCTAAGGCTAAACCTAACACTAGCCCTAAAAGTAATGCTAAGCCTAAAACTAGCCCTAACCATAGCCCTAGCACTAAATAAACCGAGCCATAGCACTAACTTTAAAACTTAACCAAAACTAAAACCTAACCATACATCTAGCTTTAACCCTACAAATAATTCGAGTCCAAACACTAACCCTAAAACTACTCTGATCTTGAATTTGATCCTAACACTAGCCCTAGCTCAAAATGTTATACCTAACCATAACACTAGACCTAGTCGTAACACTAAACCTATAACTAGCCCAAATCTTAAGCCCAGACCATACATTGGCCATAAATCCAAAACTAGCCCTAACTCAAACCAAAACATAGCCTTAAGGCAGGAACTAACCCTACCTTTAACCATAAACCTAAACCTAAACCAAACATTAGCCCTAACCCTAACCCTGAACGTAGCCCTAATCCTAGCTCTAATTCTATCCCTAACCCTAAGCTAATCCCTATCCTAATGCTAACCCTAGGCCTACACCTAATACTTAATCTAACCCAAACCCTCACCCTATTACTTGTTCTAAACAAGCCCTCATTCTAGCTCTAACCATAACCCAAACCCTAAACCTAACCATGACACTTAATCTGACCCTAATAGTAAATATATGTTTAAACTGACCCTAACCATAAACCGAACACTAACACTAGCACTAGCAATCGATCTATCCCTAAACCTAACACTTACACTAGCCCTAGATGTAAACCTGATCCTAAATCTAGCCATATCTCTAGTCCTAGACCTAAACAATAATCTAGCTATAGCCCTAATGATAAACCTTAACCTAACGTAAACACTAACCCTACCATTAGACCTAACTCTAGTGACAATTCTGGGTTTAACACTAACCCTAACTATAACCCAAACATTGACCCTTACCCTAACACTAACCCTAGCTCTAAACATCACGTGAACGGTAACCCTAAAACTAACACTTGACCTAGCCCTACCACTTACCCAAAAAGTAGCCCTAAGCAAAACCCTGGTTTATACATTACTTGTAAGCCTAACACTAACCCTTACATTAGCCCCAACCTTACACAAAACATGGTGCTAAGCCAAGCGCTAAACCTAGTTTTAATCCTTACTTTAAACTAGCCCTAATCCATACCCTAACCCTAGATCTAACCATAGCTTTTACCCTATTCATTACCTTAAGCTAAATCCTAAACCTAATGCTAACCCTAATCCTAACCCTAATCCTTAGCCTAACCCAAACACTAACCCTATTAATAGTCCTATCCCTAAACTTCGTTCTAGCTCTAACCCTAACCCAAACCCAAAACCTAACCGTGACACTTATTCTTACCCTAACACTAACCACAGGTATAAACCTGACCTTAACCCGAAACCGAACCCTAACATTAGCCCTACCATTAATCATATACTTTAACCAAAACCTAACACTAGCCCTAGACTTAAACCTAATCCTAAATCTAGCCATACATCTAGCCTCATACCTAAACAACAACCTAGACCTAGCCCTAACAGTAACCCTTAACTTAACCCAAACAATAACCCTACCCGTAGACCTAACCCTAGTCCTAATTCTGGCACTAAAACCAACACTAACTCTAACCTGAACACTGGCCCTGACTTTAACATAATCCTAGCTCCAAAGCTCATCCTAAACCAAAACCTAGATCTAACACTTCACCTATCCATAATCCTAACCCTAAAAATAGCCATAATCATAACCCTAGCTCTTACATTACCCATGGCCCTAACACTAGGCCTAAACTAACACAAAACCTAGCACTAATTTTAGGCCTTAACATAGCCCTAAATGTAACCCTAAAACTTACCCTAGCCCTAACTGTAACCCCAAGGCTCGATTTAGACCTAACCCTAGCTCAAAGCCTAACTTTTACCCCTAACATAACCCTAGCCATATCGCAATCCCAAACCTAACAATACCCCTAATCCTAACCTTTACCATAGTCCTAACTATAGCACTAATTATATCAACTACCCTAACCCTAACCCTAATCCTCACCATAAGCCTAGCCCTAACCCTAGCTCTAATTCTATACATTACCCTAAATATAATCCTAACCCTAATGGTAATCCTAGGCTTAACACTATCCCTATCACAATCCCTATCTGCTCATTGCCCTAAAACTAACCTGAGACCTAACCCTAAACCATTTTATTACCTTAATCCTAACTCTAACCCTAATGCTAATTCAAGCTCTAAACTTAAACTTTAACCAAAACCATACCTTAAGCCAGATACTTACCCTAATAATACACATAGCTGTAAAATTGACCCTTACCCTAAATGTAACCCTTACACTAGACCTAACCATAAACATAAACCGAAACATATCTCTAATGTAACCCTAGACCTGACATTAGCCCTAGCCTTAATCCTAGCCCTAACCCTAACATGAACACTAGCTCTCATCCTAGCCCAAAACTTAGCCTTAATCATAACCCTAACCCTAATTCTAACCCTTTCTCTAGTGATAAATCTAGTTATAACCCCATTGCTTACCCTAAACCTAACCCAAACCCTAACTCTAACACTAAACCTAGCCCTAACCTTAACCCTAGGACTAACTCTAACACTAACCCTTGCCCTAATCCTAAACCTAACCCTAATCCTAGCTTTAAGACTAAGTATAACTCTCGCCCTTGCCCTAGCCCTAATTCTAACCCTATCACTTACCTCCAAGCCATAGCCTGGAAAAAGTCTAGCCCTAACATTAAACCTTGCCCTAACCCTAGATCTAAACATAACTCTAAATCTAATCCTAACTCTACACCAAAACCTAACCCTAACACTAATCCTAACTCTAAGGCTAATCCTAAAATTAGCCCTAAATATAGGCTTAGACCTAAAACAAAACTGAACCATAACACTAACCCTAGACTTTTACCTAAACCAAACCCTAACCTTCTATCTAATCCTAAGCTTAGCCCTAATTTGAGTCCTAATCTTAACTCTAAATCTACTCCTAAACCTGTCTCTGACATTAACACTAACCATACCTCTAAACATCACCCTAAACCTAAACCTTAAACTAACACTACACCTGGTACTAACACTAATTCTAAAACTAGTTCAAATTGAAACCTAGATCATATATTAGCCATAACCTTAAACCTAATGCTAACCAAACCTAGCCCAATTCTGTTACCTAACCCTAGCTTTCACCCTAACCCTAATCCTAACACTAGCCTTAACCCTAACCCGAACCCAGTTCTAACCCTAGCTCTAAACTTATAGTTTACCCTAGCCAAACCCCAACCCTAATACTAACAGTAGTCCTAAAACTAATACATAGTGTAACCCAGACACTAACCCAATTATTAGTCTTAACCTGAGCCCTCATTCTTGTTTTAATCATAACCCAGATTCTAACCCTAACCCTGACACGTATTCTGACCATGAACCTAAACCAAACAATAACACTAGCCTTTCCCATAACCCTATATCTAACCTAACCCTAACACTAGCCCTAGATTAAACCTAATTCTAAATCTGCCATATGTTTAACCAAGACCTAAACAAAAAACTAGCCCTAACTCTAATGCTAACCCTTAAGCTAAGACAAACACTAACATTACCTCTAGACCTAACCAATCCTAATTCTGGCTCTAGCCCTAACCCTAACCCTAATCCAAACTCAGACCCTGACACTAACATTAACCCTAGCTATAAAACTGACCCTAACCAAAAACTAAACCTAACACTAGACAAAGCCATAACCGTAAACATAACCCTTACATTACCATAGCAATAAAACTACCTCTAAACCTAACACAAAACCTAGTCCTAATCCTAGGCCTAAATCTAGCCCAAAGCATAATCCTAACCCTAATTTAACCTTATCCATTAGCATAAGCCTAACCCTAACAGTAACCTTAACCCACACCTTAGACCTAACACTAGATAAAACATAAAACCGAAACCTAAACATAAACCTAGCCCTATCCCTAAACCTATTCCTAATCTTAGCCCTAATCATAATACTATCAACCCAATACTATCTCTAAAATTATCCATTACCCTAAACCGAACTTTGACCCTAATGATAATCCTAGCTCTAATCCTAATTGTAAACCTAATCTTAGACCTAAACCAAAAGCTAACACTCATCTTAGCATTAACCCTAGATAAAACCCTAACCCTTACTGTAACACTAACCCTAGCCCAAGCCCTAAGACAAACCCTAAATCTAAAACTACCCCTAACCCTAGCCTAACATCTAACCCTATCCATTACCCTAACTCAAATGATAATTTTAGCCATAACCTTAACACAAATTCTAAACCTAAAACTACACCTAAACCTAATCTGATATCTAACCCTATCCATTAATCTAACTATAGAGATAACCTTAGCCCTAAACCTAACACTAACCTTAACCTTAAAAATAAAAGTAACCCTAGACATAAACCTAAGCCTAATCCTCACTCTAGCAATAACCCTAGCTCAAAACCTAACGTGTACCCTAAACCTAACCCAAACACTAACCCTAGCCCAAGCTCCAACCCTAACTTTAGACCAAATCCTATCCAAAACCCTAGCCCTAACCCTAGCTCTATTGCTATTCATTACCTTAACAATAACCCTAACCCAAATGCTAACCCGATGCCTAACCCTAACCCTATCACTAACCCTAACCCTACCAATTACCCTAAACTTGACCTGACACCTAAACCTAAACCCATCCATAAACCTAACCCTAATTCTAACACTAACACTAATTTGAGCCCTAACCCTAAGAATTAACATAACACAAATCAGAAAACTGACCCTGACCCTAAAAATACACCTTACTCTTAATCTGGGCCTTACCCTAAACTTAAAATTAGATCTAGCCATGAACCTAACCGTATAACTATCCATAGTGATAACCCTAAACCTGACTTTATCCCTATCCCTAAAATTCCTCTAAACATAACAAAAACCTTAGCCCTAATCCTAACCCCAAATCTTGTCTTAATTCTAGCACAAAACTAACCCTAGACCTAAATATAATTTTAATTATCTCCCTAGCCCTAAACCTAGCTATAACCCCATCTCTTCCCCTAAACCTAACCCTAAACCTAATCTTCAACATAGCTCTCACCCTAGGCATAACCCTAACACCAATCCTAGACATATTCCTAGCCCTAATTTAGCCCTAAACTTAACCCTAACCTTTGCCTTAAGATTAACTCTAACTATCGCTCCAGCTCTATTCCTACCTCTAACCCTATCCCTTACGGTAACCCAACCACTAGACCTAACCTTAGCCCTAAACCTAGCCATAGCCCTAACCCTAGAATTATCCATAACTCTAAATATACCCCTAAGACTAAACTCACTCTATCACTAGCAATAACACTAACATTAATAGTAAAACTACCCTTAACTTTATACTTAGCCCTAAAACATAACAAGCCATAGCACTAATCCTAACCCTTAACCTAAGCCAAATCCTTACCCTAGGTATAGCCCTAAGCTTAACCCTTATTTGAGTCCTATCTAAACCCTAAAACTAACCCTGACCCTGACTCTGAACCAAACACTAACTCTAGCTCAAAACATCACCCTGAAATTAAACCTAACCATAAAACTAGACTTCTCCATAACTGTAACCCTAAAATTAGCCCTAATCATAATCCTAGTTCTTATATTAGCTGTATCCCTAACACTAGCCCTAATGTTACCCAAATATAGCCCTAATGTGAGCCCAAACCCTAACTCTAAACCTAAACCAAGTCTTAACTCTTACCCTAAACCCAAGCCCAAATTTAATCCTTGCATTAACCCTAAGCCTAACACTAACCTTAACCCTAACACTAACCTTAACCCTACCCCTCTTCCTAGCTCTAAGCCTCTTCATTACCCTAACGCTAACCCTAATCCTAAACCTAATGCTAACTCTCGGCCTAACCCTAAAACATTTGCTAACCCTACCTATTCATTAAATATAACCCTAACCCTAAACTTAATGAAACACTAAACCTAGACGTAACACTAACCATAAAACTAGCCCTAATTGTAACCCTAGTTGTTACATTAGCCATAGCCCTAAACCTAACACAAAACGTAGCCTAGCCCTAATCCAAGCTCTAACCCTAGCTTTAACCCTAAAAATAAACCCAACCTTATCCCTAACTCTAACCCTTACCCTAACCCTAACACTAAACCTATCACTTACCCTAAGCCAAACTCTAATACTAAAGCTACCCTAGTTCTAAACCTAATTCTTAGCCTAACCCAAAACCTAACTCTATTAATAGTCCTAACCCTAATCCTCAATCTAGCTCTATCACTATCCCATACTCTAACCCTAACTCTGACCCTTATTTTGATCCTAATACTAACCATAGGTCTAAACCTGACCCTAAACCTAATCCGACCCCTAACATTGGCACTACCTGTAAATCTAAAAGTAAAACTTACCCTAACAATAGACCTAGACCTACACTTAATCCTTTATCTTGTGATAACCATAGGCATAGCCCTAATCAAAAACTTAGTCCTAGCCCTAATAATAAATCTTAACTAACCCAAACACTAACCCTAACACTAGACCAAACCATAGTCCAAATGCTGGCCCTAAAAATAAACCTAACCCTAAACCAAACATTGATCCTTATCCTAACTCAAACCCTAGCTCAAAACCTTATCCTAACAAAACACATAACACTAACACTAGACCTGGCCATATCACTGACCCTGAAACTAGCCATCACTGTAGGCCAAAACCAACCTTTAACTCTATCCATTATCCGTAACTTAAACGTAACCCTAATGCTAACACTAGCTCTAACCCTCACACAGACTCTAACCATAATCCTCGTCCTAGACAAAACAATAGCTCAATCAATAACTTAAACTTAATCAAAACCTAACACTAACCCATGGCCTAAACCTAAACCAACATTAAACCTAGCCCTGATCCTAACCTTAAACCTATATCTAACGCAGTTCTAAGCATTTATATTACCCTAACTCTAACCCTAACCTTAAGATAAGCCTAGCCCTAACCCTAGCTTTAACCCTACCCATTACCCTAACCCTAATCCTAAACCTGATGATAACCCTAGTCGTTACCCAAAATCTAACCTAACCCTAACCTTAGACATAACCATAAACCTAACCCTTGCCATAGAGCTAACACTTGCTCAAACCCAGCCCTCATCCTAGCCTAAACCTAGCCTTACTACTAAATCAAACCACATCACCAGCCCTGACCGAAATTCTAACTTCTGACCTAGCCCTAAAACTAGCTCTAATCTATCCCTTCCCTTAAACCTAACCCTATCCCAAAACCTAAACCTAAGCCTAAACTAGGCTCAACACTAATACAAACACTAGACCTAATTCTACCCCTAATTTAGCCCTAAAATTAATCTAACCCTAACCCTAAGACTAACTCTAACTCTCGTCCTAGTCCTATTTCTAGTTCTAAACCTATCCCTCACTATAATCCTATGACTTGCCTTTACATTAGCTCCAACCCTAGCTCTAGTCCTAATCCTATATCTAACCCTAAAAATAACCCTAAGTCTAAATCTAACCATAACCCTAAGCTAAACCTCTCACTAACACAAGCCATAACACTAATGCTAATCCTAAAATTAGCCCTACCCTAGCCCTAGCCCTACAAAACAACGGAGCCAGAGTCCTAACCCTAAACTTTAACATAAACCAAACACTAAGCCTACACCTAGCCCTAAGCATAGCTCTAATTTGAGTCCTATCCCTAACCCTGAAACAAACCCTGAATCTGACTCTGACCCTAACACTAACCCTAGCTCTAAACATCACTTAAAACCTAAACCTAAACCTAACCCTAGACCTAGCCATAACCCTAACCCAAAAATAAATTTTTATCATAACTCTAGTTCTTACATTGGCTGTAGCCCTAAACCTAGCCCTAACATAACCCAAAACCTATCCCTAATCATAGCCCTAACACTACCTTTAACCCTAACCATAACCCTAATTCTAGCCCTAACACTTACCCTAAACCTAACCCTAAAACTAACCCCTGACATAAATCGGAACCTAACCCTAAACCTAGCCTTAATCATAACCATAAACCTAGCCGTAACCGGAGCTGTAACCCTATCCATTACCCTAATTCTAATCCTAACCCTAATGCTAACCCTAGGATAACCCTAAACCTATTCCTAGCCCTAAACTTATAAATTGCCCTAAACCTAACCTGAACCCTAAACCTAACCATATCGATGAACCTAATCCTAACCCTAATAATATTAACCCTAAAACTATATCTAACCATAACCCAGGAACTGACATTAGCCCTAGCCCTAATGAAGCCCTAGCACTAAAACAAACTCTAGCCCTATTCCTAGCCCTACTCTTAGGCTTAATCCTAAACCTAACCCTAACCTTAGACCTAACCCTAATTTTAACCCTAGTTTATAGCTAGCTATAACATCATACCTAAACATAACCATAACCATAACCCTAGCCATTAACCTAGGCTCAGCATTAATATTAATCTTAGCTCTAATTTGACCTCTAGTTAATCCCTAATTCTAACCCTAAGTCGAATCCTAACACTAACTCTAACTCTCGTCTCAGTCCTATCCATAGTTCTAACCCTATTCCTTATGAAAACTCAAACCCTAGCCCTAAACCTAGCCATAACTTTGACTGTAGCCCTAAACCAAGATCTAACCCTAACTCTAAATGTAACCCTAAACCTAAGCCTAAACCACACCCTAACGTTAGCTCTAACCCTAAAGCTAATTTGAAAACTAGCCCTAACCCAAGCCCTAGCTATCAAGCAAAACCAAGCCAATTCACTGACCTAACCCTTAACCTAAACCAAACACTAATCCTGCAGCTAGCCATAACCCAAGACCTATTTTGAGTCTTAACCCTAACCCTAGAACTAATAATAACCCTGATTCTGACCTTAACACTAAACCTAGCTCTACACATCAGCCTATCCCTAAACCTAATCCTAACAATAGACCTCGCCCATAGCCTAACCCTAAAACTAGACCTAATTGTAATGCCAGTTCTTAAATTAGTCATAGCCCTAAACCTAACAGAAAACCTAGCCTTAATCCAAGCCCTAAACCTAGCTTTAACCCTAATCCTAACCTTGGCCCTAACCCTAACCCTATCCCTAGTACTAATCCTAGCTCTAAATCTATTTTTTATACTTAGTCAAACCATCACTCTATTACTACCCTAGTCCTAACCCTAATTCTATGCCTACCCCAAACCCTAACTCTATTACTACTCCTAACCCGAACCCTCATTCTAACTCTAAACTTAACCCAAACCCTAACTCTAACCCTGACCCTTATTCTTTCCCTAACACTAAACCTAGGTTTAAACCTAACTCTAAACCTTATCTGAAAACTAACACTAGCCCTACCATTAACCCTAAACCTAAACTTAACAATAACACTTGCCATAGACCTAAACTTAATCCTAAATATAACCATAACCCCAACCTGAGCCCTAACAATAACGCTTAACTTAAACCAAACACTAACTCTAACCCTAGGCCTAACCCTAGTTCTCATACTGGACCAAACCCTAAACCTAATCCTAACCTGAACCCTGACATTTACCCTAACAAAAACCCGAGCTCTAAACCTTACCCTAACACAAAAACCAACCCTAAAACTAGACGAACTCGAAATACAGCCATAACCATAACTCTAGCTCTTACATTACCCATATACCTAACAATACCCCTAAACCCCACACAAAACCTAGCATTAATTACAGCCCTAAACCTAAACCTAAGCATAACTCTAACCCTAAACCTAACCCTACCCCTTGTTCTAGGACTAGTCCTAGTTAAACACTAAACTTTAACCTAAAATAACCCTAATCTAAGTACTAAACCTCACACTAACTCTAGCCCTAATTCTAACCGTAACCATAGCCCAAACCCTAGCTGTAATTCTATCCATTATGCTAAAAATAACCCTAAAATAATTAAAGCTAACCCTAGCCCTAAACTTAATCATAAACCTACCCTAGCCCAGACTGTAAACCTAATCCTCACCCTAGCCCTAAACCTAGCTCAATCCCTAACACTTACACTTAATATAACCCTAACACTAATCCAAGGTCTAAACCTAAACATAACCCCAGCCCTAATCCTAACCTTAATCAAAGCCCTAACTTATCTTGAACACTACCCATTACTCTAAACCTAAACTTAACCCTAATGATAATACTAGACCTAAAGCTAAACCTACCCTATCCCCAAACATAAGCCTAACACTAGAACTAACAGTGAACCTAAACCTAAACCTAAACCTAAGAGAGCTCAAATGCTAACCCTAAACCTAAACCTAAGCCAAATGCTAACCTAAACCTAAAGCTATCTTTAACCTGACATCTAAACTTATTACCCTAACCTTTATGATAACCCTATCCCTGACCATTACACTAACCATGATCATAACCCTAGACCAAATGATATATTAATCTTAAACATAGCAAAAATCCTACCTCAAACACTAAACCATACCCTAAACCTAATCCTAAGTGTAGCCCTCCCCCTACCATTGACCCTAAACCTAACTCTAGCCCTAATCCTAACCATTATCCTAGCCCTAACCCTAGGTCTAACCCTGTAAATTATGCTGACAATAACCATAACCCTAATTTTAACCCTAGGCCTAACACTAAACCTATCAAAAACCCTAACCATATCCATTACCTTAAAATTAAAACCCTAAATTTAACACTATCCATTACCCTAACCTGAATTCTAACCTCAATGCTAATTTGAAACTTAACACTAAACCTTAACCTATCCCAAACCCAAAGACTGACCCTGACTCTAATAATACACCAGCTCTTAATCTGACACTTTACCTAAACATAACACTTTAATTTGACCTAGCCATAAACCCAAACCTAAAAATATCAGTAAATATAAACCTAGACCTGACATTAGTCCTACCCTCATTCTTGCTTTAAACCTAACACAGAACCTACCCTAATCCTAGCCTTAAATCTAGCCTTAATCGTAAATCTAACATAACCCTATCCATAACCCTAAAGCTAATCATAAAACTAGCCCTAACCCTAACCATAGTACTAAAACAAAACCGAGCAACGGGCCTAAGAGTAACCTTAAATTAAACCAAACCCTAGCACTACACCAAGATCTAACCCTAGCCCTAATTATAGTCCTAATCATAACCTTAAAAATAACCCTGAACCTGACATGTATCCTAACACTCATCCTAGTTCAACACACCACCCTAACCCCAAACCTACCATAATCCTATCCCTAGACCTAATCCTAAACCTAACCCTAACCCTAGCTCAAAACCTAAACTTTATGCTAAACATAACCCTAAATCTAACCTAAACCCAGTTCTAACACTAACTCTAACCCTAACTCAAGGCATACTCCTAACCATAACTTTAGTCTTAACCCTATCAATTACCCTAACCATAACCTTTACCCTAATGCTAACCCTAAGCCTAACCCTAGCCTTGTCACTAATGCTAACTGAATCAATTACCCAAAGCCAAACCTGAACTTTAAAACAAACCCTAATTGTACCCTAACCCTAAACCTAATGCTAATTAGAGCCATAAACCTAAATCCTTACCTAAGCCAAATCCTAATCCTAATGATTCCCCGAGCTCTAAACCTGACCGTTACCCTAAACCTAACACTTACACTAGACGTAGCCATAAGCCTAACCCTAAAACTATATTTCACCATAACTCAAGGCCTGATATTAGCCCTAGCACTAATCCTAGCCCTGAATCTAAATCCTAACACTATCCTTCATCCTAGCCCTATACCTAGCCTTAATCATTACCCTAACTCCAACTCTAGCCCTAAACTTAACTCTAACCCTCACCCTACGTCTAAACCTAGCTATAACACCATTCTTTATCCTAAACTTAAACCTAACCCTATCCAAATTGCTAGGCCTAAGCTAAACACTAACCATAGGACTAATCCTAGCCCTAATTAATCCTATCCCAAACTGTAAATCTAATATTAGCCCTGCCAGTAACTCTAAATCTCACACTAGCACTAAGCCTACTGCTAATCTAAAAACTAGCCCTAGCCCTAAAACAAAACTGAACCATAGCCCTAACCCTAACCCTTAACCTAAACCAAACCCTTACCCTAAACCTAGCCCTAATTTGAGTTTTAATCTGAAAACAAATCTAACCCTGACCCTGACTAAGACCATAACTCTAACCCTAGCTCTAAACATATGCCTAACCATAAACCTAAACCTAACACTAGACAAAGCCCTAACCCTAACCATAAATTTAGCCCTAAACATAACACTGGTACTTACATTAGCCATAACACCAACTGTAGAACTAACTTAACACAAAACCTAGCCCTAATCTGAGCTGTAACCCAAGTTTTAACCCCCATCCTAACCCTAATCCTAGCCATAATCATAAACATAACCTAACCCTAACCCTAGCTATAACCCTATCCATTGCCATAAACATAACCCTAAATCTAAAGATAAGCCTAGTCCTAAATCTAATCCTATACCTAATCCTAATCCTATCTATTACTTTAATTCAAACCAAGACTCTAAACTTCACACTATCATTAACCTAACACTAAACCTAATGCTAATTTTATCCCTAAATTTAAAACTAAACCAATCCCAAACCCTAACCCAGATGCTGATTGTAAAAATAATCCTAATTCTAAACCTGACCCTAACCTTAAAACAAACTCTTGCAATACATGTGGCCATAAATCTAACACTAAAATAATCTTTAACCATAACCCATTACCTGATATTAACCCTAGCCCTATACCTAGCACTAAAATTAAAAAAAAATCCTAGCCCTCATCCTAGCACTAAAATTAGCCATAATCATAACCCTAATATTTACCATAGCCCTAACATAATTCTAACACCCACCCTCCCACTAAACCTAGCTATAACACCATCCCTCACAATAAACTTAATACTAACCTTAACTCTAACACTAGACCTAAGCTGAACAGTAAACCTAGCCTAATCTTAGCCCTAGTTTCAACCTATCCCTAATTTTAATGCTAACCATAGCCCTAAGACTAACTCTAACTCTCATACTATCCCTATCCCTAGTTCTAACACTATCCCTTAACTTAACACTAACCCAAGCCTTAAACATAGCCATAAACCTAGCCATAACACTTGCTTAATCCTTAATCCGAGCCCTAACCCTAGATCTAACTCTAACTCTAAATTAACTTTAAGCCTAAGCCTAACATTACAATAGCACCAACACTAAAACTAATCATGAAATTTGCGCTAACCCTAATCCTATCAGTAAAACAAAACTGAGTAATAGCCCTACACTAAACCTTAAATTAAACCAAATCCTAATACTATACCTAGACCTAAACCTAGACCTAATTCGAGTACTAACCTTAACCTTAATACTAACCCTGACTCTGACTCATATCCTAACACTTACTCCATCTCTAAACACCACCCTAACCTTAAGCCAAACCCTTACAGTAACCCTGCTCTTATTTCAAGTCTTAACCCTAACACTAAAACTAATTCTGACCATAACTATTAAACTAACACTAACACTCCCTATAAATATCATCCTACCTTAAACCTAATCCTAACAGTACAGGTTTAACCCCTAACCATAACCCCCAAATTCACCCTAATTGTAAGCCTAGTTCTTATATTAGCCAATGCCTAGCCCTAAACCTACCACAAAACTAGCCCTAATCCGAGCCCTAAACCTAGCTTAAACTATAACCCTTGCCCTAATCCAAGCCATAATCCTAGTTTTATCCCTATCCCTTACCCTAAGACAAACTCCAATCCTAATGCTAACCCTAATTCTTGACATAACACAACCCGAAACCTATTACTAGTCCTAACCCTAGCACTCATTCTAGCTCTAATCATAACACAAACCCTAACCTTAACCCTGACCCTTATTCTGACACTAACAATAATTGTAGGTCTAAACCTGAACCTAACCCTAAACTGAATCCTAACAGTAGCCTTTCCAGTAACTTTATACCTAAACCTAACACTAACACTAGCCCGAGACCTAAACCTAATCTTAAATCTAGAAATAACTCCAACACGAGACCTAATGAAAAACTTAGACATAGCCTAACAATAACCCTTAGCCTAAGTCAAACACTAACTCTTCCCCTATACATAATTCTGGTTTAATTTTAACCATAACACTAACCTGAACACTGTCTCTGACACTAACACTAACCCTAGCTCTAAAAACCACCCAATGCTAAACCTAACCATATAACTACACCTGGCACTAACATTAATCCTGAAACTAGCCTGAATCATAACAAGTTCTTACATTAGCTGTAGCCCTAACCTATCACAAAACCTAGCCCTAATCCAAGGCCTACCCTAGCTTTAACCCTAAAGCTAATCCTAATCCTAAACATAGCCCTAGGCCTAAGCCTAAGCCAAGACTTAATCCTAAGCATAAACTTAGCCCTAAATCTAGGTGTAACCTATCCATTACTCTAATGAAAATCCTAACACTTATGCAAACCCTAGGCTAAACCCTGATCTTATCCCTAGCCCTAACCCTATCCATTACCCTACACTTAACCTGAACCCTAAACCTAAAACTATCCTAGCACTTAACCTAGCCTAATTCTAACCCTAAACCTAACCCTATCCCTAAACTTATCCTTAACCTTAAACCTAACTTTTGCACTAGCCCTATCTAGATCTAATCCTAAATCTAATGCAACCCAAACTCTAAGCCTAAATGTCACCCTAAAATTAGCCCTATGCCTAATGCTAATTGAAAAACTATCCCTATATTAGCCCTTGAACTCAAATAAAACTGAGTCACCGGCTTAACCCTAAACCTTACACTAAATCAAACCCTAACCTTATACCTAGCACTAAACCTAGCACTAATTCGAGTCCCAATCATAACTCTAGAACTTACGGTGACCCTGACTCAGACTCTAACACTAACCATAGCTCTAAACATCACCCTAGCCCTAAACATCACCCTAACCCTAAATCTAACCCTAAAAATAACCTAATTGGAACTCTAGTTCTTAAATTAGCCATGGCACTGCCCTAACAGAAAACCTAGCCCTAATCTGAGACCTAAACCTCGCTTTAAACCTAACCCTAACCTTAACCCTATCCCTATCCCTAACCCTAATACTATCCCCAAGCCTAGCTCTAACCCTGTCCCTTACTGTAAGCCCAAATCTAACCCTAATGGCCTAGTCTTAGCCCTAATTCTTAGCCTACCCAAAACCATAATTCTAATACTAATCCTAACCCTGCCCCTCATTCTAGACCTAATCCTAATCAAAACTCTAACTCTAACCTTGACCCTTATTCTGACCCTAACTTTAAACCTAGGTTTAAACCTGATCCTAACTGTAAACCAAACCCTAATATTAGCCCTACGGTAACCCTATACCTAAACCTAATGCTAATACCGACCTAGAAAAAAGCCTAATCAAGAATCTAGCCATAACTCTAGCTAGCCCTAAACAAAACCTAGCCCTAACCGTAACAATAACCCTTAACCTAACTCAAACACTAACCTTACCCTTAGACCTTAACATAGCCCTAATTCTGGCCCTAACCGTAAACCTAACCCTAACCCAAACATGATGCTTACCCTAACACAAACCTAGCTCTAAACTTTATGCTAACACAAAATCTAGCCATAATCCTAACACCAGACCTGGCCATAATCCTAACCCTAGTTAATTCACTACCCATAGCCCTAATGCTAGACCTAAACCTCACACAAAACAAAGCCCTAATCCCAGCCCTAAACATAGCCCTAAACCTAATCGTAACCCAAACCCTTTGCCTAACCCTAACTCTAACCGTCACTCCACCCTTAACCCTAGGTCAAACACTAACTCTTAACATAAACACAATCATAGCCTTAACCCTAACCCTAACCCTAACCCTAATGCTAGTCCTAATCCTAACCAAAACCAAGACCAAAACCTAGCTCTAAATCTATCTATTACCCTAAACATAAGCTAACCCTAATGCTAAACTTAGCACTAAACTTAACCCTCATCCTAAACCAAGACCTGATACTAACCCTAACCCTTGCCCTGGACCTAACCATAGGTCAAACCCTAACACTTATCCTAAATCTAACCCTTACACTAACCCTAGGCCTAACCCTAACACTACCTTAACCCTAGACCTAATCCTAAACAACCCTAGACCTAAACCTATCCATTACCCTAAACATAAGCCTAAACCAAATGCTAACCCTAGGCTTAAATTTAAACCTATCACTAACACTGACCCTATCCATTACCTAAACCTAACCTGAGCATTAAACCCAACCCTATCGATTACTCTAACCCTAACCCTAACACTAACACTAACGCTAATTCGAGCACTAAACCTAAACCATAACCCAAAACAAACTCTGAAAAACACACTGACTCTACCAATACACATAGATCGAATGGTGACCCTTACCCTAAACCTAACTCTTACACTAGATCTAGATATATGACTAACCATAGCACTATCCCTAACCGAACCATAGACCTGTCATTAGCTGTCTACCTAATTCTTGCCCTAAACCTAACACAAACCCTAGCCCTCATCCTAGCCCTAAACCTAGCCTTAATCCTAATCTGAAAACTTACCCTAGCCCAAACCCTGATTTCAATCCTCACACTAGTTCTGAACCGAGGTAAAACCACATCACTTCCCCTAACCCTAACTCTAAACCTAACACTATCACTAACCCTAACCCTAGCCCTAACAGTAGGCTACACTGGAATTAGAGTTAGGTTTAGGGTTAGGCTTAGGTTAGGGATAGGTTTAGAGAAAGTGTTAGGGT